>NC_138028.1:92549286-93220280 GCF_964106645.2 Podarcis pityusensis
GGGTCTGGGGGGGAAATGAGAGATCAGAGGCATGGTTTGGGGGGTTACATGTAGGGTGTTTTTGAAGGGATTTTTTAGGGATCAGCTCAGGGCAGCCATTTAGGAGGCACAGGACAAATTGGGGGTTCTTGAGGGGGTGCGAAGGTGAGCCGCCGCCAAGACCCCTATCTGTATTTTCTCTACTGCTGTCCTGAGGTTGCTGTTCAGGCGGATAGCAGCCTGCTGCCTGGAGCGCGGGGCGTGCTGAAGCAGAGCGCCCCGCGCATCGGGCAGATATCCTTTTCCCCTCTAAAAACTACGGTAGGTCGTTTTTAAAAGCTCGGGCTTCCCCCGCGGCTTGGGGGGGGAATAATTTTTTTTCTTTATTTCCCCCCCCCAAAAAAAAAAACTAGGTGCGTCCTATAGGGCGAAAAATACGGTATGTCCCCTTCTCATACAGACTGCTCACATGAGCTGCTAATTATGCACAACTAGCTATAGGTGAAGAGTGAATTGGCCATTGGGATGTCAGCCCCTCAAGAAAAATGTTAGGTCAACTGCTTTTCAAGAAGTTGCCAAGAACCACCCTGAAGCAAAAAAACTATTTTTATTAATATTGAGCAGCCAATGCTGTTATAATTAACAATGGCTGAGCCTCTTATTGATATAAAAGTATAAAGGTAAAGGGACCCCTGACCATTAGGTCCAGTCGTGACCGACTCTGGGGTTGTGGCCCTCATCTCGCTTTACTGGCCGAGGGAGCCAGGGTACAGCTTCCAGGCCATGTGGCCAATATGACTAAGCCACTTCTGGCAAACCAGAGCAGCACACAGAAATGCCATTTACCAGAGCAGCGCATGGAAATGCCGGAGCAGTACCTCTTTATCTACTTGCACTTTGATGTGCTTTCGAACTGCTAGGTTGGCAGGAGGATATCAAAGTATAGCAACCTGCTAAAAGCAACAAGACCTGAAATTCGTATTACACTCATTTAGTCAACTCTGATACAAGGAGCCTTGCAAATGGCATTGCTATATAGACTCTTTAGCTGCTTCAATACACTCCAGAAAAGGCTTTGAGACATTCAAGCACCATCGCAGAGCACTCAGGACACAGAGAAGAAGTGCTTAAATGTAATGTAGTGGTTATTATTATTGTTGTTAAGGAGACAGTATCTGTTCCCATCTTCCTGTACAGACAGGACCTACATAATATTTACCAATATTAAACTGGGATTTCCGGTTTTCAGGCTTCAGTGCTTTGTTTCCTGTGCCATCAACACTCTAATCCTACTGCAAACCAGGAAAACTAAATGACAAAGCCAAGGACCTCAAGGGTGCAGTAATAGCTTAACTATGCATCCAGTAAACTGATTCCAAAGGCCAATCCCAATCCTTACATCTGAAAGTGTTTAGTCCTTGCAATTCATTTCTCTAGCCTGTGGTTCTACTGAGTTCCTGCTTGCCACTCTGGACCTTGATTTTGCCCAATTTCAACAACCCACTTGCTGCTTGTTCCTCGCCATGTCCTCTGGAAGTTGACCGTGCCCATTTTAGATCCTACACCTGATCTGGCCTACATAGACAGGCAGCCAGCAACCTAGGTCCCGGAACATGGCTCCCTGAAGCCTAACCCTAATGAGATTTCAGACAACAAGCATTAAGGCAACAAGATTATTTATTTGTTACATACGCTGATTTATATCCTAGCAGCAGCATAGTGTGGAGGCGGGATGAGCAGGCCGTGGCCCTGGGCGTGTTTTTCTAAGGGGGCATGACTAGGCGCCTCCACAACAGGCTCTCTAATCAGAGCCTGGCTCTGGTGCACAAGGGAGCCGGAAAGACAGGCAGCTTTCTTGCACCCAACTCCACCAGCCACAGCTCCATTCCCTGGTCGAGCCTGACCCCGAGGCGGAGAGAGGAGAGTGGGTGGCAACATTGCCACCCAACTCTCCTGGGCTGCAGCGTGTGCATATCCAGCAGCAGCTCCATCCTGGGAGCGGAGAGAGGCTATGGTGTGCGCAAGCTCCCTCTGCACCCCATCTTCCTTAGGGGCGTGCTCTACACACACACCTTGGGTGGCATGAGCTTATGCTGCACTGCTGTATCCCACCTTTGTTCCATTATATAACCCAAAGCAGTCTTTCACACCAGATTTCAAGTCTGCCTCCCATCCAGGCACTGGCGAGACCCAGGATGATTAGGCTTCCATATGCTATCCAACACATGCCAACAATTCCAGAAAGTCCTTACACAAATCTACATGGATTGAAACTCTGGTCACTGCAATCAAATGATTTCTTATGAACAGAGGAACTTCACTTTCTGCACAGGCTTACCCAAACTACAAGGGCTGCCCCATTCATTTAAACAGAGGAAGTCAATCTACATGCATTTTTCTTTACATGCACAAAACCTCTGCTTCCATCGAAATGAATGGTGCTGTCTACACGAAGCAGAATTTAGTATCCACACAAGAACATATACAAAGTTCTTGAGGAGAGCAATTCTATTTGGTGGAATTAACACAGGGAAAGCATTTGGGAATCTGTAATATAGATTCTATGCTGTATTAAGAACCTACTGAGATCTAGCAGGTGCCTTCATGGTAATCTTTTTAGAGCTTGCTGAAACATTCTCATTTAGACAAGCCTAACAAGATGCTTAGAAAGTTGAGGTAGTTTTAATCTGTTTTAGCATTTTGACTTTTGTATGTTTCAAACAACTGTTGTGATCCCCCCCCTTTTGATTTTATTGTTTTATATTTTTGCAAACCACTTTTGAAGTTTTTAAAGAATCAAGCGGTGTATATATTTTACAAAATAAATAAATGATCGTTACATGAAGAGAAAAATAGCCAAAAGAAAACCCCTAATCCAGCTAATTTCTCTCAAAGCTGTAAATGGGAACAACTTCATACACAACACTGAGGGCTTATCCACGCTTACCTTGCCTTGCACAGTCCATGCTTTAAAAGCTCCGTGTCTGAGCAATCTTATTTTTAATTTTTGCACCAGAGCTTTCCCCATGAAAGCCTGCTGTTTGAAGCTGAATTGGCGCATATGGCAAACCTCTGAAAACCCGAATTGTGTTTAAGCTTTAAAGAGCAAGTTTTTGTGGGGAAAGCTTCAGGGCAGAAAAGGGCACTTGGACACCAGCTTTAAAGTGTGGTCCTGTGCCTTAAAATGAGCAGGGCAAAAGGCAAGTATGGATAAACTCTGATAATCCCCTGTAGTTTGGGGGGCATAGCCACCAATTTTATTTTAACCACATCTATTTAGCAATCATGATAGAAATAAAATGATGGAATGGGAGAAAAATGCTTTACTGTAGTGCAAAAGTAGAGGGAGATTTTCCATTCTGACGTGTGTGTGTGTATGTGTGTGTGTGAGAGAGAGAGAGAGAGAGAGAGAGAGAGAGAGAGAGAGAGAGAGAGATTGCCTGTACGTTTTAATAAGGAAGGAAATAAAGAAGGGAAAAACTGTAGCACTTTTATGGTTGGCTAAATTCACACCAGGAGCAGCGGGTAGAATCAAATGAAGAGAAGAAAATTCAAAAACCTCATTGGCTGGATAAACACAAAGAAATATAAATGTTATAAAACCCGACAGCTGTGCCATGCAGAAGTGACAGACTGGTCCAGTGAACATTACATTGGGTGGGGGGGAGAGAGAGAGAATAGTTGCTTTTTTTAAAAAAATCGGAATCCTCTTATAATAAAAGTGAGCCCCTACACTTTTGCTTACACCCATCCATCACCAGTCAAGATGCCCTCCTGTCTGACCTTTTCAAAACATCATGTTGCAAAACAAAGGCAGAGGAGGGAACATTTGCGCTCCAGCTCTGGAAAGAGACTGCAATTTACCCATAACTATGTTTATTCCATGAATAGTAGATTTGTCTTACAACACAGAGCAATGCAGTACAATTACATTGCATTATTTACCAGACCAATCAATCATGTTTATAATGTCACGTCTTCAGCTGGGACATGGAAGTGCCTTGTTTCCCTACAAGACATACTAGAATTGCTAAATTTCTCTCTTAAGATCATAGTCTCCTTAAACACTGTGTTATAGAGAAGCCAAGAATTGATGTCCATGCTCTTTGGCATGTGACTGGCTAGTTGAAGTTTCCTCTCAAGGCTGATCATGTGAATTCAAGTGTGCTTGAGACCATGAGGTAGGAAGAGCATTACACCATCAATCCCGATAGACCAGGCTTCCTCAAACTCGGCCCTCCAGATGTTTTGAGACTACAATTCCCATCATCCCTGACCACTGGTCCTGTCAGCTAGGGATCATGGGAGCTGTAGGCCAAAAACATCTGGAGGGCTGAGGCTAAGGAAGCCTGCTATAGACCCTTAATGTTGCAATCTTCCTTGAGGGGCGGGGCAGGAGCACTAACCCTCCTTACAGCTCGAAGATGCTCAGCGCTCTGGAGTGTGCATGCCCTTGGCAAGACTGCGCAAAAGTAAAGGTCAGGTGGCAGCAGAAACAAAAGCATCATGTGGATCTGATCCTTTTTTAGTATCCTGATGCAATGCCTGTGGAAGGCATGAGACATCGCACCTGACAGTCTTAAGTTGTTCACAATCACTTCCACAAAGCAGCATGCTCAACACGCAAGCCTGGGGGAACTTCATCTTGGTATTGGTTAATCTCATTAATTGGTATCTCAATTAATTGACCAATACCATTAATTGGTATCTCATTAATCACCATTTGCATGTATCTCAAGGTAATTTGCAAACATAACATAAAAACAGCTAAAATGGTTTTAAAAATAGTGCAATAACTAAATATAGGTTTAAAAGCAATACAAAATGAAGGCCTAAGGCAGTGACATTTTCATTCCATTGGAAAAGCTTGTCGAAATAAAAACGTCTTCGATTGTTTCTGGGAGGTACAGATAATGGGCACATATCTGTATCTCCAACAAGCTCTGTAAAGCCATGTTCCTCATCCCTGATCCACTGATGAATGATCAGGGACATAAGCAAAAAACCACACAGATATTAAAGATTCTTGACTGCTGGAAATCTCTCTCTCAGTCTTTGAAAGGAAGATGACACTCATGAACTACTGGCGAAGGCAAATAAACAATCTGTAGCAAGATTCAATTTGAGTCCAAGATGAGAGCTTTTACTTGCAGTTGACTAAAACTGAGGCATCCTTCGGCTGCGACCAATTTCTTTCAAACCCAGATGTAGGACTTGTGGCTGTACTGCCTGCTTCAGGAGTTGGGACAGAATGTCCTGTGAACATAACAGATTATTGGGAGGGAAAAGATGGCTGTTCTCATTCTTAACTAAAGACAGGTGGACAGACCAACCTTTGATCACTTCATATTTAAAGGTATGGCTATCATCTCAAAACTTCTTAAGAGTTTATGAAAGTTCTAGGATATCCTACCACCCCCTGAAGAATATGAATATATCTGGACCAAAGGACATGTCAGAGAGAAGTAACTAATGTTGATGCGAAGCAGTAAAAACTTAAATACAAATAGTCCAACATGAGTTAAATGAGTTATGTATTAAATTATGTTAGTAAAATAACACTAAATTGTTTAAAAAAAATTAAAAATGTGCCAAATTATTTTCAATCCTCCTCCTAGCAGAATCCAAAAATTGTAGGAACTAGTTTGTGTCATGCTGGGTCCACTTTCCTGCTTACATCAATGTAAGGAAAAGGCCTTGATCTGCCTTGGCCAACCTTGTGTCCTCCTGTCAGCAACAGCCAGCAGGAACACCCGCTTACATGCAGGGAAGGATCATGGAATATTTGTGAGGGAGACATGACTCTCAGAGCTCTCCCTAGCCCCAAGTGGCTATGGGTATGCATCATCCACAAAGTCTGCAGTATCTGCACACCAGCAGCAAAGAAGTGGAGGCCCTGAAGCTGCCGTACCACTTGCAGCTGCTACCCTTTCATATTTGGTGTAGTTTATGATCTATACGAAATACAACAGCTATGCCTGCATTCCCCTGCTGCCTTGGCTGATCCCTGTACTGCAGAGAACTCAGATCTAAAAGTACATTAGTTCCATAGTAACTTGACTTTTTAAAAAGATAGGGAGAGGGAGAGAAAGAGAGAGGTTTTTTCTAATTAATTAGCGATTCGGGTGATATTTTGTCAATTTGGTTTAATTATCTGAAGCAGAAATGTATAATGCTAAATTTAAAAGTTTTCAATAAACCTATATCGTGATTTTCAGCTGAAGCAAATGGTTTCACTTTGTGTCAACTTACAAAGCTCAATCTAAGGGGCTTCTTCTTGCCATTATGAGGACTTTAGAATATTTCCCAACACAACGTGCTGAAACATACTTGCTAATTCAAGTTCTGAAGAAGTTTAGAGAACTGGAGAAACCAGAAACTGGGAGGGGGTAGGGAACAACCTAGGACATACATGTTATTTCCTGAAAATTAAAAAGCAATATTTTAAAGGAACATTGCCGTGTTTGAAGCAACTCTCTTGAAAATTAAGAACAAGCTGAAAATTTGGACCCCAATCCAAAACAATTTTAGCAGGGCCACAGTAGAAACTAACGCACAACTGGCAGCATTTTGAACATCTTTGTCAAGCCAAATCTGCAACCGGAACTATCTGAAACCCTTTTACCTGTTTCATCAGTTAATTATCCGATTTAAAAGCTTCCAAAATACCTCTAGCTGGGCACGATGCTTCTCCCTGCTCGCTCTTGAATTGTGCCATGAGTGTTAATAATTCAGTGTGACTGTATGCACAAGGAAGTTGGCCAGCTTTGCTCTTATATTCTACTGCATTTTAATTTTATTTCAACTGGAAACCGCCATGGTCCCCTTGATGTGTTTTAGATTTACAAAGGGAGGACGTGGAGCGAGCATCACTTCGCAGCCAAGGCTTAGCTAATCTGTGTTAAATCCAGCAGGCCCTCAGACATGAGTTTGAACACATGACCGTACCCTCTCAAGATTTCACAGCATCACCTTTTACAAACAAGCTCTGAGCCAAAAGGCATCCAAAGAGCCCATAAATGTTTCAGCTTTGGAACAAAACAAACAGATTTCCTTCCCCTCCCACTGGTTGTGCCCAGCACTCCGACTTTATTGTATACATCCTTCAGCAGCAGGCAGCTGCTGTGCTACATTAACTTCTCCCATTGACAAGCCAATGGGGCTACTTTCCACAGCTCCAGCTACTGCGCTCTGGACGGATGTTATTTTAGAGGGAAGCGTGTTCCTCCGAAAGGCAGGCAGTTGTACAATGTCACTACAGAGAAATAGGCAGCTAGTAAATATGTAAATCAAATTTGCTTCCACTACAAACAGCACAGAGCTTCTCCACATAAAGCTGTCAATGGGAGATGAAAAGAATCCCCCTTCCCACCCAAACGCCTTAGTAAATTGAAAAATTCCAAAAATCGATAGAATAACACACCACACACACACACCTACCTCATATTGCTGCAACATTTGTGAAGAAATAAGGAAACATACACAACTGGCTTCTCTAGCAGAGCTTTTGAAACACAACACTCTTGCCATCTAGCCTGCCCCATGCAGTGCTGCCAGTGCACTAATTGTAATAATTAATAGTTCACACACACAAATGTAAAAAAACCGGACGTTGCCCAAGAAATCACACCATGTCAAAAATAAATGTGGCAATATACTTGGGACAAACTCTTCTCTTGGGCAGCAATAGTGATGGTATCCGTAGCAGAAGCAAGTATGTTTTCTATACTTCTGATTTGATGGGAATGTGGGGATAAGCGTCTGAGAGCTCAACGGATGCCATCCAGTTATTTTGGTTAATAGATTCGGAGAATAACTTGAGAATCCAGGAACTCCTTGTAGGCTATCCTTCTTACTCAGCCACTTGAGGCTGAGGATGGCCTAAAAGTCTGTTCTTTTTCTTCTTTTTCCTTCCTCTCCTGCTGCAGAACAACTTCTACTGCTTGGATGGTCAGAAGATGAACGATGGCCTTGTAGAAAACCTGCTGTTTTGTCTAGCTTCCTGGAACATGAAGTAGCAGTGAAATTCTCCCTTGGTCACCAGAAAAACTCCAAGGAGTATCTAGAGAAGCCATTTTGAGGTCCTACTTGTCTGATGTGGCATTCCTGGGTGAAGCACTTAAACCTGCCTGCCTCCAATGCCCCACCCACATGGCCTGGGTCCTGGAGACATGCACTGTTGCTTCTTGGCTCCCTTCTGGAACTTGTTGCAAGACTGATAGCTGCAAGATGGCTGGAAGCATGAGAAAGTTGCACCTAGTATTGTGTCTTACCTACTCCAGCATGATTTGCAGCCTCCCACAAACCACTTCCTGTTGTATGATCTGCAGGCCCAAAGGGCCTGCAACTACTTCTGTCTGCAGTGATCTTTCATGGCTTTCTGCTTGTTCTGTGTTTCCACCAGAACTTTCTCAACGGCCTCACCAAAAATATCTGGGAGGAAAATATGAATCCTTGTGACCCATGTGTGTGGGGGTGGGGGTGTCATGACCTAACTGAGTCAAGGGACACAGTTATATTGTTTTAACCCCTTCATGCACTAATTAGTCCAGGCATATGCAAACTCAGCCCTCCAGGTGTTTTGGGACTACAACTCCCATCATCCCTGACCACTGGTCCTGTTAGCTAGGGATGATGGGAGTTGTAGTCCCAAAAATATCTGGAGGGCCGAGTTTGCCTATGCCTGAATTAGTCCTATGCTTGCCAATTGTATTTGACTGCAATCTCTCACAAAATGATGGCACCCCAATATGTAAGCTGGCGAGATAACTCTGGGATCCCAGATCCACTTCCCAACTGTGTAACCAAGCATTTTGTCATGTTGCAGTGCTGGCTGCCATTGTGCTGGCACTGAACTGCACTGAGCTGCATGGTGCCCCATGCCAAGTCTGCCTAAAAGTACCAGGACTGCACTCCGGGAACCTCTGGAGAATTTCTTAATACACTGCATTGTCCAACCAAAACAACGGCACTGGATACAGAATCCACCATCTGATATCTGCTGCTCTAAACAATGACTACAAGTCTTTTTTTTTACAGTGTTCCAGGTTCTACAGACACTTTCTTAAAATCTGTCTAGATACACATGTCTCACTTAATAACTTGCTTATAACACAAACTGCCTGAATCGTAAAATATGAAAAGTGAGTTTACAGTGTTTCTGGCTGATAGGTTTCCATTCGCCACCAGGGCTGGCACAACTAATTAAAAAGAGTGAGGTGGCTGCCTCAGACAACTGATTGAGGTATCATAAAATGGCAGCAATTTGTTCATCAAATTATTTTTATTGGTATTGTATTGTATTTTTACTGCCAGGGAGGAAAAGAGCCATTTGAGGGATTTTCTACCGAAACACCTTGCCCAGTCTTGGGTACTGTGCACCTCTACTTTGAGTGCGGCATAATAGGCTGCTCTGCCTCAGGCAGCAAAATGTCTTAGGCTGGTACCTTTCACCACACTTCCCCTGCCTGATCCTTCCCAACTGCACATGGAAACCAAATTGGTTCAGAAGATGTAAGTTATTCAGGGGCTTAGCTGTTCAGTCAGGCCTCAAGAGGATTTCTCCTCATTATGGCTTTTATGCAAATTCTGTCCTCCAAATCTCTTTTGAATCAATTATTACGAGATTAATTTAAACATGTCCACCTGGGGTGCCTGTAGATCATGAGCCTCATGTTAAAAAGCAAGAGATGATGATCACAAATTCAGGAAAGGACTGGAAGAGATTCCAGCTTTCTGGAAATGCGACCTTTTTGCATAATGTCACAAGAAAAAGACGTTCCCCCAAGAAACACAACAGAGAGGGTCATAACTCAGATCAGGTGGGCTTTCAGTCAGCCTTGGAAGTCAGCGTGATCAAATAAAATATGAATAAGGTTTTTAAAAAGCAACTTTTCAATTACCCAGACCAGCTAACTTTCATAATCTGAGAAGGGCTGCTTGATGTCAAGAGATATATAGCAGTGTAGGGGCCAAGAAAGGTAACCTCTCAGCAATAAGGGCTTTGCAGTGGTGGAGCACATTTGCTCGAGGAGCACAGTACGCACATTAATGCTCACATACCTACGTGCACATTCTATATACAGAGAATACCAGAGAGCTGTAACATTAAAGTGGAGTAACTTTATTTCTTACAACTCAAAAATATTTTTGGCAGGGCCGCCAGTGTCAGATAAAATTGCTTCAGGCTGCTACAGGCCACAAGTTGATCATTGCTGCTGCAAGCTATTGAAGTCATGGGTAAGCTTTTAAATGAAACATTATGCATAATTTGAAGCAATAGAATTTTATTAATGGTAAAATGAACTAATATCATTAACCAACATTAATATTACAAATACGCCAAGGGACACCAAAGCACTTGTATTATTCATGGCATCTCGGAGCTCATACACTGTTTCTGAGCTATACAATATTTCCTGATTCAAGGGTCACTTCATACAACATAGTAGAGAATGATGGCATTGAGTTTCTCTAAAGAAACCCCATGCCTAATTCCCAGAAGCAGTTCCCCGTGTGATCTGACTTTAAGAATTGGCAATTGCAAAGGCATTCCTTCTGTTTTTTTAAAAAAATATAAGTGTCAACCAACATCATTTAAATCCCTCTCATTCCCATTCCTTTATATCAATGGTTCTCTTTTTCCTATGGGCCACACTTTCAGAATTATAATTTTCTCGTGACACACCATTTTTTTTTTTAATTGATAAGAAATACATTAAAAAGCCAACAGAAATAACTCCTACCACTGCTTTATAACACAGAACACAACTACTTTATAATGTGATCATGGGACATCCAAAAAGTATAAAACAATGCCGCTACATAAGAACATTAATCATTTTCAAAATATAATTATAAATGAGCCTCTAACATACATATATACCTTAAGTATATATACAAAGTCAATGAGAGGTGTGAGCTTGCTTTTGCCAGGTAATCTCATTTATATCTGGCCTAATTTGAGACAAACTTACCGGTACATATCCTTATCATCACAAACAAGCCTTTCTCTTTTCCGATCTGTCCTATTTGAAAATCCCATGACAATGCATCATGGAGAACTGTAGAAGAATAGCCAATGTTCTTGAAGAGAGGCGTGGATACTGTTTCTGGTTGTATGTACAAAAGATTATTTTAATGTTATACTATACCAGGCTTCCTCAACCTCGGCCCTCCAGACGTTTTTGGCCTACAACTCCCATGATCCCTAACTAGCAGGACCAGTGGTCAGGGATGATGGGAATTGTAGTCTCAAAACATCTGGAGGGCCGAGGTTGAGGAAGCCTGTACTATACTATACTATACTATACTATACTATACTATACTATACTGAAATGCTTAAATGTTTCTTTGTTTCTTCCCACCACACTTACCATGCTCTGCTGCCACGCCAGTGTGGCATGGCACATATTTTGAGAGCCCTGCTTTATATTACCCCTAAGTGGAAATTGTCACTTTTACTCCAAAAGGGTAGGAAGGGGGTCTCCCCTCCCCTCTAACCTTTTGCCAGACCTCACAGGAAAAATTAGCAGACAGTGGCTGCAGCCCAAACACCACTTCCCTGATAGTAAGCCCCAATGTGGCTTTCTTCTGAGTAGACATGGTTAGGACTGTACTATAAACTGCTGATTTTAAAGATTGGTTTCCAAAGGGGCTGCATGCTATTAATTCTGGTTTATTAAGCCAGGATTTTAACATCTGGATGCACCCAGCTTCACCAAATCACTTCCAATATATCAGCACATGGAGATCTACCAATATGTTCATTAGAAGGCATTAGAGGTCTAAAATTACAGCCACTCCAGCTTGCTTCCTCCTAAGTAAAGGACTCAAAAATCCAAAATATCAATGAAGGTCAAGCCCATGATAGCACTCTGGTCAGAACCTGTCATTTTAGAGTTTTAGAAGTGTCACATTCCACTGGAATATTTCTTTCATAGTGGATAAAACGCCACCATAAATAATGAAAAGCCTTATCAATAAAATGACCTATCAAAATAATTGCCTGCCATGATTAGTAGATGAAAAATAAGATTTTTTTTTCCTATTAAATCTAACACAGAGACAGTGTAAAGCCAGTAATCTATTTATGTGCTCTGGAGATGCAACACATGAATTCTTGGTCAGATTAAAATGCGGCTAAAATGCCACTAATGGCTTACTCAGCAACACATCCAATTAAACACTTGTGCATCGGCTCTAGCCAAGTATGAAACGGCCCTGGACAACAAGGATTCATGAAGACAAGTAAAGCCAATATCACCAAATCACTCTACTGCCTTACACATCAGAGCATGGCCCTCAAGTTCCCATTATTAGTGATCTTCCAATAATGCTGACTGCCCTGTCCGGCTTAACATGACACAACCCATACAAAATACCATCTGAAACCAGCTCACCTTCCACAATATGAATCGTGTGTGGTGGCTGGGGTTGTAGAGCATTCTTGATTACAGCAAGGTCAACGTAGAGTAACTCTAAGTCAAATTTATAAGATCATTTAAAAACCTCACAACGTCAGACTACTATAGAGATGGAAGATGTTGTGTAATTGCGGTACAATAGATCACAGCAGTAACCAATAAGCAGGGGGAGAATTGGGGGTGGGGGTGGGGAGAAGCGAATGTGCCCTATATTGGAACTTACTGATTAAAGTGCCTGTATAGCCAAGAGTCTGAGACAGTGTGTGTGTTCATAAAGCCAAGACTTTCTCTGCTATTAATGGATCTGCTATTGTCACCAGGAGCAATGTTTTTGTTGTTTCATGATTAATGGAAAGTCATACACAATGACATATTACTGGCAGGATAAAGCTGTCACAGGAAAGTCATTATTCACAGCAATTCCTGCCAGTCTGTAGTATCTGAAATGGTGTAGGCGCTGTTACAGACAAGCTCCCAAGTACAAAATACATTACCCATCTTTATATAAATAACGGTGAGTAGCAGCAGCTGTCTAGGGTAATCTCTGTGGGACAGAGAAGGAGACTGCAGAGAAACTGTCTTCAAAAATTAGTAAATTGGTATATGTTAATTTCAAGCAAACTAGCCATTTTTCTTTCTTGCATTTTGCCCAAGAAGCATATTATATAAATAACTGGACACAGGGGACAACAGAATACAAAAGACAGTTCTTAAAAGAGCCTTTTTTCTGAGTCATAAAACTGAATGCAGATCAATACTATTGCATGCCATCCCAATCTCTGAGCAGTGCAAGATTCCAGGGGTTCCAGGCACTTAGGTACAGCAGAGACTGTGGTATCTTTATGATACATTGTTTCTTTACACATAAATACAACCTGAGCCTATGATGGAGGGATTCAAACAGAAATCAAACATCTCTCTCTCTCTCTCTCTCCCTCCCTCTCTCTCTCTCTCTCTCATTCTCTCTCTCTCTCTCTCTCTCTCTCTCTCTGGCTTCTGCTCCTTTTTTCTAGCTTCTAGCTCACATCACCCAGCTCCCTCAACTCTTGCATTTTTCTTTCTGACTACCAGTCAGCTGAGGCAGGGGCCCACCCACTTGTTGTCTTGCACAGATCCACTTGGTACTTTGTTCCCTTTATGGCCCTAGGCTATCACCTCACCAGGATTCTGAATCCTTGTTTATATTCCTGGATCCAGGGATTAGAAGAGTCTCGGCATACAGTCTATTCCCACCTACCCCCAAACAAACTCATAACAATATTAATTATGTTCCTACACAGCAAACTCATCAGCAATTGGTCAGGCTCACGTTCAAAAGATCCTTCGATCAAAAACCTTTGCATTTTGCTCTCACCAGCAGCCTTTAGAAGGTATCAAGTCACAAATTTCCCTCCCATCTAACTATTTCATTTCAAATCAGATAGCTCTATGACTTAGCCTCATTCTGACAATTTATTAAAACAGGAAATACATTGTCCTAGGCAGTTGTAAACATAATGACACAAGGTCCCCGGGTGTCTCTGACCACCACCAATACAAAGACATGAGTTCCAGTATCCTGGATACGGTAGTTTATCTTCCATTTGAAAGAAAGGTGAAAGCACCTTCTTGAGGGAAATAATGTTTGTTTTTTCATCTCCTGCTAGTTTCGGGGAGGGGGGGGAGAACATTCCAAATTGAGGTGAGGTAGAGCACTAAGGAATATTAAAGCTTATCTATCCCATATGTTCCTTTTCCAAAGGCTTGCCTGTTGCCTACTAGACGAGGTGCCAAAACAAAACATTTTTGTCAAAAAAAGTTATTAATCCCCCCACTCTGCATCATAGACAAGTTTGATCTGTTTCCCACAAAGCTTTGGTAATGTATGCTACTTTACACACAGAATTCAAGCGAGGTGCCCTGTTCTTGCGCAAAAGTGAAATACCTACACCCAAACTTTGTTCTCATGGAATTAATCCTCTCAGTATAAAACACACATGCATTTCCGATAAACCTTGAGAAGCGCCAGATTCTTGAAAAGATTCCCCTTTCAGAAGTGGTGAGAGAGAGGAGGGGAGAGAGAGAGAGGAGGATTTTTACCTGGGCTGAAGATGGTCTCTGTGTGCCTCAGACTCTTGTAAATCTGCCAGTAGCAGAAAGGAGTCAGCAGAAGTTGGCAAAGACAAAAGTATTATGGCTGGATGGTCCTATGGCCTACTGGCAAACAACCTCCGTCTTTACCTAATCCAACCAGAACCCTGGAAGTGAGAAAATCCCTGTCCACTGGCCCTTTTTAATAGTCACTTAATGACCGTTAACTTTTTTCAGCCAGCCATTGATTCTAATGGCATGTGCATTCACAGACAAATAATACCTCAGACGGCCTTCATTAATTTACCATGCATTATTTCTCTGAAAGCTTTCACCAACAGAATGCTCCCCCCTCCCTGCTCAAACTGACTCACTAACTGGTGAAGATAAAGCACTTTCTGTGTGAGACTATTTATGTAGATGGAAGGGCTTTTCCCTTAAAGTAAGTTAAAAAGTGGGCATTGTCCAGAGCCTGCCACGTCCACAGAAACAGCAAAAGCGACAAAGCTTCAAAGTTTCCAAACTGCTGCCAGAATATCCGGTGATACAATGAATATATAACATAGCTTCCCATGGAGATGCGAAGGAGCAGAACTTTTAAAAATAAAAAATAATAAAGCCAACCAATATGAAAAGAGTGTTTTGTTTGTATTGTTTTCGCTCTGAGGTCCTGAAGTGCTCTACAATTTTTAAATAATAGAAATCCTAAAAGTGGAAGCCTCCCCCCCACATTTTCCCCCTTTTAAATAGAAAAGGGTGGAATCAGCCAGGAAGGCATAAGTAACTTCTTTCTTAGAAGAACCATCTAGTTTATAACCTGCAATAATAAAACAGTACCATGGCAAATGAAAATTGCAAAACCCTGCATATTAACTTAAGAGTAAGTCACACTAAAATCAACATAGAGTTGCTCTGATAAATAGGATGATGTGCTCTCTCTCTCTCTCTCTCTCTCTCTCTCTGTGTGTGTGTGTGTGTTTGTGTGTGTGTAAAATTCTGGTTTATGCAACTCTTGATTTATTTTTTTCCATATGGGAAAATTCCAGTTTAAAGACTTGTTCTTCCATAACACAGCCACACGGACTTATAAACCATGGTTTCTGTGATTCTGGTTTTTCTGTTGCTTTTGCTGACAGCAGTCCAAACCACATGATGAATTGATTCACACAAATCTGTCCAGAAAAATGTTTCTTCGTTACATGTGGGGGTTGCTTGGGATCCACAAGGAGGCTGTGCTTAATTACCCAAGGTCATTATTGGTTACAAAACATAGAAAAGCATTTCTGTTAATTCACTTTTCCCCCTCAGCTACTTTGGAAGGAAGATTTAATGACATTCCGTATGTGAATTGTGTATCGTTTGTGGTAGTGAAGTTATAAATTGAACTACAATTTACTATAGTGTGATTTTAATTGAAACTGGAGAAGTAGGTGCATTTCTTCTTTGCTTGCTCCCTTTCCAGAAAGGTCTTTGGAGCAGTACTGAGTTTTTCTAGTCGGTGCCATGTAATCTCATGTGACTGAACCAGGAGCAAAGTTTGGATTTCAAACTATTAAGATTGGTAAACAAATTTTACAGAATTGTGGTTGTTGTTTTTTCATCTCGTTTATTATTATTATTTAAATGGAAAATATAATCATGTTTTAGATTTTCTGCTAGTGGATTTTTCTGCATCTTTCTGTTCTCTGCTCCATCCTACCCTGACACCTCAACTTAATGGAAAGTTTAAAAATTGAAGCTCTCTGGACTATTATTAATCAACTTGAATGAAACAAATGACTTCCCTCGCACATGACTACCCTGTTTCCCCGAAAATAAGACATTCCCCGAAAATAAGACCTACTTCCAGTTTTGCCCCTTGCTATAATATAAGGCCTCCCCCAAATATAAGGCCTCCCCGATAATAAGGCCACCCCGGAATATAAGGCCCCCAAAGCCTTATACCTTAAGGTGTTATACTGTATACAGGTAATAAATTTCCCTTTTTTTGTTCAACAATAAATGTGTACCATATTCTTCTTCATGTAAAAATAAGACATCCCCTGAAAATAAGACCTAGCACATCTTTGGGAGCAAAAATTAATATAAGACACTGTCTTATTTTCGGGAAAACAGGGTAGGAGCTCACCCTGTTTGCATTCCTGGCAGCAGCTACAGGCCCCTTGATATGCTAGTTTTCTACATGCACATGACTTATTCTAACAAATTCAAACATGTAAGCGTCCAACCTGAGTTTGAAATGGGACAGTCCAGCAAAAGTTCAGTCGCGACAATATAACCTAAGCTACACCCCCCCAAAAGGCATGTTCAGGGCATCAACCTGTTGTGAACTGCCCTGGGGTCTTCAGATAAAGGGCAGTATATGTAATAAATAAAATACAACATAAAATAAAACCCAAAAGTATGCTCAATAGTCACTACCACATATATCTGTTACTTCCTTTCCCATTTACATTTTCCCTTCACATGTTTTAGACAAGACTGTAAATGTATGCATATTTCTTCTAAAATCAATGACAGGAGTGTCTCAGAAACTGCACACATAGTGAGGAAAGTTTGCAGGGCTTTTAGCAAAACAGCCAGTTTCCCCATGCATGGACATTTGATCCACTTGCACAAAATATTATGCACGTTCAGCAGGTACAGATACAGAGGGGAAATCTCCGCCACAGTCCTTTCATGCTCCCATCTCCTTGATTCACACCCACCTATGCAGTATCCTGTGTAGGTTGTTCTCGTTCATGTTTGCCCCCTCCCCAACCTTCTCAACCCTCTTCACAAAATTCCATGCTGTTTCACTCTTAAAGGCAAATAAAAAATAGGAAGATCACACACACGTGTATCCATCAGACTGGCTCAAAGTCACACTGGAGTATATGTGTTTTTAAGATGCCTTCCACCTTCTGAACTGATTGGGCCAAATATAGGTGGCAAATTGGCCGTCTTCATCTGGAAGCTCACAGAATGTCAGAGATGAGCTGGCAACTACTCCTGCATGCCTTGGAAACGAAACCCTTGCCTCACTGGGTTTAAAGGGCAAAAAGAGGCTGGTAGAGCGTCATTTCCAGGTTTATCCACTAATTGGCCATTACCTGAATAAAAATGTCATTCCAAGTGGAATAATAACAGAAAGAAAGAAAGAAAAAATCCCCAGGCTCCACTTTTAACAGCAGCTTCAAAGAATAAAGTCCTATCAGCATTTCCAAAACTTAAGCAATTCCCAATCAGACACGGCAAAGGGTGTGATTAATGCTGACTGCATTTCAGCTAAGACAAAACTCCAAATAATAAACTGTAGTTCTCTCCATAACTAACCACTTGGGGAAACTTCTTCGCAGTCTTTTACAGAACGAAAACCAATTTGGAGGAATGGTTTAAAGTAAATCAAGTTTGGGACGGCACTGACTGATTAAATGTCAAGCATCATCTGTTTATTCTTCAGTGTCCCCTTCCTAATGGCAACTTAACCAAGGGTGGTACAGAGTTCACAGGACAAACTGTTGTCAGATTATTTCCACCGATTTCTACTTGGGCTTTTATTGCTGTTGCAGTTAATTCATGGTTGAATAGCTTCCTCCCCTTGTTTAGGGCTTCACCTTCTGCCTAATTTAACATAATTATTCCTGATGTATGAAATTGTGAAATAATAATTTTCCCGTAAGTCTCCAGAGAAGCATCTTCATGTGAATTAGCATGACAAGACATAATACAAGATTTCAAGAGTAGTTTATGAACGTTGCAAAAAAGAAATGCTTATATACTCAAATCATATGCAGAATACGTGGGCCATGTCTTGAATCGTGCTGGAATTGTTTTGTGCTACCTATTTGTGTCAGAGAAGAAAACCACAATGAAATCTCAAAAATCAGTTTATTCAAACCTCTGAAAGACATGGACAAACATATTTTTCTCCCCTTTCCCACACGCCATCTGCCCCTTATTTGGGACCCAATGTCACCTGTTGCTGACCTTGCCTGACCTGTTCATTATTTCTTTCAGCTGTTAATTACCCATCCCAGACTGTCTGCTCTTAAACCATTAATCCTGACCTGGCCCCTCTAAGTTAATATGTGTGGCTCTGTGGGCATTCTCAAAAGGGCAGCAAAAAGGTACGCCATCTGCCTTCTCCTTCTTAATTTAAACTGTTAAATAAAAATACACAACATCATCTACTGACAGGGGGGTGGGGAGGAGAAGGAAAAGAAACACCTTTGTTCGGGCCCTGCAAATGAGTTCAGTATTATTTCTAATTAACTGCAGACCTGCTTGTTGGTTTCCAATAAGGTCACTCCTACACTAATCAGAAGTGTTCCCAAGAGATGGTACATAAATATCCTGTGCTGGAGCCTAAATTACACCAACGTAGAACTTCCTACATCCCTACAGAGAGCAGAGAAAATATTTAGAGACACATTCAATCTCATAGGTTCTTTTTTCTGAAATCAAAACCACAAAATATCCTTTTGGCAGATGTCTGTGGGAGTGTGTAACCCTTGGTTGTGTATTTTTGGTATAGATACAGTGCAGACAAGTGACTGAACTTTAAGACAGATCTCCCAATGCCAGCACAACAATTGAACGGTAAACTGGAAGAAATAATTCCCCTCCTCTGGACTTCCAAAAACAAGGGCAATGTTATTATGCAGGGCAACCCAACTGAGAGAGAGGTCAGAGGTTAGATTCACTCCATCTTTGTTATCTTTCCGCTGGCAGGCTAGGGCTTTCCTGTTCAGACAGGACTTTGCAGACTAGGGAGTGAAGGTCTGTCTGTTCATGCCAAGGGAAAACGTGTTGACTTTATCTGGCATGTCCATGGATATCATCAAATTACACAAATTTGGCAAAGTGATTCCCACTTTACACTATGAAGAAATAGCCACAATGAACACACAATATACAACACTAAATTGGGCAGCCTGTGCCCCCCCCCCCCGCAATGTGTATAACAGACTACAGTAAGTAGTCACTGGACTTTACTTGCACAAGTTTCCTCTAAAATGTAACAATAGTACATAATATTGTTTGTGAATATTCAAAGCATATTATGTTATCTTAGTAAGTTTATGGCTGAGATGACATTTGAACTAAGGACTTTCCAACTAATTCACTTTGACACCATGGTAGCAACTTTCACCATGAGAGATGTGTGTGTGTTTGTTCTCAGAATACCCCATTCTGTTGCTATGAATTTTTTTTGGTCCATAAGCATATCTTCAGCTCACAAATTTCCACTTTTATTCTCTATCATAAAAGCTTTTGCTAACTCATGCCACATGCTATGAAAACCCAAATGTTGAAATCTAAATTGATTTTACAAACTTTAATCTGAATGTCAATTGTAGATTTTATTGGTGAAGGCTTTGGATTTAAAAACAAACAAACAAACAAACAAACTACATCTTAGCCTATAGCTATTTGCATGCCTTATCATGTATTGTTAATTTATATGAGTGCCAGTGTGGGGTAGTGGTTAGAAACGAGAAGATGGGAAGAGCACAGATCAAATCCACATGCCACCACAAAGCTAACAGAATAACCTCAGGCTAGTCGCCACCTCTTAGCCTAGCCTACCTCACAGGGTTGTTGTGAGAATAAAAAAGGCACCATGTATACTACCCTGAAGCCCCTGGAGGAACAGCATAATATAAATGTGTTGATTAATTAAATAAAGAAAGCACTGCCTGGTGCTCCATATAAAAGTAAAGACTGAAACCCAGCAAAACGTAACAACATTTTTTTAAAAAGCATTTGCTTGCTCCAATTGGTCTCGAGTTTCTCACTTGGCTGTAAGCATGAAACCTGAGAACATCTCAGTTCTACTTCATTTTTAATTCATCTTACTTAAATTAATATTTGAAAATTTTAAAGGAAATCAAAGGTTCATTAGTTTATCACCGCCTGGAGAAATCTACCTTACATAGGCCCAGGGATATTTTCCCAGAAAAATAGGCGCCAAAACTCACCATGAACACCTCCCTTGTTCTCTTAGAACGTCAAGGTACCCACCTGAGAGGTGCCAGAACTGTGTTCCGGTGAGTTCTGGCTGAAAAAACAGCCCTGCATAGGTTTTTGCAAGATACATATGAAGTGAAGGGAAGAGATGGTGAGAGTAGCCTGGAAGACCTGTCCACCAAAACACCTCTGTGTCCTCCACAGCTCAGTCCCTGCTGAACATGTTACATAGTCCAATTTCCCAAGCCACCTGCAAATCCTGGCACAATCATCATTCTGCTGTTGAGATGATCAAAATGAGAAAGGAGGTAGGTGTGGAAAGGGTAGAGGGAGCCAGTGAAGCGACTGTTTATATCGATCTCCTCCTCAACCTGGAACCATTGCACTGAAATAAGTGGAAGAATTCCCGATTTGCACAGATGAAATGAAGATAATAATCCATTTCATAGCCTGTATCTGAACAACTGCCAAGCGGCTAATGCTATTCTTTCATGTGTGTTAAGGACACCTCAAATATTAAGAAAGGAGATGGCTGGGGGAGAAAATGAATCATCAACGTCATATATATATATATATATATATATATATATATATATATGAAAGAGAATATGAGAATGAAATTTTGGGTCACTCGTGTAAGACTCTAATTCTCTCTACCTCTGGTTGGCAGGCTGCCTGGGGGAACAGAAAAGAAAAAAAGGAAATAAAGCAGCGTCAAAAATAAGAGGCTGTGTGTGACCAAAAATATATCATCTCCCGTTTTCCAGGCTAGTATCAAAGTAGGCAAGGAAGTCATGGGGGAATCTTTGGATTTGATACGCTTTCTCTCCCCGGTGAGTATTGTGTAGCTGTGTATACAGAGCAGAGCTAAACAGCACAGCTGTTTGTATTCTCCCTAGGCCCAGGGAGGCAATTCTAACCCCCCCCCCCCCCGCTTTCTCTCTTTCATGCATTATTCACAACTTGCTGCAGCCATTCCACAAAGTCGCTACAGCTCCTTTAAACACAAGGCTAAGATTGAGGTACAGAGCTTTGTCCTTTTGTTTGGTTTGAGTTTTAAGCAAACTGGATATGGATTTTCCTTTCTTTCTATGTAAATTCCTTTTCACTTCCTGGCTTAGCAGTGGCTTCAAGCAGCCCAAAGCTGACAGGTAGCACACACAAGGACTTTATGATATGGGCCTGCCATGTCACCCCCCACCTTTTTATTCAAACCTACTGAGAAAACAAAAAAGCGACCTAGAGGTGGGATTCTCAGCAACTGTGGCCCTCCTGATGGTGGAATTGAACTCCTGTCCAGCATGGCCTAGAATCAGGGATTATGGAAGATGTTGAACATCTGGAAGGGGGCTCCTCACCCTTGATCTAATGGAATAGCTGAATTCAAATGTCACACTAGCTGATTCTACAAACCATGGTTTGGAAGACTGGGAATACCCTCTGAGCAGTGGCGTACTAGGTGGGTGACTGGAGACGAGTGAATTTAGCTCTGGTTTCACAAAATGACGGACAACATTATCTATTAGGGTACCAAGGCAACTAATGGAGCCTCTATGATCTGGCAGGTGAATGAGGCTAAATTGAGACTTCAAGTTTTATCATTGTTTCTGACGTACAAGCACAGAGTATAGGGATGAACAGACCCATTACAGTCCAATCCACCCCAGTTCTACTTGAGGAAGGAACTGAGTCTGTCCCATTTCCATGCAGATTTTAAAGGGAAAACCCTTTCAAATCCATGCAGAAATGCAAATGTACTTAAAAATAAATCAAAGTAGAAATCAAAGTACTTACAGGTCAGTCTCAGGGCTACAGCATTTCCTCTGTCTATTTTGTTTAAAGAAGAATCCTTTTGCAAAGCTCACAGCCTGGAGCAGCTAGTGCTTCTTGCCACTATATACTTTGAATAAAACAGAGCAAGTCTCCTTGGGAGTGACTTGATGGAAGTTCCATTGCTCTCCAAAGGAATTTGTAACCAAAAGAAAATGGTCCCTCTTGGCTTATTAATGAGGGGATGACTAAGTGGATCCTTGCAAGAGGGAGTGGTCCCAGTCATCTTGAAAGTTGATTTGAACCTGCCCCTGAGGTTGGCTAGGATGCTGCAGCTATTGCTAATTGCAGCAGCTCAGCTGCTCACTTGGGCAGACTATTGCCATTAAGTTATGTCGCAGCCGACAGAATTGCACTGGCTGCTGATTAGCTACCAGGTGCTGATATGAGTGTACAAAGCCCCATACAGTTTGGGACAAAGGGAGAGTGCCGTTCACTCAGTTAGCTTCCAGGGCACTGGGCAATGACAACAGCAAAAATAAAATAAAAGCCTAATCCATCATAGACCCATCATAAAACAACAACAAAAGCAACTGAGAAAATGGCAAACAAATGCAACCCCTTTAAAAGGCCTGATTCTTAACCTGGCATCAAACAGATTGTAGCAGTGCACAGGGTATGGATTCCCTTGCAGCTTTTTTAATGACAAATGGTATGAATCAGAAGAGCTTATCCTGAACGCAAAACCTCCTCCTTGCCCCCCTCAAAAAATAAGAAGTCAGTTCTTGTCTTCCCCAGTAAAGATCAAATTTAGGGAATACATCTTATTTTAGCTTTGGGTGGAGGTAGAAATGACTGAATCCTGTGGATGTGAGTGGATGTTATAATCACCTCACACAGAGCAGGAAGAAGACAAGGTGTTATGTAGGATCCAAAAGGCAGCAGTCTGATTGGTCCTAGGATTCAGAATGCAGAAGTCTGATTGGTCCTAGAACAATAGGATTCAGAATTCAGCAGTCTGATTGGTCCACAGGAGCCACCCAATCCAGCTCCAGGTGGAAGTGAATCCGCAACCTGATTGGCCTACAGGAGAATCCCAGAAGAGCCAATCACGTGGGGCCCATTGTGTAAATAATGTATATAAAGAAGGCATTCTGGGGGAACTTCCATTCCTCCTCACCACTATGAGCTGAATAAAGAGCATGAAATCCCCTCCCAACTCCGAGTATATTTCACAAACATTGTCGTATCTGAAAGATCTGGTTAGGCACTGCAACCACAGATTACTTTAAGCAACTCCTTCTGGCGGCTGACTTGCATTTTGACATCAGACAAAAGTAATGAATATGTTGGTTTTTCATGTTTAAAAGTTGTTCTCTTCACCAAATTCACACTGGAAAATTAAGTGGGTGCCCAAATTCTTCTAGCTAACTCCTACGCACAGGTTTTCCACTGTCAGTTGCTACCTGCCTAAGACAGCAATCAAAAGCTACCCACACAATTCAGGACTTCAAGCTCAGATGCTCTTTCTTTGCAAACTCAGTATTAATCAAGGAGCACAAACCCTCCCTTTTACATCACTGTAACTCAATTGCTGTTCGATCCAGCATAGCCAATGGTTGGGGATGATGGAAATTGTAGTCCAACAACATATGGGGACACAAGGTAAATTACATTGGTAGCAAATGTGACCCCACATATTTAACTACTACCATAAAGTCAAATTCACATTATCATTGCTTGGGTCACTGATGTGGTCTGAATACATCTGAGTTGACCTGGGCAGAGATATACCCAACTCAGCCAATGCAATACTTAATGTCATGCATATCCTTCAGCACAATCCACACTTACTTTCCCATCACCTAAATCCCCGCTAAGAAATAAGCAACAACTCCAGATTTGTTGAACTACAAAATGTTTGCCTAGCAAGGCCTTAAATTGCTCCCTATGGTGACAGCCAACACATGTCAAGCTGCTTGTGTTTATTGGCAGTACATATATTTGGAGCAATTTTGCAGGGGAACAGCCAAGGCCGGTACCTATTATTCACACATTCGAGTTAAAATTGGGGTGCCATCCCTAAGCAAAGACTTCAGTAAAGTCAGCTGCAAAGGGGCCTCTTGTCCTTCCTCTTTCATCTCCTCCTTGTGACATTCTGAACAAACTGTTAAGAGAGCAATCTCGCAGATCTCACAAGCTAAAGCACCGAACAGATGCTAGACACCTATGATCATCAAACTCCAACCCAAACAATCTGCTCTGCGCTTGTGTAGGAAAAACCAAAAACGGTAACACCAACAGTGAAGATCTGTCTATAAGCCTCTGGCAGCTAATTACCAAGGACTATTATAATTAGTAACAGTGGACGTGGCCAAGTCGCCTTGCAACTGTGCAGAATTTTCACCCTCAGCCCTATAAACCAAAAACCATCTGTCTAGCTGGAGAGCAGAACTGAAACACCAACATGCCAACTACATCTATTAAGTGTGTTACTTGCCACCACCCAGCTGTCAAATGTGTCACACAGGTTTCAAATAGGATGCGTTATGATTTTTTAAAAAAAGGCAGGAAGGGTTCCTTTATCTCACTAATATAATGGGGAAATATTTGAAATCCTGGGAAATGTTAGCGTTCTCGACTCTTCGCTTGTCACACAACTTTAAGATTAGTACTTTATACCGAACCAAAGAGAAGATCACTTAACAAACACTGTTGAACAAAAGATATAAATAGAGCTTGTTTCAAAAAGGACAGCCGCTGCCAAACTACTTGTTCACATCAAGCTTATACATTCCTAAGTGAAATTTTTTACATGATCTTATTATGTACATTGGGACAAACCACTGATTTGAACAGCAAACAAGACCGGGTCAAAATCCTGTCATCCACTCTAAAAAACCATTTGCCTCTATGCCGATACCTCTTTTGGAAATGGCTACCCATTGACTGTTCAGTACTGTAGCTCATTGGTAGCTTAGCCTGAAGTTCAATCTCCAGGTATGGCTAGAAAGGACTCCTATCTTGAAACTCTTGATAGCCAGTGCAGCTGCTACTGAACTAGATGGGCCGGTGGTCAGAGCAAAGGCTATGTTCCTGTGCTGGCGAAACCTGATGGTGAAAGGGAAAGAAAAATGAAATGCCTCTCGGAGAATAATTTAACAGCAGATGAAAGCCATCACTCTTACAAATTTCCTTAATTTAAGCATGCTGTCTTTTCACCACCCCACTTACAGTTCCTCCCAAGGGCTTTCTTGGCTCATACAGTAATCTCTCTTACTCCATTCTTTCAAGACAACCCCACTGAATTCCCTTGCCACTCTTCAGACAACAGGACCCCGGGGGACAAATTTACAGATTAGCTAGAAACAGAGACCCAGACAACTATACTAATGTTGATGGCACTGACATCTACCTGAGTTTCTTGTATGAAATATTAACTAATATCCTTCAAAAATTATTCTAAGATTACCTCAGAGGCTCCCCCTAGTCTCTCTCCCTCTCTGCATTTCCTATAATTTAATTAGTGGTACAGCAGAGTAGGTGCACAGCTCTGGGACCTAGTTTTCAGAGCCTAAGTGATGACATCATTTGCTGGAGCATCAGGGTAATTGATAGGCTTTCCTTGCTTGGACAACTGAATGAGGACTTTCAAATTTGTTTGTGACAGGCTGGCACAGAGAAGATCAGAGAATGAGGAAAATAACCAAGTACAAGCCAGACATTTCTTTTCTTTGATGAGCTTCCTACTTCATGTGAACAGCTTAATGGTAATGCTTTTTTGGGGGGAGGGGGAGATCGTTTGAATACTAATGAGAAGGTGAACAGTGAATTTCAGATTGCTGAAGAACTAAATGTGTTTTTCAAGATAAACCTAGGGTACGGTTTCCCAAACTTGGGTCTCCACCTGTTTTGGGGCCACAGCTCCCATCATCCCTAGCTAGCAGGACCAGTGACCATGGATGGTGGGAATTGTAGCCCAAAAACAGCTGGAGACCCAAGTTTGGGAAACCTTGACCTAGAAAATCAGAAGTAAGCACCACTGACTTACTCCTAGGGAAGTCATAAGGCTGTAGCAATTGCTGATCCTAATAAACTGGGTATTATACTATGTTCTCTTAGGGGGTGTGCATAAGTGTATGTATACAATGGATCGGCACACCTGTCTTCAATTTTGGACTCTCCATAAGTGGGTGCATGAGGCCTGTCATGCAGAGTTCCTGAATTTACCACACTAAGGAATGGAAGACCCCTTAAAAATGGGGATAGGGGAATAGAATTTTTTTATGGCTTCTAAAGTAAATACAAGATTCCCAATAAAGATGGTTTTAACTTTAGGATCATGCAGATGCCCTTAATGTTAGATGCTTCCACACCCTCACAGTAACTTACTCCTCAAATCCCTGTTGTGATTCTGAAGCACCCTGGAACAACTGGTTCAGATGGCTAATTGGTGGAGGTACAAAGTTTCCAACCCAGATATCCATTATACACAGAGAGGAATAATCCCCAGTGTGTCCCACTTAAATACAGAAAACTCTAAAGGCAGTGCGAAAGTGACAATTTTCTGATGAAGCTGGAAAATTGAAACCTACAAGCATCCCCAGGCACCCATTTACTTTTCTTTCTCTACCATCTTAAATCATTCTTACGACCATTTGGAGAAAATAAGTTTTCACATGATGGCAAGCAACCAACCTCTAGAGTAAGGTGCTCCCTACCTTGAAGATTGCTAGAACAGCTTTGTTATTGTCAGTAATAGGTTTATTTCTAATGCAGATTGCTGGGAAAGCAGAAAGAAAGAGAGGGGGAACACACTGCCTATTTGGAGCAACAGTAATCTCTCTGTGATTATTTCAATGTGTTTGAAGGAGGACATACAAGAATGAAGCAGAAGGTGCTAAAAAACCTGTCATTTCCCTCCCCTCCCAAGAAAGCAAGCATGTCTTACACCAATTGTTATTAATCCCACCTTTCCTGTCAAAGAACCTCATTATGAATGCATCAGCACAATGTCACCACTGTGTCCCCCTGGGATACATATGTAATTGAAACTTCAAAGTCATTTAAGAATGATTGTTTTACCCTGATAAAAAGGCACTAAGTTTAGATATTTAAAAATTGTTACAACAATGGCTGCGTTGCAGAATGCTATCCAGTAGAATTATTAGGCAGAACCTCAGAAAGTTTTATTTGGGGGGGGAAGCAGGTTTCCAGCCCTTATGGCTTCCATGGAAAAATCAAAATACAGGTGCTATAAAGAAAAAAACTTTTTATCCATTAGCACGACAGTTTTTTTTAAAAAAAACATAGAATATATTGGTCTCAGACCAATTCTAATTCTAAAACCAGCTTCTTAAAGGAAAACATCTTAGATGCTTATATTAAAGTAAGGGGTCAATTTTGGGTCCAATATTTCAGGTGTGACACACCTTAACTCCATAATCTTATGAGTAAACCCCTTTGAACACAGAGTCACCTACTTGAGAGAAAACATGCAAAGGAACACACTATGAAGACATGATTTTTAATTAGTTAGAGACAGCTGCTTTTATTACTAATAATATCAGCACACTACCATTGTAATAATTCATCCTTCAGGTTTTTTCCAGGGGTATATGGTCATATGTCTAAAACAAGTTGAATGCTAAAAGACAAGTTATAGTAATCAACTTTGGAGCTTTATAGAGTCTACAGGGTTCTGAAAACCTTAAGATACAGCTACGTCATAAGGATCCTTACTTTGTTTGTTGATGGCTTAGTTTGACATAGCCACTCTCTGAAATCCTTTCCCCACACTTCAGTAACACAGACACACACCCATCTATTGTTGACAAAATAACCTTGAGGTGAATACTGCAGAAAAGGGAACAGTGAAGGATCCCTACCCTTGTTGAGAAAAGTTGCAAAAGAAATATTTTCCCCCTGCTATGAAGATTCTGTCGTCCACCAGAATTCCCTTCCATGCTAAATGCTGATAAATTTTCTACCTTCCTAAATTTTCCTGATTTAAGAGGGGAATTGCTTATCTCTTTCTTGAATGGGCAACAGTTATTTTAGGGTATGGCACATCTAGGCTCTTATTCTGACTAACAGCTATTGTCTACCATTGGACAGAAATAGCACTTATAGGGATGTGGATGGCCAACTGTAAATTGGATCCATGCCCAAAATAGATGGTAAAAGCCAGCTGGAAACAAATTATAGGTGACTTCCTTGTGGTGGTAGCCAGGATCTCAGATAGTCTTAAATGAGTAGTCCACGGACTACTTTTTCTGAAAGCTAGAACACTGCCACTGGTTCACAGTCACATCTCCAAGCTTCTCTTTTAAGAAGGGAAAGTAGGCTCTCTTGGATCTGTGCCACTTTACACTTTTAGTTACAGCTGGGTACAATGCAGCCATGCCAGGACTTCCAGATCAAGCAGGATTTTTATGGATCTGATCTTAAATGGTCCTCAGTTTTGGTAGGGATGTTCCAAATATGTTCCATGTTCTGCAGTCATGGAGGTTGTGCTTATTCAGGAACCAAGCTGCAAGTGAGCTGAATTAAAGGATTTTGGAAGTGCCATAGCTCAGTAGCACAACACATAGTTTGAACATAGAAAACTGCAGGGGCAATCCCCAGCACATGAAACTTTACAAAGCACTTTGCATAGTCAATGAGGGAGGAAGTCCTACATGAGACCCTGGAGAGCTGCTAACAGTCAGAGCAGATAATACTGGAATAGAAGGACAAATCTTCTAACCTGATATAATGGCAACTTTATATATTGGAATGGAATACAATATATGCCAGGGTCTAGAATCTGTAACCATGGTTCATAATTAGAGTTACAAGTCTAATTTAACCTATAAAGAATGTGAAATTACCATTTTTGGGGGGGAGGAGGATGTCCTGCATCCACTTATTTCTCCATAAATGCTCATACTCATATTTAATTCCTATACAGAAATATTAAAACTGGAGGGGGTGGGAACACAAGTAGAAGTGTACCAATTCAGCAAATCTATGCAAAATTCCTTGGTTTGAGTAAAGCATTCTAATTTCAGGTTTCTGGCTTTGGTCTCTTTCAACTTTAATCCTATTGAAAAAGCTCAATGATGAGGATTTTGCATTGCTTCCAGGTCTGCATATTGACTCTGCTTGGCTAGCTGACAAGGGTCAAGAGAGATGCTGCATCTTCAGTTAGAAAACAGTAAGATGATCAGCAAAGTGTTTTTAGCAGCTGGTGCCTAACCACTTTCTGGCTTCACTTTTTATTTTATCCTGAACTACTGTGGTTTGGGGTTTTGTCCCTCATCCACTTTTAATGCTTTACCTTCTCCTCATTACTTCCCTCTAGTCAAGTAAGAAGGTTGAAAACAATTATGGCCTATAAATTGCAAAGGGAAGAAGACTTCAGCAGTAACATTAACAATCTGGAAGGAACAGCAAACAGAAAGATGCTAAAGGTTTTGTAAGACCCAGCCCCTGAAAAGGGACAATTTGCATTTCATTTTCCATCTCTTTCATTTTCTTTCCTCCTTAGAACTGACAAGAAGTATTCCTCTTTTTCTATATATTTAGACAGGATCCTTACTAAATCCCCCTGGGAATGATTCAGGAATGTCATCCATTTTTTTGTGTGGCAGCTGTTCAGATGTTCCATTAATCTGGTAGTGAATGGTATAGCAGCAGGTTCCCAACCAATAATTTCACCTATACATGAAACATTGCTTCCTGACATCACAGAATGCATTTTAGACACCTACTAAGATAACAGTCAAACACCACACACTCATCAGCTCCACAATTCATTGAATAACCATGACAAGGAAGAATGTTACCCAGTAGTCATCGTGGTATAAAGAGTAATGTTGTAAATAATCACAAACTTTGCAGAATGTTAAGGGCCAAACTAGCCACAGCATTAATTACACAAATGCAATTAATGTGCATATTTTTTGTTTCAGAAATAGCAACCCTGGGGAAGCCAGAACAGTCTCGTGAACATGGGGGGCAGGAAGGGGGAATTTAACTCCCTCCTTCTCTCTCTCTCTCTCTCTCTCTCTCTCTCTCACTCTCTCAACAAGAAATTGCCTCTTGGAAGCTGCTATATGCATATCAAGGTGCATCCCCACTGGCACCAAAGGGAGCTTCTCTTCATACACAAATAGGTCATTTGGCTGCCCAGAACATGTGCACAGGTGAACTGTGCAGGTACTTCTCACCCAAACATTGCCTAGAAACAATCACGTGAGAAGGAAAGACAAAACTGGCCCCACCTACATGGCTCGAGAGATACAAAGGTTTCCAAAGTAGAATAGGAAGAAACTATGAAGAAGTACTCCTTAGATGCTACTGTAACAAATGAAAGGACTTCTTCTATATAATTCATCTCACAATGCAGTCCAAACCCTGGTCCAAACACATGCACTATGATTCCTATTAGAGTACTGCAATCCACCTCAATAGCTAAAATAATTGGCTGTTCTCATATATTATACTGTCCAAACAGGATATTTTACAACAGTCTGGACCTTACACATATTTTAAATACACTAGTTCAGTCACTATTGTTTGGGTATTTTTAAAAAATAATAGTAAAATTGATGGGAAACAATGTTTATTGAAGAAAGCAGATAATCAGGATTATCTTTTACAATTCACTTCTGATCAAGAGTTGGCAGAATGGAGAAGATAAACGTTTTACACTTTTATAAAGTTCAATCAAGTCCCTTCCAAACAACCAGGTCTGGAAGTATAACACACACAAACCTCTAGGAACTGTTCTACACAAAGTGAGAGTTCTACATTATGATCCAGTTCAGACAAAACAATCTAGGACTCAGCCAAATATACCCATGAGATTTCTCCATTCATGTGTCCAACTTCAGTGAACCATATGACATTCAAGCAGAAAACTGTGGTTTAAGGGCTACCATCAAGCCATGGTGTGATAGCAGCTTCAGATCCTAGTTTCATAAGCTGATTTTTAGAAAGTCCTTAAACCACAGCTTCCGAGTTTAAACATTGTGGGTAACTGTGGTTTAAGGAACCAACATATATTTGCCAAAGTAATGCATGTAAGGAGAGAAGGAAAGGAGGGAATATGTGATTTCATGTTTTGTCCCTGGTCCAATAAACCTTGATTAATCAGATTGTAGCTGCTAATATCTGAACTAGGCCTGAATCTTCACCACCACCCCATCCTGATTTATCAAAATAGCCACCCTGTGAGAAACTCAAATGTATTATCATCTGAAGTGTTGTCCAAACTTCATATTATTACACTGCACTTCTATTTAAAACTTAAGTTAACTACAAAGTGAGAGACAGCCAGCAGAACCTCAGAGTTCTAGAGTACACTCAAAATTTGGAAAGAACTAAACACTTTCATCTGGCCATTCACATGGCATTTTATCTGACTTTATTGCAGCTCCTCAATCTGCAGCCAAAACACTCTCCAAAAGCCTTGCCTACCATATTTTGCCATTTCCAAGCTGCCACTGTACTTTGCCTTGTTGTCTATAGTCTTACCTTACAAAGGTCCAGATGGACTGGCTATAGAATATCCTTTGCTAGGATGGACTCAGCCATAACTGCTTTCATATATTAAGTCCACTGATAAGAGACAAGGTGACATATAATAAACATATCACACACTAACCACAATTGAATGGTCACTTTGTTACCTTCAAGGAAAACAACAGATCAGGCTTTATTATGACAACCTGACATACAAAGTTTACCAATGAGATGTGAAGAAATATAACTATCACAACTCTTGTATTCTGGGTGTTTAAGAAATAGGACCTTAATCTGGAAGGAACAGACTTAATTGGGCATTTTAGTCAAATATTACTTGCTAGCCAAGCCTGAATTCTCCAAGGGTTCTATTGAAACAACTTGCTGAACCCACAGGACCTATAAACCAAAACTTAATATATAGCACAGAGTGGTAAAATGACACGAATAAAAAGAATTACGTATTTTTTGCATCATAACACTCACTTTTTTCCTCCTAGAAAGTAAGGGGAAATGTCTGTGCGTGTTATGGAGGGAATGCCTACGGGTGGCATGCCTATGGATTTTCCTCCTCTAAAAACTACGTGCGTGTTATGGTCGGGTGCGTGTTATAGAGTGAAAAATACGGTATATTAGCTATACATTGCTTAGCAGAATGAAGTAGAACAGCCACCCAGTCCAAGGAAGATATTATGTTGGAGACCCAAGGCAACTGAATAATTGACAGAATTCTTGACAGGATATTTGCCTCGTACTTTAATTGGCTGGTCAGAATATCAGATATTTTTATTTGTTTTGGCCAGTTTCAAATCATGACTTTTCTAAGTGAATGGAAAAAGGGGGAGAACCTCAATGCTCTGAACTGGAAGGCAGATATATAGGCCTCATTTGCACATAATGGTAAGCCATAGATAATGGCTTATAATTAATGCACCAATCTGGACTGCTTTAACTGCATGAGATAATTCCCATCTTTATGTTATGTACAAACCACATACGTAGCCAAGGTTTGTTCTTGGTTTGTTATTATGGTTATTATGGTTTGTCTGAGCAAAACAAACCATGATAGCTGGTTCAGACATACAGTGGTACCTCGAGTTACAGACTCTTCAGGTTACAGACGCTTCAGGTTGCAGACTCCCAGAAATAGTACCTCGGGTTAAGAACGTTGCCTCAGGATGAGAACAGAAATCGCATGGCGGCGCAGCAGCAGCGGGAGGCCCAGTTAGCTAAAGTGGTGCTTCAGGTTAAGAACAGTTTCAGGTTAAGAACAGACCTCCAGAACAAATTAAGTTCTTAACCCGAGGTACCACTGTAATGCTAAATTAGGAATCCTGGTTTGTTGCTACCACACAGTAGTATAGGGAGCAAAACAGCATAAATCAGTGTATTCACAGTAAACTATTAGCTTCTGGACATGGGCCACTCAACGGTATTATGAAGACAAAATCCCTCCTGTCATTGAAATCCCTTCTGTCAGGATTCCTTGTACCTTTCTGTGAAGCATGTGGTCCTGAAAAATAACAAAGCCACAAAGAACCATAGTAACATAGATGTGTATTTCCAAGATCACACTTCTTCTCTAAACATTTTTATTTATTTATTTTTGAAAGACAAAGCACACACACTTTCCCTTTACTGGTTTCATGCAACGTAATAAAAGTCCATAGAAACTGCAGTGTTCTCAACAATCCTTTTATTATTTGCCGGATGTAAGCTTTTACCCTTAGAACGTAAAGCCTTTCATAAGAAGCTACAGATTATGATATTGAAAGTAATAACTCACTTGTTATGATTGTCCAGACTTCAAGTACCAAGGAAGTTGCAAGTACTGTAAAATAATTATAGAAGACTAAGTCTGCCAGTCTCCAAGCTGAAATGGTTGGTTATTGCATTTAGATCCCTAAACAAGCTGGGATCAGGATACTTATTGGACCATAGACTTCAGGACCTCAAATATAATTGTGCCAATCCACTTGGGTCAATTAGAGAAGTCTTTTGTACATTCATTGCTATAGGAGATGTGGTTTGATGGGAGCACATGAAAGCAATGTTGCAGCAATCGGTCTGAGACAGTCTCCACCCCAGGAGCCTCCAGCTTAAAATTGGGAGTTTGGGCAGGCATCTGACTTCACCAAAATTTGAATTTAACTTTTCCTGGCTCCGGCACTATTGATGATTACACTTCCCAATCTCTTGCATTAATTTGAATTGTTATAGTTTTCAAATTTTGTCATTGTTAGATGCCTTGGGCATTTCAGAAGCATTAGAAAGGTGAGATTGTGAAGGGAACGATTAGAAGCGGAAACGATGAAAGATGTAATGCTACTTCTGTCACAGTCTTTCCAACTCCAATCATATGTGCGCTTACTAACACATTTTTAGTGTTGATGCGTTGTCAAGCTAATGTAACTCTGACGGAACAGATTGTGTTCGACTGAGCATTACACCCAACCATTTACAAGGAGAACTGCCAGCTCATTTTTTGCTTCTAGAATCTTTGGATGGACCAGGTGGAGTCTGGCTGCCAGACAGGAAAAGACTGAGGAAGAAGATAAATCTCTGTTGAAAATTAATACAGTGGTACCTCAGGTTAAGTACTTAATTCGTTCCAGAGGTCCGTACTTAACCTGAAACTGTTCTTAACCTGAAGCACCACTTTAGCTAATGGGGCCTCCTGCTGCTGCCGCGCCACCACAGCATGATTTCTGTTCTCATCCTGAAGCAAAATTCTTAACCTGAAGCACTATTTCTGGGTTAGCGGAGTCTGTAACCTGAAGTGTATGTAACCTGAAGCGTAAGTAACCTGAGGTACCACTGTATGGCATTGATGATATACGTTTTGATGTGTACAGAAATGCAGAAGAAAGTGTATTTGGGGGGAGGGGTCAATGCATTAACCTAGACTGCACTATTATGATTATTACAGCCAAAACAGATTGTTGGAAGTTAACACTGCTCCAGAATGGAGAGAAAAAAACTTGTGGCACCTTAAAGTTTTTAAAATATGTAAAATTCAAAGAAATTAGAAGCAAGTATGAAAGGGAAAGAACCTCCAGAAGTTGGAGATAAAAACAAAAGAAATGGCGACTCTTGACATTCTCTCTTACTGCTAGCTTTGAGAGCTTAAATTCCATCATGTCAAGTACGCAACAACCTACAGTTAGTGAAACTGCAGTCACTGCACACAGAGCAGGCAGAAGTCATTTGGAAGAGGCAATATGTGAAGAGCAACCTGTTAAATGAAAAACCAAAACATCAAACAAACAGGCAAGTGCTGGGATCTTAAAAATCATTCTGCCACTTTATTGGAAATCAATTTGTCTCCCCTAGGACAGGAATAGTATAATGGAAAAAGCTTACATCCAGTAAGGGGGCCAAGCTGTTGATTTCAGTACAACGGGCAAATATTAAAGGGCAGCAGCTGCTGGAAAATACATAAAATGAAAAGTCTAAAGAAAAACCCAAACCCCTGAACAGCCTAAACTGAATTGCTGAAATATGCTTTGAAAAAACCTTTTGGAGGTGCCAGTCTTCAGCATATAACTACTTCTGTTACAGGCAAAACCCAGCACCAGCCAAGGGCAGTTATACAGAATCTATAAATATATAAACAGGTTCAAGACAGCAATCTCTTCCACACTGCAATCCAACGAATGTTTACCCAAAAATGAGTCCCAATGTGCTCCCCAAACATGTCTGATGCTGCAGTCCTAATATTTCTAGTACCTGGGCAATGTGATTGAAAACGAATGCCAGTGATGTAATGTAACAGATGGCAATATTGAAGCTGCAAGATATCTACCCAGACAGTGAAACAGTAAAGCAGGGATGGGAGACCCTGTGGCTCACTAGCTGTTGCTGGAGTGCAGCTCCCATCATCTCTGACCACTAGCTATGCTGCTTCAGGCTCATGGGAGTTGGAGTCCAACAACAACCCAGCGAGATCCAAAGGTCCAAAGTTTCCCATCCCTGAAGTAAGCAAAGTTCTTAAGGATGCCACTGGCTACTCTCTCTCAAAGATTTTCAAAACTGAAATAATAACAGAGATGGAGGAGTGAGCTTCAGAGGACTGGAATGCCCCTGAATTCCAAGGGGGTTAGAACCAAGCAAGGTTTAACTTGTTCATCCTATCCTAGGTACAGCTTTGGAAGAAGCAAATATTCAGTTCAAGTCTTTAAAAAACCAACTAAACACATCTATGTCATTCTACTGTTTCTTATTAAGATCTACCAGCTTAGCCATATTTATCTTTATTTATTTATTAAATTTCTATACTGCCCTTCATCCAAGGATCACAGGGCAGTTTACAATATTAAAACACAAAAATACGTAACATAAAAACAAACAAAACAATAGCCCACAGTTTAAAATGCCATAGATTGGTTAATTAACCACAAAGGCCTGGGAGAAGAGGAATGTTTTTGCCTTGGGCCTAATTATTCGTAATGAAGGCGCCTGGTAAACCTTCCTGGGGAGAGCATTCCACAAGCAGGGAGGCACTGCAGAAAAGGCCTGTTCTTGTGCTGCTGCCCCTTGGGGACGCACCCCAGGCAGCAGTAGCATGCGCTTCCCCATTAGATGGATCCTCTTCTTCCTCCAAAGAAATCTCATAAGGATCTGAACACTGACTAGTTCCGAAACACACACACATAAAAACACACAGGACGACCCTGTCTTCAATATATCATGTCTCAGACATGACAATGTTGCTCCTCCGCCTGCCTTTGCCAGCAGAAGAAATCACCAAGCTAGTGAGAAAGATTTAATAAAACCCTTGTATCTGCAGGCAATTACCAACAGAGGAAGTTCTATGGGGAGTCCAGTGTCACACTACCAGATACAACAGGTCTTCCCCTTCCTTCCTTTCTTTTCATTTGCAACCTTCATGCCAATCCACCAGAGGAAGGTCATGGAGTCTCATTTGCAGAAGTACAATGCCACAATTGGATATCACTCTATTATATAGTATAAGTAACTATCTGAATGCATTGCTACTCTTACTTTGTTGGATTTTTTTTTTTTACAAGTATTCTCTGAATTTATGCATGAATGTTTTTTGTTTTTGTTTTGTTTCTGCATGATAACACTGAGGTCTTTTCTAAGCCCAGATAATAAAACATTCCTTTGTTTACTACAATGTTGATGATTTCTATTTTCAACATCCACCCCCCCCCCATATTCTCCCAAATGCCCAAAGCTAGGATAGATTTAGGCAGCTACAGTTATAATGATTGTTTGGATAAAACCCAGGCTTTTATTCTCAGATATTTTTAAAATATGCCATAGAGAGTACCATTTTATATATTATAAACTAAGTTGCAGTTCATATTATTAAAGCAAGTTTAGGTGGAATAATAATGTAAACATTTGATTTTAAAACCATCAAAAGTTTATTTAGGAGGAAAGTAAAATTCTTCATCCCAAGGAAAACCTTTCAGGATGGATGTAAGGATTTCTGAAACTACATGTGAAACACTAAGTATCCGAAATACACGATATACATGATAAATGTTATTATTAAGGGTAAGCATCACAAATGAAAAAGCTTTAGGTTCCAATCCTATAGGCATTCAACAGGGAATAAATCCCACTTAATTCAATTATACTTCTTTTAAGTAGTCATGTATAAGATAGCACTGTTAATATATTTTAACATCTAAAATTAATGCAATCAGTGCTAAATGCTGGCTTTCTTCTCTTCTTTCTGTGATTCTAAACCATGTTAGGAAATTGGGATGCTCTGAGTGGCAGCTATTCTGAATTAAAGTGAGAAGGCACAGGTCCTGCCCATGCAGCTTTCAAAATTATTCACAGTCAGGGAGCCTCTTGCCCCACATGCCCAGTCCTCCTAAAAAGACAGATAGGATTTCAATTAAGTGTTCCTACTGGAATCCTTTTTTACTTAGCAACACGTCCTCTCTTGGGCAGCATCAGGCTCTCCAGACAGCATTTCTATTTAATAACAGAAAATCCTCAGAGAGACACTAGCAGAGAATGTGCTAAAGTGGATTCATATATATATATATATATATATATATATATATATATATATTTACCTACACTGAAGTGTTGGGTACTAGTTGTCTGAGTCTTACAGCTCTTGAGTATTATGGTGAGATTTTCCATACAGACAAGGGCTGCCATCCCGTCGAGAACTTGTCTGAAGCCCAGCACAGGAGTCTTGTTAGGATAAAGTTATACACTCAAACAAAAATGCAGGCAGTCCTTGGCAGGGCCCTCTGGCCAGCTTAACCTTCCAAGGCTGGGGGCAGGTGTACCCAACTGCCCCCAACTCTGCCTGGGCTGCCTAATGCTCTAGGTCTGGCTCTTCAGTCTAAGCAGTATGTCAAATTGAGTAACAATGCAAAACTTCCCTCTTCCTTTTCTTTTCTTTTCCTCACTTCATTAGCCTGATCTGATTATCTGATTGCCAGCCCTGCCCATTATCATGTCTTCTATTTTTGGCCTCTCAACCTGACCCTTAACCTGTCCACAATCATGCCATCTACCTCTGGGCCTTTAGATGTCAACAAAAAGTATTTGGCACTGGAGATGTGCCATGAACAAGTCTGTGAAGAGAATGGGCTGTATCCAACATAGCACTGAGTAAACCAGAGAAAAGATATCTACTTTGTGTGACAGGATGTTCTCTCCTTCTCCTGCACACCCCCTAAATATGTTATCTGGGTTTCTCCAGCCCTCTAAAGCAGAACTGGGGAGCGTGCAGAGCACAAGGGAGGGAAAGTCCCATTGTGGATGTGGAAGTCCTTGAACTGACAGGGCATGTAAGTTGAATGCCACCCAATGTCTAATTGAAAACCACTCAGTACCTACAGGGGCAGAATAAGAGGACTTGGCAAGATTGGGAGGAGGAAGGCTAGGTTAGACAGAAAAAAGTTGAGGAGGATACAGGAAAAACAAGTCCAAGGATCAAAGGAGTAAGAAGGAAACAGCAGTCTCCAATGAGGGATTGGCAATGTGAAATTCCATCAGCTGTCTGCATTTTAAAACAGAAAATGAGTATTATAAAAAGGCACTAGGAGGGGAGAAGAAGTTCAAGGCAGGTTGCTTTCTATTTTTCACAATCATAAAATCTAGCAATAAGATTCCTATCCAAATCGCTAGAAGCCAATCTTCTCTTGCTCCAAGTGCTTTATCTCAGAGAAAAAATAATTTATCTAAAAGCAGCCAAAAATAGAGGTCTAAAGAGGAAGCCATTTCAATTTTCATTACAGCTTTGCTACTGCAACACGACAGTAATTACAGATCAGATTAAAGAAAAGCAGGTATATTAAGGTGTAATGAATCCCATCAGTTACTAGGGACCTGGAAAATAGCCTATATTTTATTAATATTTTAAAGGGGTTGAATGGTTCAGGTGATTTGCACAAAGTTCTTCTAGGTCATTTGTCCAAATATTCTGAAAAATCATTTCTATCAAGATGGAGATTCTGCAGCAGAATCTGAAAGGCTGAAGTCTTGAAAGGAGGGCATTGAGAAGACAACATTGACATTTGGGACTTGCTTATAAGCAACACATTTCCTGACCAGGATCAGGGAGGGAGGGAGGGAGGGCAGAAGAAAGGGCAGCAAGAGAACTGAGATGACAAGAACATGGACAAGAACAAAAAGATGGAAGTACAGCAAAACCTTGCCATCTTTTCTGTTTTCAGTTGCAGGAAAATCGGAATAAAGCTTCCCATTTCCCACCTTGCAATAAGGGAGAGCATAGTATTTATTTATTTGAGAAATTTCTTTTTTTAATATGTTTTTATTGATTTTCCAATATCGTTCCAATAGCAGCCTCATTATAACAATACCAATTTTATCCAATTAATACAATTATTTATGCCAATTGTTCCAATTTCAAATCAAACGGGCCTCACTGTGTGATAGATTTGATGACTTCATTCTTCTACATTGGTTCTGTGTTCCAAAACCTTGATAATTTCCATTCCATTCGGATATAATAATGCCTTATATAATAGCTACCATCTTGTGATTTCATTCGTGTTGGTGTATTAGATTATTTATAAAGTTTCAAGTGTGGAACTCTAACTGTAATCCTTATTCTTTCCTGCTTGTATATAACTTTGACATATGCAAACCCTTTCACCAAATGAAATCCCTTCCCAATCCAAACCTTTTAAATCCTTGTAGCTGGGTTCATTTTCACAATTTCTTATCTCATCACCTCTAGCACGCGCCTGTAGTTTACTCCAATTAAAAAAACCCAATTAGCAGGATAACCTGTGTTTCCAGGAATGTAATTGGGGGGGGGGGGGTCGGGGCAGCTGGAGTACTCTATGCACCCAGTGCCTTTGCCTGCCCTCACATTCCATGGCAAAGTGAGTGTCAGACCACCAGGAAAACTGCAGGTGAGAGCCAGATTCCTCTTCCAACCAAAGAGGAATGCAGAAAATGCAGTTTCCCCATCATTTATTGATTATCTCCATCTGTCTCTCTCTGCGGTGTTGGGAGAGGCGTCCATCCCCTGACACACAGGAAACAGGAAGCCTATTTGAGGCATTTCTAATTTCACTTTATGAGGGCACACCGATAAGCTCCTCAAGCTTTCAAAAGCGTATTTGTCTGAAGCAATTTTCCCAATATGTAACTACAATTGTCAAAAGTCAATTCAGTGGTGGATGAATCAATACAATGTATAAGGAAAGGCAAGCTGTTGCATTTGGACAATGATACCTCCATTTAATAAGCTTAGATATGAATGAACCTTGTGCCCCCAGCAAGCAAGCCAGGAAGGCTTCATGTCAATGTAGTGGCCTGCTTCATCCAAGTAGGGAAACTATGGTTAACAACTCTGGAATAAGTCAGGATATGAAGTCAGGTCTTGAAGTTGTCCTGAAGCCATTAATCAACCGAGAAACTGTAATTAACTGAAGACTTCCTGGCTTGTTCGTTTTATTGTGCAAAAGGGAGGAACAAAACCACTGTGTGTTGAGCACAACGGTTGTTCGTTTATGGGTTTATAATTGCCTCAACACACGAGTATCTTGTCCATTGCAGGGGACGAAATCTTGGCAGAGATTACGCTCCACATATGGCTGACAGCTTCCAAGCTAACATAACAAATTTCAGTTAAAATCCAAATTCTATTTTTAAGGCGGTTTAAGGGTTCGATGCCCCTGCCTTTGAACATCAACAATCAGCATTTTGTAATGGAAATCAAACACTGTATTATACGGGCATCTGACATCAGAACCTGCTGTAGTGGATTCCAATGAGGATGCTAAAAGCTGAAAGCTGAAATCAGTACCAGGCTGTTGCATCTCCCAGTTCTATAACTCAGGAGCTCTCTTTAACATCTGCCCAAGTAAATCCTCCAAACAGAAAGCCCATGGTGCCCATAAGTCAGAGAAATGAGGTAGGGCTAGCGTGCCTTTTGAAGGATGGAACTGCACGTACATAAAACGGCGAAGCGCATTATATTTTCCTCAGTCCACTCTCTAATGAGTGCCTGCAGTCATCAATCAGGTATAATAAAGAGCAGCAGAATAAATTACTTTCCCATGTCTGTGTTTTAAATCAGAGAGGTGGCAAGGAAATTGCCCCCACTGCTAGGTACCCACTTCAGCAGTGCCTTCAAGCCTGGTGCCATCCCAGCAACATTCATGTTAGAGCGTAACAAAAAGTGATATATCTAATGAAAAGGTGGGGGTGTCATTCTGCACCACCACCACCCTGCTTCTCTGTAGGTCAGCAAGAATAGCCAAAAAACACAAGCACAGCAAGTTGACCAAAATTCATTTTTAACTTGACCTTTCTCCTGTTGGCTTTCCCCCCATCATGGGCTTAATGTAAATTAGTTGCCCAGGTAAGTATATTCCTTAGGTGCCTTCTGATTTGCCATGGCTACCCTTGGGACCCTCGGTATTCCTCCACTCATTCTTGCCCATTTTCACTCTTCTTTCTTAGTAGTTCTTAGGCTCATTAAAAGCAGCCCAGATGCTGAATGTTTTTTTGCACAGACGAAGGATGGAGAACCTGAAACTCTACAGCTCTCATCATCCCTGACCATTGGTCATGTTGGCTGGGTTTGATGAGCACTGATTCCCACCAACTTCTGGAGGACCATGAGTTTCCTACCTCTATCTTAGTTGGTAACTGGGCCACAAAATTCATTCCAGTGATGTGCCCAACTAAAACTCTATTCCAACAGCACAGTGTCACATTTCCCCCCACTATTCCAGCTACAAAAAAGCACAAAAACACTTGGAGGGGGGGGATGTGGAATGTGTCAAAATTAATAAAGATTCTCTCTCTTTTCCATCATATTATAATCTACATTCATCATTTATTAAAAACCTCTCATTTATTAACAGCCTCTAAAGCCTATTTTAATAACCTGAAATCTTCATTTGAATCACAAATTCTTTTTTTATTACTGTACTTTTAAAAGAAAGAAAAGAAACATTACAGGACTTTGAATTATTATTTAAATTATGTTCTCCAAATCCTAGTTCTGAAGCCAGAGTGATCAAGTACCTTTTCTGACCTGGCCTCCAAGCATAGAACAGATATTTGTTTAAGGGTTGTGATTTGCAAGCAGGAACACACCTGAAAATAACCCCTAGCTACATCAGCACCACAGTGAAGTCGTAACATACTAAATGGTTTCCATATTAGGCCTCCAGGAACTGGATTTTGCATAAAAGCAGTAAATGGGAAGTAAGCTAGGGATCAGAAAACGGGGGCGGGGGGAGCTGCTTGTAGCCAGCTACTACCCTGACACCATAGAATTTTTTTTTGGGTGGGGGGGAATAAAGGATCCAAGTTGTATTTGTAAAACAACAGAAAGAAATAACCACTGTTAGATGGCCTACCACGTAAGAAGATAAGCAAGTGGAGAGAAAGTGGACAAACTTTTTTTAATTTAAAGAAACGGCTTGTTTGTGCTCATGCAATTGCAACAGGAAACCCAAAAAGTGGGTATCTTGGGGGGTGGGACCTGAAAGTCTACCAAGGGTGCAGGTGCATACAGACATTAATAAAAACAGAAGCCAAGGCAGTATTTTATGTCCTTGTCTCGGCTGTGAATGCACCCCATGATTATGGTGGTCTGTCCCCCTCCCCTTGCCTTTTTAATTTTAAGTTACAGTCTGTACTGTTACACAGGCACCTCTGTGTGAACAACCATTAAGACACCTGAAGTGGATATTGAGGTTCCATGCAGGGGCGAAGGAAGGCGGGGGCGGGCGTCACGACGTAGGGCGCATGTGTCGCGTCAATACATATGGCGCATGCGCTGTATGTAGTGACACCGCACATGTGCTGTATAGCGGTTTGCCGCCGGCACCACTCCAGCGCCGTGCGGACGGTGCCGGGATCCCGCCATCGCTGCTGCAGCCACGAACGGAGAATCCCAGCACTGTCCATACGGCGCTGGAGTGGCGCTGGCAGCAAGCCGCTATACAGTGCATGTGCAGCATCGCTACGTACAGTGCATGCACATGACACTGCGGATTGCTGCCGGCGCCGGGATCCTCTGCTCGCAGCTCCTCCAAAGGTGGCGGCGGCGGCATGATGGCTGCTCACGCCGCCGCGAGCCCCCGCGGGGTGACTTCTTGTCACCCCCGCAAACATGGAACCCAGGGCTTCCGCCCCACCCTCACCCCCCATTGTGACACCACTGGTTCCATGCATGGGAGATGTTTGTGTTTTGGAGTTGCTTTCACTAGATCTGGCAAGCTTAGGCTGGAAAAAGAATTGCCAATAGCATGCCCTGTTAGCACCTAAGCATCTTCTAAGAACTACACTAATGATGAATTTTATTATTACTAAAACAGAAAAGGGGGGAAAGGCAGGGGGGGACCACCCCGGAGTTGTATATAATTCACAGGCAAAAAGAGAGACAAACCTGAAAGTCATATTTAATTCCTAGTTCTAGAGCCAAGTTTAGCGGCAGACACATCACCAAGATCATTCTCAGAGAACTGCAGTTACGGCACAGTTTGAGTTACCAATGCTTCAGGGATAGAAGGTCAGTTTTTAAGCTCCTAAGTGTTTCAGGACTCTGAAGGGTCTTCCCTTGCCTGAACTCCTTTTTCCATTCGCAGCTCCCTTCCACCTTCACTCCTAAACAGTCTCCCATTAGCTCACCGTGCCCCCAAGCACGCACCTGCCTCCTCTACCAATTACTTGCACAGCTTTTCACTTAGAGGCTGAAGCAAACGTGACAGTTTCCCTAAATGCAGGTTGGTAACCGCGCTTGCCTGTAATGTGGGGTGCCTGCATGCGTTTAGACTAAACAAGCACACATCTTTTTGGCACCTTGCTGATGCCAATGCCGCTTCTTTAAAATATCCGAAGGTGAATTTCTATACATGAGTATACTACCATTATAAGGAAACAGATGTGTTTGAAGCATCTATCAAGGCTCTATGAAACAGGCTCAATAGGGTCCCTACTTGAGAGCACTCTATTATTCCACATGGGAGAGCTCCCAATCCGAATCCCACCCATCTCCATTACATATAGAAGACATTTTCTTCTGCAGGAAGCTGAGACCCAGAGTGGAACTAACCATTATTAAGGTGAAAACAGCACACCATGTTGAGTTCTCTACCTCGCCCAGTACAATCATTTATCTCTTGTTGCACCATCATTATATTGAGCATTTTGTCACTCTCAACACAGAAAGCCAACGATGTGAAGTGGGGTGTAAGAAAATACAAAACATGGAGATGAAATGACACCAAGTGAGTGAGCCTAAATGTTATGATGAAGAACTTAAGCACAGTGATATTATTCTCATGTTGGACGTAACGTGCAGTTCCTTCCAGAAGAGCCACCCAAGGTTGTCTGTGTTGCCCCCCCCCCAAAAAAAAATATGAAGGGCAACAGAGGATCTGCCAGAACCCCATATGCATCACTCATCAGCACAAACCAAGGTGTCAGGCTAGTTCCAACAATATATCTGCATGCAACAGAATGGGGATATGCCCAGGGGTGGAGGAAGAGGGGTGCGGTGGATGCGGACTGCCCCGGGTGTCACCACTGAGGGGGGTGACAAAATGCTGATCGGCACTCACCGCAGGGCCTGCAGTGTGCTTGAGCCACGAGTCTCTCCTGGGAGAGACGTGGTGGCTTGGGCACATGCAGACTCCACGATGCCCAAACGGTCAGCCCACTGCCTCCCCCCCCCAGCTGTAGGGCGGCTGAGTGGGAGGAGGCAAGCTCCAGAGGCCCTGCAGCATAACGCGCCTCTATGGGTGGCTTGCCCTGCTCTCACCCAGTCCCCCCCGCCCCTGGGCGCGCCACCCCAGGCACCCAAGAGGCTTCCTCTGCCGCTGGATATGCCTGACCTTCCCTGCCTCTACCATCTAGTCAGCCTATGCAGGCAAATCTAACATGTGCAAGCCTCAGTTATTCAATTGATTCCCCCATATTTTCTGGGAAATCAACCATTCAACTTAGACCTTCAGATGTAAGCTGATTTTGAACACAACATCCACATTCGGAAGGCAAAGGCTGGGAGAACACAACTGCTCGTGGACTGCTCCACAGAGAGGACCAGATCTGCTGGAAGATGTTGTCCCAATCAGCCCACATGCAAAAAGAATCAGACAGCTACATGGTTTAAAATAGACAGAAACCTGATCACTCAAAGGAGAAAGCATAAGAAGACTTTTACCTGTATATTGCCGTTATACAGCACTGAGGAAGTGGACAGAATATTTCTGATCCTTCAGCCTCTGCTCAATGAAAAATATGGCCAACAAGGTATATAAGGATCAACGAGTTAGGAACAGCAGCTAAAATGTCAGCCATTCACAAGTCCATCTGTCAATAGGAACACTCTCATTTTGAATGTGAGGCAGTTAGGAGACTGGTTGGTTGGCTGGTCAGCTTCTTTCTCTGAAGCACAAGAGTTTTCTTTCTTCTGAAACCTGGAGGGGGGGGGATTATTTGAGCAGCAGGACATTGACTAATTTTTATTATACTATTTATCCCAAAGGTATCAAAGGCTATAACTGCAATATTTATAGCATTTTTCTCCACAGGACCAGGGAGGCTGCCTTATGGTCTCCTGGACTCAGCAGTAACAATAAAAAAAGAAAAATAATGTATCTTCTTTTCTCTTTTTATGGAACAAATTTGGCATTTATATTGGGTGAGCCTGAAGCGGAAATCCCATGTCTCGTACCACCCAGAGTAGGCCATATGGCCTATCCCTGTTGGAAACAAGGAAACAACCATTTTACCAGCCATCTGATCAACTCACCTGATGCTTCAAGTGGGCCTAGGCTACAATCGGAAGCAGACAATTTTCCAATTCCTACATGACAATAGCAGATGGTTTCTCAGCACTGAAACAGTAGTCCTCTAACAAACCTAACTCCAAGCAATGTGGAAACTAATGAATACTTAAGGTGATATTCAGCTTAGTTTGACTCAAATTAATGGACCTAATGGACCCATAATTACAATGGGTCTACTCTGAGGAAAACTAAAATGAATACTACCCATAGAATGGGACATGCTACCTGTGTTATGACAGCATCAGAAACAATAGTGTTCTGCTGGCATTGTATGGACACTCTCTGGTACAAATGATACAACCAAGTGAATGTTTTAAGATTTGGGCAGCACTCTTAACTCTTAACAGACAGTGAAATGTAAATAGCCCATCCTTAAGAAGCATTTTAAATTACCGCTCAACTGAAAATTGAAAGTTTTTTTTTTAACTTTTATTTTGCTTTAAGCAGGTACATATAAACAGGTACATATAAATTAAATATAGACAACCAACATTACAAAGGAAAATTCCTTAATAGTAATGAGGGGGGGAAACTACAAAAAATATCAAAGTACATGACACAGAACATAAGCAACTATGGGAAAGATAAAAGAAAGGAAAAGGAAAAGGAAAAGGAAGGTGAGCCAATGAATACTGAAAGTTTTAACCCTGTGTTAAAAATAAAGATTTGTGTGTTATTTTTCTCAATGACTTCTTAGCTGTACTGTCATGTTGTACATGAGAAAAGAAATGGCAATAGCCACTTAATGGTCAAAAGCTAGCAAGATGTCAGGCCAGAATTAGCAAACAGCAATAGAATCCATGGCCTTGAGCCACAACTTTGTCTTATAACATTTCTGGGCACATCTGCCCCAGCAAATCCCAGCTATACCTAGGGATCTAAGACATCCCTCTCCCTCCACACAACTTAACAGAATAACCCTTCTGGGGTGATTACAACTAGTACCCGGTGTTGATTTAAAGCAGAGTCCCGTGCCCAGCGGAAGGATGAGGAGTACGTGCTGCATACTCATGGTTGCTTTATTTATAGTTCAAAGCTGGTATATTACAGAAAGACATCTTGCCTCTGCTGGAGCAGAAAAATGCATCCTCTCTCCTCAACAGCTCGGAGAGAATCACACAGTGAAAAAACAGGAAACCAGTGTACGTCACATCCAGCCTCCCTTTCCCGTGAGAAACTCCAACAGTACAGACTGTGGAATGTAAACACCTGTCTCGTGACAAGCCCTTTCGCTGCACAGTGAAGGAAAGCAGAAACCAACATCCTCCCCCTTTCTGTGAACATCACTGGGCAGCGTGTTCGTACAATATCAGTACAAACCCAACTTCTGCACATAGGTACAGTGTTGATCCCTTGATACAATCTTGGACAATACATCAGCAGGAATTTCATTACCTGGCATATAGGACACCGTTACGAGTCCCTTCTGAATACATTCCCTAGTATGCTGCAACTTTAATTGCAAGTGCTTCGTGCTTTGCTTACAACCTTCAGACTTCAGCAAAGCCAAACATGCTTTGTTGTCCTGGTAAACCTGGATTGGACATTTGACAGGAATTTTCATATCTTTGCACAATTGTACTAACCATTCACAATCCTTAAGTGAATAAGACAGTGCATTCAGTTCGGCTTCACAAGTACTTAAGCTAACTGTTGTTTGCTTCTTGCATGACCAATCAAACAGACCTTGATTGTACATGTAGCAAACTCCAGACGTACTTTTCCTGTCTGTAGTGTCACTTCCAAAACTTGCATCTGCAAATATCTCAAGACCACCAGACTTCTGATTGTTAAATCTCAGTCTGTAATGCATAGTGCCTTTCAAATACCGCGCTATGCATTTCAGAGCTTTCCAATCCTTGACACTAGGATTGTTGACTTGTCTGCTTAGCAAATTACAGCTAACAGCAATGTCTGGTCTTGAACATCTGGCAATGAAGTTTAGCTTGCCTAGCACACTTCTGTACAGTGTAGTGTCAGAAAATGCTTCTTCAGTGTCATCTACCTGATAACCTGTTGTCATTGGTGTGTCTACAGGGTTAGCATCCATCAGATTTAGTTTGCTTAACACATCAGCAATTTTCCGTGATTGGTGTACTAGAATGTTACCATCTTGATCTCTCTCTATTTCCAGAGATAGGTAGTTGTTTACCTCACCAAGATCTTTCATGTCAAAGTGCTCTTTCAGTTGAGCTAGGGCGTTATTGTACATTGCGACATCTTTCCAAAAGAATAATAAATCATCAACATAAAACAAACAGTACAGTTTCTTTTGCCCCTCCTCTTTGACAAATACACATGGATCAGCTTTCCCTTGCTGAAAACCTAGAGAAAACAATACTTCAGTGAGTTTTGTGTGCCAACACCGTGCACTTTGTTTGAGACCATAAAGGGATTTCTTCAGAGCACAAACAAATCCCTGTTTTACCTGTACGCCATCAGGTGGAAGCATATAAAGTGATTCATCTAGAGATCCGTACAGAAAAGCTGTGTTAATATCATGGTGACTAATGTGTAGATTTTCCTCTGCAGCTAGCTTGAGCATAAGCCTAATGCTTTCATATCTCACTGTGGGTGAGTAGGTCTCGTGATAGTCTTCACCTGGTACCTGTGCAAAACCTCTGGCTACCAATCTGGCTTTGTGTCTGACTATCTTGCCATTTTGATCTGTCTTCGCTTTGAAGACCCATTTGCTTCCAAGCAGTTTCATTCCTGGAACTACTGGAACTAGCTCCCATGTTTTGTTCCTTTCTAAGGAATCAAGCTCAGCCTTCATGGCATTTAACCATGGCTCAGCTTCCTTTGAATCCAAACCCTGGATGTCTTGGAAACTTGAAGGTTCAAATACCTTCTTGGAGCTTTTAACAGCTGTTACTGCTATCGTAGCAAACTCATCAGCAAATCTCTTTGGAGGTCTGCCTTTTGTGGCTCTCTGTGACCTACGAATTAGCCTTAAGTCTTCAACACTCTCCTCTTCCTTCTTAGGAGAAAAACGACCTACTGTGAACAATGGTTCCTCCAATTCTTGATCAGAGCTTTCAGAGGGTCGCATAGAGGCTTTCGCACTCTTGAAATCCTCTGAATCACCCGATTCAGTTTCAGATTCAGACTCAGAACCTTCATCAGTGGGTTGTTGTGGTTGCTTTTGACTATCCTCAGTCTCATCACCGTCATCAGGATAACATTGGAAAATTCCCACATTCTCCCCCCACTTTGCATTGTACTCAACACTTCTCGTGAGCTTAATTGTCTTAGAGTCAGTCATCATTATTCTGTAAGACCCTTTCTGATAACCTAGAAAGATACCATGCAATCCACGCTTGTCTAACTTGGAATTTTGTGGTGAGTGAATCCACATGTCAGAACCAAATATTTTCATGTGTTTGATGTATGGCTTCTTGCCAAACATCTTCTCATAGGGGGTACAACCAATCGCTGAAGATAACCTGCGATTGTAACTGTAAACAAAACACGAGAGAGATTCGGCCCAATAACTCTCTGGAAGATTGGCATCATGCAGCAAGGTTTTTAACCCTTGAAGCAATGTCTGATTTGCCCTTTCCGCAAGTCCATTCTGCCATGGCGAGCGAGGACTAGACAAATCGTGTTGAATTCCTTTCTCAGTCAGAAAAGCTTCAAACTGCTGAGAAGTGAATTCCCCCCCGCGATCAGTGAAAAGAGTCTTTATCTTCTTACCGTGCACATTTTCCAACCAAGCACAGAATTCCTTGAACCTAGGAAAAGCCTCTGATTTCTGCTTGAGATTGTACACAAAAATATATCTGGAAAATGCATCAATGAGAACCATGAAGTACCTATTTCCACCCAAAGAGGGCGCTAGTGGTCCAACCAAATCAGCATGAACAACCTGGTATGGTTCTGTAGCTTGCCTACTAGACACCTTACCTTTCGCAGCCATTTTCACCTTGTTTGCTGCGCATGCTTTGCACTTCATGTGGTACCTGCAGGGTTTAATAGTCATACCTTCAACCAAGGCAGGCATTTTAGATACTGCCTCAAAATGCAAATGACCAAATTTTCGGTGAAAATCATGAATACATTCTGCATGCAAACTTTTGTTAGAACCTGCAATGCAACAAGTGTCATCCTTTTCAACATCATCATAATACAAAACAAACAAACGATCAACATATTCTGCATGCAATACATAATCATTTTTCTTTGTGATGATGCACTTCTTGTTCTTGAAGGAAACGTCAATGTTCCGCTCATTCAGCTGTCCAACGCTGAGCAGATTATGTTTGGCGTCTGGCACGTAAAGCACATTCTGTATCGATAAGTCCAAACTGTGAAGAACAACAGTTCCGTAGCCTTTACTGGGAATAGTGTGGTCATCCGCCTGGTGAATCGCACCTTCCTGCGGTGTAAAAGACACAAACAGTCTCTTATCGTTGCACATGTGGTGGGTTGCCGCTGAATCAACAACGAAGAAAGATCTAGATGTCTTCTGGACCTCTGCAACCTTTGGAGTGAAGCGTGAAACCATAGCCTTGTGCTGCGTTGTCTTAGACACCGGACCTTTGCCTTTGCCTCGGCCTTTTCCGCGCGATGAGCTTTCGCTGCGCTGCTCTGTCTTGGCCCTGGGATATCTGCATTCCCTCTTCATATGGCCTAGACGTCCACACGAGTAGCATTTCACTGCCTTCAAAGCTTTGGCGCCATCTGGTGGTTCCACTGCACTATGGGATGACGTCTGTGAAGACTCCCCCTTGCCCATGCAGCTAGCACCCCGGCGATCTGCTTCATTTAAAATCACGGCAGTAACAAAGTCCACTGTCAGCTGAGCAGTTGGTTGCACAGCAATCTGGGTTGCAACAGACTCCCAACCTGAACCCAAAGATTGTAGTATCATGAAAGAATACACAGCCTCTGGAAAGTTGAGTCCTCTCTGTTGCAGCTCATGTCTCAGATTTTGCATCTCCATCAGATGTAAACGCACATCTCCACCTTCAGCAAGAGCCATATTATGCAGCTTGTTAAAGTAAAACATAGTGGATCCAGCTTCTGTCCTTAAGTGAGCTTCTCTCAAAGAGTCCCAAATTTCTCTGGCTGAGGTCTTATCACGCAATAGACAGAGCTCTTCTGGGGATACTATCAATGTAAGAGTTCCCCTTGCTTTGGAATCCTTAGCTTCCCATGCATCTGTAACTGGAACTGGGGGGGTTTCTGTAATCACCTCAAACAAACCCTCTTTCCGCAGAATTGCCTCTGCATACAGAACCCAGTCCGCGTAATTTTTCTTGTTGAGCTTAGGAATCCCACAAGCATCCTGAAGGGCCATCATGACTCTGGCATTAGCCTTCAGCATCATATATGCTGCTTTAAATCTTGCTGCATCACTGCTGCAGCTGCCTTATTCCAAAAGCGCACTTAAAAGTTACTTTCGATTTCCCCAGCATAGTAACTTGTGCCTGGGAGCCTTTTGCCTTTTCCCGGCAAAACGGCTTTAAAAGTTCAAAGTCCAGCCATAAAGCCATAAAGCCATTAACTAGAAGCTGGCAGGCTGCCCGGAGCAGTAGCACATACCTCATCAATCACTTTTACGCGCAGAGCAGATTCCGATCCGACCTGTCCCTCTGCATTCCGATCCTTTGCCGGCACTCCGATTCGACTTCTGGGCCCATAACCACGTGTTGATTTAAAGCAGAGTCCCGTGCCCAGCGGAAGGATGAGGAGTACGTGCTGCATACTCATGGTTGCTTTATTTATAGTTCAAAGCTGGTATATTACAGAAAGACATCTTGCCTCTGCTGGAGCAGAAAAATGCATCCTCTCTCCTCAACAGCTCGGAGAGAATCACACAGTGAAAAAACAGGAAACCAGTGTACGTCACATCCAGCCTCCCTTTCCCGTGAGAAACTCCAACAGTACAGACTGTGGAATGTAAACACCTGTCTCGTGACAAGCCCTTTCGCTGCACAGTGAAGGAAAGCAGAAACCAACACCCGGTACCTAGCCAGTAGCTACAATCCATAACCTGGCTTGTTGGGCCAGTCACTACTTTGCAACTGGTACATGGCAACTGCTTTCTCCTTAGGTAGCCTGGGACTGTCTTGAACATAGCAAGCTGTATGAAGGAATAAGGGGGAAGATGAGCAAATCTGCTGACTGCTGTTTGGGAAACTAGTGAATACTTCCAAGCATGGGGGAGAAAACAGCTTGGTAAAGTGGATTTTACCTTCCCAGCAACAATATGATAATTCTCTTCATTTCCACATGGAGGGGAAAAACAAACTATTCCTTATTATTCATGATCTACAAGATAACTGAATGGACAGAGAAAAGCTGGAGTGGATTAAAGGGCATTGCCTGACATCAGCTGTAAGTGGAAGAGTTTTGAAGTTGGCTGGATCCTCAGCATGTTCTGCACTTGTCAAGCGAGCGCTAGTAATGAAGCAACGGCTCAGGAATGTATGTGCGGTCATGATGGCTGTGAGAAGAATGCTGGTCAGTCATCAAGACTTTCCCAGTGCTGAGTTTTCGCACTCCACACCCCATCACTTTTCTGTTAGGTGTCAGGACAGCACAGAAACGTTTCCAAGTACACTATCTTCTTCTTTTTGTTGTTATTGTCTTGATTCCAAATTTAGCTACTCTAAGAAGATAGTGAAATGACACAAAAACAAGCCGTAGCCTCACTTTTCCAAATTTAAAAAACTTTTACAAGCAAAAATGGAAAGTGACTAAAAAAGAAACCAAGGATTTTATGGACTACTAATCAGTGTTCAATGATGCCTTTAAAAACACAGTAACAATGGTCTGCAGTGTACCTTACAACAAAACCATGTGGCTGTTGTTTTTTTAAAAAGCTATCTAGTACAACTCACCAATAAAGCTAGAAGTATGGTTAACACACACATACACACACACAGATGAAGAACATAGTATACAATTTAACACACAATGAAGCAGGAGGAAGAGAAGGAGGAAGTGGACACAAGGCCAGAGATGTCTAGATGACCATTGATGGCTAAATGAAGCCAAAGTGGCCCAAACAAAAGACAAACAGTCAAACTCATGAACAGTCACCCTTGGCTGTGGCTGGAAATGCCCAGAGAACTACTTCCCTGTACCCTGTACCCTATGATTAGACAGACAGTGGGAGATAGAGAGAATATATACAAGCACTAGGCTGGTATGACTTTCTGAAGAGATACTTGTGGCTTGTAATGCATACATACAAAAGACATACATACATTCACAGATGCAAGCCCAAAGGTTTTCTGGTTCACTAGCTGTGACTGTCTCTAGATAATAATAATAATAATAATAATAATAATAATAATAATACTTTATTATTTATACCCCACCCATCTGGCTGGGTTTCCCCAGCCACTCTGGGCGGCTTCCAACCAAATATTAAAATACAGTAATACATCAAACATTAAAAGCTTCCCTAAACAGGGCTGCCTTCAGATGTCTTCTAAAAGTTTGGTAGTTGTTGTTCTCTTTGACATCTGATGGGAGGGTGTTCCACAGGGCAGGTGCCACTACCAAGAAGGCCCTCTGCCTGGTTCCCTGTAATTTGGCTTCTCGCAGTGAGGGAACCGCCAGAAGGCCCTCAGCGATGCACTGATAATCTTCTGGCTGGACTACTGTAGTATGTTATACATGGGGGCTGCCCTAAAAGACTGGCGCTAATTTTTTCACAGGTTCATATTCACGTTACATCTACTTTGAAAGATCTATGTTGCTTGCCTATTTTCTTCTGAGATTAATTCAAGTGCTCGTTCATAAATTAAAGCTGTAAACAGCTTAGAATCCAAACATCTGAAGATGCTTGTTCCCATTGTTTGTGTCAAGATCTTCTGCAGACACCCACTCATTAGCAGTGGAAGCAATACTTCTACAAAGGAGATGGTATTTTGTTGTGGCACCTTGACTTTGGAATGTCCTCCCTAATGATGCATGTCTGGTACTGGTATTATAAGCTTTTTGGCACCAGGCCTTTCTATTTCTCCGGACATTTTTTACTGCAAAAGATCATTGAAATTTATTTTTTATCTGTTTTTAGCTTTTTAAATTTTTTTATGCTTATTGTTGTTTTACATTGTATTCCTCTGTTGTGTGAGTTAATTTTATTCACACTTTTGTACAGTACCCTGGAATCTTTAGATGAAGGGCGGTTAAGAAATATGTTAAATAAATAGATGTCACACTTCTCAATGCACTCAAGAGCTTAGAAATTGTTTATTTCCTTTCTAATGGGCTGGCTGCCTTTTTATGGATTTTTAGTCATCAGCTCACTGTTACTGGTATTTCTATAATCTGCTGATTTATCTTGTAATTTGTTAGTGGTTTTAATGTTCTGCTTTTGTTTTTTATTATGATGTGATTTTTGTAGCTGTCTTAAGACATACACGAAAAGCCAGGATATAAATCCCAAAAATAAATAAATCTTCCAAAAGTGCAACAACAGAACGCATTCCAGTAAAGACAGCTGAATTGGGTTAAGAGGACACTAAACAAATTTGTTGCTTATTTTACTACAGATTCTTGCCTGTTTAGTATTAGAAGGTGAATAGCCTTCTATGCTATCTGAATTAAACAGGTATGCAATATGTCCTATCTCAAAGCATGTCTGCAAGTAACTCCAAACACACCAACAGTGCACAGCATAAATGAAGAACAGCTGCAGATACTTTACCTACAAGGGAAACGCCATTTCAGCATTATCTGAAGGCTGGTGACATGCTAAAAACTGCTACAAAGAGCAAACAACACAACTTTCTTCTTCTTCAGCTAAAAAAACCCCCTACTTTCTTTCCTCTTGCCAAACAAGCTTCCTCCTCAAGGAAGTAATAATAATAGTCTTCACTTCATTTCAGCTGAAACTCAAATAAGACAATAGTCAAGTTCTACTTTAAGGATGCAAGAAGAGTTAAATCCCAATGGGTCCTCATGGTCTTTTGAGTCCTATGCATACAAAAGGCTTATGTATGTTGGGAGATTGGAAGGGAAATAAACTCAGCAGTTACAAATTCATACCCAGACACCTCCAGGTAGAGAGGCACAGGAAGTGCAATTTACACAGTTGTATTAAGTATTTCCTGACTATCGGCATACATCCCTAGACTGAACAAAACCTGGAAAAGAGAGACACTTCAGCCCTGTCAGGCTGTTCAAGGTCTCAGCCAATGAGAGGTAAAGCACAGACACACTAACTGGCCCAGACCCCTCACTCACGGCCTGTAATCCCATCACCCAGTTCCACAGGCTTCCAAGCACTGGAAGCAAACTTCTACAACGCAAAGCCTGCTTTGTTTTTGTGGGCTCCCCACTGCACAATCAGCGGACTAAACCCAGAGGTCAGCAACCTTTTTCAGCCATGGGCCGGTCCACCATCCCTCAGACCATGTGGTGGGCCAGATTATATTTTGAAGGGGGGGGGGAATGTACAAATTCCTATGCCCCACAAATAACCCAGAGATGCATTTTAAATAAAAGCACACATTCTACTCATGTAAAAACATGCTGATTCCTGAACCGTCCGCGGGCCGGATTGAGAAGGTGATTGGGCCACATCTGGCCCACGGGCCTTAGGTTGCCTTGTTGTTGTTGTTTAGTCGTTTAGTCGTGCCCGACTCTTCATGACCCCATGGACCAGAGCACACCAGGCACTCCTGTCTTCCACTGCCTCCCGCAGTTTGGTCAGACTCATGTTTGTAGCTTTGAGAACACTGTCCAACCATCTCGTCCTCTGTCGTCCCCTTCTCCTTGTGCCCTCCATCTTTCCCAGGACTACCCCTGGACTAAACCATGAGCAGAGCCCACACACATAGAGCAGATTATGCTGCAAACTTTCACTTTTCAACATGAAGCTCTTTCCCACTCTTCCCTCATGTTATTCCAATTGTGTGAAGCTTTCAACACCTGAACAGAGCTTTTATTTCCTAGAGATGGACATATAATCCCATCTCCATTTGGAACGCAAATCGTGGGTGGGTGGGTGGGGGTGTAACAGTATTGTGTGACTATTTCAGAAGATGCAGCTTCCCAGATACAACTTCAACTTGCAGTCCCAGTGTGTACATAAGCCCAAACATAACAAGATCCAGTAAGGAGGAGATGAAAAGGGGAAAGTCTGGATTAGAAACAAGGTGAGATGTTTTAGCAGCTGAAACCAATTACCTGGGGGATTTGACACAGTTTAAAACACCAGGAAGCTCTGCATCAAGACAGGCCAGCTCTCTAAAAAGATTACTTGGCAGCCCAAGCAGAAATGATAGACTTGATGCCATGACTAAAGAAAGAATGAAGAGAAAAAACAAACTCTCACTCATTATAATTCTACAGCCAGTGCAGTCTAACTTACAACAATAAACAAGTTGACACTGCTTGGGGATCAGAATTACTGGAGCTCACCCACCCGTGGCCATGCTGGTTATGGCTGATGGGAGGTATAGTCCTAAATACCTAGAGGACACCAGGTTAAGGATTGCTGCTACACATAATGGTGAGGGGAGAGACTTCATCAGGCAAGGCCTTCTTCCACCTGCCTTGCTCCACCCTCCAGTCCTTTATTTGATGTAGGTAACACATTTCTGTATTGCATTAGATTGTTATAAGGTGTACATTCTTTGTTTCTTCAGCTTGTAAACCACCTTGGGTATTCTAAGATAGAAAGACGGTATACAAATTAAAAGTGATGATGACAATGGAAATGCTGAGTCGCTTTAGTTAAAAACTCAGAATCGCCCCATAAAATCTACAAACACAAGAGCAAAATTGATTCAGACATTAGCTATGCTAAATATTACGCCTTTTGGCAGAGGCTACAGAGGAAGTAGTCCTTGATAATACTGCAAAATCACAGAAACAGGAAGGAAGGAGAATCCTTATGCAATGTCAGTAATGCAGTGGTTGAAAGCAAGGGTGGGGTGCTGATGGTCCTTCAGATGTTGTTGGATTACAAGTCACATCAACCCTGATCACTGGCTGTGCTGGCTGGGGCTGATGGGAGTTGGGAGCCCAACCACACATGGAAGAGCCACAGGTTCCCCCTCCTTTGTTTAACTGAAGTTGGATCCTGACAAGATAGAGTCCCTGTAGGTGAGCAATTCTCAAATCCAAGAATTAGGTGCATTGCCTGTTCTGGACGGATCACACCTAAAACAACAGGCTTGTCGTCTGGAGGTGCTCCTGAAGCCCTCACCAGAGATCCAGGCAGCTGCAGTTGCTAGGAGCACCTTTTATGAACTTCAACTGGTATACCAACTACAGCTGTAACTGTTTTGGGATAAACTTGGCCACAGTGACCCACAGGTTGGTAACTTCAAGGCTGGACTGCTGCGATGCACTCTACATGGGGCTGCCTCTAGACTTGGTTCGGAAGCTGCAACTAATGCAGAATGTTGCAGCTAGGCTTCTTACCACATCCCATGTAATGCCTCTCCTGAGGAAATTGTACAGGCTGCCAATTTGCTACTGACTAAAGTTTAATGTTCTCTTATTGACTTGTAAGGCCAATTTGAGGTTCAGTTATCCTACATAACGCCTTTTTGCACACGAGCCTGCCTGAGCACTAAGCTCTCCAGAGGAGCCCCTTCTGGTGGTGTCATGATGTATCTGGCATCAATCAGGAAAAGGGACTTTCTCTGCAGTGGCACCAGCATTGTGGAAGTCTCCCCTTGGAGAGCTGACTGGCACCCTCAGTAACATGCCTCTGCCTGCAGTTAAACATATTCCTGTTCACCCAAATATCTGTGGATTGCTGACTGCTAGCTCAGTCACTCTTATTATGTAACTTGCCTGTATATTCTGATTTGTTTTGTTTTGATGTCTTAATCATGTTGCATATCACTTTGGAACATCATCTGAATAGTGTTGATCCTTGTATTAATTTATAAATAAATCAGGAAATCAGATTCCATACTGTAAATTTTACAGAGTACAGAGAGGGGTGTACTTCTGAAGTTGACAATAAGCATAAAAAAAAGGGGGGGGACAAAAAAAATTCAGGCAAATGACTTTCTCCACTGCATGGGGAAATGGGGGTATCAAGCAGGGTTTCCCAAACCTGCATGGTTCCTAAAATTCCTTTGGTGTCAAGCCATTTTGAGGCTCTCCAAATGGAATCAGCTAGCTTCAGGCAAGCATGCTCTTCATTTAAGCATCAGGAAGGGACTCTGATCAGGGAGACAGAGAACTCAATTTGCAGAAGAAATATGTTTTACAGAGAAATGTTTACTATTGGCAAAGGGTGCTCACACCACTGGCATGGATAAGTCATCAAAGGAGCTGTAAAACGGGAATGGGTAATCTGTGTTCAGATTATGTTGGACGCCAACTCCCATCAGCCCCACCCATCACGTCCAATAATTGGATGGCATCTGTAGTCCAGCAACATCTGGAGGGCAACAGGTTCCCCACCACAGCTGTAGAAGGAAGGGCATATGAAAGGTAATGCAAAATGGGAACACAAATTAACACGTATTTCATTAGTGTTTCAAAGTGATGTGGGACCATAAGTAACAAGATTATCATTTCAAGGGTTGGGTTCCACAAAACATGTGTACACATACTGAAGGTAATAGCATTCCATGATGTCTCATCAATGAACACCAGGAATAGGAGGAAGCTACGTAGGGGCATTAACATTCAAGGACTGCATTTAGTTTGCTTTTGGTTAGCAGCCGAAACCAGTCCTACTTCCTGTGAATCTTGCATGTCTCTTTTTAACAACGTAGGCCACACCTGTTTATTTAACACCCCACATTAGGGATGTCAACATCTGCAATGCGCAACATGCTGCATTGAACCTAAGCCATAAATTCAACCCAGGGTGACCAATGTTATGCCTTGCCACTAAAATCCTTTCTTGCCAATGTCAAGTACCTTCTATTAACAATATAACAAGAGCCCTCCGGAGAATCTCAGATGATAATTGCTTCAATAATATAGCCAGAACATTTCATCAGCCTGCTGAGAATTGCCTAACAATTTAACAAAACACTGGGCAGTAGGGAGGTAATAAGATAATTGCATGCACAAAAAGCAGCTGAAGTACACAGTGCCATAAGATCATTGCAACTCGATCGCTCCATGTTTTTAATTGACTTCAGTTAGAAAATGGAGGACAATTTCTAGGACTGGGAAGGATTAGGCAGCTGGGACACCCAAATGTACCCTGTGTGGTGTTAGGTTGACATTGTGTATTACAATGAAATGCTTACTGGAAAGTTTCTATCTACGTTTGGTATGTATTGTTTTATTGTTTGTTGTATATTTTATGCATTGTGAGACACTTTGGACACAAATTCTTGTGGGAAAGCAGGAGATAAATCCAGATGAGGAAGAAGGAGGAGTACTAAGAATCTTTCCCATAGGAATAGCCTTTCAACCTCTCTACACAAACCTTCATATGTGGACAACAAATATTATATTTCTCTCTGATATTATTTCCTTGAAGCAAAACCATGGCAATTCTCATTGCAATGGTAATAACTCTGGCTTAATTCATTCACTACCAAAGCAATATTCTTATTGGTTTCTCATGGTTAGCATCCTACATAGCATCTGTATTTGTAATCTTCAATGTTTTTATAAATAATAACATAGTCACATGGGTTCACCAAGATCATGTAGGGTTGGTTCTAAGTTGCTCTGAGTTGCCCTGAGCAAGATAAAGTAACTTAACAAATTCAATAAATAATACAGTGCATCTGCAACTTACACACATTTAACTTATGCACATTCAGCTTACACTTGGCCATTAAAAAATACAGCTTGATAGTATGCATGCCAACATATACACTGTGCTACTGTATTAAAAAAAATCTTGCCAGGATAATAGGCTTTGAGGAAATAAATTAAATAAAAGATCATAGGGATTTATTCTTGAAAATTGTGCCAAAAGTAACTATAAGTGAGACAATTGCAGGCAATGCTTAAAGGGGGGGGGTCCACTTTCAAATATTTCATCGTTTGTTGGTAACATCTCCTATTGGTAAAAATGATTACCTGTTAGCAACTCAGTTTATCATTAGTGTTTCTGCTAATGAGAACACAAAGGAAATGTCAATGGAAACTCATAAATATGCCAGGAGTAATATTTGGCTACCAGAATATGGTACAAACCATGTAAATACAGTTCTAGGGAGCCTTTGAAAACCTTGTAAGGTGCCTTTGTAACCTCAGCATCAAACTTTGGCCACACTTTAACTTACAACAACATTTAATTCAACAGGCATAAAATTATGGTACAAAATAATAGAAATTAATTCCCAGAGAATGGGTATAATAAGAGGATGAAAAGATGCAAAAGAAAGGAAGAATAAAGAATACGAATGAGTGGGCATGGGGGAAAGAGTTCTTACCCTTTTTAGTTTCAAAAACTGACTCATTCCCTCAGGTGGGACCAGGGACTGACACCGGAAACTCAGATCTAGAGGTTGAATCTAACTCCATCACTGCATGAGCAGAATAACTTACACTTCCACAAAAGAATTTCCCTTCTCTCTACACCAGGCGTAAGCAACCTAAGGCCCGGGGGCCAGATGCGGCCCAATCGCCTTCTCAATCCAGACTGTGGACGGTCTGGGAATCAGCGTGTTTTTACATGAGCAGAATGTGTGCTTTTATTTAAAATGCATGTCTGGGTTATTTGTGGTGCATAGGAATTAGCTCATCCCCCCCCCCCAAAAAATATAGTCTGGCCCACCACATGGTTTGAGGGACAGTGGACTGGCCCATGGCTGAAAAAGGTTGCTGACCCCTGCTCTACACCCTCCACACCACCACCAAATCTCCTACAAAGCGTTGGGGTAACCTCTGGAATATAGGGGAGGGAGGGAAAATTCGATCTTGTGAGTGGTAGATATCAATCTCACACAATGACTAAGTTGACTAGAACCCTAGAACAGAACCTGGCCAGTCACAGGAAATGCCCAGAAGAATCTGGAAGGTCAGAGGAGCAGTATTTGGCAGACTAGGGTGAGTTGGGTTGGGCAAGAGGCTGGCTAAATAGTGGTCAAATATTTCAGAAGCACTAACATTAAACCAACAAAGACAACCAATAGTTTGTTATTTACACTAACTGGTCGCACAGTGAACACTAGAAAGCCAGCAACAAGACGCAGTGCACTGTAAAGCAAATCACAGGGCCAGCTGAGGATCCAACTACCTGCCATCTTTACCCTGGCTTCTGACACCTGAAAAATGTATTTTTAAGACCCTTCCTATTCCTTTGACTGTAATTGGTTTTAACTGTTTTTAATTCTGAATTTTAAATTGTAAGCTACGCTGGGACCTGCTGATGAAAGTGATTAATAAATGTAATCATCATCACTTTCATTTCCCTAGAAATACCTCAGGACCCACATGGATTTTCGAGCCTTTGCTACTTTAGCCAGGGATGAAACCAGGGACCTGATACATGGCAAAGGTGGCATTCAATCACTGAGCCATGGACGGACTCCTCCAACATAGTAGAAAATGTTGCATGAGACATTGTACACCTGTGCAGATGTCTCATATTACATAACATACATGCTAACTATGCTATGGGCTCCAAGGGACGTTCTTCCATCTCTGATGGGAATGCCTTTAGGCTTCATAATTCTGGTCCCAGCTATATCAATAAATATCCAAAATAATGAAATCCCCACAACTGTCATTACTGAATATGTGGATGGACAACATGAAAGCCTGTCACTCTAAAGAGCTTTTGACACTGATATTAGCTGCAACTAGGATTTCAATAGCCCAGCGATGGATAACTTTGAAAAATCTGAATTTAACTGTGTAGCATAATAACTTATGGACTATGGCTTTTGCTAAAAAGAATTACACATTAGCTGCATGCTTTCAGGGGGATGGAAGATCCAGAACATTTTTGTGTCATCTGGTGGGATTTTATTTCCTATGCTTTGGGCTTAGATCAGCATCTAAGGCAGCTCAGGAAATATGGATGTTTCGATTTATACAGATATGTCGCCATTTCTTTTTCCTAATTATTTAGTGTTTCCTGGTTTGGGATATGGTGTGATTTAACACCCTGCTACTGCACTTTGGGGTTGTTATTAATGCTAACAATAACAATAACAACATGTTGCATGAGCACAGCTTGAAGACCCCATCTTTACCAAAAGCAGGAACGTCTCCAGACCTTGGTTTCAAGGGATAGTGAGGGAGAATGAGCAGTCATGTGCAGCAGTGAGGAAACTCTGGCTTTATTGTGGTTCTGTGACCCTGAGGCACTTTGCCTTCGCTCTAGCCCCATGAAGCAGAGACTATGCAACAGCAAAGCACAGCAAGGACAGATACGGCCATAAAATTCTATGTTTGGGAATCAGCTTTTCTACATTTTGCCCTACTAAATTGTTGTGCTGCTGTTATGGGTGCTGCCCCTCTTGTGCTTCAAATTTGTTTTCAGACAAGGGAAATGTCTGCATTTCCCCCTCAGAGGCCCTATGACACCCCACAGCATTGTTTGTGTGAAAGTGTGTGTGTGTGTGTGTGTGTGTGTGTGTGTGTGTTGGTGTTCTGATTCATGAAAGAGAGAATCATTCATCACAAGGATGTCATATAACCCAGAAAGTTTTCCTCTCTAGTGATTTGTTATAATAAATCCTGCTAGGAGTAAAAGCATGAGATTCATGCTACGGCGAAGACCTGCGGTCACACTTCCACACAGGTTGTCATCTTACAAGTCAGAGATTTGTTATTAAGCTGATTTGCGATTTGTCTCCCTGGAAAGCACATTCTGTGAACTTCAGGACTCCGTTTGCATAGCAATTCCACTTCTCCAGTAATGGAGCATCGCAGGCCTCAGCTTCCTTTCATATGTTTAACATTTAGAATAATCTAAATTAGCAGTTTGACTGGCAGCATACTAGGGAATTTTCAAAAAAAGAAAGAAATGAAGGCTACTTTCATAAATATGAAATAGAGCAAGCCGTACAAAACTGACTATGAAGGCATATGCTATTCCATTAGAGCTATTTATGTGATAAGGAGATGGATGCTGCTGGTCTTTAATTCTATTAAAATGGACTGTTTCTGTTTGCTTCTGATTCTGTATGTTCCAGAGGTTTCAATCCACATTAGCATTCTGACTCCTTTTTTCTCTGCTCACATAAACCTACAGCAACAAATTCAAGTTCCCCATCCAAGGTCAGAACTCGACCAAGCCATCATATTCATGTGTAGACAAAATATGATGGATGGAGGAGAAATCAGGCTTGCTGTATGTTACAGATTAAAAAGTCTCTCAACACCTAAAGCAAGCAGACAACCAACATGCCTCTTTCTTTCTTCTCTCCTAATCAGTTCTTCACACGGCACTTTTTATTTTGCCATGAGACTGCCACCAGAGTGACACCCAGAAATCTATCTATTTATCATTCCAGCTACCTAGTATTTCACATTTCAAAGTCTGCCTCTGGCCCCTGTCCACTTTCTTATCTGGAATCAGTTCCCCAGCTTGGATAAGAAGAACCTCCAACATGTTCAAGGGGTGAGGATTTAATAGTTTGAGCTAGATCTGCCTGCAACCTGCTTCGTTTGAGAAACTCCCTCTTGCCTCGAGGAACTATAGAAATACTGCTCAGATGTCCATATTATTCAGGTAGCAGCTATTATATCAATCCCCACCTTGTCTTTAGCAACTCTTTTATACCCACTTCCCAGGTGGAAAAATACCTCCTTAAAGGAAATAAGTCAGATGCATCCAGGAAAAACACATGTTGGCACATTAAGAAGAGACATCTCCCTACCTCAAGAGATTGTGTCATATGAAGCAAAAATGTAGGGTCAACTCTAGAGTGAAATCACCAGTGCATTAGCACTGAAGGAGGTGGAGATATTCAATGAGATGCCTGACCCTTGTATAAAGGCCACCAATCTTCTTCAATTCCCAGCTTGGAATATAAAAATTTGTAGACTTGCGATGTTCATCATCTCTAATACAAAGCAAGCACCACCACCACACTCAACCAGCTCCTCCCATCCACTCCTGAGTTCAAACACACATTGCTGGTGTTCTGGTGGTAGCACTAGGAGAGAGGGTAGACTGGAGACCATCTCATTTCTGCCCTTAGCTAGTAATGAGCTGTGCAGCTAATTCTGCCCAATTCTAGCCTCACTAGTATTCAATCATTAGTCCATTCCATCTGTTTGAATTCTGCTCCATCCTGTTGGATACATTTTGTGTGCACTTTTTATGTGCTTTTTCAGTGCTTTTTTGCAGGGTGCATTTTGTGGTTTGCTACATTTTCTGTGCACCAAAAAATGTATTACAAAATCTGGAAAAGTGTACACTTTGGGAGTTGCGTTCTGACCTGTAAACAAGCTTGGGAGTGCCAGATTGGGTGAGTCCACTGTGAAAAATGGAATGAAGAACTCTCCCCGCCCCCATCCCTGCATCTCATTTGCTGCCATATCAGCAGCAAATGACCAGGGGAAAAGTACAGAAAGGCCTCCTTCCTTTCTATGACCACATTGGAAACTCATGGATGACAGAGAGGCTTGGAGGCTAAAGAGGCAGTACAAAAGGCTCCTCTGAGTTTTGGAGGGGGGGAGTAAACTTTTCATGCCTCTAAAACTAAAGAGCCCAACCAAGTTAAAATTTAGTTAAATTGACTAGGAATAAGCAGATACAGTTGTACCTCAGGTTACAGACGCTTCAGGTTACAGACTCCGCTAACCCAGAAGTAGTACCTCAGGTTAAGAACTTTGCTTCAGGATGAGAACAGAAATCGCACAGCGGCAGCGGAAGGCCCCATTAGCTAAAGTGGTACCTCAGGTTAAGAACAGTTTCAGGTTAAGAACAGACCTCCAGAATTAATTAAGTTCTTAACCCGAGGTACCTCTGTATATCGGGGGAGGGGGATCACTGGCTTATTCCAAGTCATTTTGAGAGGGGTGCCCATCAACAAACCCTTATGCAACCACACTAGGACTCTTGGGATAGTAGCAGACTTCATATATATTAACTGAACAATAGTTTAGTATATACTACTGACATAAACAGGGCTTATCATTCATAAATAGTCATAGGATTGCAGTTCATACATTCTTTTCAGTTCCTTTAGAACAATCCTTCCTTAAAAATATGGTGTCTTTAAAAGCTGGGTGTAGGAAACAATTCACATTTTCCCTTAGGCTTTGTGAAATTAAACACATCTGGGTATTTTGTGCTGCCCTTCTTCCTTGCAGCTGTTTAAGCAGGACAGCTTCAGAGAGTTATCTATTCTCATATTAACAAAATTCCTCTCCCTCTTAGCTACATCATCATTATTTATTTGGCTGGAAATAGGGAGTCCCAATCCAAGGCATACTTGCTGCACTTTATATAGCTTTATGGCTCAATTTCTATTTTTTCCACCAATTCTGCTGTGTAAACAAACTGTGCTCCAAGAAGACGCAGGCAGCAAGCTCCTGATAAAGTGCTGAACTGGTGCCTGCTTGTGCTAAACCGGTTAGCCCCGAATAAGAAGAGCTCAAAATGATTCTGAAACTCAGCTCAAAAGGCATCTCAATGCTGATCCCCCCATCCGATTGCAGAGGATTACTCCTCGACTAAAGGGTTTCAGAAAGCAATGCTGCCAGACATCATTAAGAGCCTATTGTAGACACCACAGATAATCGCATGAGGAGTACATGGACCTTAAATACATCCCCCAGTTTACAAGTTTCCCAGCAGTTTGATAAAAAATTGTATTTCATGCCAGGCATGCTAATAATACATTTTATATAAATATATATAATCCCCTCAAAACAAACTGTCCCCCATCCCTCTTTTCAGATGCTTCAATATGTATATGCTGCTCCACTGTCTGCTGAATGCAAATACACTGGGGGTATGTCCAGACCACATCTGCAAAGGGTCACATTCACACCATTAATTACCTTCAATTCAGACATGCAGATGAGGTGCTAGTCTGCATTTTTGGGCCAGTATTAAAGAATTTGACCATGTGGAGAACAGTGGAGGAGGAGTCACAAGGAGTGGCCTGGCACCTTTGTGATCTTTCAAGCAGTTGCAGTCATGGATATGGCCAAAGGCTCACAACACATACAGCCCAGAGCCAGCAAGAGTCTATGTGCCAAAGAAGATAGAATGATGGACTTGGAGCAAGGGGGAACCTGGTTTCCAATACCAACTTAGACATAAATCTTACTCTGTGGCACTGGGCAAATCACTATCCTCTTAGGATACTCTTTCCCCCAAAGCTTACTGGTGATAAAAGGGGAAAACACTCTGTGTGTCACTCTGGTCACTTTGGAGGAATGGAAGAAAACAAATGAGATTAATGGAAGATACATAAATTCAAGGTGAAACATTATGCTGGTACTGGGGATCTAGGCGAATATGATTTGGGTCCAACTAATGGGCCACCCATGGGTGGGATGCACCATCAAATCTGCTTGTAGCCTGTGACTGGGCTTGTTATCTGGATATATCTGCCTTGAGGTCAATTCTTTATTGGGATGCACCTTCTCTTTGACTAGGACCCATGGTGGTCTGGTCAGGCTAAATCACTGCTTCTGAAGCCACAAAATGAGGTGATAACAGGAAGGCCATTCAGTCAGTGTTGGAATGGACTGAAGGTCTATTTCATTCTACTGAACTTGAAGAATTTCACATAAGGGGAAATCAGATCATCTGGCCCAGTGTTGGTTACTCCTACAACTGCTCTTCAGGGTCTTAGGCACAGAAGCTTCTAGGCGGAAGATGCAAAAGAGGTGGCACAAGCTGATCACAGAGAGATACGTTCATTAATACTTTTAGGGAATTTATCCCAAGAATAACTCAAGGCTGGCCTCAAGTATGTAACAAATTTGACAGAAAAGGGCAGGGGGAAGAGATCAATATTTCCAGACAAATGGGTGGATTTGGGCATAAATGCCAGTTCAGCTGAGGTCTTCAGGCAGGTTACTATCCTCTATTCTTTGTCCCTTGCATGTAAAAGAATTACATTAAAAATGGGATTAAAGAAAGGATAAATAAATTTATATTATAAATCACGACCCTAAGCACTACATTTAATTATGTAAGTCTTCTGCCATCAGGCACGATATCCACTCTGAGCATAGGGCGAAAAAGACATGAGGATGGGTCATTAACATCTCACTGTGCCTTCAACAGTTTCAAGAATGAAACGTTCTTTTACTCATCCAGACTTCAGAAGTGTCACTTTTTTTATACAGATAAATGCATTTCAAGCATGCTCTAATTTTGCTAGATGTCAAACCAGTGAACACTCTAGAGCTCAGAAAGACCTTGTTTTAAAACTTAACTGGACCAGAAGCCTCTCTTACAGTCCTTCCTGTCACGGGGGACCCAATAACCTGGGAAGGCGGAGTCAGTCTAGGACCTAAGGATGTTAAAGTGCATAGCCCAGGCATAGGCAAACTCGGCCCTCTAGATGTTTTAGGACTACAACTCCCATCATCCCTAGCTAACAGGACCAGTGGTCAGGGATGATGGGAGTTGTAGTCCTAAAACATCTAGAGGGCCGAGTTTGCCTATGCCTGGCATAGCCAGATATTAGGTCTGTATGTGGGTCATATACTACAGGCTCCCTTGCAAGCCAGCCGCAGCAACTCCTGACATTCTACTTACATGGCAATTAGAAACTTCCAGTCCTGGTTAGGAGTGAGCTACAGTTTGTTGATTCATCAGAGCCAACTACAATTTGTGACTGTCTGCAAACCAGTTTGTCTACTCAGATGAAGTGGCGAACTACAATTTGTAACAATATGGGATTGGAAGTTTCTGATTCCACACGAGGGGTGGATCAATGAATCAAGTGAAAGCTTCAGATCTCTCTTCTGCCCTGGAGGAGCAGAAAGCAGGGGGTAGCTGGCAAGCATGTCTCAATGAAGTTATAGCTTACAATCTAGTCTGAGCTTATGAATATAGTATTCATTTTGTCTGCTTCACACTCTTCTAGCCTGCAGGTACAATGCTCTCCTTAGGTGCAGCAACAGCAATCACTATTGTATGTCTATTTAGATACAGCACCAACTGTAATATGCAAAACCACTTTAAACTATGGTTTAAAATTCTGGTTTGTTGGTTAATAACAAACTATAGTTCATTAATTCAGTCAAGGAACAAAATGGCAGCTAAATTTCCTTTATCACAATTTTGTGTGATGTCTAAATCAAGTACAGTGCTTTACATGTAGCGATGCTATAAAGGAACTGTATTTTGGGAAGCAATGAGATTATCTCAACATTGATCATCCTGGGCCTTTCAGAAATTAAATATGCATCTGGCCCAAATGCTGTTGCAAAAAGGATGTTTTAATTGATGGTATGGTCCAGGCTGTATTCCTGAAAGAGCTGTAGTGGATCTTGAAGATGTAATTAATGAAAAAGGCTTGAGGATGTCTATAACTGAAATTAAAACTCTGCTTTACAAATATCAACAAAATAACCACACTGTAAAAAGAATGAAAAGCCAGAAAGAAGCAGTTGTTAAATAAATGGTTCTCAAAATGAGCTTTAATAAGAGGTTCTAAGGGAGACTATATAGACTCACAGAATCATAGAGTTGGAAGGTATCCCAAGGGTCATCTAGTCCAGCCCCCTGCTTAGCTTTGCAAATGTGCTAGCAGTTTTATTGCTGCACCAGCCCAACTCCCTTCCTAGTAGCCTTAACTCTCAACCTTTTGCTGTAAAATGAAACTGCAGCAACTGTTTTAATTTTATGCAACTAATCCCTGTAGCATAGCCACCAATATGGTGAACTGCACATCCGACATGATGCTCTTATGACCATGATCAACATTTGTCACTGCCATTCAGACCAGTAATTCTGAAAATCCCTGCTTTCTATTTCATGTGTAGTTGTTTTTTTTAGTTTAAATATCAGGGATAGCCAATATGGTGCATTCCTAATGTTGCTAGACTACAGCTCCCATGATCCCTTGTCCACTGGTCATGCTAGTCAATTCCTCCTTGAACAGCAAGGATTTGCTAGAATTTCCAAATGTTCAATTGTAGTATTTCCCAAAAACATTAGCAAACATGTGCATAACGAACTGTGAACCGCCACATACACTCTATACTGTCAATACGGCTCGTACTGTACAAGTTTCTCAGCCTTAGCTACAAACTCTTATATAACTGGGAACAATCTAAGAATTATCTGTCAAGGCAACACTTGATGACAAATTAAAGGAGTATCATTCAGTCCAACCTCATCTTTGTTATAGAAGGATATGGGTAGAACTGTTTTCTGTGTTTCTGAAGCTGGAAGAGAATTTGGTCTGGGCTTCCACTCTGCAATTGCCAAACTTTTTAGGAGGGGCTGGCAGGGGGAAGAAGTTTGCGTTTCATTTTTTTTCCGCAGATGCAAACACATTTTTGTCGCACGGCAGCAAACCTTGTTCTTTGCTACCCAAAGTCTTTTCATGATTTCAGAGAAGGGCTTCCATCAAGGGACAGGCATTGTCTCCAGTTGTCAATATGTTTTGGCTCTAGCTGTGGAAGTGACCCCTGCTTCTACTCATCCTCTTCCCTACATTATCAGGGGAATTAGCTGCTGGTAGAGAAGAATAAAAAGCTAAAAGGAAAAGAGGGAAGTTGGCTTGCACAGCCTGGGATAAAGTAATTTTGTGTCTCCCTCCCTCTCTCACTCAGGATCTGGAAGCTGAATGCAACTCAGGGCTAGGAAACAGAATAAGCTCTTTGTTAGGAAAAGAATAACTAACTCCTCAATCTTTCCTGTTGGGAGATGCTTCTAAGGAGGAATGAACCTCTGCAGGGAGTTTATTATGTGTACATGAGAAGTGTGCCTCCTACTGAATAACAGTAGGGAACAGCTTTCTTCCTCTTACTCTGTTTCCCGCCCTTCCACTACCTATTCCTTCATTCCCCCAGGTCTGCCACCCCCACCCCCAGTGAAAAGCCTTACAATACAAAGGAACATTCAGGTAATTCGACTCAGAGTCACACAAAATTACACCCCACCCCCTTTCTCTATAAACTAACAGTGTGTGGCCTGTGTTTCATTTGCAACTGTAAATGAAACAGGCCTACAACTGTGTTTATAATCCCTCTTAATTGAATTTCTGTGACAAAACCCAGAGACGGTGTTATTACCCTCAAGTTAGTACTAGCCGTGGTCTCCTGGGCAGTTAAAAAACAAAACAAAACAAAAATGCAGGGCAGTATTGACTATAATGAAGTTTTATTTTTGTATCAGTAAGAGGAATCTTACACACACACACACACACACACAGAGAGAGAGAGAGAGAGAGAGAGAGAGAGAGTGTCTTGAAATATCAGTACCATATTTGTAGGATACAGAAAATAAGCAAGAAGGGAAATGAGAGCAAGTAGTTCATGCACGTGTCTGCAATAATATCTTATTCTGTGTCTTCCCACACTGGGCCAATTCGCATTATAACTTTTACACGGCATACATTATGAAACCACCACATTTCATTTCATTTTTGCCACGTTCAACTGTCTTGTGAGTTTTCGCATGTCCCATACTTCAGAAAATTGTCCACACAGGAGGAGGTAACCCATGACCTTGAGACATCATCACTCCCCCCCCCCATCAACATGTGGCTGCTTCACCATGTAACCATCACACAGTATGCATTGTGTCAATAAGCACTTGGTTCAGTAAGACATTACCATTCCCTTAACCATTTAATTCAGTGGGAGAAGAAAAGGTCATTAAAGTGCAAAGTACAGAAAGCTAGTAATTCCCTAACAGGGGGTGGTCAAGCCACCAACAGCAGATATTAGAGTCCCCTGCAAAAATAGTAATTAACACAGAATCTCTTTCTGTGTCAGAGCAGCATATTAAAATTGCATCACGAGAGAGAGAAAAAGCAAACTTTTTAAGGTAGGCCCAGTGGTACCTCGGGTTACATATGCTTCAGATTACACACTCCGCTAACCCAGAAATAGTGCTTCAGGTTAAGAACTTTGCTTTAGGATAAGAACAGAAATTGTGCAGCAGCGGCAGCAGGAGGCCCCATTAGCTAAAGTGGTGCTTCAGGTCAAGAACAGTTTCAGGTTAAGAACAGACCTCTGGAACGAATTAAGTACTTAACCCGAGGTACCACTGTATGGTATTTGGTGTATTTTAATGGCACCATCTGTACAAGATGGAAAGGCTTGGCAGAGGCAATCTCAAGGCAAACTCAAAACAGTAAACTTGGATAGGCTTCTGTTTTGATTTAGGCTGCACACACAGCATACATCTAAAGCATATGGCTTCCCTAAAATAAGTCTGGGAACTGTAGTTTGCCCCCTCACAGAACTACAATTCCCAGCACCCATAACAAGCTACAGCTCCCAGGATTCTCTGGGGAAAGCCATGTGCTTTAGATGTATGCTGTGTGTACGCAGACAAAGTTGGTCCAGTGTAAGTTTTCAGGGAGAAGCAGAGTAGAATATTCTGAAACTTTCATAAAGATGTATCTGCTGAAAATGTGCATTCCTGGACTTACAAACCCACAGCTGCTTAACACTCACGGGGCTCTTCTTAAATCCAGCTCCCTTATGTGGAGGAGGAATGGTAATATATTCATAAACTACGTCAAGCTGACTCACAATGCAGCAGAGTTTTAATGTCAGTACCGCGCCACAGCTGAAATAGCCTACTTTTACTTGTACAAGGAAGAACTATTCCTATTGTTTATGGCATTGCTCTAAGAAAAGATCATATTATTTGAAACAGCGTCTGAAAACCGGAGCATTAAAAGAAGCCCCTTGTATTATGGAAATATAAAACACACTTTTGAAAGCTGATGAAAATATGTCCATAGAATTACTGAAAACATGTCCATAGAATTAAATCATCTTAGATTATGGGATGCAATTGGAGTTTTAAACAGCAGTACCCAGGCCAATGGAGGAGTCACTGGCCCAAGCTTGTTAATTATAGGATTTGAAGTCCAAACAGCCTCTCCATCAAAGCTACACCATCAGGGGGCCTGCCCCAAGTTGTTTACCCACATTCATGTTGATTTTGGTCAATTACAAAATGGGTGGGAGGGTGGCAAGAGGTTTTCCAATTTGTTTCAAATTAGTGCATGCAACCCAGTGGTGTAATCATCTGCACATTCCCTGATTTGCCGTCCAGGCCCATGCTACATCGCTTGCCACATGTCCGTGATGTAATTAAGCCATGCATCAGTAATTAACATCACAACGTTTCAACTGTGGGATCTCACTGGATACATAACATCACCCTAAATTATTTATGGAAGTCCCTGCCAGCTGCAGATTCTGCAGATAAGCTGTATCTCCTCAAAGCCAAGCAGCTAGTCTGCATGTACATTCGCTAGCATGAAAAGGAAGAACCGAAACATCTTGGCAAACCTTTAAACAGAGTAGTTTCTTTTGAGACTATTCTCACAGGAACATGGGACACTGCAGTCTCTTGGGGGAGGGTCATAGCTGAGTGGTAGAGCATCTGCTTTGCATGCAGAAGGTCTAAGGTTCAATCCCCAGCATCTCCAATTAAGGCTGGAAAATATTCCCTGCCTGTCAGTGTTGACAATAATGAGCTAAGTGCACCAATGGTCTGCCTTGATATAGGGCAGTTTCCTCTATTTCTAATACTGTATTAAGAATCTCTAGCAGAAACTATAGTGTTTTTTTTAAAAAATATATGAAAACATTCAACCAAAATATCTCATCTTTTTCTCAAATAAGAGCACAATATGTTTATGGAAAAATTCAGTTGGGGGGGCTCCAGGGGAGGGGGGGTGAAAGTACTATACCTCTTTTCTTCCCTTTACACTCACTGCATGGTTCCTGCCGAAACTTCAAATTCAACAAAATGCATGTGGATCAGCCAGGGTTTTGCACGAGCAGCAATATTCATCATCAGGATTTTGGGCAGCCCCCTTCTGTGTTTCACTCACCTCTCTCTATTGGCTTAATTTACCCTCACTGAACTCAGCACAAACAAACATGAATGGTTGTGCAGCATCATGTTGTCATCCCACTTACTGCATGAGTCCTAATTTCACAGGGAGCACCCGCATAACTAATACAGAAAGAGAACGTAGTAATTAGAAGGAAAAGCCAACGGAGAGGCAGCAACAGTTGGTGCAAATATAGAAGTCGGCAGGATTTAAAAAGGTAAAGCCTCTCACAATTAAAGGTTTTGTTTCTTCATTGTTGTTTTAAACTCCTACTACTGGTTCCCCCTCAAACATGAATTAAGACCAAAAAATAGGAACAGGAGAGCATTCAGGGAACTCTGGAGGATAACTTTAAGGCGAGAAACCCTCAACCAGCTGTTGCGCACACACAACACACCCTTCCAAAGAGCCAATTGGCAAGAGTTCCACTTCTCAAACAGGGCTGTGTGCACAACCCTTGCTGCTGGGCTGGGTTGAGGAATCGCACATGGTGAGACCGATTCCCCATCCAGCTTTGGGGTACACAAGAAGAAGCCTGCATACACATGCATATGGCCCACAGCCAGATCAGGGAGCATTCAGCTATCTTTTCTAAGAAGCCTTCAATTGTCACTAAACTACTCAAAACTTTCTCCTACTTAGATCTTTTTGCAGTGATTGCTTGCTCACACCTGTATGTGTGACATTGCTGATTAACTTGGAAAGCCTTCTCTTGCCAATTTCTCCATGAAATCACTCGGGGCTCACAGGTGATGGGCTGAGTTATCACTTTTCACCCAGCAGTTCTCAAAATATCTGCAGCTAAAGTGTAGCGGGGGGGGGGGGGACCACATTTCTTTTAGCTCATGGATGGAGACCAATATCCCAGGATATTGAAAAACTATTTGTAAAATGCAGCAACACTTTCCAGGGCTGGGCCAGTCCCTAAGCACAAAGCTAAGGTGGCTATTTACAGGGCTATAAAAATAAACAGCTAGCTACCAGGGGGGGGGGGTGGGAGACCACATCTAGAAATTAAAAGAATGCTTAGTTCATATAAACATTTCTCCCCAAATGTCTGGCAAATGCATTAATTATTCCCAATAGAAATATCATCAATAAAACAAATATACTCTGTGTGTGTGTGTGTGTGTGAGAGAGAGAGAGAGAGAGAGAGAGAGAGAGAGAGAGAGAGAGCGCATGCCTGCACACACTCACAGGAATAAGTGGAGACTTTAGTCATCAGTTCTCTGATATCTTCCTTTGCACTTGTCACATTTAATTTCTTTTCCCACATTAAGTCACTTTCCCTTTCATTTAACAGTCTGTGCAACTTGCCAAAGAACTGCCAATGGACACCTCATTTTACAGAAGAATAGGCCAATTTTACCAATGAGGAAAGGCTTTTAATGTACCATGGAGACAGTACAATGAAGTGTGGTAATTTGCCTGTGTTAATGATGTTACTACGCACGGATCAGGAAAAACAAAATCTTGAGTGGTTTAATGGTACACAAACCTTGTATGGCCTGTTGCATCTGAAAACAGACAGCAGGAAAAATCTGTGTCCTGGGATGGTGCATAAAAGTGACTAAAAATTAGAATTTAATAGCAGAGTCACAGAGTAACAAGGCTACTAAAAGCTGATTCACACATTCATGTACATAATTCAACTTGCATCTGAAGTGTGAATTTTCTCCACAGAAAAGCATTATGCTATCTGTGCTGATGTCAAATGATATAGAAGCTCTAGCTGGGTTTGCTCTGCAACCGTAGTTGAAGAGAAAGAAAAATCAGCATTTGATGTAGCAGTAATCAAAGACTAAACATGCAGGTGTGAATTCACCGTACTCTAATGATCAAATATCACATAACGGCAGACCACAACATAATTAAAACTTAGGACTTTATATAAAAGTACTCCAGATGTGAAAATTTTCACTTATTTGTGTGATCCCTAAAAGATTACCAAAATGAGGGAAAGCGTTTTTCTGTGGAGTGGATAGATAGATGATAGATAGATAGATAGATGATAGATAGATAGATAGATAGATGATAGATAGATAGATCACACATATGGGGTAATTAATAAAAGAATTGGATGGATCCCTAGAGCCAAAGTGTGGGGCTGAACACACACTCCAGCAAGGGAGAACCCCCAGCAGAGTTAAAAAGTCACAAAAGCAGGGAGCAGTGTGATTTAGGCTATTAAAGCTTTTAATATCACATTTAGCCCATTACCAGAGCTTCCCTGATCCTACCCTTCTTAGCACTGAACAGACCACACACCTTAGTAAGTTTAAAATGTTTTACTTACAATGTTCCAAAGGTCAGCTTCAAGCATTTATCCATGCAACAGAAAGCAAACACGGGCAAAAAACTTGGGATACAAAATATAGTGAAATACCTCCAAGTATGAAGTCTGAGCTAAAAGCAAGCAAGCACATCACATGGTGAAAGAAAATGAACAAAGGAGAAAACTTAACTTCCTTCCTTCTAGGTGAGCGGCATGACCTAGCTGAGTCTAAGAATACAATTCTATGCTCTTAACCCCTTCATGCATTAACTAGCCCTAAGCTTGCTACTTGTGTTTCACGACAACTTCCCACAGTTTCCTCACAAAGGGCGAAGTATTTTTTTTAAAGTACCCCCCCCCCCATTTTGGCTCAGCCCTCAGCTGCATAACTTAAGGGGGAGGGAGAATACTTGATGTCACCTACATCCCTGTTTAGTTCAAGAGCCTATTACTGACTTTTGTCCACAACAGCCAGCAACACCTGCACTGCAGACTGCTTTATTTTATCTTGTGTAGTTCTGACTGCAGTGATTGCCAGATCCTTCTAAAGCTTCATCAATATCAGAAAAAGTCATTTTTCCACAACTTTGATTCTTCTGAGACAATAGGACAGTGCCTAAAAATACAGGGATGTGATTTGGCTCCAGCAATTGCCTCTCTCTCAAAAAAAAGCTCCCTTAAAAACTAAACATCTGTGAATTGCAACAGCATTTTCTTTCCAATAAACAAGTTTTGCACTATTTCTTTTCTTAAGAATCATAATTTTATCATCAGGGTTTATCATCTATTCCCACTGTGTGTGTGTAAATGTATAGCTACACAACTCACTGAAGATGTAGTTCAAACCTATGTACGACACATCTCAAATAAACACTGAAATGTTTAGGATAGGATAGGATTTCCTTGATTCTTGCTTTAAAAATACATCTTGGAAAATAATGAGTAGTGTTCAATTCCTCCAAATCTTTAGAACCTCATAAAATATTATCCAATTACTCTTCTAATAAATGGCATAGAGTTGACCTTTCAAATAAATATATTTTAAGAATTCTTACTGGTAGTATAAAAAGTGTTCTGATGGGCTGTTATAGGTCAGTTACAACTCAGCAGATGTTAGTGAACTAATGGCCAATTCACACATTCAATTTATAGGATGGGGATATTATGGCACAAAAAACCCCTCAAAATAGCTGCTCTACAGTTTCAAAGATCAACTAGAGTTATTTCTATGGCACTGGTTCCCATATAGTTCTATCTATGTTAGCCGTATGGGACGCGGGTGGCGCTGTGGTGTAAACCACTGAGCCTTGGGCTTGCTGATCAGAAGGTTGGCGGTTCGAATCACTGCAACGGGGTGAGCTCCTGTTGTTCGGTCCCAGCTCCTGCCAACCTAGCAGTTCGAAAGCACGTCAAAGTGCAAGTAGATAAATAGGTACCGCTCCGGCAGGAAGGTAAACGGCGTTTCCGTGCACTGCTCTGGTTCGCCAGAAGTGGCTTAGTCATGCTGGCCAAATGACCCGGAAGCTGTACGCCGGCTCCCTCAGCCAATAAAGCGAGATGAGAACCGCAACCCCAGAGTCGTTTGCAACGGAACTTAACTGTCAGGGGTCCTTTACCTTTAGATTTTTATGTTAGCCACGCCAATGTAATTCTGATCTAATCTGTAGTTTCTGGTACAAATTTACCTGATGGAGGAAAACATACTTTCCAAAAACAGCAACATATGATATTGTGATCCCTACCATTTCATTCCTATTCCTCCTTTACATGAATAAACCACAACCAAGTCTACTATTTTATTAATAATTTTTTCCCATAAAATGTGGTACTGAAAACCAGAAATGGGTTTCTGCAAGAAAAAGGCCCAAACTTGTTTTGATTCCACGGGGCAAGTAATTTTTGTGCTTTTAAAAATGTTTTGAGTGCATAATCTTTAAAATACCCATCAGGGAAATGAGCCATAGGGTGTGTTTAATGAATATTCATTTAGAAGCTTGTATTTTGTTTAAGTAATCACACATACAGATTAAAAGATAATTGTGATACAGATGGAACAGTAGATATCAATTTAGCAAATGTTGTAATTACCTCAGTTGTTATTTTATTTAGGAAGTAGGTGTCAGAGAATGATGATTGTGGATCAAATTCTGTGCATATACGATGAGTTGTATTCAGTGGTGTCCTTCTGCTGGTGAAAAACTCTTTGATCTAGCAGAGGCTCCCATCAGCAGAACCGGGAGGGAGACTATTTTAGCCAATTCACCTCTGCATTGGAAGCCTACCACACCACTTTCCATGCTGTGCCACAACCCTCAAGTACAGGCTGAAGGTGGGGAGGTGCAGGTGTAGAATGAATATGCAAAACGTCACCTTCCTTCCTGGATCCAATGATGGAAGTCACATTGAACTGAAGGGTTTTCCATCACTAGACAAATACCATTGGATAAAACCCTAAATTCTTAGCTCCTTCTGCTATTCCATTATACAGCAGAGTTTTCTATATCTCAGTGTTCTGTGAAACGTTCAAAACACTGCAGCCACCTCTGTTTATCAAAAAAAAACAAAAAAGACCAACCCTGTATTTTATGTGTTTCCATGGACATGGAGATATGTGGGGCATAAATATGGATAACTAATGTCTGGAAAGCAGTGTTTATCAATACAAAACCATCTTTAGATCTCTACACTTGGAAAAGAAACAAAGTTTGGGAGTACCAATATCACAACATTTTAAAATGTCACTGTAAGCTTGACTTGCAAAATCCTGCCCTTGTTGGCCACAGACTCATGTCCATGCCAACACGAAGTTGCTTTTAGCCCCACCACTGAAAATGTTCTACATGCAAGTAATTCTGTTATTCCTTATATCTCATCATTACTCTCAGGAGAACCCAGAGCAGCTAACAGCAAAGACACAGTATTAAAAACAAAATAAAAGTACATCAGAAGTGAGCATTAAATACAAGTCCAAAGAAAAATACAAATGATGTCACTCTTATTGTGCTCCATAGGCCTGTTTGAACAAATAGTACTGAGTTGCCATCTGGACAGATATAATGTGGGGGATAGTCTGATCTCAGTAGTGAAGGATTTCCACAGCTGCGACACTGTCATTGAGAATTACGCTTTTTCTTCTTTCAAAATTATTGTAATCTCCAATAACTGAAGAAACTGAGTATCCAACTAAGTAATACTCAGGATAGATGCATTGAACTCAAAGGACATAACTTCATTGACTCCAATGAGTGGGTATAATTAACATTGAATATCATAGAGTCAAGATGAATGTGCGTCATATGGTGTAAGATACTGATTCAGACAGGAGCAGCCAAATTACTGTGTGCTGAGAGTGACTACAAAATAAGCCCAATCTTCCCACGCACATGGCGTCTGAAGCGATCAAGACATAAAAAATCACTTCTTCCCTGGATGTAGACAATAGGCACTCTTACAAGTGAAGCATCTGCAAGTTCATGACTTCAGTTTCTACTTAACTGTGGAAGTGGCTGAGGAATTAGTGTATTACTCTGGGGAGACAATAAAAATCAACACAAGGTCTGAAATGCTGGCAAAAGGATTCAATTACAGCATTATTTGTATTTCCAGTTCTCCCCCTATTGTGTTCTTTCCTTGTGACTTTTCCCAAAGTCTCCCTTAAGCAAAATAGTCTCACCCATTGATTAAAGCACAATTTTCAATGGGCCAGTGATTGAGTTATCTGATAGCTCCTGATGAAAGCCATCAACTGGGACTGAAATAAAAGGTGGAATCGATGGGTTTTTCATTACAAGATATTGACTGTACTGAGTTCCTGAGTGAACTAAATAGAGATCCAATGAGTACATTAAGTAAGCAGCACAGTAAAACACACTGGGGGATAAACTGACTAAAATATATAATCAACCACTTAATTCATGCATATTAATTGGAGAGGTGGTGATTTATTAATTGGTTATCTAAACGGATAGCCCCACCTACATTCCAAAAGCCAAGAGTAGGTAACGACAAATTAAACATGTCACATTCAATTAAAATTTAACAAACCAATGAGAAACCCAAACTACATTCAAAACTAAACCAAATATCAAAGTCTTAATATATATCCAAGCTTTGGATTACATAAAACTCAAAGGACAGCCCTTAGATATCACTGAGCAGCCATGTAAGTATTCTTGACCCTACCTGACTTAATGAGGCACTTGCTATAAATGGCAGCATTAATTAAATCCTACTCAATTTCTATAATGTAGTGGTGAGGCATCTTGCTGCAACTCAATTTTTCTGAAATCACAAACAACCTGGGCAGGTGGGTGGGAATGCATCCCATTGTAGTCACTGGTGTACACTGGTGTCAAAGAACCAGAAGAGGTGAATATCATTGGTTCTAATCCCCAGGCTCTGCTGCCTTGGTAACATGTGGAAAGAGAGAAAGAGTGAGCAGAAAAACAAGTGGCATAAGAGGAATGTCAGAGACAGAGAATATTGAAGGAAGCTGAGAAATGGGTGGAGTCAGAGATGAGATGATGATGATGATAATACCCCATCCAATTGTTTATTATTATGTTTATTATTATTATGTTTATTATTATTATTATTATTATTAGTACCCCGCCCATCTGGCTGGGTTTCCCCAGCCACTCTGGGTGGCTCCCAATAGAATACTAAAACCACGATAAATACATCAAACATTAAAAACTTAGGTCTTTCAGGACCAGTGTTATGTGGTCTCGGTGGCCACTCCCAGTCACCAGTCTAGCTGCCGCATTATGGATTAGTTGTAGTTTCCGAGTCACCTTCAAAGGTAGCCCCACGTAGAGTACACTGCAGGACTCCAAGTGGGAGATAACTAGGGCATGCACCACTCTGGTGAGCAGTCCACGGGCAGGTAGGGTCTCAGCCTGCGTACAAGATGAAGCTGGTAGACAGCTGCCCTGGAAACAGAACTGACCTGTGTCTCCATGGACAGCTGTGAGTCCCGAATGACTCCCAGGCTGTGTACCTGGTCCTTCAGGGGCACAGTTACTCCATTGAGGACCAGGGAGTTCTCCACACCTGCCCACCCACTGTCCCCCAAAAACAGTACTTCTGTCTTGTCAGGATTCAACCTTAATCTGTTAGCCACCATCCATCCTCCAACCACCTCCAGACACTCACACAGGACCTTCACTGCCATCACTGGTTCCGATTTAAAAGGGATGAAACTGAAGAAAGAACATGCCTGATACTCTGTTCACATACAATCCATGATTTGGGTCCTCATCATCCCTTTAATAACTGTGCATGAACCTTGGGAAGAGTTAGTCATTTGGATACATTGATCACATGACTATGCCCTTTACCGCTAGATATCATGTGGTCATCCAAAAATTTCAGTGCCTATCACTGGTTCCAAACAGAGCCTTTTAATTGTATGCAAGATTGTGCCAGAGAGTAAGTAGGAAGGTGTGAGACACAACGAACAGGGCCAGCCCTACAATTAAGCAATAAGGAGACTGCTTCAGGTGGCAAATGCTGAGAGACAGCATGTGTTCCTTTCTTTGGGAGGATACAGCTATATGTACAACACAACCTGATCTACACCCCCATAATTAACCTGCTGTCCTCAGATACAATAGCCAATCTAAGCAACTTCTATATGTGGAATATTAGGACAGTGGGGGTGGAGAGAGAGAAGAGATCTTGTCTGCCTCAGGCAGCCCTTACAATGAAGCATATGAGACATCTACAGCTAAACTGAAACCAAAGAGATTTCTGTGCTAATCCCTCCCACTTCACACAATAGCAGACCTAGGAGGATGTGTTTATGAATGACAATACAAAAGCACAAACTTTACTCTCCCCCCCCCCAGCCACCCCCCATGAATGAGATGCTCTTTTTTGGGTTCTTCTCCACTGCTTCAGGTTTCTTGCTGTAACAGCAAACCATCTGTGGAAGAAACTACCATCTAGACAGAGCCTAAGTCAAAGGATTTGGAAACAAAAGTCCAAATCTAGAAAGGGTGTCATTACAGTTTTAAAAATAGAAAACTGGTTTTCTCAAAATACTCACTGTCTTTGCATCACTAGCATGTCATTTCGAGGTCCGTGCTCTCTTGTAATCCTGTTGCAACCTGCAAGAAAAGAAAAGCACAACGAAAATAAAGAATGCTAAAAATAGCAGAACAGAGTAAAAATGTAATGGATGTTATGTCATTCTCCTCCAACATTTAGCAAATGGAAAAAGAGACACAATTCTATTCTGAAAGCTTAGCCATTCTTCAATCAACTGTCTCTTCCTGATGGTGTGTCGCATGGTGTCTTGGCGCTGAAGCATGCCAAACCGTCTACAGCCAAGATGTCTCCACCTTTGACGCACAAGTTTAATCTCAGAGCGGATGAAGCTGGAACTTGGGAAAATGACAACTCTACTGCAAAAAATGCACACAACAACATGTTTTTAATAAGGCACCCCCCCTCAAAAAAAACCTCAAAAGCAAATTTCTTTTGTACCAGAGACAAGTATTGGAAAATACTAGGTTCCTAGTAAACAGGGGGAATGTCTTGGAATTTATAAATCACAGATACACAATAAAACTCTGTGAGTTTCTAGGAAGTTTCCCTTTCTCCAGTAAAGTATTTCCAGACACGCATTTCCAATCCTACATTAATTTTGCTTTGACTTCAGACACATCCAACACTAGGCAACTTCACAGACTAGGGAAAATACGGTAGAACTTCCTCTATCACTGTGTCTATGTTCTTCCTTCTCCTCTTTAAGGGTTCAACAGAGATAGTTACCATGAGATAATGATCCCTGCCTATAAGAACTCTTGCAGACCTTGGGTCACTGTGTTTCAGTATGGAACTATAAAATCCACAACCCTACATACTAAATTTCCTAGGGTGCAAGAGACTTTATATCACACACTGCAGACTGTTGTTTGAACAAATAAATCAAAGGTGGGGACCCTGTGGCCTTCCAGATGTTACGGGGCGGTTACATCTCAAACCACCCCCATTTTATGGCCATTGTTGGTGGGGCTAAAGGGAGTTGAGAAGCCAACATCATATAGAGGGCCACTGGCTCCCCCAGCCCAGATAAAATGTGAGTTCTGGGATTCTTATCTGAAGGACTGTGCAGAACAGACTGTAAGAAATAAGCTCAATTCATTTGGAAGCTTGCTGTTCTAGCTTTTGGCCAACATGTTACTCGCTGGAAAGTTTCTAGCACACATCAAACTGTGGTTACATGCCGTGGTTTGTTCTGCAGAAAAATACAAATTAGTTAACATGCACATTCATTCTCAACATCTCATTCTTAGAGAGTTATCTTCCTCCACACAGGAAACAGAAACATATGTGACCTTTGTATTGTATCCAACTCAACCAAACACAGCTCATTTAGAATTTCATCGCGTTCTCAACGGTGATTCAAAGCACTTGGCAAATAATCTTAAGGAATAAACAAATATGAGAAAAATGTGAAACTCTCTGATGACCATTCAAGGAGCAAACACAGCCTGCATTGCAGCTCAGTTTACCAAGGGCCTCCAATTTTTCAAATGAGATTGTACTTGGAGAACAGAGTATTAGAATCCAGGTTGGGGTGTGATAGTACATCTGAATGTTGCCCCACACCAAAAATTCCCTGCCCACAGAAAGCTTGCTTTAGGAAAAGAAAGGTTCTAGCCTAGGCTGGTCTCCAGTGTGCTATTTTTCTATGAACAGGTTTTGTTTTGGTTTTCTTTACACAGGGGAACTTTTAGAATGTAAAATTTTCCACCTGCACTTTAAGCATCACATGATTCTGCTGACTCTTTGATATAGATACAAGCCTGAAGTGCAGAGAAGCTGCTGTAATTTTCTGTGAGTCTATAATTGTGCTTGATCTCTCAGGCAGTTTACCTACCACAAGGTGCTCACATCAATAGAACTGTACAATGTGAACAAAACAAACTTGCAGTTAAAATAATTCATATACAAAGCAGATGAAACAGAGTAGGATTCATCATTGTCCAAAGGGCAATTTAAATAAAATGTCTTAGCTGATGTCTAGTAGCACATATGGGCGTATGTAAGCTTCCTGAGAACAAAAATTGAAGAATTAGGATAGCAAATGTATCTTGGGCAACTCCTCCATCCACAGATCCCCCAAAGCAGGGAGAAGGACCACTTTGTACACAGGCAATTTGAACTTTAATCACCTTGAATTACGCTTGACAGCAAAAATGTGTCTGTTAATGAGCATTACTTTTATGGACCATTTTTCTCCCCAAAAAATGTTTCTTGTTCATTTCTGCAGCAGTTTAAGCTTCACATCAGTTTTCAAACATAGCCCTGTGTGGAATACAAGACATTAATAAATCCTGGAGCCTTCAGTCTTTGCAGAGTCAATGTCTACCTTCCAACCAGAGTCTGCAACATACAACCTACTTTTAATTTTGAAACCATACACCTCCTTCCAGCAACTCCTGCAGCCAAGCCGCTGCCAAATGCATTCCTCTGCTTTACTTTGGATCATATCAACGAGGCCAAGAGGGAGATCTTGTCCTCTGAGCAGCCCAGGGCCTCCATATACACACCCCAGGTTTGCACCCCAGAGACCTCCCTTTGGTGTTGCTAACTCAGCAAAAACAATGTGGGAGGCAGCAGTATGAGTTACCAGACTCTGGATCCACAGCAGGTCCATTGTCTCTTGAGGCACACAGATGCTAACAGCAACCAACAACAACATGCCCACTTTCAGCATTTTTCTAGGGTGTCTTCAGGAAAGCTGGGATTACTGAAGGTCCTCCTCTGGACCGGGTTAGCCCAGGGCAAAGCAGCCAAAGGAACATAGCGTAATCCAAGGCAGGCAGAAAGTAAAGTTCCAAAAGCAATGATCGAAGTTCAAGAAGTCCAGAAGAAGCAGGTAGAGGAATCCAAGATGAACATGAGGTCACATTCCAAATGTGCATGGAAAGAGGGCAGAAGCTTACTCTGGCAGGAACATCTCAAATTAAGAGAAGTTGCTCATAAAATAGGCTACAAGGTGACCCTCATATATTGTTTACTTGTGGCCCTCCAGATATCACATAAGTGTAACTCCTGCCATCCTTGCCTGGGATAGATGAGAGATGAAGTCCAGAACATCTGGAGACCACAAATTTTCCTCCTCTGATTAAGGCCTGGTGGAATTAATTGGCCCATGGACCCATGAATAGCTCAGTCAAACAGCAATACTTGGATTACAGCCAAGCAGCACCTTTGAGAAATGTAGCTCAGTGTGTCAGGTGATATACAAAGTGTTGAAGGTAGGTGCTGAAAGCCCCTGTTGAAACACACGTGTGCACCAGAGTCTTCCATAGGTTCTGGGTCTTTTCTTTTGAAAGCTCTACAAACTAACAGCTATAGAAGACAGACAGACAAGAGACACTGAGACTCTGATGTATTATTATTAAACATTTATAATATGGAAATTCCCCAACAGTCATACATCCTACTCCTACTTCTCCTAGTACTATGCCAACTAAGTAAATTATTTTACTTAAATGTGACAGTTTCTGGCTTGAAACATCAAAAGACATATCAGATAAGAAAAGGATAAGTAGAGGATGAGAAAGAAACAAGGGATGAATTCACTGAAATTATTCAATGGTTTAGCATTAATTGGTTTGGGACACAACATTTAGGCGAACAGCAATGAACTATTTCCAAAGTAACAGATTGTAACACTCCTACTAAAGTAGAATAATCCCTTACCCCACGCATAGCTTCTCACTGTTACTATTTGAATACTGAATAATCGTGAAGTGCCACTGAATGCAAGAACATCATCTGGCTCGGTGACTTTTTGCTTTCTGGTTAGAGAAAAGGAGAAGCTTCAAGCAAAAAACAAGTAAAAAAAACTATGGCAACATATGGCTCCGAAAATCTCAGTCGTGATCTCTGCCCACCCCTAAAGCAAACTAAGGCCCCAGAAACAGGAAAAAGTGCACTGCTTTCAAGAAAAAGCGCAATTCAGAGTGGTTTTATATGTCTGGTTTTTATGTCCATCTCAAAGAGAACACTTGTGCAGAGAAAGACCATGGCTATTTTGGCAACATAGCTCTAGTTAGAGCACTCTCTCTAATGGGTATGTTTTGCAGCCATACACTCATGGGTGCTTCAAAGATGAATCTCATTTCATTTCTTCATGGAGCTACCAGCTTGGTGGATCAATGGAATCCTTGCACATAGTGTATCTTGATTTCAGTAAGGCTTTTGACCATGTCCCCCAATATATTCTTGCAGAGAAGCTAGTAAAATGTGGGCTGGACAAGGTCACTTAGGTGGATTTGTAGTTGGTTGACTGAACCAGCTGAGAATGCCAGTGAGAACCAGTGAGAATGCTTACTAACAGTTCCTCATCATTCTGGAAAAAGTGACACATGGGGGACCACAGAGTTCTGACCTGGGCCAGCAGGTGTTCAACATCTTTATCAATGACTTAGATGAAGGTATTGAGGGGATGCTCTTCAAATTTGCAGATGATACCCAACGGGGAAGGGTGGGCAATGTCATCGAAGACAGAATCGTGATTCAAGATGACTTTAACAGATTGGAGAACTGGGCCCTAACTCCCAAAATCATATAAGGACTAATGTAAAGTTCTGCATCTAGGCAAGAATAACCAGGTGCACAAATATAAGATGGGGGGTGGGACCTGGCTTGCCAGTAGTATATGTGAAAAAGATCCAGGGGTCTTAGTAGACCACAAGTTTAACATCAGCCAGTGTGATGAAGCTGCAAAAAAGCTAATGATATTTTAGGCTGCATCAACAGAAGTGTAGAGTCCAGATCAAGGGAAGGAATAGTACCACTCTATTTTGCCTTGGTGACACCACACCTGAGTCCTGTGTCCAGTTCTAGACGCCACAATTTAAGGATGATATTGACAAGCTGGAATGTGTGCAGACGAGGGCAACCAAGACGACCAAGCGTCTGGAAACCAAGCCTTATGAGGAATGCTCGAAGGAATTGAGTATGTTTAACTTGGAAAAGAGGAGATATCCTAAAGGTCTGTCACATGAAGGGCTGAGCAAGCTTCTTTTCTCCTGTTCTGGAGACTAGGACCCAAATCAATGGCTTCAAGTTACAAGAAAGCAGATTCCGACCAAACATCAGGAAAAACTTTCTGACGTGTGCCTTCAACCAGAAAGGCTTCATAGGCCATGTTGTATTAATATTTAAGCAACTGGTAACAACCAGCAAATCCTGGCAAGCATCTGGAAAACCTATTAATTTTTCTCAAGCACCACCAAAACATTACTGGACCTGTTTTGCTGCTTTTGTGCCATCAATTGTTATAGACGCTTTTCTAATGAGTTGTATATGTTATTTGATCTTTTGAATTTCCTTTTATGGCTTTTTTGTCACCTCTTTGAAGCTATGCGGTGGGAGAAAAATCACAAAGATAAATAAATATGCAAATAAGTCGGTGTTATTTCCCCTCCCCCTCCCCACCAAAGCAGTAATGTTCCATTTTACACTGGGAGCTAAGTCACCTTCCTTATGAACTCTACGGCACTTTTCATGAATTGGATGGGCATCTTTGCATAAAACATAAGTTGACACAAGGCCTTGCTTTCTAGCCCGCGTATCTGAGACGGTTCCTTAGATACCAGTGAAAGCCCAAAGACAGGGCTCCCCAAACCCCTTTCTATGTAACACTTTTACACAAAGCAAGAAAGACGCTTTTGCAACAAAAGTGATGAGAAATGGAAAAAATATTGTCGTCGTGCTGGGTAACACGCCAAACCATCTGGAGACAAAGTCATATAAGGGGGCCAGGGGGGTGAAGGGAGGGAGAGAGAAAGCCTGCTACTTATTAGGCAGGCAGCTTAAAACTGATGATATGATTGAATGAGATCCAAGGTTGTTGTCTTCCCATAAATCACACTCATGTTATACTTGGCTAGAACGGATGTGGTAAACTTGGGGAGAGCCCTTTTCTTCAGCACACTCAATTACGGGAACAATAAAAATACCACTGAGGCAAACCTATTTGGAGAGCAAATACAATCTGCCAGCAGCTCTGAAATAAATAAATAACTCATCCACAAAAATAGGAATGCAAGCAGACACCCAGTTCTAAAATGATAATTTCTCTCTCTCTCTTTCTCTCTCTTGCTTTGCCTTTTCTTAAATGCATCCTTGGTTAAATGTTAATTTGTTTCTCCTTGTGGGTGTTTGATGTTGTGAGAATTAAAACCCAAAATATGATTATGCGTAAATTAACTAGTCTGACATGCCAAAGGTGATCAGATGAGGCAGTTGATGTGTAAAATGTGTGTGTGTGTGTGTGTATTATGAGTAATAACAATAATAGAAAAATTGTCCTGTCAAATCAGGCATAGCCGTAATAACAAGCCAATGCATACGACAGTAAAAACTGTCATTTCCACAGCTATTAATGTAAATTGAACATTGGTAGCAGACACTGGCAAAGGGAGATAAATCACGCTTAGTTATATTTCAAAATATAAGTGTCAGAGAACTCCTTTACCCCCCACCTTCTTCTCTCATTAGGAACCTTCCCCCTGTCAAACAGTTCCACGTTGATTCTGTCACTTCTGCAGTAGAGAACTCCCTGATGAACTGATTAAGTGACAATTTCATACTACTAAACATGGCTAATCTGTGCGAAAGAGCGATGAAAAGGAATCGCACAACCAAAACAATTCTTTTATTAATGTGAAACACAACTGATAAGATTTTTTTGGCCATTTTTGAGGAACACAGTTTCACAAGGGAGGCTATGCAGCATGTAGCCAAGTTATGCAAGAGGATGCTGTGTAAAAACCAATCCCCCCACATCCAATTAGAAGCAAGGGCACAATAAAAACATCACAGAAGACAATAAATGCTGTGCCTGATCAGAAAACTCACCCCAGTCACTAGTTAAGTTTTTGGTAAGATTTATTTTACCTCACGCTCATAAACCAGGTTCTTTTATTTGTGCCTAGGGCAGAGCTGAAATGGGGAGAGGGCTTGCTCCTCCATCAGACCCATTCGCTACAAATATCATCCTAAGACCCTTTTTCCTGTTCTAAAAGGGACAACCTTCATCTTTCCAAATCAATACCTTCCATGGGCATTCACTATAATTCCAATAACCTGGTTGTCCTACTCCTCCTGGGAGAAACTAGCAACCAGTCAGCTAGCTGGCTAATCTACTCAAAAAGCTCAGCCAGGGCATATTTTAGAATGTAGAATGTCAGGTGCCAAGGTGCTTGGTGGTCATGGTTCCATCTTGCCAGCAGTCTTGCCTAAAACCCCCAGTCCTTGAATCATTTCACAGCCAACACGTTTGCTTTCTTTTAAAGGGGCGGGGGGGAGGCAGGAACACGCTCCATTCTACCCACTTAGATATTATGTCTTACTGTGAAGGGAAAGGTGTTTTGGAAAAAACTTATAATAACCAATATTATGTTAATTTTTATGAAGAACAACTTTGTTTCATTAATTTTTTTTATTACACCTATGGATTGTAGGAAAGTTGTACCGAGTAGCCATTCCCCCCCTCCAATGTCCAAAAAACGTAACATTTTCATTACAAGGAATAAAAAACCCATAAATTTCATTCTTTGTCGAGAAAGAGCATGTCTTTGCAATAATTATCAACATCAAAAACTTTGGATTCCATCATACCCACACCCTGAAAATTGAGGTTTTCTAAACCTATGTTTTCCACCCAAAAAGTACATTTATAAAAACAAAATAGGCATTTATAAAATCTTTTGAGTGCTGGTGTATTTTTTCCTGAAATCGTCATCCTCTTATTGAGCTCTGTGTAAAATTTCAAAGAGATCTCTTACTCGGTTATGGAGAAAATAAAATAAAATGTACATGTGCCAAGGGTCTTAAGAGGGACAGGCAATACAGATTTCACGAAACTTTGGAGTGCTATAAAATTAAAACCATTTGAGACAGAGGGGAAGAATTTAAGAGGGTTTCTTTCAACCATAGGGGAAGGGTGTATACTAAATTTCATCAAAATCTGAGACGGTGGGTGACATGACCATGTTGACATGACGTGGAATGACCCACCACTCCCTACCCCAGCACATGCCTACCCAGCATATTGCCACCTCATGTAGCTGCCTTACTTTGCCTATTGGTAGGGCTGAAAATCTGAAGAAGAAAAGGTGAAACAATATTAATCCTGCAGAGAAAATGCAGGCTGTTAGGTTAATCAGTGCTACCCATCTTTCAAACAATATAAAGCAGTATAACTTTCAAAAGCAGCAGCTCACCTGATTTTTTTTGAAAACAAAAACTGTCTATCAGGAATCAAGAAGTAAGTAAACATTTGGAAAGCATTCCTCAGAGAGCAGAGGTCTTTAGATTTGAGTCACAGGATCCATTGAAAAGAAAAATTGCTTCTGTGCATTGGGACGATGCTTTCCCTTCTGAGAACTTTATAAGAAGAAATGAATGAAGATAATCTCTTTACAAGATGTATCCATATGGTAATTCATTACTAGGGATGAATGTTTGTTAGGCTGTTTTTCTTAAAAAAAAATACTTCAAGGTAGTTCTGAAAGTGAGAATAGGGGTCAATACAAAATAACCTACATGGCAAATTGCTCTCCTTGTGCTTGCATGAAAACAATAGGATTCAAAAGAAAATGAGTCACTTCAAGCATCATATCTCATGTTGTACATTTAGTAACATTAAAGTGTGGATTCAAAAAGAGCAAGCACAAAAACATCTTGTGTAGTTGCACTCATTAAGGAACCAGGACTGGCTACAACTTTCTGTTGAGTGTATACTGGTAGTCAGATTCATATTGGCAGCCGTATAATGTATGAAACATCCTGTAGAAATACCAGGCAACGTAAGAATCTGCCTTATACCAAGGCAGAACACTCAGCATTGTCTACTACACTGACTGGCAGCACTTCTCCAAGCTTTCAGACAGACTTCTCTCCCAGATCTACTTGGAGATGCCAGGGGCTGAACCAAGGACCATTGCATACAAACCAGTTACTCTTCCACTAAGCTACCATGAGACCAAATATCAGATCTATCCAGGCCCCAGCAGTTCTGTATATTTAAGTGGAAATACATAACTGTGGAGCAGCTTTAGTCATTCACTGCCTGCTTTGAACAATAAGGGGATGGGGGAAGACACATGCATTATGTCTTCAAAGAGGACTAAGGCTATCCATGGTGCTACACGGTGAGCAAAATAATTATTATGCTCATAAGAGATGAGGCACTAAGACAAAGAACCAAAATCCCAGTTCATAGGCTTACCAAGACTGGTAGAACAGGAGGCACCTATGCCTCCCTTATCACACACACACACACACACACACACACACACACACACACACACACAATGTGACTTAGATGCTTCATACAAAGACCAATTTTAACTCCAGGGTGGGAGAGTGTAGCTCAGCTGCCGGAAGTTTTAGAAACTCTGCTTTGCACCATGTTTTCCCCAAGATGCCAACTCGTAAGTCAGAGATAGTAATAATAATAAACTGAACTTGACAGGCAAAACGAATCCCTCTCAATAAAGATATTAGTGTATTTGGATAACCATCAAGGAGGGCCCTTACTTTATGCTGAGCAAAGCTAAAGCTTGCTTTTCAAAGGAAGGGGGGGAGGAGGAAGAATGATATTTCACACACAAAGTTGTGGAGAAGAAAGAAAATGAAAGCCAAGAAGGTTTGAAGTGTGAGGAATCCTGTGACAATTTCAGTGGGACTATTTAGACAAGACTGAGGATTTGCAGCACTGGACCTACATTTTGTGCTCTTGATAGGTTTACCTTTCAGGACTCCAAGCCAGAATTCTGCAGGGACAGTTGCCTGGCTTCAGATTCTATTGGTTAGATTAATCTGCAATAGAGTTTAAATGCACTGTAACACTAAATCAAGAGTTACAAGAAGCCCTCCTCCCTGGAGCCCAAGCTTTTTCATTTCCTTTCCTAAAGCGATCCAAGTTTGTCCAACTTACAAGATAAAGTTGATTCAATTAGATGGAAGAATAGTTTGAGAAGGCAGGAGTTCTGTCATCTCTTGAAAACAGACTTCCTTTTGCACCTTCAATTAATAATACATGCATTCTGCCACAAGCTGTTTGGGATTTGCGTGCTTTATTCTGATTGCAGCATTTGGATTTCTGCAAAATGTGAAATACTTATTCTCAAAGGTCAAGCAGCAAAAGAAAAAATGCATTATAGAAAAATGGGACACAACTAGAAGCCCCATGAAGGAGAGGCAGCTGTGCAAAATGGAGGTTCTGCCTCATAACTACTCATTCCAGTGCCATAAAATAATAAAAGTAAAATCAGACCATATCCGAAGAACTTTTGCAGCCATCGGGAGCACCTAAGGTTTCTCTACTGTTGCAACAAAATATCAGCCGTGGGTCAGTTACTATGAGAGGGACTTTATAAACATGAGTTAAACAATCCACAAATAGCAGCCTTTGTCCTAGCAAATTTCACTTCCCTTGAGCTCAGTTATTTGGAATTCCACTCCTTTGTAAAAAGGACTGAATCATACAGAGAACTCCATTGTGGAGCAAGTGCGTTTTCTGTGGCTGAGAGGCATTTTCCTTTCGGCTCATGGAAGACTAACATTTTTAATGCTAATGAGGGATGGAGATGTGCCCTGGGAGATGAACATACTGTGCATATCCCCCCAAAAGAGTTTTGTCGCTTGGAAGTAGCATGAAAATAAAAGTAATTCCTGCATGATGCGTGTCTTTAGCCAGATTGGTGTCTCTAGCCAAAATGCCCGTCAGAGTACCCGTCAGACTACCAAATACACCCCTGCTCACATTGTTTTCTCTGGGTACCATCAAGAAAGATTATGCAGTATTCTCAGATGCCTGAACAGAATATAATCAAGATGAGTACAGGAATGACTGACAGCTAGAATAGAAAACAATTTCCAAACAGCTGCTGGAGTAATTTAGAAGTTTAGGATGAAAATTCGGATCCCTGGAGAAAATATGAGGAAGACAGAGCTACTTTGCTTTGACATCAGCAGAGCTGAAAGTGAGAACTACTCTTTCATGTTATTTCAGGTCAAATCCTTTTCTTTCATTCAGTTATTGATATCTCTACATCAGAGTTACATATCCATAGCCACATCTTTAGATCTGTGATCTTTCAAATGATGCTTATGCTCTAAGAAATCTTGATGCTCTAAGAAAGGCTAATCTCTTTCCAGAAGACAGGCAGCAGAAACCTTTGAGTTTGTTCCTGGTTTTGCCAATTATTTTTTTTTATCATTCCTAACGTTTTCTCAAGTCAGAGCAGTCATGCAGATTTGCCTTTCTACATCCAGAATGATTAAAAAATAAAATAACATGCCCTCTAATTCTGTAAAAATACTATGAGCAATGCACAATTATTAGAAGTGAGCCAAGAGCCAAGGAACACACAGAAATCCATCAGAACCAGGAGGTGCTAAGGCAAGATCCCAGGCCAACAAGCCAATTTTACATAGCCCTTCCTGTCAAGGAAACAACAATGCCAGCTTGAGTAGGCAGAAGTCGTGCTAGGAACACACTCCCAAGTTCAAATAGACCACCACACAGGGGAGATGCGCAAAAGCCAAAAGCCCCTAGTTCTAATCTTAACAGCTCCTAAGACACATCCTTTCTAACCCTTACAATGCTCAAGAGACCTGGCACTGAGTTAGACAAGTCTGATAGAGAAATTCTACTGATGTTCTAACATGGGAAGCATATTGACTGACCAACCCAGGGAGCCACCCGTATGATACAATTCTAATATGCTTCAGCACAGCTAAACATCATTCTTTTTAAAAAATATTGGGAGACCAACATAATGACACGTTTTCAGCCTATCACTTAACCATAGTTTAGTACTGTGTGATAGGAGTCTTGGGCTGATGTGCTCCACGCCTCACCCGAAGAGAAGTTGAGAAGTGTCTGCATCTCATTTTTCATTATCTCAGTTAACAAGAAGGGCAAGCTGTGGGTTAAATTACTGTTTAAAGCATGGTTTATACTCCTAGCTTGTTACAATTCTACCTTGTTCAAACCATAGCCTGAGCTAGCCACAGTTTGTCCTTTCCAGCTCATACTTGGTCATTCATGTAATGCTAAACCATGGTTCAGGGACTTAAATGGGCCAGTGTGGATGGAGGATCTTCCAGTGGCCAACAAGATAAGAGGTGTCAAAGAAGGAAGCACTTTTAGAAAAAGGCTTCTCTTTCCTCCAGCACTTTGCAGCAGGCAAGTCGATTGTATCTGAACAAAAAAGACTCCTGACACTTCCTAAAAAGAAATACAGTGGTACCTCAGTTTACAAACTTAATCCGTTCCGTAAGTCCGTTCTTAAACCGAAACCGTTCTTAAACCGAGGCACGCTTTCCTTAATGAGGCCTCCCACCGCTGGTGCCCTTCCACCGTTTGGATTCCGTTCTTAGACCGAGGTAAAGTTTGCAAACTGGAACACTACTTCCGGTTTTGCAGAGTTCATAAACCGAATCATTCTTAAACAGGACTGTTCTTAGACCGAGGTACCACTGTACTGGAAAGAAGACTGCAGCAGTTAAATGGTATATTGCAACAGAGTAGGCACTGACTCTGTGCAAGTGTGAATTTTAATTTAGAAAGTTGCAAATCAATGAGGGTGATATCCAGGCTAAGCCATAAGGTGGTGGTGGTGGTGGTGGTGGTTGTTTAGTCATGTCCAACTCTTCGTGACCCCATGGACCAGAGCATGCCAGGCACTCCTGTCTTCCACTGCCTCCCGCAGTTTGGTCAAACTCATGCTGGTAGCTTCGAGAACACTGTCCAACCATCTCGTCCTCTGCCGTCCCCTTCTCCTTGTTCCCTCCATCTTTCCCAACATCAGGGTCTTTTCCAGGGAGTCTTCTCTTCTCATGAAGTGGCCAAAGTATTGGAGCCTCAGCTTCAGGATCTGTCCTTCCAGTGAGCACTCAGGGCTGATTTCCTTCAGAATGGATACGTTTGATCTTCTTGCAGTCCATGGGACTCTCAAGAGTCTCCTCCAGCACCATAATTCAAAAGCATCAATTCTTCGGCGATCAGCCTTCTTTAGGGTCCAGCTCTCGCTTCCATACATCACTACTGGGAAAACCATAGCTTTAACTATACGGACCCATTAATTTCAGTTGGTCTACTCTAAATATAACACTGAATGTGGAACTCTGTGGGTTTTTTCTTTTTTACTTCATGTTCTTCACACATTTTCTTTTTGTTTATAACAGGTGCCCAACTTATATACGTAGTGAGTGTATTCTGGTTTGTCAAAACAACTCTAATGGAACAAGGGGAGGGTCGTATAAGATGGTTCAACCAGATGGGCCTTTGTCATGTGAATGCTCCCCACCTTTTAAGGAGATAAAGCCTGTCAGTTAAAGAGTGCCCAAGTGGACCCTGTATTGATGGAGGTGCCAAACTAACTTCTTTGCATTTAATGCATGGGTGGCATTAGCCCAAAAGAGTGCAGCAATGTTTGGCAATATGCTCTTCTCATGCATTCAAGACTGGTTCTAGACTGGTCCAAGATGGGGTCATAAATGGTGATCATCATGGTGTGCTTCAATTCTGAACAGGGGACATGATGGCAATCAAGAGGTGAATAGGTGAATATTTGCTTAATATTTCCTTACATTTTCCTAGTTTTTAATTGAATTTATGTTTCAGGAAAATTGCCTCAGGTGCTCCCGTGTCGAAACAGTGAGAGGCCATTTTCACTATATTTGAAGCTTTGAACTTTGTTTATCATTGTCTACACACTGATATCAGTGCCCCTCTGAGTCTTTTTGCAGCCATCAGATTAGAATAATGAATACCTATTTTACAGAGCTCATTGATTAAATGAAACATACTGCATGATGTATTCCTCTCACAGTAAAGTGACACCTGAGAGTGCAATCCTGCACATGTCTACTCAAAAGAGTTAATATTTAAAAAACAATATTTTCCAATCCTAAAAAAAGAATGCATTAACTCCTTCAGAAGAAGAAAAAACATTTGGCAGGCACAGCAGTCCAATTGTATCCTCATGAAATCTCATTAATTGCATGTGTTGGGAGACTCCTTGTATTTAAAAAGAAGGAAGCAACATAAACTGGATAATTATGCCACAAAGGAATAAATCTGTTTTGCTTTGCTCATGGTTTTGTTAACGTCAGTAAAATTATTGGTCCATATCTGCCCTTGTGCAACATCAGTGGCTTTGATATTTACACAATAAAACAGCTAAATTTACACTTGGGATAAAATTCATCCCATAAACTGAACTTGGCCTGAAAGCACACTCCAAATCAGTAAAGGGGAAATTATTCAATTTACACGGACTCAAGAGAAAGTGAAATTCATATACAACTGTGCTTCCCAAAGTCCCCCCCCCCCCCACACGCCTACTTGAAAATTGCTGATGGTCTTGGCAGACCCCTTAATGATTTTTCTGCCTATTGCAGTAATTGTAATGCCCTACAGAAGCTGTATGGTTTTAATTGTATTTTTTTATTGCTTTATTTTTCTTATTTTTTTTAGTCTGCTACAATTAGCATTCCATATAATGCTATTTAAGAAATAAAAGGAGCAACAAAGATACAATTAAAAATCAATATGAATAGTCGAAGCAAGACAGGGCTGTGGACCACCTGTATGAAGTTCATGGACCACTTCTGGTCTATGCATCACAGTTTGGGAACCTCTGGGATACAAAACTGGGGGCAGGAGAGGCAACTAGTCTGTGTACCCAAAGCTGTGTAGAACTAAGAAGACTGGGAAAATGTACTGTATCTTTAAAATAAGACTGCTTTTGTCTTGTTCCATGAAACTTTCACAGAATAAAAATAGTATTCTGTAGCAATGTTACCCAAACTCATAATTACATGCTTCAAAATATATCTATATATATATCTATATATATATCTATATATATATATATATATATATATATATATATATATCTCGCTTGAATGTAAAAAAAATCTCTAAGCAGTTTACAATAAATATTTGACATCATCAATAAAAAGCGGTTTAAAAAGAATTAACAATGTTTTTAAAATAATTAAATTCAGCAGTGAATGTGCCAAGTGCATAACAATTGGGTGCAATATCAACTGATTGTACTTGGAGCCTTACATTTGAGATATACAAACAGAACTGGAGAAATGCACCTAAAGGGGCTCTTTTCCAGTTTGTAAGAGCATGGTGCTGATAATACCAAGGTTGCAGGTTTGATTCCCATAAAAGGACAGCTGTATATTCCTGCATTGCAGGGCGTAAGACTGGATGAGCCTCAGGTCCCTTCCAATTCTATTACCTGTTTCCACATAGAAAAGAAGGCAGTTCACCCATCACTATGATTCTGTCATCCTATACTGAACGCATCCTATATTCAAAAAAGGAAAGCTAGAGTAAATATTTTTGTTGACTTTCTACTCAAGCAAAAGGAAGCCTTACTGCACTCACATGGAACTTGCTCCCTACTTATAAACATGTGTATAAGTATTACTGTCATGAAGACTGCCACACATACTTTGTGAAACTAATCAAAGCAGCTGTCATCAAAAAAATTTCTGGGAAGGTATTTAGTAAATCCTTACAAAATGAATTAACCTACCCACTGGAATTTTGCACACCTCGCAATGTAACCATGTTTTGCATAAATACACCCTGTTGGGAGTGTCAAGCTTTTCAAACACCAACCTGAAAAAACTATTAAGTGCTTTTACTCTGAAACCACAGCACAGTTGTAGTTCCAGGAGTCTCTCTTACAGCTCTTCCTCTTCTGCTTTCAACTGCTGAAGAGAGACAAGATTCTTAACCTTTCACAGCATCCTTAGCAAAATATACACTACTATACGTTCACTAATGAGCACAGAAGGCAAGCATGAGACTTTCACTCAGGAACATAGACTGCTGCCTTATACTGAATCAGATGATTGCTGACACTGATTGGCAATGGCTCTCCAAGATTTCTAACAGTGGTCTCTGCCAGTCCTACCAGGAAATGCAGGTGTATCCCTGTTTATGACCTATGTGGCTGGAATTGCTTAATTAAGCAAGGATATGATAATCTGATTTTGGTTTACTTGTCCGCAGGTTCTGGTCAACTGCCACTTGCTCTATTCTAATTTTCAGTACAGTGGAACCTCAGTTTTCGAATGTAATCTGTTCCGGAAGACCGTTCGACTTTCAAAACATTCAAAAACTGAAAGCGGAAGCCTCAATTCAATAGGGAAACTCAAAACGGAAGCTATGTCGGATGTTCAGGTTCCGGAAAACATTCGAAAACCAGAGCATTCACTTCCGTTTTTTTGTTGTTCGGGAGCCAAAACATTCGAAAACGTAGCTGTTCAAGAACCGAGGTTTGACTGTAACAAGTTTTCCTGCATTGTAGCCACATTTTACTTATATTACTCTTAATACCTACTAGACACGGGGGAAACTTTAATCAAAAGTGCATCCTAGCCCCTGGCAGGAGTTGTCACTCATGTTCAAGGCTCCAGCTAGCCTGCAATAGAAGCCTTGTACTGATATTTTGGATTTGTAGGAGAGGACTTGCTTTTCCCTTTCCTTTCCACACCATGGTCAAATATGGTCAGGTTTGAGAATAGAAAGGGGAAGATGGTCACATGAGAGATGGCCAGAGTGTGTACTCTCCCCTAACTTTACGTCCTCAAATGCTGCTGGACTACATCATCCCGACACAAAACATACGGAAAGAGGTAGGTTGGAGAAGGTTGCTGTAAAAACCAAGGAGAGAACTTGCAGGTGCTGGAAAGACGCCGCAAAGAGACTGGCATTCAGGCAGGAGAAGTCACAGACAGTTCCAACACAAATACTGAAGTTCCCAAGGAAAAGGATAGGAGATTGAGAGAGAGGAGAAAAGGAAAGTCATGCATCAAAGTCAGACACAAAAGAGGCAGATTTAGTAACCTTTAGGGATCTTCCTCCTTCTGTCCCCTTGTGGAACATTATCCCTGCAACAATTATATTCTTCTTCAAAGAATTGCAGGCAGTCTATTCTGGTTAAAGCAATAATAAAGTTGAAGCTCCTTGTTTGGCCAAGCTCATCACCGCCTCAATTTTATTCATCAACAGAAAATGGTGAAAAGCCTATATTTTAAAAGAAATCTTAACCAGACTGCTTCATTTTCAGTCTTATTTTTCTCTTTATTTGTTTAAGCATATCTTAGTCAGTACGTGGTTATACTTCTAAGTATTTAAACAACAATAGCTGGTGTCAACTTTGCCACCATCACTCCTATGCACCATCATTTGCCGAATCCTACTGTTTCAATTTTACAGTGCTGGTCTTTTAAACCAGTTCTCTTTTAACACTCTTCCTTCTTTTGCATACCCGGTATCTTCAGGGTGCGGGTGGTGGGAAACAGCAAAAGTCCTCCCACGAACATATTGAATTCTTTCGTTAAGCAAGAGTCTAATTAAGAAAATCATCGTAAGATCTTCAGGGTTTGAACTTCAGAAGGTGTTTTCTTGAAACAAGAGAACTGTGGGTGTTTGATCTTAATGGGAAAGAACATTTCCCTATCTGAGTTTAAGGGAAATGATTCAAACGAATCTGCATTCCCTCCAGAGCCTTCTGAGAGTCACTTTGGCAGCTTATCGTGGAGGGCATCAGTCTGGCTCTCAGACAAGCCTTCAGTGAGTACACTTACAAGTCACTGATTCTCACTTCATTCTGCACAAGCTGCACTAGCCTAGCACATCCTCTGGAAAAGATGCACACATTTTGAAAGACTGGAGACAAAGCAAGGCAGCTGTAAATAATCTTACCAAAATAAAGCACAAAAAGTTGGAGAATTTACAGGGACTATTCCAAGCCAATGGTAAATTGGTACCAAAGAAAGATGCTAGGAGGTGAAGATAGTGGTTACAAACTGACATTCCAAGGGGTCACAGGAAGAAACAGATTAACATTTTTAATACAGTGGTACCTCAGGTTACAGACGCTTCAGGTTACAGACTCCGCTAACCCAGAAATAGTACCTCGGGTTAAGAACTTTGCTTCAGGATGAGAACAGAAATTGTGCTCTGGCGGCACGGCGGCAGCGGGAGGCCCCATTAACTAAAGTGGTACCTCAGGTTAAGAACAGTTTCAGGTTAAGAACGGACCTCCAGAACGAATTAAGTTCTTAACCCAAGGTACCACTGTACTCTCTCCCTCCCACCCTCGTTTCAAAAAATTAAGCAGCTCTCCCAAAGATTTGGTGTTTTTTCTTGTAAAATGTACAATATATTTATATAATATATTAGACAATCTACTGGAGGTAGATAATGGAGGGGGAAAGATGACATTAACTTGAAGAATCAGAGCAATGGCAAACTACCTGAGCCACACCAACCTCCTATAAAGTGACACAATATCAGGATCTTCGGTGGATGCTAAGTAGCTTATCCTTGGAGCAGGTATTCTGGGATGCCTTAATATGCCTAACAGCTTGTGGTGAGACAGAAGACAAACAGGGACTTTATATGTACAACACACCATGTCAACACTTGGAAAGTCTACCTGACATTTGTGGCAGAACATTCGTGTTGGCATGGAATGTACATACAAAGTCCCTGTTTGTCTTCTGTCTCACCACAAGCTGTTAAGCATACCAAGGCATCCAGAATGCCTGCTCCAAGGATCTCTCCAATTCCCAATCTGAGGTCAAATTTTCTTACCTTCCTTCCCGTCCTAACTTTTGAAAAACAAAAACAGTTCACCAATATTAAGGCATAATTACATGCAATAAAGCAGCAACAAAATTAATCCAAGCAAAGACCTTTAAAGTTCAGGCAGAACTAAATGCCTGTATGAAGAGATGTATTTGCCAAAATCACTAAAGAAAGGTGCTAAGCGAATGGTCATGGAGAGGAAGTTCCATAAACAGGGCACCACTAACAATAAGGCCCTGACACTGATAATCAGGTCCCTCACGTCAGAAGGCAGGAAAGTTCAGAGCTGGGTCTACAACAAAAGCCTTAATATTATGCAAAAAGTGGTGTAGTGACTACAGCTTTGGACTACAGCCTGGGAGACCAGGGTTCAAATGCTCAAACATGAAACTCACTGGGTAAACTTGGGCCAATCAATATCTTAGCCTAACCTACTTCACAGGGGTGTTGTGAGGATAAAATTGAGAGGAAGAGAACCAGGTATGTCACCTTGAGCTCCTTAGAAGAAGGGTGGAATATAAATGATAGATGATGGATAGATAGATAGATAGATAGATAGATAGATAGATAGATATAGATATCCAATTGGAAGATAGTTCAGATACTGAACTGTTATGAATTTAGACCTCAAAACCAGCAGTTAGAACTGTGCCTAGTGGGATGCAAGTGGCGCTGTGGTCTAAACCACAGAGCCTAGGGCTTGCTGATCAGAAGGACGGTGGTTCGAATCCCCAAGATGGGGTGAGCTCCCGTTGCTCGGTCCCTGCTCCTGCCAACCTAGCAGTTCGAAAGCACGTCAAAGTGCAAGTAGATAAATAGGTACCGCTCCGGCGAGAAGGTAAATGGCATTTCTGTGCGCTGCTCTGGTTCGCCCGAAGTGGCTTAGTCATGCTGGCCACATGACCTGGAAGCTGTACACCGGCTCCCTCGGCCAATAAAGCAAGATGAGTGCCGCAACCCCAGAGTTGTCCGCGACTGGACCTAATGGTCAGGGGTTCCTTTACCTTAGAACTGTGCCTAGAACAAGCTGGTAGTCAGCTATGTTCCCTCCACCCAATACCAGACGTCATTTCCAAACAGCATACATAGGAAGCTTCCAGAAGGCATGGGGACCCTGTGGTCTTCCATATTTAGTCCCATCATCCTGGGGTTGGGAGTTGTCAGCCAGAAACATCTGGAGGACCACATGTGAAGTGCAGCGTGCAGGTCAGCAGCAGAAGTTATGCAGTCTCCTCACTGCTCCCCTTTCCTCTTCTCCACTCACAACATCACATGGATGGTGTTACCTTGCCCTCCTCTCTCCCCCATTGCTGTGAGCAGGGAAGCCCCACCCATCAACCAACAGCAGACTTCCACAGAACAGAGGGGTAAGAGATTGAGAAACAGAGAAAGAAGCTGCAAAGAGGAGGCACCACAGGAATCACAGAGGAGCCCACAGAAAGTTGAAACCAGCTTGGATAACTTGCTGCAGGACGAGTGGTGAATGTCTGGCCCACCAGATGTTGTTGGGACTCTAACTCATGCACCTCAATTAAAGATGCTTCCTCTGCACCTGGTACCATTTCACGCAGACTTTTACTACATCCACTCCTGTAGGGACTGCAAATTCATTCAGCCAATACACCTTAATAACTCTGAATATGATGTTATGCCTTATCCGATTGATGATCTGCATTTTAATATCTCCCTAAACACATATTTACCAGCAGAGTCATAAAGCTGTTTAAAATCTATTGTAGCAAACTCTCCTCTTACTTCCAGAGGTTGGTTGGTTGGTTGGTTGGTTGTTTATTTATTTGAAAAATATTTGCTAAACAGCATTCCAGCTCTTGCTTCAATTGGGCTTGTGATGAAAAAGTGTAAAAGTAGTGTTGGCTAATATGCCCACTCATATTATAAATGACTCTCCTCCACTTCTTCCTCTTCATTTTCACCATTATAAGATGTAAACATAAACAACACAAGAGAGGCTTAAAGGTGATGTAATCCTTGCATACAAAAATGCACTACGGAGTATACTGCCAACCCAAAAGTCAAAATTATAAAGGAGACAAATCTCAAAAAGGAACTGAGTATTTATTTTGTGTTGTGCACACTGTAAAGAAGTAAGGCATGTTCAAGGTCACCGCATGTCTCACTAAGGCGATTTTCAAAGCTGTCACTTCCCAAAGGAAGATACTGACGGTGTAGCATTAGCACTGCATCTCTCTGATTAACTGTTTGCATTTCCCAGTCAGTATGATACGGGTATATCGAAGTATACACACCTAAGTAGAGGCTTCTTACAAAATAAAGTGAAGAGGAAGGAGAAGTTGCCCCGTTTGTCTTAAAATAAAACAAAGCTAAAGGAAAAGGTATCAATAGATATTTGCATCCACTGCCAGCCATTTCAGTTTATATACAGAGTACATTAAACAGGCAAAAATGCAAACCAACAAATAAAAAATAAATAAATACTCTAGAGTGGCCTTACTTTAATGGCATCCACCAGAAATATTGTGGACTTCAGAGACACCAGATTAAGACTAAAAGGAAAGCAGGTCAGATAGTACAGTTTCCTCTCTTCCTGCTCCTTGCCACAGTAATGGCTCATCCACACTACTGCTTGGGCCTGCTGCTTTCCCTCAGGAAAACTCCGTCTTTACTGCTAAATCAAAGCAAACATCAACTGGGTTTCCTCCAGATTAACATTTGCTATGATTCAGCAGGAAAGAGGGAGATTTCCCAGGAAAAGCAGCGGGGCAAACTGAAAACTGTCCACACCTGCACTTTCTAGACATTGGACAAATTAAAGTGTTGACATACACCTTTCAGGTGTACATTATTCTGCCAATATCACATTAAGACAGGCCATGCATATTCTTGCCCTCATTGCGCCCCGAAGAAGCTACCTTATGCATCAACGTGGCTATCAAAAATGAGCTAGAACCTACAGAACAGCGTGCTCTTTACCTGGCTAGTCACAATGAGAACCAGCAGTGGAGACATTTCCCCCTCAGCAACCACAGTTTAATTGATTGTTTATTTTCACCTTCACTTAGCTGTATCCTTGAGTGTTTTGCTGCCCTTGAATATGCACCCACTCCTGAAAATGCTGCTACTATGGCAATACATTACTGCCTGACCCAGTTCTACCTGAAATCTAATCAGGGCTTTTAGGCTGGGTTTTGGGTGCTGCAGAATCATATTTGGCAAACTGAGCCAAGAGCTAGTGTCAAGCCAAGACAAAGCAGAATTGTACAAAGACTGTGCAGTCTAAGCATTTCTGCACTGTGCCCAGTTAAATATAGGCTCCAAATACTAGCTAATGAAGGCACTTCGAGAAATGTCTTTAAGGTTAATAGAAATAACGTCTGACTTGGGTAACTTGACATATTACTCCACTTACTTTCTCAACTCACATGGATAAAAATGAGGTGAACAGGTTTAAAATGGGGCACAAGCTGTTATATCGTAAACCGCGTAAACCTCAGATGAAGGGTAACATAGAAACAAATACATAAATAATATCTAGCTTATATGATTTGGGGTCTAATCTCTAAAAATCCATTCCTAATTTGGTCAGCCTAAACTCAAGAGATTTAAGTTGGGGGCGGGGGGGATTTAATGAACTGAAAGTGATTTGAGACAAGTTTAGTTTTTCATAGTGTGCATATCTATTATCATTTGACCCGCTACGGACAATGGTCATGTGGATTTTGCTTTGAGACAATACAAAAATATTGAAATGCCTATTAACCTGTCTGATTTGCTAACCAACATTAAGGCCAGGTTTTCCTATTAGTACAAGAAACTAACTAATAATAACAAGAAACTCTAGGTGAACGTAAATCAGAATCTGTGAAGTGAAGACAGCATATGAAGGGGTGGGACGTGGAAGAAGCACTCAGCACAAAGACTCTTTCATAGCTTCATACACTGTGGTTGATGGAGCCTGGAATGATCATCCGAGCCAGGCCACTATGAGTAGCAATTTGATTTCAAATCACTTTCAGTTCTCTGAAGAACACCTTTGGGTTTTAAGATGACGCACCTGAAATAGTTAAAAGATGGAGCCACAACATTTGCAGCGAAACTTAGACTCAGTCCTCCAAAGGGGGGGGCAGGGTAGGAAGGGGGTGTGAATGATTCAAATATTTAAATAAATTAAGCTCTGGCACACTATAGCAAGAGATTTAACATAAAGCACAGAGCAACTCAGAATGTCAATCTGCCATCTCACACTGGCACTTCACCAATGAAAATGAAATATACTATAAACGAGCTCAAGTAGCAATAATCATGCTTTCATTGGTCTGTAGTACTGAAGATAAAAATTTGCAGAACATTAAACCAGCACACATCCTATCCACTTCTAGGCAATGGGCAATAAATACATATGTTCTACAAACGGGAGGAAATGTTACAAGACGCAACATGTGCTCCATATTTGAATGTGTGTTCCCACAAAATAAAATAAGATTTGCTGCATAATGCATTCCCTGTTCAGGCAGAATCCTGCCTCCTCCATCCCCAAAAAAGCAGGGAACTTGCATAAAACGCAGACAAGGCTTCTCTCTAAACACGATTGTGACAGGTGCCCTATAAATAACAGCAGAGCCCGACAGAAACAGCACACGTTGCAAGTAGGAAGCCTAAGTGGCAAAGACATTTTCACCGGGCATGCCAACTTAATGAGAGTTGTCACCCAAACTCTTCTGCGTTGCTGCTAACAGGATGCAATAGCAAATGTGGGCAGCTGCTTATGAAGGAGTGGGCAGAGGTAGATGGTTTTTCAGTCAAATGAGATGTGGTGCTTTTAAGTGCAAGCTTCCTGCCAATGCCAGCACCCAAAAATCTTCTCTGTTTCACAGCTTCTTATTTATTATTACATTTTATTCTCATTTTTGTGGTTACATTTTTACCGTGCCTTTTCTCCAAGAAGTTCCTTTTACCCTTGTAACAACTTTATGTGATAGGCTGTGCTGAGAGATGGGCACTGTGGCCAAGGTTACCCATTCTACTTTGTGGCTGGACAGGTATTTGAATTGGCTGTGCCCAGATTTTAAATCCAACACCCTAAGGTAAAAGGTAAAGGTAAAGGACCCCTGGACTGTTAAGTCCAGTCAAAGGCAACTGTGGGGTGTGGCGCTCATCTCACTTTCAGGCCGAGGGAGCCAGTGTTTGTCCACAGACAGTTTTCCGGGTCATGTGGCCAGCATGACTAAACCAAAACACTGTGAAGGAAACCAGAGCGCCCGGAAATGCCGTTTACCTTCCCATCGCAGTGGTACCTATTAATTTACTTGCACTGGTGTGCTTTCGGACTGCTAGGTTGACAGGAGCTGGGAGAGAGCAACAGGACTTCACCTCGTCGTAGGGATTCAAACCGCCGACCTTCTGATCGGCAAGCCCAAGAGGCTCAGTGGTTTAGACCACAGTGCCACCTGCATCCAACACCCTAACCACGACATCACACTCTTAGCATACTTCAGGGAAAGAAATAAAATTCTTAAAACAAATTAACTGACCAAATGCATACAAATATGTGTACTACTTAAAGGGAAATTTATAATTAATATATGCACACACACATTTTTCTTCCTGTTCCCAAGCATGGTTACAAGAAAGAAAATACCTCCAAAACCAATAATAAGCAGTATAAGTTTTTAAAGTCAATAGTACTAGTTCAAGCCTACTCTAAAATCTATTTTTATGGCCAAGAATACACTCCCATAGAAACAGCAGAAAACAATCAGAACTGTGGAGACTTAAAATCTATTATTTATTTATGACATGAGAAGGCAGGCCACCAATACAGAATTACCGTATTTTTCGCCCTATAGGACGCACTTTTTCCCCTCCAAAAATGAAGGGGAAATGTGTGTGCGTCCTATGGGGCGAATGCAGGCTTTCGCTGAAGCCTGGAGAGCGAGAGGAGTCGGTGCGCACCGACCCCCCTCGCTCTCCAGGCTTCAGGAGAGCCCCAGCGCCAGCCCCACAAGGTCGGGGGACAGCGGGGAGGCGGAACGCCGCCATCCCGCTGTCTCCCGATGTGGTTTGGAGGCTGACGGCGGGGAGACGCGTGCTTCTCCCCGCCGCCAGCCCCGCAAGCTCGGGGGACAGCGGGGAGGTGCAGCGCGCCTTCCCGCTGTCCCTGGACCTGGTCTGAAGGCTGGCGGTGGGGAGAAGAGCCCTTCTCCCCGCTGCCAGCCCTGCAAGCTCCGGGGACAGCGGGGAGGCGCAGCGCGTCTTCCCGCTGTCCCCGGACCTGGTCTGAAGGCTGGCGGCGGGGAGAAGAGCGCTTCTCCCCACTGCCGGACCCACAAGCGCCAGGGGGGGAAATAATTTTCCCCCCCTTTATTTCCCCCCAAAAAAACTTGGTGCGTCCTATGGGCCGGTGCGTCCTATGGGGCGAAAAATACGGTATAATCCCACAGGCTACAAGTGGCATAGCAAAATTTGAGGAATATTTCCTGGAGTCAAAGAGAGGGAATCTGTGGTCCATCTGTGGCAATCATAATGGGATCAGAGTCAATAGATCAGAATCTAAACCACAACCAAGGGACAATCTGGGATTGAGGCAGCAACACAAAGCATGAAGTCCTAAACTAGACGCATCAGCCTTGACAGAAACCCAAAAGCAGAAACTGGAAAACTGGAGCAAAGCTTAAAGCCAAGTGATCAGGTCAGATCAATGAACCAATGTGGACGCAGGATAAAAGGGCAAAAGCAGGCTTATGGCAGGGTACATAGGAACCCACGAGTCAGACTGCTTTAGACAGGAGTCTAAACTGCAGTCGTTTCCAAATTTGTTCATGATAGTTGACACAAAGACCTTTAAGCCCTTTCCTACTGGAGCTACATTAGCCAACAAAGTCAAACTCGGCTGACCAACCATCTCTGGTGTCCCAGCAAAGGCACAATAGGCTGTTTTAACTTCCTTTCAAGGGACCGTAAAAATGGAAAGGGCTGCCAAAGACTTGTCAGGTAGCCAAAACATGGGAGTTTATTGTGCCCCTGGTGGATAGCAATACATGATTGGTGGGCTGTGTTTGATTTGGTGGCCACAAGCTATACAGATCACATGACTGGTTGGGCAAAGGCTAGCTTAGTAAATTTCAAGTTTCACATCTCCTGGTAGAGATAATTTGACAGCAGCTCCTTTTTAAAGAAAGGGGAAGAAACAAAAACTGCTATAAGCCAACAATAACTCCTCCTTAATTACCATGTCAGAAGGTAGCTATGGTAAAGCAAGAGAGGAGCAGTTGTCAATAGCCTCCTAACCCTGGTGGCACATTTAGTTTTATGACAAATAGGGGATGATGCTCAACAGCTATTTGATGAGCTATCTAACAGCTGCCAGGGACCATGCACTGCTGCTGCACAGCTGGAAGTGCACACCACTGCATCATTAAAAGGGCAATAACTGCAAGCTCACAGCACATCGAACACTGCCAACTTTGTTTTGACGAGTTATTTGTGGCCCTAATCAGCTGTGAAGGCTCTTTAGGAAAGAGGCACTGTTGTAAAGAGGGATTAATCTTAGCAGCAACCATGCAGTTATTAAAAATCAGCTGGCACATAAAATCCTGATGGAGAGGTGCAAGTGTATGTCATGGCTGTATAAAAACGAAAAAAAGCAAAAAAAAGCTATCAACTCTATTAAAAAGAAGAAGAAAGGATTGAAAGCTGCACAGCAGTAAATCAATAAACTGTGATAGTAAATATTGCTTGGAGGATGTCAGTAGAGAAAATCAGGCATCTCTAATATCCTCCTTCAACAGGGTTATCTATGGAATAACATCTTATATTATTATAGGTATGGTAGTGTTTTGCAGAGGACAAAAGCAAAACTGTAGGAGAAAATAGCTATTGCTGTTTGGAGGCTGACCTGGTTAATGGGTTGCAGTAAAATAAATAAAATGAATAGGACAAGGAAGGAGCTAGCAGGGAGAAGGGGAAAGAACATCATAATAGGAAATGGTCAAAATTTACAATTAGGCCTTACAAAAGCAACATTTCACTCAGGCCATAAAGGGTCATTCATTTCGTGCTATGGTCTCTGCCAGATTCTCACACAATCTATCAAAAACACTCTGGCTGGTCTCATTTGCACGCAAAGAGCTGAAACAAAAAATAAACACTGTGTGAGGAAAATTGGTTAATCAGCATTCATGGCAATTTAATAAACACAAATTAAAAATAAATAAATCTAGGCAGATCCCTTCTAATTCTCACTAGCGCTTGTTTATTGTGGTTTCAAAAACAGGAGCTCAAAAGAACCCAATAATTTTACAAGCATGCAGAAGCTTTAGGCAAAAAAGGTTAGAGCAAGCACTCCAGATTTTATTGTTCAGCACCACTCCTATAAATCAATTCAAAAAACCACACCACGAAATTCACACCCAGATCCAATATTTATGCTTTAGAAGCAAACTGCATCAAAGTGTGTGTTTGTGAGAAAGGCAGAAAGATTGATACACTTCATTTGAACTGTGCTCCTAAGGGGCTTTGATGGCACTTCTTAATGTCTGTGACACTTTTCCCTCTCACTGTGTGCTCCACTCAGGGTAGCTTTGTGCATTTACTTGGAAACCCAAGCACAAAGTGCATGTAAATAGCATCATTTATTAAGAAGCAGGTGTGTATAGCCTGCAATATGAGGAAGATATATAGAAAAGTTGACCATAAAGAAGGCTGATCGCCGAAGAATTGATGCTTTTGAATTATGGTGCTGGAGGAGACTCTTGAGAGTCCCATGGACTGCAAGAAGATCAAACGTATCCATTCTGAAGGAAATCAGCCCTGAGTGCTCACTGGAAGGACAGATCGTGAAGCTGAGGCTCCAATATTTTGGCCACCTCATGAGTAGAGAAGACTCCCTGGAAAACACCCTGATGTTGGGAAAGATGGAGGGCACAAGGAGAAGGGGACGACAGAGGACAAGATGGTTGGATAGTGTTCTCGAAGCTACCAGCATGAGTTTGACCAAACTGCGGGAGGCAATGGAAGACAGGAGTGCCTGGCATGCTCTGGTCCATGGGGTCACGAAGAGTCAGACACAACTAAACGACTAAACAACAACAACAAATATAGAAAAGTAATACAAAGCAGTGAAGAATGCAACCCTGTAGTCAATTAGGAGTAAAACTTCCCCAGCTTGGCACCATCCTGATGTTTTGGACTACAATTACCATAATTCCTAACCACTGGACGTGCTGGCAGGGGCAGGTGGGAATTAAGAGTCCCAAACACCTGCTGGACAGCAGGCTAGGAAAATTTGGAGTAACTCCTACTGTGGGACTTTTGAGAAAGAACCTAAGAGCAATGCTGCATCACACCAAAGGTCCATATGGTCCAGACTAAAGATGGGAAGGCCTGGAAAAAACAAAAACAAAAAAAGGGGGGACAGGGTATCCAATCTTTCTGATTCTTTTCTAGTCCAGCATCCTGTTCTCATATTCATGAAAAAGACGCATGTGGGAAGCCCACAAGCAGGGCAAAACTCGAGTGCCATGTTTCTCAGCAAACTGGTTTTCAGAAGCAAGGCTCCTCTGATCTTTGGGGTAGTATACAGTTACCATAGTATCTGTAGTAGCCATCGATGGCCTTATTCTCCAGGAATTTGTCTGACCTCATTTTAAAGCAGTCCCTGCTGGTGACCATTGCTAAATCCTGCATGAGTGGAACCCATAGTTGGATTGTGTATTGTACGAAGGGGGACTTCCTTTTGTCTTGTCCTGAGTTTCTGGAGCGTGACTGGATAACCAGTTTGGGTATTATGAGAGACGGATCAGACACTGCTTCCTATCTACTTTCTACACACCTTTTATAAAACAATACACCTCTGTCGTTATCTCCCTTTAACTCATCCTTTCTCAGACATGTGCAGGATCCACCTGCATGTCCTAATGTGTACTATGAACTGTGGACTCCCTGATACCATCCTACAATCAATAGTCCTAGATTGCTCAAAAGGTAAGTGGATTCAGCAGTATGCAAGCTGAGAACATACAAACAAAAAACATTCATGTAACCTGGTCTGGTCTATGTAAGTAGCACCACCACTGTGCTGTTCCTTCCGCCCTTAACTCATCGCTAAGGCAGTTGTGTTGTTCGGTGCTGTCTTGTACATGCAGTACTTATCTGGGAGATTTAAAAGCATAACAGTGGTGGAATTGTGATGCTAAGAATAGCCATTGTCAGAGGTGCCAAGTTAATCTACGGAAGGTGTGTGTGACACATCCCCCTCAACAACTGTGCATATGCACAGGATGTGAACTGAGTACCAGCCGAAATGTGATGCTTCTTTCATTTCCAGCTGACTTGATCGCTAGCTTTAGTTTTAAATGGTATTTGGTGCTGGTCTCTCTTGTTTAGATGCAAATAGCAGCTGGTGGGATTTCTATGTAGTGAGGGATAAATGGGAGACTACCCCCCCAAAAAAAAAATCCCTCCCCATTTAAGAAAATAATAATAATTACATTTCTAGCATAATTTTTAGAAAGACAACATCTGATGCCCCTTTAAATGTGTTGTGGAAGGGGGGTTATATATGCTTTTATTTTTATTATATATTTTGTATTTTTTATATTGTAGTTTTGAGCTGTGAACCACCCTGGGATCTACGGGTACAGGGTAGGTCAATATGCAAATTTAATTAATAATGAGAATAAGAATAAATAAGAATAAGAAGGCCTTTGTTTCTCTCCTTAAATATACAATAGCCCATAAAAGTATGATGGATAATTCTCTGGATAACAAAAGAAACAATTCAGAAAAAAATGTGTAACAAGTGATTAAAAATAGCCAATATTATGTGAAGTGTATTGTTGAAGTAATTCAATTTTTAGATGTCAATCAATTGTCTTTCGGGGTGATTCAGGGTGTGAACAATTAGGAGTAGAGGCAAGCTGGCTCTTTTTACAGTTATTTGCATTTTCTATGAAAAAAGATCAAAAATTGCTAGGAATTGTGATAACAATTCTTGCAAATGCTAAACACGTCAGCACTGAAATCCAATACGAAGTAATCCACATCATGACTAAAATAATTCTAGAAATTATTATGAAGCAAATTAATTAAAGTACTTGTGTAAAATTGCTAGCTTATGAGATTAGGGACAAACAATGTAAAGTGGTACTTTGGTTCCCGAACAGCTTGGCTCCCGAACAAATCGGCTCCCGGATGTCGCAAAAGTAAGTATTCCAGTTTGCGAACGTTTTTTGGAAGCCAAACATCCATTTTGGCTGTCGGTATTGTTTCTGGGGCCAATCAGCCAATCAGAAGCCGCGCCTTGGTTTGTGAACATTTTGGAAGTCGAATGGACTGAGTTCGGGAACCAAGGTACCACAGTATTGTAAATATAGCAATGCTCTCTGATTACAGTCAACAACCATTTTGTTCTGTTCCCAACCCCCAAGTGCATTGGCGTAGTGCACATAAGCACACCGTGGCCCTATTCCACTCTTTTAGCAGCGTGTTTAGGGATGTTTTCGGTTCACCTCCGGGTTCGGCGCCATGCGCGTGTGTGCAATCATGCATCATTTGAACGCATATTTAATTGGCCATTGCCTATAACTTGCAAGCATGAAGCCGACAGAAATATGTGTTGCAATTTACGAGCTTTGTTCACAAAGTGCTTAAAATATAACATCTGAAATTTTGTCAACATTGACTGGCTTACAGTCAAATTATGACAAACTAATTGCCCAATCATATGATGGAGATCTGTCATAAAAGGTTTATCAGCTGGTTTTCAAGCTCTAATCTCTAAAGAACTTATGTGAAAAACTTTGTTCCTGAATTGCTTTAATCACCAACTCTACTTGGTACATGCAATTATCAAAATGTACATGCAATTGAGGCTATACCTGAGATGAAGAAATGTTTTGACAACACATATTTGACAGTATGTGTTGTTTTAAGAAGAAACCTGCTGAAGTTGCTTAGTAAAAACTTTTGACGTTGTAGTATGGCTGTAAAAATGAGAGTTAAATAAAAAAGTTTGTGATTTTGTCTTTAAAAGGCCTGTGAACTAGATAAACTGCCCCCTACTTTTTGTTGTTGTTGTCATTCCCACAACTTTCTAGAAAGGCTACAGGCCTGGATGGAGACAGACAGAAAATTATTTGAAGTGTACACACATAACCTATATGGGTTTCTTTCTGCTGAGTGATTAATTACAGGTAAAACAACCCCACAGAACTTTTGACGCCCTCCTGCCCGTTCCATGGCAGTTCACCCACTGACAAACAACTTTTGAAATGTTTTCCTATTGAGAGCAGTCAGTCAATCAATGTGGGGTGCTGGTCTCTGGAGCAGGGGGTTGGGATAGGGAAGAATCCAGAGCCCCACTGCAGATCTTTGCATCACTGCCAAAATAATTTAAAAATAGGCAATCCCCATAGGGTTTGAAACTAAAACAATCCACAGCACAAGAATTATTGCATGACAGGGATGGGAATTCAACTTCTGGAATGCTAAATGAATGCAGGAAGCAATCTGCCATTTGGCCCTCTGCCCTGGTGAACATAAAGATTGTCAGAAGTCTGTTTAGTCCAGCACTGACTGCAACAGTGATAAGTTCAACGCACCAAGAAAGCTGTTGTTCCTCATAAAACAGCTAGGAGCCCTTCCACCAACTTAGCATACTGTATTTCCAACTCCCCAAACACTCTTCAGACTGCCCATAGATCTGAAAGAGCAGTTCACAATGGACCTGTGTGGTTGGCTCAGTACAGTGGCAAAATACTTGTCTAAGGTGAAGTTTGGAGTTGCAGCCCACACTGCAGCCGTGGAGGTCTATTCAGACCATCTGCCCTCAGCGACTGAATATTCTGGGAGATTTTCCAGGGATAGATCCTGTCAATGCTCTAGTCTCACAATGGCAGGATAAGGTGAAATATCAACATAATCACTCCTGAGCACCCTCTCCAACACTCTGGAGCCCGTTCAGCACCTGGCTTTCCAAAGAATACCTTGGAACATTATTCCTATTGAAATTAGCCAAGCAACTGGAGTGCTGAAGTTTCTCCACCTGTTGAGAAGCATTTTTGTTTCATCAAGCATTCTAGAGAATCCTGTTCATAGTTGGTCAATTTGTCCTGCATTTTATGATGTTTTAATGATTTCCATTGTACTTTTTAGTGCACACTGCTGCAATGTTTTTTTAGTATGATTTAGGAGATTTATAATTACCCTTTAATTACCCCTATTGGCTAGTGGACAGCTGGCTGGGCCAGGAAGGTAATTAATGTCTCCATGTGAAAGAGGGTCCCTGCCTGCTTAAATGAGGCAGTGGTAAAACCACTCCTCAAGAAACCCTCTCTGGATTAAGAAAATCTAAGCAATTACTGGCCAAAGGCCAACCTCCCCTTCTTGAGCAAGATTACTGAGCTGTGTTCATGGACCAGATCCAGGAGCTCTTGGAGGAAACTGAATTTCTGTCGGGATTTGGGCCCAGTTTGGGCCCAGAAACTGCTTTGGACACTTTGTATGATGACCTCTGTTGGGAGAAAGAATGGGGAAATGTGTGTGTGTGTGTGTGTGTGTGTGTTGTTCCTGTTTTTATTGTGCATTTTGTGCATTTATCTTTGCTTTTATATTTTGAACCGCCCTGTAAGCTACAGATGAAGGGTGGTATACAAATTTATAAATAAACTAACCCATAATATATGTATATCCAGGGCTGCACAGATGCCTGTGACATTCTGTAACTCTCAACCATTTCATTGACACAATTATTATTTGGAAAATCTACATGACCTTAACATCAAACTCATTTGCTGGTCTGACATCTTATTGTGAACTCATCTAGCTGTTAATATACAGGCCAGGACATGAAACTGAACTTAATTGTAGAATACTTCAATGATTAGTCATTTTGTAGTTTTCAACCACACACACACACACACACACACACACACACACACAATCATCCCTATTTAGTACTGTTCAGCTTGCACTCAGAATAGCAACTTTGCTCTACTGTGAGTATAGTCTATTTTTTCCAAAAGAAACACATAGCTGAAGCTGGGGCATATTTTGGAGATGGTACAGTGAAGCTCCTTCTTACAGCAACATCCTGTGTATGTGGTGCTACCTTTAGCAAATATATCCAAAGACAGACTGCTTACTGTAGCTGATGTTCTTCAAATAGTCATCTTGGAGACACACTTATTGGGTCTTGAGCCAAACAAATCTTGGAACCTCCTAGAGCTGAAGAAAAAAGAAGAGAGCATTCATCACTCCATTGGGAAGCCCCTGTGCTGTGTCCATGAAACCGCAGAGATTTCACCCCTACCCTTGCTCTTTAACTCCAGGTTAAAGAAGGTTTTGAGATGCTGCTCTGCACAGGTACAGAACTCATACAGAACTCAGAAGGGCCTGCAGAAAATGAGCTCAGATAATTTGATGCTATTATGGTATATTGTTAAAAAGCTTTGCAGGCCTCATGCTTGGTCAACACCTCAATGTGAGACTTACAAGCTACTTCTCATAGCAAAAATGGGAAATCATGGTGCAATAAACAAATGGAACAATGCAGGTTGGGGTCTCAAGAGTGTCCCTGGCCCATTCACCCAGCACTACAACTTTTCTAAGATGGACTATGTTGCCATAGGGGAAAGCACTTGGTACTGGCTTTGCTAAATGCCAGCTGTGACACAGCAGAACCTCTGAAAAGGAAGTGCCAAAGACCTGTGCCACATTCTAGATTCCTGAATTGTTGGGTGAAGCGGATCTTCTTCCTCTACCATCCACCCAGACAGAAGAGCCAAAGTTCCCTGTCCAAATTTAACAAAGGATGTCATTTTCTCCTAAAGCACCACTTCATGGTGTTGGGTGAAGGCCAACACCTGGAATTATAATTCGCAGGTAGTATCGTAAGGGATGAATATTAGCTATAGCTATATAGAAGAACTATAGCTCCAGCATTTGTTTAGGGAGACACAGTACATCAAAGAAATATTAGACTTAATTGCCTGGTGATATCTTGTTTTACCCTTGACAAAATTCCTGGCAAGTCTTTAAAACAATTTGGTCTCATTTTTTTACCCCAGGGTTTGATGAGCAGCATGAAGACAGTTTGCTGCTGTTCACAAAGTCCAAGACTGTCTCTAGGGCATACTCACTGGACAAAAATTCTCCTCTAAAAGAACACTTGTTCACACATGGGAGTTCTGAAAATCTGTTGTTTCTCAGTCTACAATTAGTCAACTGCCTATAAAGCTGGAAGCTTTAAAGGACATTCTTGATCAAAGAAATACCCAGCACTTCTGCATAACTTTGGAGAATAGGACAAATGCTGCACAGGATTCCCAAAAATCATCATCAACTTTAGAGGGCACAAGATATAACTCAATTTCATAACATATCAAACAAAATCCATCCTTGATTAAACACTACAGAATAATTGTTTACAAAAACAAAAGGATGAACAAATAGATGCTACCACTGTATTAAATCTCTAGTGGTGATCAATTTAAATACTAAATAAGAAGCAGATGGTTCATGGACAAATTGGGCTGCTGCAAATGAGGGCTGGTGTGTGGTGTGTTTGTACTTCAGAATGGAGTTGTCAAACTGTTCATGATAGTGCCTCCTCTAGGTACATACATGTAAATTTATTCAGCTTTGACTCTTTAAAATACACTCTATTGTGAAAAGGAATGAGCCCGGTTCAGATATCTTTTAAAATAACTAAAACCACAAGTGTGCAATTACAAATGAAGATGCTCATCCCATTTATTTGTACAGTTAACTCACATCTTGTGCACATTTAACCTGTGTGATTGCAGCTTTACAAACTTGACAGCCAGTGGACTGGCACTGCGCAAATTAAACACACACACGGAGGAAAGCCTAAAAGCTCTTTTCACTGTGAGGAAACCTGGCACAGAAATACTGTATTTTTCCATATATAAGACACCCCCATGTATAAGACGACCCCTGTTTTGTTTTTAACCCAAAATTAAGAAAACAAATCTCTAAATAAGAAGTGAAAGTCCGGACAATCAGCGGTGGCGGAAAGTTGTTGAGCTTTTTTGGGGTGATTGCTTTCAAAGTTTCCAGCACACAATGGTGCCGAAGCAAAGGCAGCAGCTGGGGCACCACACTTCCCAGAGTCTGATAAGGAAGCAAACAGCTTAAAAGCTCTCTGGCTTGTGTGGCGGTCAAGACCCACCCTGTGCACCAGCTTTGGAAAGGTAGGGGTGCCTGCGTGGGAGCAGTTCCAGGGCTGTTTTGACTATACACAAATTCAGCTTTATATGTCATCCCTTGAACATAACCCTCACACAAGTCGCGAGTCAACTGTACTCAGGTTTCCTACTCAAAATCTCGTTTGGAGAAGGCCTGACAGGCAATACCAAAGTGTTGGATCCAACACACTTAATAATCAGTGCCGTGGGCTTCGACAAGCACCTATCCCTTCAGCTCCACATAAATGATATCTTGCATAAACTACATTAACTGCATTTCAAATACCTAAGAAGTCTGCTAGGTGTTGTCAACCTCGTTTTTTCAGGCATGGTCAGACCTCCCTGCCTGCCCACCCACACCCCACCCACCCAAAAAACCCAGGAAGATCTATCAAGTCCCTAGAGGGCTAGACAACATGGCTGGTGGGCTTCCGTGAGCATGGTGGCTGATAAATTGTGTAAACCTGCCTAATCTGAACAAGATGTTAACTCAAAAAAACCATTCCAAAAACAGCCTCTCTTTAATCAATGTGGTGACAGGAGATTTTAATCTTCAAGAATTCTAGGTAAGATAAGCTACTCTAGGAAACACGATGACACTGTAGAGTTCCTATTCCCCAAAACACACTTTGCTTGCAACTATTAACTACACTTTTTGACATGGACCACTTGATTGTGAATATAGCTGGATAGGGAGAGAAAGCTCTAAAAGGTCATGAAGTTTATTTGTTCCTCTTTCCCGTTCATTTTCCCATTAACATCTAGGGTCTTAAAGGCCCTGTAATTTGCAGCTCCTTCTCAGAAGATCAAAGGTGGTTATAAATCATACTTTCATTATAAAATGTATGTTTTTAAGAGTAAACTTCCTTTTCAGTGACATATAACCCCTGAAAGATATTTAGAAGTGAACTGTTCACTGGGGAGAGTGAGAGATAGAGAAGTGGGATATGTCTCCTTAAAAAGCATTTTAGGACCGAATTACTCATGCAAATAGCTGCGAGATTGCCATTCCTTATTATTCCATTGTTATTTCTTGTATACTGTTTTATATTTGTATCTACCGATCTTTAATGTTGATTACGTTGTACAAAACAATTAACAACTATTTATATTAAGGTGGTTGCATTATAATATACAAGCACCTCCCCATTTGTTTGCGGTCAGCATGCGTGTGACCGCTGACATGCATGCCATTTTCAGTGCCAAAGGGGGGGGCAGAACGGAGTGGCATGCATCTTGCCGATGTGCGCAGTGGCTGGGAATGGAACCCCTGCATAAGTGGGGATTCTCCCGTAATCAACTTCTAGATCTGATAAAATTGTATTCAGACTAAGCACTGATTCTTACAATATTTTGTACAGGCACCCAGCTACCTGAATCATTACCTTGCTACTCAGTACATAAGAAACTTTTATTTACATCAAGTAGACCAGTACTGCTTGCTGTGACAATGCACAAGTCAAATATAGGTCTAATTGAAAAGTAGAAATAATAATTTTAAAATATGCATTTTCTCACATACAGGAGGAAGCAAATTCTTGTCCTTAGATATCCTACTTCTACTGAGCTGCAAAATTCAAAACACTTGGTTTCAAGATTTCAAAATTCAGTACTGTCCCAAGGAAAGCAGGCCATTCCAAATAAGCACAAGTGGCACATAAATTCAAAAATCAGGTACATATTCAGTACAAACGAGGAATATGCACATAATGATATAAAAACATGTATTAAAAAGGCACAGTTGGACAGTCTGAAAATGATGTGCTTTTATTGTTCATAATGATACAACTGACAGCAAAAGCTCTTCACATGAGACAGCTTTGAGTAAAATCCAATTAAAAATCCACCTTGGGGAATAGATGTAGCTACTAAACTGGGTCTGAATAATTCTTCTCGTTTAATTTTCTAATTTAATGTTGTTTGTGTATACATTTTTTATTTTTGTTGCAACATATTCAATATGAGTTGTTTTGCAAAAGGAACACAATTCAATTATTACTTAAGAATTTCACATATGAAACCTTAACAACCAATCAAGACTTAATTATAAGGTCAGACCTATCAGTCAACTAAGGAAGACTCCCCAACCCCAGTGCCCTCCAGATGTTTTACACTACAGCACCCATCAGCCTCAACCAAGTTAAAGTTGTAGTACCAAACAGCTGGAGGGTACAAGATTTATGATGCTAAACTGATGCTTTCTGTCAAAGTATAGCCCCCCAATGTTGCCATAACATTGAAACTCTTTTTTCAGGCAAACTCACTAGAACAATATAAACAGAATCAGTTTTATCAAAGTTTATATAGCTATATTCACACCAAACAGTGCAAGTAGTCTGAAGTGCATGAAAATAATATTATTAATGGCTATTGGCCAAGATGGAGAAGATATGAATCCTCACATTTGATGTACTGCTTCAGCCAAGATTCTTGGAAGGTCAAAATGAACAAATATTCCCAGTGAGTAATCTTGTAAACCCTGCATAAAAACACATTCACAGTACAAAGCATTCATGGGAACAGTATACTAGATGTTCTGATCTTGAAAGCCTCTTTTTAAAAAATGAACCAGGTTTGGGGAGATTAACCCTAAATGTAAATAGAGACATTGGTAAAATGTCAAATCCCAGCCAATCTATGCCTCTTTCACTGTCCAGCTGAGACAGCTGCAGGCTCTGAAAATAAATGGGTACTTTTCCAGTGGGAAAACACACTGTCCCAGTATCCTGGAGGCTGGCAGGAAAAATCAGCTTAGCCAAAGACCGAATGATCTTATTCAACAACTATGATTCCCACGGAAATAGAACAAGGTCCCTGATAATGTCAAAATAACAACAAAAATGGAAACTGAAAATATGACAGTGGTCAAACGACACAATACATAAGGTTTCACTTACTACATTACAAAGAAATCTGCTCAGTGAATGTGTACAGCAAGATATTATACTTCATTGCTCATTTAGCAACAGCAGAGTAAACGAAAAGCAGTACTGCGGGGCTATCAGCCAACACTATCCCTTTTGAAGTTTGCTCAGCAATCAGACATCAGGATTTGTTATTGTGAGTTTACCATTAGGAAGAAAACCATATACTAATTCTGGGAACTGTACACGTATAGTTCTTGACATGTACTATACCGAATTCCACAGGGAGGCAACTTAAATTATCCTACCATAATATGGGAAGAATGCAGCACTTTTAGATCCCACTAATTTAAAGATGAGTATCTTAAATAACAGAGGGTCGTGTTTAAACTTCCTAATGCACTTAATGGGGCTTGGGAGTGTTTATGTTCTATCTCAACCAGCAGTTCCAGCCAGGGGACAAGACTGAAACCCAAAAAGGAAGAGAGTTATGTAGCAGGTCATGTACCAGTTCCAGATCCAGGAATATTACATACCCAGCAGTGCAAGAGTCCACACCCACTACTGCTGGTGTAAAATAATCTGTGATGTGGGCAGTAAATATATATGGAGGTATGCACAGATGCTGCATAAACCTCCCACTCCTATGTTTATATATAAGGATCATGGCAATAGATATAACATGTCACAGCACAGGAACAGTGGTGTGATGTCTGGGTATAGAACAATCAGTTTCACTAATGCATAAACCAGCCTATAGAAAAGTCAGTATCCAGGCAAGATGAAGCCTTTACCCCATAGGAACTTAAATCCAACCCATTCAAGACTTCCAAGTATCTGTTTAAAGCAAGCTTGTATTCCAGTCATGTTTTTCCCTTTGAGAAGATGATGGCATCTGACTCCAAAGCAGACAAAATCTAGCATGAAGATGCTGCAAGATTTGACATTTTTCATGTAGCAGCAAGTCAGTATGACACTTGCAAGCATAGTGTAACTAAGTAAAGCTTTGAGCCCACTGATAATAGGCAATGGGTGGCAATTACATTCAAAGATTCAAAAGGAAGGAAATGAGAAGTACAGAGGCAGTGAATAGTACAGCCTTGATTTTGGTCCTTGAATTCCACAGTAGACTCCGCATAACCTTCATATAACCTCCAATGACTCATAAATGAAGCTTGAAAGTCTAGCCCTACCATACCCAAACTCACTCAAAATCCCTTGTTTCCACAAATAGACTAAAAAGAAAAAGAAAAGAAAGCGACATTTGTGTCTTCACTTACCCACAGCCTTCAATCTAAGAGCATTCAAACATGTTGGTCTACCTTCTCAGCATTCTTGACAATAGATCAAGATTCAGAAAAGTCACAGTGGTCTCTCGTGTGCAATTACTGGCCCTCTTACAGTCTCACCTTATCCAACTTTCTGTTACAGTCCATGACTCTCAAGGCAAGTGATTTCCCCCAATAACTTTTCAACACCAGTCACTCGGAACCCATTGAGGGAGACTGTTGTAAGCTCAGAATCAGGGTACTATAGTCTTTTAGATAAGCATGCATGGCCACAAATGAATCATTATGGTTCTAAATATATAAAAATAAGCTGATGTGATAAGCAATTAATGCTCTTGGGCTAAACACAGGGACAATGGATAAAATCATCATGGGTACAGAAAACCATAAAAAATGTTGCTCAAAATTCTCACCCAAACAAATGTATAGTTCATTCATTTTAATATTATGTATTCCATAAGTTCTTACTGTGCATTTAGGACTTTGTAGTCCTTGTTACTCTTCCTGGCTTAAATAAAACTGATAAAACTCTCTGAAGCACTAGAAACATAGCAATGCAAAACATCCAACTAAGGGTGGAAGAGCATTTTGTTTGATTCTTGTTTTTGAGTGAAGTGACCTAATTTGCAGCTCCTGGACTATTACATCCATCTGAATATAATCAGCCTTTGAATTTCCAAGAATTTAGTAATACAGTTCTCAGCTCATAAAACATACCAAAATGTTTTAAAATTTGCATATTTGAGAGTAACATTGATACATGCATTCATGGGAACAAAATTCTTATTTTATTGTGATAAAACTTGATGGGTTTTTTTTAAAAAGGATATTAAAGTGAAAACAGGACAGAGAAGACTTATGAATGAGTACATGAGAAAGTGGCACTGTCTAGAAACAGACTGATTTGTCTATCCATGGATACAGGGGGTTAAGACAATGGGCTGGTTCAGTCAACCATATCTTGGAGCAATAAGTGAGATGTGAATAACCTTTCCCCCAAGCATACAACCATTATGTCCCTCTCTTCATGAAAGCCTCAACTAAAGCTGGTAGCCACTAATTAACCATTGTTTCAAATTTCTTCCAAACTGGAAAAAAAAAGATTACTGACTTTGGAACATGCCAGGATATTAAAGCAACTTCAGGCTATGGTTCACTATCCTGGCTTGTTTCTAAGCTGTTACCATACTCCCTTGTTTTGCTCATGATGTTTGCTCACAATAGAGTTGTATGTGCAAGCATGTAATTCAGCTTACTGAGCAGAGCTAAGATTGCCCAAACACAATTTAATGCTTGGCAACATCCAAACTCCCATTGTAGCGACACAGACCACAAGAAAAGAAATGTAGGGAAATGAACCCCTTAAAACCTTTTCCAAACTAACATTTGTAAAGGCTTAGCAAAAAAGAAAAAATAGGGACACCTCATGGTTCCCAAAGTAGTTGAACCCTATGAATTTATCGGCAAGGGCTTACTCAAGCCTTCCACTAGAGAGTAATCTGGAACTCAAGAATGCTTTGCAACACTCACTTTTAGTGACCTTGCCAAGTCACTTCCGGACTCAAGAGTTCCCACTTGTGAAGCAGAAACGATGACGCCTACTCATTTCCCTAGTAAAGTTGCAAGGATTTTAATACTTGCAAAATCTTCGAAGGTGAAAAGAAATGTCACTGATTTTTCTTCTTTTAGCACAGACATTCAGGCATGAGGGGGTGAGAAGAGACACTATAGCACTTAACAGGTGAACCAAGTTAAGACTTCTTATTTAATTGCAATAGTTTTGAGAAATCTTTTTGTAAAAATGTACATACCGTATATACTTGAATATAAGCCGACTTTTTCAGCATATTTTTTATGCTGAAAAAGCCTGCCTCGGCTTATACTCGAGTGAGGCGGGCGGCTGCAGAGGGACAAGCGGTGAGAAAGAAGCAAAGGCAGGCACAGGAGCCGCGGCTGGGAGAGGCGCTGCACTGTGCCTCTCCCAACTGGACTCCTATGCCTTCTCTTGCGAGCGGCAGAGGCGGAGGGACGAGCGGCTTCTCCTTCCTCTTCCGCCACCTTTTCGGGCTGCTCCTTTCGGGCTGCTCCTTTCTCCTCCTCCTCCACTTCTCCCACTGTCAACAGCGGAGGAGGAGCGAGCAGCCCAAAAGCAGCCCTGCTTGTTCTTCCTCATCCGCTGCCGCCACCACCAGGTTTGTGGTGTGGTGAACCAGCTTATACTCAAGTCAATAAGTTTTCCCAGTTTTTTGTCCTAAAATTAGGTGCCTCGGCTTAGATTTGGGTCGGCTTATACTCGAGTATATACGGTAATACGACGGTTATGAGAAATCATCTTACATCATTCTATGGAGAGATCCCCCGCCCCCCGCCATTAAAATTGGCTATTTTACTGTTTCAGAATGATGGGGTATAATGTGAGCCACAGTTTTCTCCAAGCCTTTAATTTATTAGGGGGTGATGGAACCAGGCCTGGAAAAGGAATAAACAAGCAGAGATATGACAAAACGAAGGTGGTGGAAGACATGACTTTAAAGGCACAGAATATAAATGAAATGCAAAGTGTATGTCTCTTGAGGGGAAGAGGAGGTGTACACATTCCTCCAACAAAAACTCACAGAAGAGAGAAAAATGATCAATTTTTCATATATCAGTATGTGCAGAGACTCCTCAGGGGAGAGGCTTGGAAAAAATGAAGTCAAAACCGGTAGACATTATGAAGAAGTTGGAAAGAAGAGCTGTGATAAAAGAGCAAATGAAATGGAGATTACTAGATGTTCAGAGAAGTATTTGGTGGGGACAGGTCAGCTCACAGGCTATTTTAACAAGATGACAACTGACACCCGAGCCAGAGCAAAGGCTGCCATCCTAAATAGAGCTTTGGACGTTATCACATGCTGTTTACCAACCAACAGATACAAAATGGTGATGCGTAAGTGTTCATGATCATTGCAGAATAATTCATTTTGTTTTGCGGTCAGACTCACTTCTAGCCTTCTTTTTCTACAGCAAACCACAAAGCATAAGGCAGATTGTTCTAGGTCAGCCATCTTCAACTCAGCATTTTCCAGATATTGGGACTACAACTCCCTTCATCCCTGTCTGCTAGTCATGCTGGTTGGGGCTGATGGGATCTGGAGTCTAACAACATATGGAGGGGAGCAGGTTGGGGGAGGCTATTTTAATTATTTAGATGAATCTGGTTGTTGCACACTCATTTTATGGACAGTGCATTATGGTTAACCAAAAAGATCTCTTTACCCTGGCCTCTGGCATATGAGATAGATAAATAGATAGATATTTAGGACCCACCATATTCTTTTAATTCTGTTTCTTTTACCTGTTATTAATATTGTATTTTTAAATTGCTGTAACCCATCCTGATATCCTGGAGTGAAAGGCAGTTAAGAAATTGAATCAACAATAATGATGACAATTATCATCACACTACTGGCTAGGGGAGAGAAAACAGCAAAGTTTATGTGTGTGCCTATTTTGCTATGTGCAAACCTACAGCCAATTAAAGCTTCCCGATGCTTATACCTACAGTAAAACAAGTATGATAGCTATGCACACACATTAATTTCCTATATTAGTATATACCTGTTTAGGAAAACATAATGCAAGAAGTGATTATGTTGTGAATTGAAACTGAAAGATCAGTCAGGCCCTTCTGCAACAGTGGCCATTAATTTCCAAGGTTAAAAACAAGCTTAGCAGTGGTGGTTCTTTGTTAGTGGAATTTGCTCCACAGGAGAGAATCCAACTCAATTCTGAGTGACCCCTTTTAAAGGGGGTCATGGGAAACGCTTTGGTCCCCCCCACTCCATTCCAGGCATTTGATCTGTAGGATGCTGGAAGTCAAAACCGAAAAACTACTCCATTTTATAGTACTTTGGTGTTACTGATTTTAAGAGTGAGTTTTTTAATGCCCAGTTGGTATTACTGTATTTTATATTCCCTGTAAGCTGCTTTGAGAACATCTCTTGAAAAGCAGGATACATATTTAATAATAAGATGTCCTAAGGGGACTGACAACATTGCTGGGTTCAGTGTTTTCCCAAATGCACTACACACCAGGGGCATGAACACAGAGAGACAAATTCGATTTTTTTCACTTACTGAATTAGCTACACACACACACACGTGTCAAAGGTACTCAGTACATTAAATTATCCAGGATCCAGCAAGGCAGCGGTAGATAGGGCAATAAAAAACAATCAAGTAGGTAGAAACTCAGAAGGCAGGCAAAGCAAGCAGGTGAAGTGAGAGTGTGTCTGACAGGCACAAAAGAACAACTGCTTCCCTAATCTCAGAGCAGCAGAAGCTCCTTGGATTTGACAAAGGCCATCAGCAAAGGATTCTCAACTAACTTCATTGCCAAAGGAGAAGAGAACAGGTCCTCTTCCAGAAGACTAGCTGGTAAAAATATACACAGCAGAGGGAAGAATAGAAATTGAGAAATGGAGTCTTGTAAGACTCTGCATTAGGATCATTGCTCTTTAACAATCTGGAGTTTGCAGGTATCAGGATATAGTCTGAAGGCACATGAGGTCAACACCTTGCTGAAGCTAAGGAGGTCGGTTCAGTGTTCTGACAGATGACCACATGTACCATTCCTTGAGTTCCATGATGGATTTATTTAAAGACATTTGTATGCCACCTTTCATTTCTTACAACCCTCCCAGGGCAGCTAATAACAAATAGCTTGAAAACCCACCAGAGCAGCAAAGCTAATAACTTCTATGAACCTAATAATAATAATAATTTATTATAATTTATTATTTATTATTAATATTATTAATAATAATATATTATTTATACCCCGCCCATCTGGCTGGGTTTCCCCAGATATTAAAAATAATATAGCATCAAACATTAACAACTTTCCTAAACAGGGCCCTGAAGATGCCTTCAGTTGTCTTTTAAAAGTAAAATAGTTGCTTATTGCCTTGACATCTGCTGGGAGGGCAGTCCACAGGGCACGTGCCACTACTGAGAAGGCCCTCTGCCTGGTACCCTGTAACCTCACTTCTTGCACTGGGAACTGCCAGAAGGTCCTTGGCGCTGGACCTCAGTGTCCAGGCTGGACAATGGGGGTGGAGATGCTCCTTCAGGTATACAGGTATACAGGTATAAATGTTGATTAAAACAGTTTAAGCAACATATTGTCATGCTGGACAAATAGAAAAAGACTTCACCTGAAGCTGAAAAGGCATCAAATTCAGCGCCAGTCAGGCATCTGTGGGGGAAAGCTCTCTACATGCAGGGAGCCATGACTAAAGATGCCCTGTCTCCAGTCACCACCTACCCCAGAGCAATGCAAAGAAAAGGCGCAACATTTGGACCGACTCATGTACGATTAAGGGCTTTAAATGGTAAGCACCAGCATGACTGTTTTAGAACTAGTGAGATACAGTCATTTCAGGTGACCTCAACAAGTATCCTAGCAGTGGTAGTTTGCATTTACAGTGGTACCTCGGGTTAAGTACTTAATTCATTCTGGAGGTCCGTTCTTAACCTGAAACTGTTCTTAACCTGAGGTACCACTTTAGCTAATGGGGCCTCCCGCTGCCGCTGCACCGCTGCCGTGCAGTTTCTGTTCTCATCCTGAAGCAAAGTTCTTAACCCAAGGTACTATTTCTGGGTTAGCGGAGTCTGTAACCTGAAGCATCTGTAACCCGAGGTACCACTGTACTCAAGTTTCAGAGAAGTCTTCAGGGTCAGCCCCAGGAACAACCCATTTCAATAATGTGATCTGGAGGCTCCCAGGGCACCTATAACTATAGGTTACAGTTATAGAGGGAGTTGTAGCCAGTGAAACGACCTAAGCCAACGAAAGTCACTGCATGACATAGTTGCCAACTGGTTCCCCAGTGACAAAGCTGCATCCATGGCATCCACAGACACTGAACCTGAAACACTTCCACCATGTGAAAAATTAGCTTTAGTTTACTAGCCTTCAAACAATCTATTCCTATTCTCAGACACTGATTCAGAACCCAATTTAGAATCCAGTGTAAAAGAATAACAGAGCCAAGGGTGTCATTGGCCTACTGATACCACCTCTCCAAATCCCTTCTTTTCAGCAATTTTATGGAGCTTTCCATAACATTATCATGGAGATGTGTGAAATTTAAAAAATGATTTTTGGCATAACTTGTGGAAAATGTCCTAAGGTTGACCTTGGGGAAGGGGGGAAAAAAGATATTCCTAAACCAAATGAGAATACATAACTGGTTAATTACCTTGAAAGAATGAGCTAATTTGCTTTTTCTTCATATTCCCAGAATGACAAAAAGCCAGAATAAAAGATATGTCCCTTGATAAAAATTGAAATATTACTCCATGTCCAACCATGGTTTGATTCTGCTACACATAATCAAATTCAGAAACAGCCTCAGGCCAAGAAATGCCTGTACCTCAGACTGAACTGAGTGCTCTGCTGATAAACATCAGCTCGGAAATAGTAAGCAATTGTTTCCTCTCAAGCAGTTCTGGTGGCTCAAGGACCTGAAAGTGCTTGAATTTTAGAAGTTACCCTGCTGAATCTCTAGATTTATTCATCTCATAACCCTCTCCATCAAGGCCTAATTTACACAAATAAGCAGACACACAAGGGCCACTTGCAATCCACACAGACAACCTATTCACTGACAGTTTTCACACTATTACGGAAAACCAAAGGGAATGATTTCCAAAAGGCACATTGAACCTGGTGGATCTTCATAAGCACAAACAACCTGGCATACAGGGAAGCCCCCCCCCCCCCCCAGTAGTAAGGATTTCAAAGTGCACAGTGTTAAAGTCTAAACAAACTCTCAAACCTATGCCTGTTTACCTTGAGTTCAATAGGGCTTACTGCCAAGTAAGGAGGGCTCCACAAATTCCATTGCAAACATTCCTTCCATCTCTGGCGAGTATGATGAGGATTTGCACTTCTCCACGTCTTGGAGAGGACAGAGATTCAGTCATTCACCCACAGCATGGGCAACGCTCCCCACCCCCTTCTTAAGCTTCAAGTCAGAGAAGGATCATCAGAGATCTTGAATCAGGGGTAGCTAGCATGGTGCCCTCCAGATAATTATGGACTACAACTTCCTTCATCCTTGACTACTGGCTATGCTGGCTGGGGCTGGTGGGTGTTGTAGCCCAAAAGAGCTGGGGACCGTCACTTTGGCCATCTTGTCTTGCGTTGTAATTTAGAGTCACTCACAATGCTTCTGAAGTATAAAGGTAAAGGGACCCGTGACCATTAGGTCCAGTCGTGGCCGACTCTGGGGTTGCAGCTCTCATCTCGCTTTATTGGCCGAGAGAGCCGGCGTACAGCTTCCAGGTTATGAGGCCAGCATGACTAAGCCGCTTCTGGCGAACCAGAACAGCGCACAAAAACGCCGTTTACCTTCCCGCCAGAGCAGTACCTATTTATCTACTTGCATTTTGACTTGCTTTCGAACTGCTAGGTTGGCAGGAACAGGAACCAAGTAATGAGAGCTCACCCAGTCGCGGGGATTCGAACCGCCGACCTTCTGATCGGCAAGTCCTAGGCTCTGTGGTTTAACCCACAGCGCTACCCGCGTCCCTTTCCGAAGTATAGGGCAATAGAAATTGTGTGTGTGCATTACTCACAGGCAGGACAGTGCCACGTTCACTCAGAAGAAGTGCCACACTTTTAGCCCTGGCCCAGCCACATGACACACACCAGAATTTATCTGAGAACTCAGTCACAGCAGATGCACTTTTTAAAAAAAAAAAAAATTATTGATTTGCAAAACAAATAGAAGTGAACATGAGATAAAGCTAAATATGACTGGACCATTGCTTTGGCCAGGCAAGAGAGGGGAAAGGATGGAACTGACCACTTTGTAAGTTTTATAGGTCAAAGGAGGAGTTGTGGGAAACCACAACAGAGCAAGATTGAATGTCCCTGAAACAGCCAATCAGGGGAAAGAGAAAGGCACCCAAAGAAATAAAGTAATAAATGTCAAGTATTTCGAAATAAATTGGTATTTAATCAGAGCAATTGTCTTAAGATTTTGTTTGTTCATGGGCATAACAAAAGTCTACCATATAGATGCAGAGTCCTCTGGTTCAGTATCCCTCTTCAGTACTTTCAAATGGTTGAACAGGAGAGGCGGGCACTTTCAGCACACACAACAGTGTGTGTGTGTGTGTACATACGTCTATCTCCAATTCCCTTGGCAAGAAACTTGAGGCCTATGGTCTCTTATGATTTCTTCTGCACCAAAAGATCCAGCCACTCTCATTTTGAGGGTCAGAAAGTGAAACAGCGAGTGCTTTACACTCCAAATAACCCTCAGACAAATCATTTCCTTATTCTACCTGGCAGCCTCCTACAGACCTATTGCCAGAGGGCTCACTGGAATCTTATTAGGAGCTTTTGCACATTGCATAAACAGACCTGCACACCCCTCTGCCCTAAAAGCCTTGCAACTTAACACGCAGAGCTGTTCCACCTAGACTAGGCCCCCTTCAGAGCCCATCAGAAGGTTATACAACTATTCAGTCAGTCATAAAAGGGGCCCTGAGGAGGAAACTCATCAGGGAGCTGCAAAACCTTTAACAGCTGGTTAGTACAGCCTGGTCCAGTATCAGAAAATGTATATTTCTGCTCATGTTAATGGACCTTGTACAATAAACATTTCACTGACAGGGCAAAAAACTCACCTAGCCAAACCTTTAACTTGAATTCTGCATAGATTCAGCCTACCCTGGACATGCATTGGCCTTCACCACCAATTTCTCTGTCAACTCTATGGCTTCATATCTGCAGCTAACCATTGCAAATGTGAACTGTGAAAAGTAGAAGACACCATGACCTGTATTTAGCATTATTTGTTAGCAACAAAATGCCTAACAGGCTTGAGTGTGCTCTCTTTGTGTGGGTTTTCTAATCCATTTTAGAGTAGCCTAACTCCGCCTCTCATTTAAGAAGGATTTCTCCTCCTTCCCAAATCCCTCGCCATTCACCAGGCTACTGGGGCTGCTGGGAGTCCAACAACATCTGGAAAGCCACATGGTTCCCCATCCCACTTCTGGGTCCTGGGGAAATACACTTCCTCCTCTCCTCCCTGCTGGCTCAGCAACAATGCTTTAAATAATGGTTTTGGTCTCCCCAAACTTAAGCCGTATTCACTTGCAATTTAAATTGGATTTTAAAATAGCCAGGCTAATAGATACAAGCAAAACCTATGTTGCAACTACCTTCCTTTCCCATATGGAATTGACCTGACCAGTGACCATTTACACTTTCCCCCCTTCCACAATATTGTGAATTAATAATAGCGGATTCTCAGCTTTTGCTATGAATCTCCGCGCTGAGCCTGTTTTACAAACCCAGCATTATCTAATTATAGCTCCCTCCATTTAATTGCAATGTACCCCTGCCCTATTTCTTCTACATCTCTGTGTGGAGGGGGCGGGGGGGGGGAGGTTGCAATCATCCTTCGTTTGATGAGGCCTCATTTAAAATTCCACGGCTTTGCTGCACGGACTTAACCGTTAAACTGATTTATGTTGCATAAAAGATCAAATCAGATCACACCTTGTGGCCAAATAACCATTAAAAGGTTTCTGTAAAGATCATTAATTCACCTCCCTGGACAGTTAGTTTAGTAGTAAATATGACTGAGATGACTTTATCCAGTTAACCTTAATCAATCTGTTATCATGATTGGTCACCTTACCCTAAATAACATCAGTATGGGAAAGGGGGAGGGCACTACATTTAACGTGCAAGTTAATGAACAAGTGAACTGCATTATGACTTGGTCTGACCCCCACACCTACCAAAGTCAATGGAGAGATTAAGTGGAATGGGCCCTTAGGTCATGCACCCGGTTAATTACCCTGAAAACTTTCATACTATCACACTACAGTGAGCTCCCAAAACTCAGATGTGGAAAAGATTACAGCAGGGGCACATCACACCAACTGACACTACTCATCAAGCACACTGCTTGCTTCTGCAAGGGCAGGATAAATTGCCCCATTAAAAATACATCTAAGGACGCAATCTTATACCCACTTTCAATGAGCCTCACTGAAATCCATGGGACTGACTTCCGAGTAGACAAGCCAAATGTTACACCGTCAGAGGCTTGCTTTTTCAGTCTTGACGGCAACAACGCTATTTGGAACTGAACTATTTCAAATCTAACCAGTGGTCTGTAGTTTTGACAAAATCCACCTGAACATGCAGCATGATGGATGAGGGAGAAGCCTAAGTGGCAGCTTCAACCCCAGTGATATAGCACCAGTAACAGAAATCCAGTTTTGGTCCAAAAGATTTGAGAACTGGGTTTGGATGTGGAAGAACAGAGTTTGAAGCTCAGGTTAATGATTAATTTCGGTCTCATCTGCAGCATGGAGACACTCATGTCCTCAGCCACAATGTATGCCTGCAATCAGACTGCTGTCATAATGAAACAGATGAGGACTGTAAAGCACTCTGCAGGCTAAAAAGGCTGCACACATTATTACTATCACCCCTGTGTATCATAAGAATGGGCTGATAGTCAGTTCCTGTGCGGTCCTACCCTACTTTAACAAATAAAAGTGGTAAATACAGCAATGGACAGCAGTCCTCTTCCCTGATATATAAGTGTACGTGGGATGGGGTGTGTGTGTGTTCAAGCAGCACCCATGGGTGCCAGTACACACCCCAGGACCTCCCTATGGACCCCATTAAAGGTCACTGTAAACATATTCTCAAAAATCCACAATGCACAAGTGACTGTTTGCAATCACTTGGTCTGTCCTGCATTTAGTAAAATGCCTTACAGATATCCTTGTTTCACTGGTTGTCAAGTTTGCACATCTATCCTTCCTTCTGTTCTGGACACATGAGAGATACTAAGAGCTTCTCTCTGTGAGCAACCACAATGGCGGCTGATGTGGTGGCTTCCTCCTCCAGTGAAGGAGGGACAGTTCAGGTGGGGGGAACTTTGCCTTCACCATCTTGTGGTCCTGCCCCCTTTGCTGCCCTTTTGGATGCAACAACCATTTTGGGTTATGACATGTACTCACAGCAGCCATTTTGTGGCTGGCGCCCATGGCACTCTCAAAATTCCACATGTATCAACCCCAAAGGGTTGGCAAGCCCTACAGGGCATGTCAGAACACTATGGGTTTTTGTTTTTTTTACACCTTAACTGCAGCAAAAAAAGAAAGAAAACTCCAGGTGATCTACATCAGAGGATTTAGTGAGAAGTTTCAACTCTCTCCAAGTTTAAGAATTGGCCAATTTTGCAGGCTACATTTTATGTTGCTGACTGATAAGGCCTTTCTGTATTGTGCTCTCCCGCTATCACTGAAGCAGTCCTCATGCACTGGCACCGTGTTAGAAATCTAAACAAGCAGATACATACTTTAAAATGCTCATTACACTCTTTACACCTCTTCCGCTTATTCAAAACTCCAGGAGCCAGTAAATTACAAGCAGTGTTTCAGTGGTGTAAATGAAATGAGACTCTGCCTCAAATGGTACCAAATTATTATTGCTTCCCTCCTGGATCAGTTTCACTATCGCACCCAGTGGAACAAAGCCTCTTTGCTATCACACTCTTGCATTTGGTATTCAGGCAGTGAATCAGTAAATCACAACTCCCTGCCTGAAAGGATTCACTCTGTCTGGATGCAATTCACCGTTTTGTGTGCTCATTTTGTTCAGGGTGAGAGACACCTCATACTTCTTTTCTATGCTCAACCACAGGTTACTCCAGCTTCCCCAAATTTTACATGCAACCCTAAGAATAGGGAATGGAACTTCTCTTATTCTGCAAAAGTACACTCTCTTGAGTGTTCCGGAAAATGTAAGAGTGGTCCTGCTGGTTCAAGAACAAAGACCCATCAAGTGAAGCATCCTGTTCTCACAGTGGCCAACCAGATGCCTATGGGAAGCCCACAGGAACCCCCCACATTAAACGGGGATTTCAGAGTATACACACACACACAAACGGCTCAATAAGCATATAGCCATTAGGATTTAAAAAGTATGTTACAAGGTATAAGGTAAAGGTAAAGGGACCCCTGACCATTAGGTCCAGTTGTGACCAACTCAGGGGTTGTGGCTCTCATCTCGCTTTATTGGCCAAGGGAGCCGGCGTACAGCTTCCAGGTCATGTGGCCAGCATGACTAAGCCGCTTCTGGCGAACCAGAGCACTTTGATGTGCTTTTGCACTTGCACTTTGACGTGCTTTCGAACTGCTAGGTTGGCAGGAGCAGGGACCGAGCAACGGGAGCTCACCCCGTCACGGGGATTCGAACCGCTGACCTTCTGATCGGAAGTCTTAGGCACTGTGGTTTAACCCACAGCACCACCCGCGTCCGTTACAGGTATAGGAGGGAGGAAAACGAGAGCAAGTTTTGTCACCATCAAACAGATTGATTGACTGATTGATTAAATATGTATACCACCCTACACCCACAGGTCTCAGGGTGGTTCATAGGATAAAGCCACAATATAAATACACAAAATACATAATCAAAATAAAAACAAAGCAACCCAGTAACAAGCCCCCACCCACACATTTTTAAAGTGAATTGGTTAAAGAACGTTTTTGCCTGATGCCTAAAGGTATACGTATAATGAAGGTATATCTCATACACCTGGGGAGAGCATTCCACAAACGGGCAGCCACTGCAGAGAAGGCCCCTTCTCATGTTGCCACCTTCTGGACCTCTTATGGAGGAGACACACAAAGAAGGGCATCTGAAGGGTCCAGGTAGGTTCATATTGAAAGAGGTGGTCCTTGAGGTACTGCGGTCTTGAGCTATTGACGGCTTTATAGCTCAAAACCAGCACTTTGAATTGGGCCCAAAAACTGATTGGTAGCCAGTGCAGTTGGACCAGGATCAACACAGATAACCTACCTTTAGTTTGCTCCTTTCTCTAGCACATGTTGGCCTTCCCTGTTTCAGAACTGGAACAAAATAATGATATCGCCAAACACAACAATTAAACATTCATTTCTTTTATTGCTCGAAACTGAGGTGGTTTCACCCCAGCGCTTCATGGCAGGACGAGGCAGCTTGCCCCCCCACCTGGTGCTACTCTGCTGAGGGGTGGGCAGCTGTGTGCCTCTCAACGGAGAAGTGGGATACCTGCCCACATGGGCAGCCAAGGGAGGTATGAGGGCCAGAGCGAGATGACCGTTTCACCCAGCAGTATATCACTGCAGCTTGTTTCTCCCTTGGCGCACTGGGCACTGGTGGCAGAAGGGCTCAGGAGCAGCAGCGATTTCACTCATGATATACCTCTAGGTAAAGCTGCCATTGCCCTGGCCTACAGGGGAGGAATTGGATGCTCTATGAGGCTATTAAACATACGTCTGGTCCTGTTGGCATTTGTTACCGTTTGCTAGAGCAGAGCTTAAGCTGATAAGGCCGTTAAAAATAAAAATGAAAATAAGCAGGTTTGCACATATGTTAAGAATTGCACTGATCGGGAATTATTTATTGAGCCAGGTCTGAAACGCATCAACGATGGAAAGCAAGTTCCTTGAAGTCGATTAATTTTAACACCCTGCTGTGTTACTCGTCACACAAATAATTAAAATTTGTAAAATTTATAGGATATTAAATCCAAGCCCCATTGGACATGGACTGAGTCAAAAGCGGATTGCTGGTAGTTTTTATGTCAAGTCTCTGAACGCGTAATACAGCTTCCTTTGCGGCAAGTCTGATTCCTCAAGGACATGCTAATTAAACAAGCAACTATCTGAAATCAATCACTGCAAAGTCAAATTGACGTATTTTTTTTCAAAGGCTACATTTTCTCCCTCTGTTGCAAAACATCAATTTACAAGAGAGAGTGTGTCTGCGTACACACACATATACACACATAAAAGCTCATGCCTCATACAAGGCCTATCTACAAAGAAAAAAATTGACTCTGGTGATAGCAGCTAATTTAAATAATTCTCATCTTTGATATAAAATAACATACATCTTGTGTGGGCAAGAGTCAGATTCTGGCCTGAAAATTATCCTTCAAATTACAGTCTTGATCATGCTACAGAAATGCAACGTGTCAAAACTATTGTTGTTGTAATGTCCGTTGCACACCGCATTTAGTCTATAAATACACCTCATCCCATGCTTTAAGTATAACTGGACTGTGCCATGTTTAAATGCTCACTTGATTTAAGTATCAGCAGAAAAAGCCAGAACTTGAACCGAAAGCCACCTTATCTGCACGCTAGTCCCTTTTGAGGTAAGGCATTCAAAGTTGCATAAGATAGGACAAAAGCATGACTTTGTTCATTCCAGTCTTGGTTCCTCTCCTAAACAGGTTCCTCTCTCTCTGCTTGGAACACAGGAAAAGAGGAACACAGCACGTTGTGTTATGCTGAGTCAGACCACTGAGCCATCTCAGTATTGTCAACACTGACTGGCAGCAGCTCTCCAAGGTTTCAGGCATGAGACATTCCTACCCTTAGCTGGAGAAGCCAGGGGGTGAATGCAAAGCAGATGCTCTGCCACTGAGCTACAGCCCTTCCCTTAGCCAGATTCCAGTCTTGCTTATGCCACTCTCATGCCTTGGGCTTCCTGTATCCTTTCTGTGTGGTCCCTAGCCTAGCTGCTTCAGAGTCTGCCTGTCTGCCCTTTCAAAGTATAGCCTACACACCCATGTAAGCACACCCAGGCTTAGGGACGTGTCTCAGATTCAGAAAGGTTCATCAAAAGTTGGTGGGTATCAGAGACAAGATCCTTCTAGCAGTGGCCCCAGACCTATGGAATTCTCTCCCCAGAGAGAGAGAGAGATGACCACATCTGTGAAACACCCTCCCATCAGTTGTCATGGAAATAAACAACTATCTGACTTTTAGAAGACATTTGAAGGCATCTACCTTGGACTGGGTATCAGTCCTGCACTATCAGTCTCTTTTAAAGTTCTAGGGTGGGAGAAAAGAAGAAAAAAGGAGCTAATGTTTATGTGGAAACACACCCTCTGACCTGGAAGCCCCCACACCATTCCCCAGCACACAAGGCTTTTCTCTGCAGTTACTCGGTCATAATAGAAGAAAATGAATGTACCCAACATCCATTCTGGGGCAATTCATATTTTTAATGGTCCAAGGTCAAGCCCTGGCCTTGAAAACAATGTCAGGGCTCAGCTTCAGTGATTTCTGGCAGAAACTAAGATCTGTCTTTTGCTCTCCCATCCCCAGCACAAACAAGGAAAGAGGAAATGATGGGTAAACAGATGACATACGGAAAGTGTGGAGCGGGGGCAGGAATAGACAGGAGATGATCGTGAGTGGGATAGGCAGAAGAGCTTTATGCCTTTCTGATTACATGTATCAGGTTTTAAATGGAAGCTTCACCCACTGTCTGATAACCAAGGCACAATATCACTTTGAGCCACAGATGTAGAAGCTGAAACAACAGTCAACTGAGTAGGCACTTTCAGGCACTTGCAACCCTTGTTTGTGCAATTCCATCAATGCCACGAATGAATGGAGATGAAGAGATAATTTTTTCCCCAATTAAACAATTACTCCGTTGTCAAACAGCAGCAAGGATGTTGGAGGGTCTGTCACTGAACACGAGCAGAATATAATGGCTTACCAATGAAAATATTGTTGCAAACGAAGAAAATAAAATTCTGTGTAGATAGTCAATGTCGCTAATGGATATGCAATTTTTCTGATTTGCTTTATCAATCTCTCGCACAAGGTGATAGGTTAATCACTCCTTTTATTGGCTTAATAAATGCCAAGGGTGTTTGAAGTTTAACCTTATAACTTAGTTAAAGGCAAGGGGGGGGGATTCAGCATGGGGTCCTTTTGTGTATACCAAAGATAAAAATTTCTGCAGTCGTCTACCGTTTTTCCAAGAGAGCCTTGAAATACCCTGTTTAGAAGGTAGTTTAGGCAATTACCATGTGGTCTTTCATGTGCATAGTATTAACTATCCACTGTATTTTAGAAATCCTCAAGAAATTATTTATTTAGCCATATCATGTTCTTCCCCAAGCAACACCTCTCATGGTATGTATTTCAGTACAGTGGGCGCTCGGGTTGTGAACGTGATCCGTGTGGGATGCATGTTCGCAACCTGCAGCGTCTGCAACCCGCAACCTGTGTCTGCGCAAGCACTCGTTGCGATTTGGCGCTTCTGCACATGCACAACTGCCAAAACCCGGAAGCAACCCATCCTGGTACTTCCGGGTTTCGGCGGTCCGCAAGCCGAAAAAACGCAACCTGAAGCGTCTGTAACCTGAGGTACGAGGTATAACTGTACTGGTTTATATTCCATACCTCCCAAGTTTGGATCCTCTGTTCCCTTCTCTAAAACTGTGGACAGAATTGTACAAGAATGCATCTGTGGGTAAAATCATTTTCAATGGAAAATCTCACAGGCTACAACCCTGCCCATGGTATCAAAAGTACTTAAACAGGCTTTGCAGGATTACCCACCAAGTTAACTGGTCAAACAAATTCTACTGAGTCAACCGTGGCAGAGTGATTGAACCCAAACAGAATGAACTGAAAAGGTCATCCAGGCAAAAACATTTGACTAGCACAGGCATGTCCAACAGGTAGATCGCGGGGTGTTCCTGGTAGATCCCGGTCGATCTCTGGCTCAGCAATCTCCTTACAAAAAAAAAACAAAAAAACCACACACAAAAACAAAGCTCAACAACTTAAAAGCTTAACAACTTTGGGTAGATCACTGCCAGTTTTTTTTATATTGTGAGTAGATTCCAGTCTATTGGGAGTTGGATGTCCCTGAGCTAGCACAACTAAAGCAGCACAAGAAGTGGGCAGCTTAAGAAAAGTGGAACTCTGGAGGAGGGGCTCTTGTTACCCCATGAAATGTAGAGAGCCAGTGAAGGAGATCAAAGTTTAAATTCCCACTAAAGCACTGTGTGACCATGGGCCAGTCTCTCCTCTCCTCTCCTCTCCTCTCCTCTCCTCTCCTCAGGTGGAATTTGGAAAACCTGTACACCACCCTGAGCTTCTTGGAGGAAGGGTAGAAATTGTTGGAATCCACCTGTCTCAAGAGACAATGGAGTGTACCTCCCGGGGTGAAGTCAAACAGCTGAAGAATCACAGCGCCTGCCGTGGCTGCAGAGACTGGTAACTCATAAACTGCTACCTCCTCGGTTGTTTTTGATGCATTAGCAACACAAAAGTGACCTCCCTGGGGCACAAGCCTAGGCAGTGTGTACGGAGGTCCTGGGCTGCCCAAACAGTAAGACCCCCCTCTCAGCCTCACTGATGTGGTTCAAAGGAAATACATTTGGCACCAGCTTGGCTGCAGGTGTCACTGGAAAGAGGCTTACAAGGTGACATTCAACCATCTTAGGCACTCCACTCTGGATTTGTGGGGGGTTCACTCCTTAGTCTTGCAAGGCAACGGGTAGAATATTTACTGTATAAATAAAATTAAGTCTCAGCTTTGATATTTTAGAAGCAGGAATCTCTACTTCTCAGGAGACCAAAATCACAAATATTTGATATTTTTAATGAAATAGCAGTATATAAATAGTTTTAAAAATAAATACATTTCAACATATGGTAGCAAAGGTTTCACAGGAAACAGTGCCTACTCCAAATTTCATCACTGCTAGATATCCATTCAATCACCTTAAGAAGAAAAACACACACCAGCAAAAGCAAGCCTCGCTATCTTGCCAAGTACCTTTTCCCATTCTTAAATTGTCCTTCCTATCAAGAAAAATAATCCTGATGTCCAAATGAAATCCACTCTGATTCGTCTTGGAACCACTGGCCCTTGTAATTTCTTCAATGATCTTGCCAAATTTGCTGTTCTTTTCCTTCCTTCAAGGCAGCCTTCCTTCCTTTTCCTTCCTTCAAGGCAGCCATTCATCTATTTGCCAACAGCGGCTGGTCCGGATGGGGTGCTGGGGACAGTGGTAAAAAACTGCGCTGATCAACTAGCAGGGGTCCTGACAAGGATTTTTAACATCTCCCTGCAGACTGCTAGTGTACCACCATGTTTAAAAGCAGCCACCATTGTCCCAGTCCCAAAGAAAACAGCAATTAACTGCCTAAATGACTACAGACCCATTGCATCAACATCTGTAGTGATGAAATGCTTCGAGAGATTGGTTCTTCAACACCTTAGGACATGTTTTACACTGGATTTTGATGAACATCAGCTCGCTTACAGGATAAATAGGTCAACAGATGATGCCATAGCCACAGCTTTTCACCTTGCAGCGAGTCATCTGGAGAGACCGGGAAATTATGTCAGAATGCTGTTTATTGATTATAGCTCAGCTTTTAATACCATCTTTCCAGACATTCTTATTAAAAAGCTGATGGACCTGGACTTTCCCCTACCATCTGCGATTGGATTAAAGACTTTCTGAGGGATCGCACACAGATAGTGAGGATTGGGCCTGTTATATCTACCATTCTGAAGCTCAGCACTGGCACCCCACAGGGATGCGTGCTGAGTCCCTACCGGTACTCATTGTATACATATGACTGCATTTCATCTGACCAATCCACTGCAATTATTAAGTTTGCAGATGATACCACCATAATGGGTATAATTACAGGTGGAGATGTATCAGCGTATAGGGAGGAGGTTCAAAAAGTCTACACATGGTGCCTAGAGAACAACTTGCATCTAAATATCAGCAAGACAAAGGAGATGGTGTTGGGACTTTCAGAGGAAGAGAGAGGAACTACGTAGTCCCGTTGTATATCAGGGGTGTGTGTGTGTGTGTGTGTGTGTGTGTGTGTGTGTGTTTGGAAAGAGTCTCTTCCTTTAAATTCCTGGGAGTTTACCTTAGTGAAGACCTCACTTGGAAAATCAATACAACCCAGGTGGTTAGGAAGGCCCAACAGAGACTCCATTTCCTCAGGGTCTTGCGAAAGAACAATATCAAACAAAAATTGATGATCTCATTCTACCGGGCCACAATAGAAAGTGTCCCTTCATACTGTATAACAGTGTGGTACGCTGGTTTGACAGCCACAGACAGGAAGTCCCTACAGAGGGTGGCGAATACAGCACATGACATCATGGGCCGTCCTCGGAGTTCGCTAGATAACCGCTGCCTCAGGAGAGCGAGGAAAATTCTTAGGGACGACTCACACCCTGGCCAGCACCTTTTAAATCTCCTACCTTCGGGCAGGAGATACAGAAGTATAGTCAGCCGCACCAAAAGGTTAAACAACAGTTTTTATCCGTGGCTGTTGGGCTGCTGAATGGAAAAAAATAGTGCTGTAATTGACTTCTGACAAGCACACAGAGCGCGAACAAGACTGAGTGTATGGGGGGGGGCTCGTTTAATTTCACTGCACACAGGTGGTGGTAACAATAAAGGTTTATTATTATTATTATTATTATTATTATTATTATTATATGTCCCCAACTCATATCACCACCTTTAACTATTTTTCTCCTGCTGCATTATCAAACTTAACTCATTCAACTTTTCCCTGCATCCAAGCCCAAACAAATAGATGTGATATAGCATGGTCATTTATGAATAACCAAAAGGAGGCAAAAGTTTTACATCAAATATGCAGGTGCCAATTCATAGGCATAATGCAATGGATTTGTAATTATAATGTAGATGGAAATGAAATATATTTCACCATAGTAGGAAAGATCATGTGGTACAATGGGTCAGTGCATCTGACTGTTAACCAGAAGGTTGGGGGTTCGAGCCTACCCAGGGGTGGCTGTGAGAAAATTTCTGCATTCTGAGGGGTTGGACTAGATGACCCTTTGAGGTCCCTTCCAACTCTACAATTCTATGATTCCACGTCCAGGTGATCTGTTTCCCTGCTGAGTCTGCTGTCCAGGGTGTTTAACTGCTGGTTTGCCACTTTAGGGTCCTTGCTCTCCATTCCTAGGATTCCTTATTTTTAAAGCAGACTTGGAAAAGGCAATGCTTCAAATAGAGAACTGTCTGCTTTAAAATAGAACGGTGACATTTACTGAAGAGAACATATCGATATGAAACCAAGAGATCCGAGGCCCTTTCCCCAACATCCCAAATAAGTATCTCTGCCATGCATAATCAAAATAAAATAAAAGGTCCGTTTTAAAATGTATCATAGAAAGGAACTAAGATCACCAAGTTTTGTCGCTCTTCGGCTCCTGATTCCATCCGCAGTTATCTCTTTCCTCCTATTGTACATGCAATGAGCAATTTCCAATATACATGCTCATTACGCTCCAGTGGAGCGCACCGTGATAAAGCAAAAGGTAAGCAGCACACATTCACCCTGATTACATAGGAGCCGCCACTGGCAGAGAAACTTATTCTCGGCTTACAAAATCCACTCAGACACTTGCACAAAAATTCACATCAGATATCTGATCTTGCTGAATGGATAATGTAAATACGTCACACCCAATAATCCAAGTGTTATCTGCGTTCCAGCTACCAAATCATGCAATATAGCTATACACCAGGTGTAATTTTAATAACCTGAATGCACAAAGAGCAAACAAAGCACAATAACTACAGCATACAATACAAGGCTGATACCCCACCCCCTTCCCCCCGTCCCACACGTACACACCTTAGGTTGCATCCTGCTGTGGTATCTTGTATCAGGTAGCTTATCTGAAACATAAGCAGACCCAAGTAGAGGACAAGGAGCTCACAGTAAATGCTTTTAGGGCAAAAGGCTGAACCCTATTTGATATGTCATCGTCCTCATCTGCTTCAAATAAAGTCTGATGCCATAAGCCAAAAGTTCCTTATTCAAATAAATATCAGCTTTCAAGAAATCAATACTTTAAGTAAAGATATACTAAGAGGTTTTACCAACGAACAGCCAGCAGTTAATCTGCATGATTTAGTTATGTATAGTTAGCACCATCTGCGTATTCTTTTAATGGAGGAGGCATATGGATGTCAAGCTGCAGCTGGCTGACAAGTTGCATCCTCTGTACAGTGTCTTGCAACTGGCACTGTTCATCTCAAAATGCGGGGGGGGGGGGGATTTCAGCAAGCCTTCCTCAAAACAGGCTCAGAAAAGAGAAACAAAATAAATCTCAAGCACATGGTACAATGTCAAGCTTCTTTTTATAGAACATTTCCATCAAGTTTTTCCATGCTCCATGGAGATGAAAGAGCTAGCTAGGGTAAAACTAGGCATGATGTGGGAGCTCCATGTCTAGAACTCCCAATGTCTTTTTCTTTCTGAGAAGGCAGTAATTTGGATTAGGGCTGGGGTGCAGGAGCAATGGCTTAATCAGCCTCCCTTGTTATCATGGCCCAATCCACATCAGAACCTCCGACCCACCATGTCAAAGGGAGAGGGAAGACATTGGGTGCTTCAAACATAGAAGGTGGAAGAAGCACCAAGGGAATCATCTATCTTGGAACTGGTCCTCACCAACAGGGAGGAACTGATCGACGAAGTGGAAGTACAGGGAGCCTTGGGAGGCAGAGATAATGTCCTCTTGGGTTTCGTGATACAGAGGCAGGGGAAAGCTGACTGTAATCGGACACACACTTTAGACTTTAAGAAGTCTGATTTCACAAACCTTAAGGAACTACTGAGTGAGATCCCATGGTCAGAAATACACTCAAAGAGAAGGAAGTCCAAGATGGGTGGGAGTTTCCTAAAGGTGAAATATCTAAGGCACAAATGCAGACAATTCTAACTAGAAAGAAAAGTGGTAAGCTAGAGAAACCAGAAGCTTCAAGATGAGCTGATATTTAAGAAGGACAATGGAAGAAAGGGAATATAACAAAGGAAGAGTATACACAAGTAGCCAGCAGTTGCAGGGAGGTCAGGAGGGTGAACTTTAAACTAATTCAAATCCTCAGGGTCTGATGAGTTGTACCCAATGGTACTAAAATAACTTGTGGATGTAATATCAGAGCCTCTGTCTACAGTCTTTGAGAATTCTTGGAGAACAGGTGAGATCCCTGCAGACTGGAGGCAGGCAAATGTCCCCATATTCAAAAAGGGGGGGAAATAAGGCTAGGTAACTACTAACCGGTGAGCTTGACATCAATACCACGAAAGGTCCTAGAATAGATAATTAAGCAGTTGGTCTGTTAGCACTTGGAAAGTATGCTGTGATTATTAAGATCCAAGTATAGGTTTCTCAAAAATGTGTCATGCCAGGCAAATCTCATTTGTTTGTGATAGAGTTACAAGCTTGGTGGATCAGGTGAATGCTGTGGACATACTGAAATCAAGACACACTGAGGCTTTTGACAAAGTCCCCCATGGTGTTCTTGTAGACAAGCTGGCGAAATGTAGGCTGGATGAGGTTACAGTTAGATGGCTTTGGAGCTGGTTGACTGACATCCATGAGGCTGCTTGAGACAACAAAACTAGGTTGTATCCCATTAGCAAATTCAGGAAATCACACGAAGAGCAGGATGGCAATACAGTATTTGCAAGGAAGCTTTAAAGAGCTCAATTTAGCTTATCGAAGGAGTGGTTAAGTCAGTTTTGTCTAAAAACAAGCCGGCTTCATTACTGCAACTTATCAAACAGAGGGTTAAGAAGTGGCAGTCTAAAGTATGCATGCAAGAAAAAAGATATCTCATGGCTTAATCTAGCAGACAAAAGCATTTTTTTAAATGCAACAGCTAAAAGGTGAACATACTTGTAGGCAGCAAAAGCTATTAATTAATATTATGTGCGTCTAAAAAATAGAAGGGGTAGAGGTTGCTTACTGGAGGTTTTTTAATAACTACATTAGTCACTGAAGTTTGGAAATATGCAAGGAAGCATAAAAATGAGACAGCTTTATATTTAGCATTGCAGAGCAATAGAACTCTTGTTTAATAACTGAGTGGCAGATATAATGGTCTACCTGACCAGGCATGCTCCTCTATCAAAAGGAGACCACACGTGTAGTTTATATTACAGGTGTGGTGCAGTGGTGGAAGCAGATTAAAGAAACTGAGCTAATTCTGGAGGGTTTTTCAAGACTGTATGGACCTCTGACTTGTGAATCTTTTATGGCTTTTCACTATCAGTTCTACAGAGCTGGTTCCATTAAACCTTTTAATTTGACTCATACAGACTTACTTTCAAGCCAACGTTGTCTCTGGATTTCAATTACAGAAACACATACCAATAATTTCCTCTTAGATTTACAACTGGGTCTAATCCTTCAGTAACCCAAGTCAATTGAAATGAGCATATTAACCTCAGGGCTTGCTTACATTATCACTTATGCGGCAACGATAAGATCTTAATGGATTTCAACTTTGTGTTTGTTGACACAACCGATGGACAAATCTGAGCAAAGTGAACATTAAAGGAAAGAGCTCTAGGCATCAAATGTCATCTTAAGCTAACCGTGCACAAAATAATAATAGTGCAGACAGTAACTGAGGTGGACAGGGAGCTGGGGAAAGTATTGACTCTCTGCTGAGAGAAATTCAACGCGGGTCTTCCGCTCAGTTTATTATACCTCAGGGCTCTGAGCAACAATGTCAAATGAGCCTGAGGAAGAGTAGCCCATTCGGAATAACAAACCTAAACTTTAAAGCATCAGGTCCCTTTACTGTGCACACAAACAGTTTTCAACATATATAAACTATTCAGGAACAGGACGTTTGTGAGGTATTACATCTATATTAGATAGGAGCCCATGTTAGTAAGTGTGACATCAGCTTTCAAACATGGAACAGAAGGCAGCATATTGTACACTGGAAAATTTGAGGAGAACACAAGAGGAGACCTGATCAGATCAAAGACCCATCTAGTCTAGAATCCCATTTTCACAATGGTCAGTCAACGCCCTCAACAGCACTCTCTCCACTTATGATTTCCAGCAGGTGGTATTAAGATATATGCTGCCTCTGACACTGGAGGTAGCAGTAGCCTGTACAAATTTGTCTAATCCTCTTTTAAAGCTATCCAAGTTGGAGGTGGCCATCACTTACATCTTACAGGAACAAATTCCATAGTTTGACTATGCACTGTGTGAAGTACCTCATCTTATGTGTCCTGAAACCTCCAACATTTGGATAAAGGATTCTTATTAGAAAAGGTCAGTGTAACCAAGCTTGAATATATTGCTCTGTCAAAGCCCAGGTTTTTTTATTTGTCTATACCGAAAGGTCCTACAAAGCTCCAAGACAGGAATTTAAATTAAACGTCTGACCCTAGTGGATTCTTTTTCTTTTAAAAAACATGGCATAGCTTTATGTTCCTGGACTTCTAACAATGGGCTTTGCATTGTTCATTCTCTGCCGCTTTAAAACACACACAAACACAGAGTTATTCTATAGAACGCTTCCCATCCTAACACTACTGTGGCTTTTTCCATTTCATTCACCCAGCCATCAATGGGGATATTGTTTAATCTCACAAAAGACAAATCATTTGTGGGCGAATGAATTTTGATGTTGCTACATTCCTCCGGATTAAAAAGGAATATGCAGCTCACCAAGAGAGGAGAAGTAAAGGAACAAGGATGTGAGAGGGGGTGGGAAGCATTCTTAACTAACACAGTGGTTCAAAGAATTGTATTCCACTGACACAGTGAATTCTTGAGACTCCTGAATGTTTGGCAAGAAAGCATCAAGCAAGCCTCTCCAGTTTGCTTACAAAATGCTATTTGTCTCCAATCAAGTGGCAGAAGATTGCGGAAAAGCTTCAACATGTTTCTTTCCTTTCCTTGGACTACAACACAAAAAGTTAAACCTCTCCAGGACCAGTTGGGAGAGTATACAAAGAAGTCTGGTTTTTGTCAAAAGTTGCCTTGGTTTATTATATTTCTTCTTTCTTTCTTTCTTTCTTTCTTTCTTTCTTTCTTTGCAAGATCAAACCACCTTCTCCATCTTGAACCAGAGTTTGAAAAGTAAGCAGAGAATGTGCATTTATTTGTCACAAAATCACAGAACTTCAATTTTACAAGGAGAAAACCAAACTAATTATTCACATAATAAAAAGTTAAAAAGAAAGGTGCAAGATACATTTGAGAACTACATGGTGGTTTGTACAGAAAGACAGCCACAACTATGTTCACACCTCAATCTTCAAATCATGTACCCCACAATATTCCCATTTATTTCAGTGGCATGGTTTTCAAGTGTTTGAGACACTGAGTGTATTTGAGATTGTCATACACAAAGGCGTAAACAACACACACAATATGCCAACGGAATTCATGGTGTGTTTGAACTGTAATGCAAATGTAAATTCTTTTAGGTAATGAATCTCCCTGTAGCCCAATGAGGGAACAAGAATTTGAACTGAAGTCCAAAGAGCAAGTAAACCGAGGGAAAACAGAGTTTGTGCTTCAGAGCAATGAACTGACTTTAAAAGGCAACCTGCCCAGTGAGTAAGAAAGGAACACAAACCCAATCAGGAACATAGGAAGTTGCCCAATACCAAATCAGACCACGTGGCCATCTAAGCTCAATACTGTCTACACTAACTAGTAGCAACTCTCAAGGGTTTTAGGCAGGGGTCTCTCCCAGGCTCTACCTGGAGATACCAGCAATTGAGCCTGGGAGTTTCTTCATACAAAGCACATGCGCTACCAGAGCTACGAGCCCCACTCCCTTGTAGGTATCAATGGAATCCAGTTGGAGCCCTTGAACTCACAAAGGGCTTTTGATCCAAAAGACAACTCCACTAACAAAGGGGGGGGGGGAGAGAGAAATATTTGGCGATTCACCCTTCTCCCTGCAGTCCCCTGCTTTTTATCCTGTTCTGGAGGGTCCCCCAATTCTCTGAGGCTGACTTTAGGGAATGCTGAGAGAGGAAATTGCACTCCTCCCAAAAAAAACTTCTCTTTTCTTCTTTCACAGATGCAAATACATTTGCTGGATTAAAAGCCTTTCCATGAGTTGAAAGGCACCAACTGTATGCCAAATCATTGAACAAAATGCTTCTCATGCTACGGACAGCTTCAAGGTGAAGAGAGAGATCATTCCATCTTGCTCGACATGTTTCAGGTAGCATATGAACTGCCTGTAACCACACCTGGAACACCAAAATACACCAAGATCTTCTGTAGAGGTTGTTCTCATGCACCTCTGCCACTGGAGGAGCTATTGGTGGTGGTGTCCAACTGTAGAATGCTTTTGTTCCGGAAACTTTGCCTCTTGCCAATTCTGAGATCGTTTCCATGACTTGTCTATTAATCCAATCTGTTGTATCACTGCTACTGCTTTTACACTGATCTTTTTAGATTTGATGCTTTTAGTACTGTGTGGTTTTAACTGTTTTTATTGGGTTGCCTTTTTTTTTGTAAGATGCCATGGAAATTTATTTAAAGGGCTTGGTTGAAATCCCCATCAAACATATGATTTACAGAATGTTCTGTTAAAGTCAAACTTTTTCAGGACTCCTTTCCTTGTCACCTGAATTAAACCATTTGCCTGTGGTTCTGCCAAAACCGTTGAAGCAGCATTTAAAGTTATTTCAGTAAATAAACCAAGAAACAACTCCATGTTTTCTCACATTCACGTGTGTAAAATATGCTGAGCATTTCACACAGTTGTAACAGGAAAACAAGCTTCCCTCAAGGAATAGATGAACAAACATGTGTAAAACAGGTAGCTCTTATCTAATGTTGACAGTGCTTTGCACATTTGTGTCTTGGATCTCCAAGGAGACCATTAAAATAAAGAGAGCAGGCAACCCTTTAGGGAAGGATTCTATCTGCCTTGGCCATACCGCTGAAATGGGCAAAGGATAAATAAATTCATTGTGGGAGAAGGACGTTCTCAGAGTTTATAGTCATAACTACAAGGGTGCTTACTGAAGTTCTTTGTCCTGGCTAGATCCAACGAAGATGGGTATTGAAAAGGCCTTGTTTAAAATCAAGCCACATTTCCTTGAATCAAGAAACATAAAAACCCATCAGAAGCCAGAGTTCAATTTACCTCCAAGTATCTGATACACTACAAAACTCTGTGGACTTCACAGGGAGGGGTAAGCTTACAATCTCCTCTCTCTTCTGGCACATCTGATACCTCATTCCCATCAAGGAAGCCTGGCCCAACGCTTCGGGATCTAGGCATTAACCCTAAGGTACAGGCACACACCTGGGTAGAGATAAAAACATTGTAAATGGCAAAATGTCAACCAAATTGCAGGAGGTACAAATTCACATACAGCTCCTCCTCCATTTCATAATTATTCTGCCCCACTGTTTACAACGTCTGTGGGCTCAGAAACTTGTGTATCTGGCAACTTAGGCAATGCCTCTTGTACCTGATGGCATTCTGGAGTCCACAACAAATCTGTTAGTTATTAAGTTTCCACGATATTTGTTTTCCTTTTGTTTTCTTGTTTTTGTGCAAGCAATTAACATGGCTACCCACTCTGGAAAATGTTAAGACGTTACCCTCTATCTCCATAGCTCCTATGTAAAGGTAAAGGGACCCCTGACCATTAGGTCCAGTCGTGGCCAACTCTGGGGTTGCGGCGCTCATCTCGCTTTATTGGCCGAGAGAGCCGGCGTACAGCTTCCGGGTCATTTGGCCAGCATGACTAAGCCGCTTCTGGCAAACCAGAGCAGCACACGGAAACGCCGTTTACCTTCCTGCCAGAGTGGTACCTATTTATCTACTTGCACTTTGACATGCTTTCAAACTGCTAGGTTGGCAGGAGCAGGGACCGAGCAACGGGAGCTCACCCCGTCGTGGGTTATTCGAACCGCCAACCTTCTGATCTGCAAGTCCTAGGCTCTGTGGTTTAACCCACAGCGCCACCCGCGTCCCTATAGCTCCTATGTACCAACAGGGAATTTTTATTTGCTGAAAATCTGTGTTTTTAATGCTCTAGCTTTATTTTGCAATAGGTACCGTACTTTTCCGTGTATTAGATGAGGTTTCCCCCCTCAAAACAAATGTCAAATAATGGGGGTGGGGGGCGTCTTATCCATGGTCAGGGCATTTTGGTGTCATGGGATTTGTTGCTTCTGCTAGCCTGAGATAGTCAGCAGTGTTATTGGTGGCTGAGACAAGAGCTGGTGTGGATTTGCTGTTGCTGCGGCTTCTGGCTGCAAGGGAACAGCTGATAGGCGGGTTTTGTGCGCACGCGCAACAGCGCAGATCGGACAGGTGAGTGATCTCCAGACACAGCGCATCCCGCGTCACCAGTGCTGCCACCAGAGACCAGCCTTTGTCGCCGTCTCTGCAGCCGGAGGTGCCCAGCAAGGGTTCGTCGCTTCCCGAGGCCCAGCATGAGCCATTCCCTCTGTGGGGAACTGAAGGATAATAATAACGAAAAGGAGGAGATGATCTGTGCTCACTGCCCTCTTTGTCCTTTGCCTTCACCGCCTTACTTCACCTCAGCTGCTGCTGCTGCTGCTGCTGCTGCTACTGCCCGTTGCCTGCCACCTTCATGTTCTTCTCCCTGGACCCCTCCCCCACTTCCATCAATAAATAAGAAAGCACGTGAGCCGCCCATCACTGGTGAGGAAGGCAGGCAGGCAGGCAGAGCGAGTCAGTCCGTGGCTGGAGGGGGAGGAGCGTATGAAGGATGGGAGTTACCTCATAGCAACGCAATGGCGTCCCTCCTCCTCCTCCTTGCCTCAGGCTCTGCTGGGTTACATTGCTGTCTGCCTGCGGGAAACAAGGACAGCAAGAAGAGGGGGAACGAACCAGGGGGAGCCATTTTCTTCAGTTTGCATCCCCAAAAATAGGGGACGTCTAATACATGGGGGCGTGTTATACACGGAAAAATACGGTATACACAACTACATTGAAGACAGATATATAAAGGGTCGGATAAGCTTTAAATGCAGAATATGCATCTCAAATCACTGCTTCCAAATACAAGGCAGAGAAGGAAATCAGCACACGGGCACAAAAATCCAATCATTCTAGTCCTGGACACCTGCAAGAAGTTCTGAAACTAGAAGCCTCTGCACTAAACAGCAACTGCAATTATGGGGTTAGCTTCCCTCTTCCCTCTGCGCACACCTGCAGTTTCCATTTATGTTTAAAAGCAACCAGAAAGGCATGAACATACTTTCTGGTGCAAACAGCCTATTTCTTTCCCCACCAACACCCTCAGAAAGAAAATGTGATTTGCTTAGCTTTTCTACCATTTTTGCTCTTTATAATATTCATGCAATTGCAGTTCTACCGTGAGGGGGAGGGTAAGACTCCTGTTGGTGACACAAAAATAAATAACATCCTGATAACATGTAAGCTGTGGAGCATAAAGGAGGTTCAGAATGATAAAACATCTCTCCTCCCCCCCCTTCCGCTACAAGAGAAAGTAATAGGTTTTAAAACACAAATAAGTGAAATGAACGAAGTTATTGATCAGAGGGTGGGGGTGGATGGAGGGTGGAAATGACAAGAATGGAAACTCCTCCAAATTGGGGTGGGGGGATCGAACTCCACTGGAAGCAAAGCTGCAGATAACAAATGAAATACTTCCTTTTCTTCCAGCATGTGCCTCCCCATAAATGGAACTCACCTATGGAATGCAGATACAATTTGTTCCATGACAGACACAATCCCTTCATGTGGCAGAGGTCAAGGTAGGAAGAGCCGAGAGAGCAAAACAGGTTGAAAAAACAAATGAGGGAGAATGACTTTCCAAATGTTCCAAGTGCTCCTGGTTTGCTTATTAGACACCCATTCAGGAAAGTGGATGAATTATGCATCTAATAAACTGCATCCAACACACCTGTTCTGAAGTTATGGAAATCTGCCCAAAAGAAGAATTTACTGGCATCACTTTTGTAAAATCCTGAAGAGCACAAGCATGGTCAAGCAGGCAGAGTGATGGGCTGGGACACGGGAAACCTGAGTTCAATTTGGGGTTAGTAATGAACTCGGTTGCTGAAGGTGCAACAAGTCACCACAACTTCAGCCATTTAATGAAGCACACCCTTGCCTACGCAAGACATGCTCTTGCCTGCATGCAGCAGGCTAACCCCTTTGTCTCTTCTTATGCCCGAGGGGTCATTTACAATCTAAATCAGGATAAACTAAATCCATCCCAGGACAGATGACTGCCAAATCCAATGACTTCTTAGCAGGTAAAATACATAGGAGAAAATTTGCCATATTCAGGCTCCAAACTGACAAAGAATGACGATTCTAAAGATCTAACAGTAATATGGAACAGATAATTTCCCCAAACTGAACGTTTCCAGTACTTTATTTTTCTATTTTATAAGTTAATTAGTAACAATGAATGGACAATATTCAGCAAGCTTAGCAGTTTTCCATTGTTTAGCCTTTACTAAATGCAAGGAAAAGAAACATACCCAATCAGATCCCTCACTAGGATACAGCTTTCCAAACTTTTCATGTTGGTGACACACTTTTTAGACATGCATCATTTCACGACACATTAATTCAGTTTTACTAGAAAACTGAAGGTTAAACTAACCCCTTTGCAGCCCCAGGAGGACTGCGGGGAGCGTTCACACAACACACCTACACACTGCAGGCGAAACACCGTTTGGAAAGCTCTGCACTAGGGCATTAGAAAACTGCCTGATGTAAACTGCCATAGACGCAGGGGGTTGGGAATCAAAATCCATTTTTTTTCTGGAAAACCCCACTCACAGAAGTAACTGTGCGCAGCTCCCACAGTGCATTCTGTTTAAACCAGAACAACTCCTACTTGAAGATACGCAATCAGTCCACACATTGCCTCTGCTTCCATGGCTACACCACACCTAAATGGTCACAGAATCATAAAATCATAGATTTGTAGAGTTGAAAGGGACCACAAGGATCCTCTGCAATACAGGAATATTTCACCCAACATGGGACTCAAACTCACAGCCCTGAAATTAAGAGTTTCATGCTCTGCCAACTGAGCTATACTTAGGGCATCAGTCCTGAGAATAAACATTTTCTTTCAAATAAAAATGTTCCCAGTAAGAGCGCTGGCATGCAAAATCCCCAGGCTCTCAAATACCAAGACAGTGATCCTATGCACACTTATCCATGTGTAAGTACCACTGAAATCAGTGAAACTAACTTTGAGCAGACATGCAGGGACTCTACAGAGAGCCAATGTTTGTATGTTTTAACCCAACTCTGCTGTGGTAACTCTTAATGAGAAATTTAATTATAAAATGTATCTTCTTTGGTAGAGTTTGCTTCTTTAGATCTAACAGTCAGTGTAAAATGTGCCTACAAGACAAGATAGATAGAGCAGAGTTTCATTTACGAGGAATTATTTATGGTGCATGATTTCATTTTCAATAAATTTACACTGTGTAGAAGTGTCATTTCCCCCCTCTCAGTTTCATTAGTTTTCTGTTTCTAGTGCCTTCATTCTTGAATCAAGATAGGACAAAAATCAATCAGTGAATAACTAAAACACACAAAAAAACATCTCCTAAAGTGTGACTTAATGGATGTTAGGCAAAATTCAGTCTATTGGGTTTTTCTTTAGCACAATACTGTACTTGAATCCCAACAACCATGACTTGTCATTTCATTTTCACTATATATTTAAGAGAAATAAAAGTTGTAACCTTAAAATACATGTCAGCAAATGACAGGTGAGCCTACATAAAATTTTCTTCAGAGATTAAGGAAGAAAGAACTATTGGGTCCGGGAATTGTTTGGGGGTTGTTTATTGGGGAGTTTGTTGGTGGCGGGGGGCGGGGCGGGAGGTTGTTACTGTTATTGGTACTAATTTTTCTATCTTTGTTTCAGATCTTATTATTTATGTGGAAATTGTTTGATTTGGTTGTACACTTGTTTGATTTGGTTGGTGTTTTGTTATGCTTGTAATTGTGTGTCTTTTTTCACATTGTAAGCTGCCTTGAGCGTTCTTTTAACTATGGAGAGGCGGCATAGAAATCAAAATATGTATGTATGTATGTTTGATATCACTGGCTTGAGTCCACAAAGTGACTTGCACAAGCAATTAGCACTCCCCTTTTTGCAAAGTATGCTCCTTCCAAATCTTGCCAACTCCCTTGTCTTGCTGCCATCCCCACACCACATTCTCTGCCGTTCTAGAAGATCCCTCAATGCTTTTCAGAGGAACGTGATGAGATGTCCTCTTGCTTATTAAGTAGCGAGAGAATTATCTGAACTCAGCCATTCTTTATGTGCGTACACTAGGGTTAAAATCCTGAACAGCAGGTGCAGCCAGCCACACACAATGCCAAGGAATTCTCCAGTTTCAAACACTGTCTCAATTAGCGAGCAACCATATAAGAATACCAGCTCACAATTAACATGAATCATACACCAATGGCAAGTAATACAGCAGGACACCAAAAACTTCCCTAGAAGCAAATTTCCTTTATTACGCCTAATGCATCAGTCTGATGTGACGCAAATGTTAGAAGGTGCTAATATCAGACATGCAGGTGGGTACCTTAAAAAAAAAAAAAGAATTCACTCTATTTTAAATCCAGGATGTTTTAAAATTCATCTCCCTCCAAACAGGCTGCAAGACAAGAACAATACTGAGGCCAGGGAGAGAAACCTTGCTCCCAGACACTTTATTGAGGGGCTGCTGTGTGCCTAAACACCAGCATGGAGTACACTTTTATGGCAAGCTTCTAAGCCCCTGAATAAAAGAGGGTCTTAGTTGAAATATTGTCAGAAGTTTAACTACCCTGGGCCAAACTGACATCACCACAAACACAGGAAAAGCCTGCAGACACAGCTGGCTTCACCCCAGAGCTCAAACTGGACCAGAGCCTCCCTCAAAGTTGGCATGGCCGAAATGCACAAAGCTAACACAGAAGCAATGGAAGCAGCCAGGTCTCTTGGGGCTCTGGTCCTTTGCCCTGGCATCTGTTGGGTGCCTGCTTGAAGAGGACGAGAGGCACTGTGCACCTCATGAATTAGCACCTGCCATCTCACCTGTGAAATCAGCTCCAGAGGAATTCAGTGACACCTTGCTGAGGAACAGCCATTATGTACTACATTCCTGCTAATAACTTGCAAGAACTCCAGGGAACAACCAACAACAACAACAACAACAACAGAAGAGTACCCTTTTGTTAGCAGTTATTTACACCAGCAGGCTATCATTTGTATGGAGAACTGTTGCTTTGTTAGGGTTTTAAAGAAAAAGACCACACAAGAATTTATTTTATTTATTTTTTATACGCCCTGGAAATAGATCATTCTGACTGGTTACTAACAAAGCTGGACTTCATGAAGAGGCTTTCTTCATGTGATTGTGAATAGAATAACCTCACTGAAAATTACACATTGAGGGTGCGAGTCTAAGGCTTTAAGAACAAAATCTGGTGGAGTTTTGCCATTGATTTCCAGTGGATCTGGATTTCTCTTAGCATTTCCAAAACAATTTTACACAAAGGACCACATGGCGCTATTCCTAGCCTGGTATTTTCTCCCTCTTCTTACACCAAGGTGCTTCGTTTGAAGTAGCTTAGTTTGAAGTTATGCCCCAGTACTACCCATGTTTGGAGAAAACAAATACATACACAAATCTCACATTATGAAACAAATTCATTATTGCTGTTGAACTCCTGAATTTATTACATCAGATTTTTCGAGTATAAACACCCCAAATCCAAGCCTCCAAAATCCAGATTTGGGCTCAAAGACATCAGATTTAGAATATCTACATGTTCCTTAAACTGGGTATCCATGAAGCAGCTTTTCGCTTACTACATTACTACAGTACCAGCTGTAATCTATAGCTTCAATAGTTTTTTTAATTGCTCAAATCTAATGGACAGGGGAGGAGCTTCACTGCAGGAGGAAATTCCATTTGTACCATTTTCTTAATTGCAACTGCTTCTCCATCTCCAATCTAAGTCAATGAAGTGGGAGAAAATAACTAGACAAGATTGCAGCTTCTATTTCTACCCAATTTCAATTCTATGGGAAATTCTTTTTTTAAATAAACAGCCTCATGTTTGCTCTTCAGTAAACATGCTCATGTGCTTTCACCTAAAAAGAAAAATTCCCAACAATGGGTGAACTGTGAGAGCACATAAGCCCTGGCATTCATGAAACAGAAGGCAACCTGTCTTCAAAGACAGACTGCCCATTGCTATTGCAATGGTACCTCTGGTTACAGACACCTTGGATTACAGACATCAGGTTACAGACTCCGCTAACCCGGAAGTAGTACCTCAGGATGAGAATGGAAATCACGTGGCGGCAGTGGGAAACCCCATTAGCTAAAGTGGTACCTCAGGTTAAGAACAGTTTCAGGTTAAGAACGGACCTCCAGAATGAATTAAGTTATTAACCCGAGGTACCACTGTACTCCTAGCCTGCCAAACACCTCCACAGAGTCTTGACTGAGTCCTGGAAGACCTGCTTCCTGCCTTGCAAGCCCTTTTTCCACCTGGCCTGGGAGGGTGGGGTCCTGGCCAACTCCAGCTATAAAAACTGAGGCTGCTGAACAGATGCTAGGGCATTTTATGAGGGCGGGTTGTTGCTGTTATTGATATAACTTTTTGTATCTTTATTTTAGATCTTTATTTTAGAAACGGTTCCATTCCGGATGGAAGATGCAAGGCTGGGGGGCAGGTCCATGCCATCCCCACTCCATTGCAAGGCAAGCCTTGCTGGGTGGCTGCACTACTCCCCATGGCCAGGACTGTCTTCAGAAATGGCTTATGGGACCAAAATTGGCCAGGGGGCGTGTTCCTTCATGGCTCTTCTGGTCTTTCTGGACTCTCCTTTTGCAGCTGGTGATGGCGACAGTGGTCTCAGCAGCACAGGGACCTCTATAGCTCTATAGCTCAGCAGGTGGTGTTTCTCCCTAGGAGCTATCTGTTATTTGTATGAATTTCATCTTATTTATATGAAAAAACCCCACATACATTGTTTCATTAAAAATACTTGAGAAATCTCCCTTTTATACTGGTGGGTAGGAGAAGATAAAATTTGTGACATCCCATGTGCCAGCCAATCACTGCACGCAGCCATGCTCCATTGCAAACTCAAGACACATTTTGGCAAACTTGGTTCTGGAGAGAAAATGTTTCTTTTGAACAAAGCACGTTGAGTGAACTTACAAAGGGGCTTCACTTTTCAAATAATGTTACATTTGTACATTCTATACTCTCATAGTGCTTCTTAACACCATTCGGCATCTGTGTATTTCTGCAGGTTGTCAAACTGCTCGACATTACTCCAAAAGCCCCTAATTAGTTTAATGATCTATACTTTCAAACTACCAACTGGCGTTTAGAGTTCAAGCAGGGAGGTGGGGATTAAACTACTTCTGTGAATTAAAAAAAAAAGCACGGCTGAGTAATTGCTGCTTCGTGCCTGCATAGATTTCATTCAGTTCAATTATATTCCAATACGTAAAAAGCAGAGTGGGGGTGAGAATAGACACTTTAAAGAGCTATTTCAAGAAGCTATGTTGAAATCTGTACAAATGGAAAGGAGAAAATAGAACACCACTGTTTAATGAAAGTAATGTGTAGTTATTTTTCCTAGGAGGATAATGTTTATTGTTATTATCATACCACCAATGTGTTTTACATGCTACTTCCACTAAGCCATCATCACATTTTCTGTCAATCAAATACAACCATATTCAAGGTAGATTGCAACAATGGTCTGCAGTACAATCCTCAGATTGCATCTGCTGGGCAAAGATCAGATCAAACTTATGCCAGCGCTACAATGATTATATCAGAATGGTGTTACTGTGGCACAGGTGTTATGCAACAACCGTTATGTCAGTAGTACATGGCCAGCACAATGGGTAGCTAGGTTATGGAGCTTAGGTGGATTCCTGTGGTCACTGAGTCTCACCCTTAATAATAGCATGGCATTACTACCCTACACTGGAGGTCACTACAAGTGCCAGCCAACCAAAGCAAGTAACCAGGACTATGGGTGAGTATAGTGTTCATAGCTCAAGATGAGAAGCATGGAGCTACAGCTCTGCCCTGATGTCTAACTGGGGAGAAGGCAATTGGGCATGTGGGTTTTGTGTACTTTGCACTAACAGCAGACACAAGGAGGGCATATCGCTTACACTTCTTCCTGACATAGTCCATCTCAACTGGGCATCTTCACCACCATCACTGCCAGGACAAGCACTCCTACAGCGTTCACTACAGAGGAAGAGACCATGCCTCACAGCATGACTCCTGAATCTCCATTGGAGGAAAGCAATGTGTATGCAGAGCCCTCAAATACCTACAGCCACAGAATGTCTATTCATCCCTCCCTCCCACCCACAATATGGAGCAACAGAGTCCTAGCTAAGCAAGCCTCCTTTACTCAACATATCGGAATGGTGTGTGACCACAAACAGCACTCCAACACTCACAGAGGTAAGAATAGTTCCTTCAGTTCTTGGAATTAATGGCCAAACTAAATGAAGCTGCCATTACATGAAAGCAATCAACATGCATGTTTTTTGCTAAGTAAATAAGCAACTGTGGGAAGCCCGAGCAACCTCAGGACCATGGGGTGGGAAGCAGACACAGGGAAGGGGAATATTAAACGTTTTCTCTCCATGTCATGGTCCCAGCAAGTTATCACCTTTCGGTAGCTTGCATCAGTGAAGGCTTCCATTGAAAAAACACAATTTCAGACAAGAGGTGCTTTTTTATTTATCACCATCATCATCATCACAGACTTTTATTGAGCTAGCCATAGGCCATGGCATCATTCAGAAAAATAACAAAAGGAAAAACAGCAATAACCATAAAAATCATCAGGCACCACACATACAATATAAACCACGGTCACAACTACTAAGATTGTTTGTTGCATAAAATAGAATATCAGAAGATTCTCTAGTAAAATGTGCCAAATTACATATCCGAATCCCTGTGGAGTTGACCGCTATTTTAACTTTTTTATTTTTATTTATGTCAGCAAGTGGTTATTTCCAGTGTTTTCTGTTGCGAGCATGATGTTTAAAGGAGAGGACTATATAATCAATACCTATTTGGAAGCATGAGATAAATTTAGGTCCTAACTAGCACCTAACATCTCACCAATTGGTTCTGTAATCAGGTATGAAAGCTTAAACCCAGGTGGATACCTATGGAAATTCAAATTATGGCAGCAGAAAAATATAGACAGATGCTAAGATTTGGTACGAAACAATAATGTAGTAGCATATGAGCCAGGTGTGTGCGTTAATGCACTAAGACTGCTATCTTTTCAATATACAGAAGTAAAATTGTTTTTGATGAAACAGAATGAAAAAAATGTGTTTAACCAAGAACTAACAGAATTTGAAGTAACAGGAGCAAGTGAGAAAAATAAGTTAAATATATGGGGTATTACTGAATACTCGGAAACTAGATGGGGAAGTGCATGTGAGGAAGTGGGATAGAGATTTAAAGATGGAAGTCCCAGATGAAGCATGGAAGTTTATATTTATCAGTGGTTTTTGTTTCACAATAACACTGCAATACAGTGGTACCTTGGTTTGCAAACACTCTGGTTTGCATACGTTTTGGATTACAAACATGTCAAACCTGAAAGTGCGTGTCCCGGTTTGCAACCTTTTTTTGGATTACGAGCCTTTTTTTTTTTTTTTTTTTTTTTTTTTTTTTTTTTTTTTGAGGCTCCACTGGTGAAAGCTCGCCTTGGGTTAGAACCTGTTTTGGTTTACAAACGGACCTCCGGAACAGATTATGGTTGTAAACCAAGATACCACTGTACTGGGGAAACTGCTTTAAGATTAGTATGCAATGGTACTTACCACCTTGGAAAATGTGGAAGGCCTATAACGAAGAAGAAGGAAGGTGCTGAGTATATTACCATTTGGAGTAGATGTGTGAAGAAGAAAAAAGGCAGCCAGATACAGGAAGACAAAGTTAAAAGTCACTGAGAAAATGTTTCAACTAAAACTAGATCCAGTGATGAATTATGTTGAAAATTGTGTGTTGGTTGGAAGGCATGTTCCAGTTTTGTATGTTCTCAACATCGTAAGTAAAATAGAAGAGAGATGTCTCCAAACAGTCAGGAGGCAGCTATTGCCCACAGAATCTGGTGCATGCCAACAGAATATGTACATTTAAGTCAGGGATGGGGAAGCCGTTGTTGTCCAACTGTTATTGGACTACAACTTCCAACATTCATGTCAATTGACAGTTCTGGCTAGGGCTGATGAGAATTGGATTCCAACATCATCTGCAGTGCCGTAGAGGTTTCCCGCCCCTTCTTGAAAGTGTGTACCACAATGAAGCACCAGTTCACCCACAGGAAATGTGGTGGCTGCAGAAGAAGACAAATACAGTCTTCAGGTTGTGCTCAGGTTGCGAATGTGATCCGTGCAGGATTTAGCGCTTCTGCGCATGCACGACTGCCGAAACCCAGAAGTAACCCGTTCCAGTACTTCCGGATTTCAGCAGTCCGCAACCTGAAAAAACACAACCTGAAGCAGACGCAACATGAGGTATGACTGTAGACTTAAATCCAAATACTTTGTCAACTGCGTTATAGATAGCTGGGAAAGCAACTGGCCAGAGAAGCAGAAGGTTGTAAAGAGATGGACTCATTGTTTCCTGAGAAGTCTACACGAGAAATATTCAGCTGACATGGACAGCAAAAACCCAGATACCAAGGTAATCTTTCATTTTCCAGAATGACATCTTCCAAATGTGCTTGGCTTTTAATAACAGTAAATTATATTAAGAATTGAGTAGTGTGGTGTGAAGAGGAATACATATGGACCGCAAAGTTAATGTTCCAATTACTGTTAATGTTCCTATTACTCTGCAAACCACAAAACGTTTAGCTGAACATCTTTAATTGAAATGTTCTGAACCCTCAAGAAGCAGGCACAGAAGCTCACGAAAAAGCAACAAAACCCAGCAGCACAGAACCAAATTAAGTGCACTGACTCGGCATCAAAGTAGTCTACCCACCTGTTTTGCATTCATCATCCAGGTCCATCTTGGCCTTCAGAACCCTAGATGAACATCTCAGGACCCCAATTCTAGCTGATGAAAATTATTCCTCGTAAGCCTAGCTGCTAAGCCACACAGAACTGAAAAGGCGCAGAACACCTCTTCTTGGGCTAAAGATTTCTGCACTGAAGGGGTTTGGACTAGATGACCCTCGTGGTCCCTTCTAACACTACAATTCTATGATTCTACTATTCCTCTGCTACAGCCTGATATAATGTCAGCAACACCAGCCCAGTATGAGGATGGTGGCTGAGAAGATCAAATAGTACTAACACAGCTTCCTTCTAAAACATTACGGAAATGGGAAATTCAGGGATGCCCTATGATGGCCTCACAAAATTTAGCCAAGTATACTGTATATCTAGTCTTACAAACAGCGGCACCTTGCCTCTAAAAGCTTATCACACCTGATTTCATTTTGTTTTTTGTGAAAGTGGCAATGTTCTGGGTATCACTAGCTAATAGCCTGAGGAAACAGCCTTGGGGACATTGGTCACACCAACTCTGCTCAAGATAATGAGCAATGCTCTCGTTATGCAATCAGGGCACAGGTGGTCCGCAAAAACTCCAGAACCACCCAATTTCCTTTCACTGATAGCTGACAGCGTTCTTTTAAGTCTGAGCAAAGGACATGACAAAATTGTTCAGCCATCTCACCTTGATTTGTGAGACACATTAAAAGAGAGAGAGAGAAGAGGGAAAGAAAGAGAGAAAGAGAGATAGAGGAGTGAATGAAGTTGCACTGACAAAAGGTAGGAGATGACAGCCACCATAAAACTGTGTTAATGCAAGAAGCATAGTCAATTTCTTCAACAGGCACTTCTTTGATCAGAAGTGATTGTGCTCACGATCCTACTTTAAAGAGAGAAGGATGAGCCCCATTTTCACCTGGACTCCTACTCTGTGCCCTCAAGAAAATTAAACTAAGATAAATGCCTTCCCAGCTTCTTTGTAGATTCTGTGAAAGCGATTTTGCCTCAACATGTGAAGTAAGTTTTATCCAGTCAACTTTAGGTCAGTGAAACAAAGAACCGCTGTTCTTTCAACACACAGTGCCCTCCTTTCATACTCAACACATTGGCAGAAGTTCCATTTTTATAAGCGCTGGACTGTACAACTGAATCAATAGTAGCCTTAGGGCTGTGTCCAAGGCTAACATATTTACTTAAAGAACTGCTCCCAAAGTAAAACTATAATGTGGGGAAGATTTATGCACGCATTTATTAGTGCACATTCCAACCTTGCCTTGCACAGAAAAACACCTTTAAAAACTATCTTAAACTATTAAAAAATAACCCACCAGGAGTGTGATTTATCATCTGTTGAACTGCTGAGGTGGCGAACAAGACTTCTGCAATTTTTCCAAATGCATATCTTAGCAGTTAAATAGGTAGGCAAACAACAATCCTTCAGTGGTGTTTCCCAGTGTATGGTCTGAAGGCATATGAGGATATCACTTTGCTGAAACTAAGGAAGCCTGAGTCCAGTTCATGAGTGGTATTCAGAGCAAACCCATTGAAGTCAATGGACATTATTAACTTAGCTCCATTAGTTTCTGTGGGTCTACTCTGAGTGATAATTGCTGACTACCACCATGTGTCTGGATGGGTGACCTCTGGGCATGGCGTACACCTCATTGGGCTCCATAACCGAGGAAGTAAGGGATGCAAATGTACGAAAAATAATATTTGCAAGTATCTTAAAGCATGGGCTTTGTTATACACATATGCAAGAAGAACATTAAGTAAATCCAAGTACATGCCTCGTCTAAACACACTGCAAAATGTTAGAACCTTGAGAAGGCTGAGTGGACTGTACCATATCATATGTGTGAAATTCGGATTATTATTTTTTTGCCTCAATGTACATCATTTTACTCTTGTTTACACTGAATTGTATTTGCCATTTTTACTGCTCATTCATTCTGTTTGGAGAGGCTTTTTGAGCTTCCTCACAATGCCCAGCTATCACTACTCTACTTCCTATTCCTTAACCAGTTACTGATCCATAAGAGGACCTCTGCTTTTATTCCATGACTGTTAAGTTTACTCAAGTACATAGTGGGCTGACTCAAATAATCCTTAATAGGTTAGCGGGACAGGACTTATTCTTGCAAAAGTCATGCTGGTTCTGCTGCAGCAAGACATGTTCTATACGCTTGGCAATCCAACCAATAACAATGCCTTTCCATTATTTCCACATATTTCATTCCAGCATTTCCACTTCAGAAAAGTGTCATATCCCACAGCCATTGAATCAGCCATTCACCTGTAGCGAAAAGTAAAATGCACCCACACCATATTTAACTCTTGTCCCCCCCCCCCCCCACTGTGCAGGTTGAATAACTCTGAATCTAGTGAATGCAAACCACTGTCTCTTTGCTCAGCCCCACTTTCCATTCTGGCTTCCCAGCAAGACCAATAATGCTATGTTATATCAAAGCAACAAGTAAACTACAACTGGGGGAAAACAAACATACAAAACCACAACTATCCAGGTTTCAGAAAACAGGAACAGAGAGAAGAACAAGCAAGGTCTTACTGCCAAACAGTGAGTAAAATTAATGAGCCTTTCAAAGATCCAACTGGCAGTGCTAGGACGCTGGAGGAATGCAAAAGACACCATCTGCTTGCCAACTCAGAAAGCTCTGAGCTGATGCTAACAGACCACTAGGTTGATGGGCTGAAAATGTACGATCTCTGCTTCTAACGGATGCTTTCAGGACTTGTATAAAATGTACAGTAATTACATCTGAGCATCTTTTTTGTGTTTTTTTCACTGGTTCATAATCCATTAGCAGGTAGAAAAATGCAGGCTTCCTTCTGAATGGGGAAATATATCAGTTTCCCACCCAAAGTAAACCACATTCTCACTGTGGCTTTTTCACACTTTATTTTGTGCAGTTTTGAAATCAAGAATGAAGGGAATGAGTTTTACTCTATCTGAAATCAGCTTACTCACTCAGCTGGGACTATGCCCTATTCCATTAAACTGAGTGGAGCTTACTCCTGAGTAGACGTTCATAAGATTGCAGTGTCAGAGTACTTGCCACTGCCATAGACTGCTCGGCTGCAGTAAACTGGTGGTATAGTCTCAAATATAAAACAACATCACTTGCCATTCCAGTGATATCATTCAGGCAAGTCACTTAGATGCACTTTTAATAGAACTGCTCCCTAGCAAAGTCCCTTTTGCTCATCAACTGTCAGAACCCACTTTGCTGGTTTTCTCAGAATGACAGAACAAAATGTTAAATGCAGCTATGCATTTTGCCAAGTCTATCTACTGCTCCTTTTCCTGGAAGACCAGAATTGTAGTTATAAAACATTTAGATTAGAGTGAGAGACATTACTCAATTAATCACTGACTGAATAAGGTGTTTTTAATCAGATTTTAAGTCAAAAGCTGTCTGCCTCGGTACACTGTTCAATGTTAACTAAATTGCTGTAAACAATTCTCTGCATCTAAAGCCAAGGAAGCGAGATGATTTTTCAAAGATTATAAAGTGACTTGTCTGGTATCTATATATTAACTTGCATGTACCGTAATGTTAATCACTTGGTTGACTAATATACAGCAACTTAGCATTTTTTCATTTGTTGATTCCTGTTATTTCAGACTAAAAAAGAAACCACTGGCAAGTTTAAACGAAGTGTGTGCAAATATGATGTGCTAACATCTGGCACCAAGAAAATGAGTGGGGCAGAACGTTCCTGTTTTGTGAGTGCAAGGGACACGTGTTAGAGCACTGGTCTTCAACTGTGGGGCGAGGACCCACTATGGGTCACAGTCTGATCCCAGGTGAGTCACAACAGTAGCACTACTACCATGCAAATAAATGGTAAAGGATTAGGAAATGGTTCCCCAAATGCATGTTTGGGTTAAAAGTGGGTCCTGAGTCTGAAAATTCAACAGGGACGAAGTGACGCAAGCAGCCAATGGAGTCTGTTTTTACAAAGTTTCTGATTCTGTCATGGCTCCGCTCCAGTTTCTTCACTCAGGTGTCCGTACACAGCTTTTCTTGTACAGCCCCCATCTATCCATTCATCCCTCACTTGAGAGTCTAGACCAGGCACCCCCAAACTCGGCCCTCCAGATGTTTTGGGACTACAACTCCCATCATCTAACAGGACCAGTGGTCAGGGATGATGGGAATTGCAGTCCCAAAACATCTGGGGAGCCGAGTTTGGGGGTGCCTGGTCTAGACTACCAGCCATGAAACTGCTTTGGTTATTTGGTTGAGCGTGCAACAAATATAACCTTGCATTTGGCAACAAGAGGAACTCAAATCTTCATGCACTAGCAGACTTAAAGTCTTCACTAATTCATAATGAAGACAGGAAGTAGTTCCCTTGCTTTGGGCTTTAAGATGCTGTCACGTAACACTATCTATCCAGTTGGACTAGTTTAACAGTGCCTCTTTTTGATTAGTTTTATGTGTTTTATCATTGCAATGATTTATTTGTTTTTATAATTGTATGTTTTATTGTTGTAACCTGCCCTGGGGCCTCTAATGAAGGACAGGTAAAAAACAGTATTTTTAAACTGGGGGAAAATAGCTTTAAAAATCATGCTGGTTACATCCATGATTGGTTGGGACAAACCAATATTATAACAAGGTTGTTAGTTTTCTAATGGTGTCAAAACAGCTAATGAGCGGGGCAGTGAAGAACAGTGAACAGGGTGAGGGGTATTATTGAAGTAAGACGAAACTGTTGACTCTTAAGCACTTGACAAAGTCCTACTTTTTTATTATTATTTGTCGCATTTGTATTCCATATTTCCACCAAACTGTGCAAAAGACAGCTCCCAGATTCAAATCCTCTACTTGGCAGGATAAAGCTCACAGGGTAACCTTGGACCAGCCACGGTCTTTCATCCTAACTTACCTCATGGTGTTAGGAGAGGATAAAATGGGTAAAACTTCACAAGAGGCAGGGGAGGATATAAATGAGAGGATTTTTTAAAGGAATCCTATGTTGGCAAGATGTGATATTATTATTTTTCATATGAAAGAATGCTGCACTACCCTATTGACTTGGTTCCTAAAAGTTATCTTTCCCAGTATATCACTTTTAGAGAAAATGGTGTGTGCTGTGCATATAATCTCACTTATGAAAACTGGGCTAAACAGTTTCAGATTAATGCATCCCTGCATCTAATGGCAAACCATCTCATTAGCAGGCGCTACCAAAACTCTCAAAATGTTCAAAAATTAAAAGTAGGTCCTTAAATAATACAATGGTTGCTAGCTTAACTCAGGTTTCCCAAGGCATATCTTCTTATTCAATGCTCAACTCCCCCCAAATGCATGTACATCCCTTAATATCTATCTCACCACTTATTAACTCTCAGCTGAATCTGTGATCTGCCTCAAATGAACAGTTTTAAATGTGAGGAAATATCAGCCAACATGAAAGCTCTGTATTTGATCCACAATAGGTGTTTCATATTCAAATCAAAAATTAATGATGCAAACCATGAGGGAGCAACACGCATCAGTGAACGTGTACTTACAAGAAGGCCCTAGCACGCAATATAGGAAACAGAACCATATTGGTGCCTACATTCCCCTATAGGGATATTGTACAGTAAGGCATCCTATCTGAACAAGTTCTTGGATAGGAAATCAGTCATACTCCTCCAAGTAAGAAACTGTGCTTTTAGCGTCAAAGCACTAAAAGAAGAAAGGAAATTGATTCAAGACTCCATTATGAGAAGGATGTCAGATATATCAATACTTTACTTAAATTCCAACATTTGCTTTCTTTCTGAAAAAACTCAATCTACTTTCAGCTGAACAGAGTGGATTCCACAGGCACAATTAATATTTTATGTAGCAAAGGTTCACATACGTATTTCTGATGTATGATTTATTTTACAATAAACATGCAAAAAAAACTGGGATAACAATGGCTCCTTCTCATGTGGGATGCCAGTTACTGCTACAAAAAGAGAAGTGGCCAATGGAAGCCTACCAACTGGAACAATGCACAAAACACAACATGTGTTTAAGCCTCTTTAAAATGAAAAGAGGCATCTTAGGGAAGGGCCATAGCTCAGCAGCAACAGAATTCATCTTGCTTACAGGCTTATGATCCCAAGGTCAATTCATTATAAGGCTAATTCCTATGTTATTGTGTTTCCTCTGCTCATTGTAACAGAAGTACATTAAATCACCACAAATGCCAGCCCAAATGTACAGCTTCAGGATAGCATTGGCTATGTCTGTGGTCCTACTCTCAGTTCAAGCAGGGAAACAGTGAGAACCAACAGGACTGGCCAGCACCCAGCATGGACTGAACATGCACCCTAAATAATATGCCCCTCCAAACTATCTGCAAAGAACAACAGTTTTATGGAAGACACTCAGTGACTCTCTGACTACGTTACTTCAAAAAAGATACAGGGTTGCAAAACCCAGATGTAAAAGGATACAGTGGTGCCTCGCAAGACGAAAAGAATCCGTTCCGCGAGTCTCTTCGTCTTGCGGGTTTTTTCGTCTTGCGAAGCAAGCCCATTAGCGGTTTAGCGGATTAGCGCTACAGTATTAGCGGCTTAGCGGGCTTAGCGGATCAGCTGATAAGCGGCTTAGCGATCAGCTGTTAAGCGGCTTAAAGATCAGCTGATAAGCGGCTTAACGATCAGCTGATAAGCGGCTTAGCAATCAGCTGTTAAGCGGCTTAGCCATCAGCTGATAAGCGGTTTAGCGGCTTGGGAAAAAGGGAGGGGAAAGGAAAAAACCCCGCAGGAACTCGCAAGACATTTTTGTCTTGCGAAGCAAGCACATAGGAAATTCGTTTTGCGAAGCACCTCCAAAACGGAAAACCCTTTCGTCTAGCGGGTTTTCCGTCTTGCGAGGCATTCGTCTTGCGGGGCACCACTGTAAAATGAAACCTAGTGATAACAACTGTGTTGTGATGCCAGCTTTCAAAAACAACACAGGATACACAGAAGCAGATCTGACAATGCATTAGAACCTGGGTAGGCAAACTAAGGCCCGGGGGCCGGATCCAGCCCAATTGCCTTCTAAATCTGGCCCGCGGATGGTCCAGGAATCAGCATGAGTAGAATGTGTCCTTTTATTTAAAATGCATCTCTGGGTTATTTGTGGGGCCTGCCTGGTGTTTTTACATGAGTAGAATGTGTGCTTTTATTTAAAATGCACCTCGGGGTTATTTGTGGCACATAGGAATTCGTTCATTTTTATTTTTTCCCCAAAATATAGTCCAGCCACCCACAAGGTCTGAGGGACAGTGGACCGCCCCCCTGCTGAAAAAGTTTGCTGACCCCTGCATTAGAAGAATGTGCACATACAAATGTAACAGCATTCAAACCTGATGGGAGACACCATATATATATATATATATATATATATATATATATATATTCATGCCAGAACAGCTGCTCTATCACAGATCATGTATCATGCCAACAAATCCTACAATTCTCACAAAGGTATCAAACAACTCAAGTCCATGTGTTAGCTGGCCTTGTATAGCCAGGCATTCTGCACGGTTATCATGGGCTCTGTCCCACACATCACCCTCCGTCATCTGGCACACACTGGGAAGCCACACAAACACACATATCGTGCAAGTCCAGGCTTGGGATTAAAAGGCCAAGGTCAAACACATTGTGTTTTGGAGCGTCTATGTGTCTCTGAAGTGCAGTGTGGAGTCAGATGTAGAAAAGGATGATTGCCAGAGGGGAGGGAGGAGGAGTCACCACGGTGACCGCATTTGTAGACCCTTGATGACTGCCCAATATGCATTTTTCCACTCATTAAGTGAGGTTTAGCGCAGCCAGCCAAAATGCTCATTTGCAGATGGAGAACACCAAAAGCAGCACGCCTACCCCCTGGAGAGAGACAGAGAAAGAGACACATCCTGCCCTTAACCGAGTGTGGTCCAGCTGCTTCAGAGCAGATGGATGGATCCCAGTCAGTTGAATACAGAACCACATTGTTGAAATTGCACACTGAGTGCTACGTCGTGTGATCAATTCCAGATTTAAGCTGTATAATATCTATAATACAGACCACCTGAAGTTGCAAAACAATCTCAATAGCTGAAGATTCCAAGTACCACAATGGATAGCAACATGCTGTTTACATGTCACAAGAACATAAAAGTGAAAAGGCTATTCTTATAAGGAAGATTTGTACTGTATACTGTTGCTGTTTCTTCTTCCTCATCCTTATCTTGATTTATATCCTGCTTCCCCTCAAGAATTTGTGTTCCAAAGTGTCTTACAATGCATAAAATTTACATAACAATAAAACAATACAAGCCAAAATTAGTTGTGATTCCTAGATGACTCTACAGTTCTACAATTCTAATTACAGTAATGCACTGGCACTTCCATTCATGGCAGAAATGTCTTATTTTCTTTCCTGAAGCAGAATGCAAGTAATAGCCTTAGAACAAAGAGGAAGGCAGCAAACCAAGGGTTTACAGCGAGGGAGTGGAATCAATGAAGTGCAATGGTCAAACACATGGAAGGAATTCAAAAATTTGTCTTCGTAGGAAGGAATTCCCAACTCCGACTATTATGTTGCCTTATAAAGATTACATACTTAACCTTGTTTCCTCCCTATATTATTTATGTTGCACCACCAATGTGATTTATGTGGCTTATTCACTGCAGGATAAGGAACCTTGAGTCCATGGGTCAAATGTGGCCTCCCAGGCCACTGTATCTAGCCATGAGACTCTCCCCAGCCCTCCTCAATGCTTCTGCCTGCCTGGTATATGTCCCTGAACTGTGATAATGCCTTCTGCTGGCCTGGATGGAGAGGGTGGGGGCAAGAAGATAGCAAACCTGTGATTTTTGCATGGCATGACAGTTAGTCTACTGTGCCAAAATCAAGACTTTCATTCCTTGATTTACCCACCTTTGTCTAGTCCTGCCCATCAGCAGCAGGCAGCACCTGAAAGGTTGCAAATTGAGAACTTCAGCCCTTGGATTCAAAGGGGTTCCCTACTCCCAATTTACAGACAGGCCCCTAACCTGCGGAGTTAACCATCATAAATTCAATACAGGGGAGGCAACAGAGAGAGCAGAGGGTAAACAAGGTATGCCCATATTGGTTACCTAGGTTTATTTGGAGAAGGAATGAGATTTGCACTTTTGCTCGCATTGTACAGGCTAAGAAAAAACGGGGAAGGACCATAGTTCAGCAGATGTGCTCTGAACATCTGGGAAATTCCTCTGCCTAAACCCAGATGGGTAACTGCAAGTCAGGGCAGAGAATAAAAGGTTATATTGATCAACCTAAGGCAGCTTCTTATATTCTATGAGGAAATAAGAATGTCAAAACTTAGCACAAAGTGTTGCCATGTCAAAAACAAAACAAAAAAAGCAGTAAGCAATGGGAAAAAAATCATCTTTAAAAACAGGGAATTGGGGAGATTGTTCACAACAGCTCTGATAATACAGGTAACACGCAACTTATGCACGTTTAACACATTCAATTGAAACGTTTTGTGGCTGAAGACAGGCCGGTTGAAATCACACAAATTAAATGGATGCAAGGAAGGTGGAGAGTTTAAAAGCTGTTTTTTTCACCGGGTTTTCCTGGCATGGAAATAGCTTTTAAGTTCTCAGACTTGCTTGCTGGGCTCTGAAAGGCTCTCACAAGATCTTGCAGGAACTTGGACAGCCCCACAAGATCTCGTAAGAACCTCCCAGAGCCCAGTAAGCAAGGCAAAGAGTTTAAAAGCACTCTTCACTGCTTGGAGGGTAAGACACATTTGGAGTGGCAGCTCCAGAAGGTTCGGTTCAAAGGGGTGGTTGACTATACAGTGGTACCTCTGGATGCGAATGGGATCCGTTGCAGATCCCTGTTCACATCCTGAAGCGAACGTAACACGCAACTGTGCAGGTCGCGTTTCACCGCTTCCGCGCATACGCGTGATGTCATTTTGAGCGTCTGCACATGCACAAGCGGCGAAACATGGAAGTAACGCATTCCGTTACTTCCGGGTCGCCGCGGAGCGCAACCCGAAAATACTTAACCTGAAGCGTATTCATCCCGAGGTATGACTGTACATGTTTTTGCGTATACACACTATCCCTGGAATGTTACTCAAACACAAGTTGCGAGTTCACCATACAGCAATGTACCGTATTTTTCGCCCCATAGGACGCACTTTTTCCCCTCCAAAAATGAAGGGGAAATCTGGGTGCGTCCTATGGGGCGAATGCAGGCTTTCGCTGAAGTTTGGAGAGTGAGAGGAAGGCTGTCTAGGCTGCGGATAGCAGCCAGCTTCCCGGAGCGCCGGGCGCGCTGAAAGCAGAGCGCCCGGCGCTTCGGGAACACATCCGCAGCCTAGGCAGCCCTGCGGGAGTTCCCCATACGGTAACTTTTACAAGCTTGTTTTTTCTAAAAAATTGAATTAGGGCCCTTTCACTTGTTCTGCTATTGTGATATCACTCATATCAATCATACATTGTAGCCATATAGATCAGCCTTGAAAACAATCAACAGTCTTGGAGAGAGAGTGGTGGGTGGAGAAGAAACATGAAGCAATTCCAAGGTGAGATGTAGCTTTAATACTGTGAACAAATCTGAGAACAGCTTTCATGTGTTTTAATTTTTTTATTTTTCATTTGATTTTTAAATTTAGTTTTTGCTGGTTTGTTGCTTGGCATCCCAAGTTCCTTTGGAAGGGTGGGACAGAAATAAATAAAATAAAATAGTCTGGTTGCATACCTGTGGTAGCAGAGAGGTAGGACATAGCATTTTAGACCTCCTGGACACATCATGTGTACTGACGGCTACAGTGATTAGCTGTCCACCTCAAAGCAAAGACGGAACTATCAAAAGGTCACAGAACAGTGAAGAGTTTTGTGGCGAGTGCTTGTAAAGCAGTGAATGGGAGACGTCACTGTGGTGAGTGACTTCAATGCTAAGACACATTCAGGGAATCAGAGTTACATGGAGCCATTGAAAACCGAAGACTTGGCAAGACTTTTATAGTCCCTTGGATCTGGGAAATGGTACAGCACAGAGAGAAGGGACTTGAGAGCTCACACGCTCCCGGTTTCAATAGCTGTGAGCTTGAGGCCTGTGGCCAGCAGTAGCTACAGAAGTTGACCACTTGTTTCTGGTTCACAAAGATACACATGGCAAGCCACATCAACCATTTTTGGGAGGGACGTTGTGCACATTATCCCGCTGTCAGGCTTCTGTTATACTGACTTTTCCCTTTCCCTCTCCGCATGAACTCAAAAACGTACATAGGATTCACAGTAACCTCCCAGACAGGTGCAGACATAGACCCCCTTACCTTTGGCAAGGTTGCAATGTGAGTCTGTCAAAGCTGTGTGCAAAGGCAATTGATCTTCAGACTGAAGGCATCCATAAAATGTTCAATTGCTAGAAACAAGTGTTAGGAAAGTGCTGGTATTGGTGGCTTTTGTTCAGCTTGGAAGAGTGGGCCCGAGGTAGCCAAAGATATGTGAAGTTGCTAATGGTTCTGGTCGTCACTCTCATATGGGAAATGCAGGTGTCACTCTGATTTTTAACCTTAAGGACTAGGAGGATTGGAATGGCCACATACGTGCAGATCACAGAACAGCAAAGCTGGAATGCTTATCAATAACCCTTCCAATTTTGCTGTCTCTTATTGTACATAGCACCACAGAGCAATAATCAGAAAAAAGTATAGCCAAATCTAGAGAGGTTTTTCTAATGCAGCGTCACCCAGAAAAAGGTAAACGTGAAAAAGGAGCAGTGCATGCTGGGTAGAATCCAAGGTAGCCCTTTCCAGTTTGCAACGCAGAGAGACGTCAAATGCATTTCAATTTAATTTGGTGCTATGTTAAAAACAAGGTATGAAAAGCTCATTCCGCCCACAGTCCTGTCATCTATTATCCTCCTTCAGTCGCTGCACAATGCACCACAGCAGACAAGGGATAGGACAGGAAACAGACAAGGTGACTCCTGACTATCTGGTCAGTGAATCAGGGTATTTCAAAGTGCACATTCCAGTGTCCAGGTTGCAGGGCAGCAGCACTAACCCACTATGGGAATTAACGTCTGTGAATACCACAGTACACTATTTGACAGCCAATATTTAACTGGAACTGCGCTGAAAATGCCAAGCGACAGAACATAACTGCTCATAGTTGGCTAGGTGTCAGGGGTCACACAGTCCAGCCCCTGAACCGAGACAGCATCACCAAACATCTCTAATACATCAGCCAGGTCCTCTGCTCCTGCAACTCATTCCAGAAAGATTATTACAGACAGTTCCTTTTGTTCTTCTAGCCTACTCCCATTTGTTGGCCATGTCCGGCTTTAACAAGCAAAGCATTTAACCTTTTTAACATTGCTAGTAACAGGTGCCAATGAGCTCAATAAAGCCACACTGGAATCATTCTTACCTAACTGCAAAATCAATTCCACCTGTCACAAAGTGGTAATAGCTGCTTCTGCAAATGTGCAGCATGCTCTGTTACTCTTTACCCTGACCCAGAATCTCTTATAACACACACAAAACACACACACACACACACAGACAGACAGAATTTACTGTAATGGAACACTTTCTGTGTGAGTGCATTCCAGTTCACTGTTGTTATTGCTTCAAAGGCTTTTGTATGCATTTCTTTTATACAAAGAAATAGCCGCTGCAGTGATGTATACTCTGGATGCGCCTCTAAAGCACAGACTGCATCTCAGAACCTCGCAAGCCCTAAATGTGAAGTGTAAGTGGATAAGGAAGGGTGACATTTGTTTCCTCTTCTCCCACCCCTGGGCCCAAGATCAGTCTGCCTAGCTTGCTGCAATTTCTTGCCTAGTAGGGTTGCCAATGTTTGACCCAACACATGCAACAGTGCTTCAGCACTGTTATTCTTTGTTAAAATATTACTATAATACAATTTCAAAGAAAAAGTGGTTTACATAAAACCAGACAGTAAAAATCCTATGTAAAAAGTTGAAAACAGGCATCAAATAACTATTGTGGAAAGATGTATTCTTAACCACAGCTTTCTGCCTGCCGATCACTGCAGAATTGGGTGATGCTGAAGGCCAAAGAGGAGGTCTGTTGGCAGCCCTACTAACTTGATTATAGTAAGTGGATTGGAGAAAAGAGCTACGGCTACCACTGTACTTTGAAGCACAGCACTGGACATCTTAGTAGCATTTTGGTTTCTACCTTTTACTTATGAGAAAGGAAGCGGCACAATTCACAGTGACAAAGAGCCTCTGCAATTCGCATTGCTCAGTTATGACTTCCATATGAAATCCCTGGATGCCAAATGTCAAAGTTTCCAGAATTATGTAGAGTTGTTCAAAAATCACACCAAAAAAAATTCACCCTCCATTTAAGAAACTGTTCACAGATGGGCAAAAAGGTCTATCCATTCAAATTAGGGTAAGGATCGCTCGCACACCAATTTGGTTCTCTGACACCACAATGCAACCCAATCTTGACAGCTTCCTTACAATAGTGTGCAGCCAATTCTGTCTTTACCCTGGATCCAGCTTTGCCTCATAACCAATAAAGTGGTGCTGTTTTTATTGTAATTATTGGAATGTTTTAAACACATTTGTTATATGCATATAGCTTTAATTCTATTAATGTTTAATTGCTTTTTAATTATTATTATTTTCTACTTTTTTAGTTACTCTTTTTACATTTGTAAGCTGCCTTGAGTCCCATCAGGTAAAAAGGCAGGTTATAAATATATAAAAAATAATTAAAATATAAGTAAATAAAATGTAATGCAGCCAATGTGACTGAATTTCACTGCCTAATCTGAACCCCGATTGGCTGGGATTATGTCAGGGAGCCACCAATAATTTTTTTCAAAATGGTTCCAAAGTAGACAATGAACACATGGCAAACCACAGAAAAGGTATAAGCCGGGGGTGCATGAGAAGAGAAATATACTGCATCATTCATTCATTCATTCATTCATTCCATTTACCGTATATCCCACCCTTCATCCTGAAAGAGCCCAGAGAGGCAATGAACACTCAGGCAGCACAAAAAAGCCTCAGGAGGCCCATGATGTGAATCGTGCTTCCTCATCAGTTTATAGGATGCTATTGTCCCTCTTTGAATAACAACTTAAAGTGTTTTTAAACACTGCTTGGAGATCCTCAGACTGTGAATGCATTAGTGCAGTCCATTATTTGGCAACAAGAGGAAAAAATGACAGCCTTCACTCTGTGTGCTTATTATCTAACCCTCAAAGAAGACAACAAACCCTAACAACTGCTGCTCCCCACCAACTTGTTTATTCTGCTGTTTATTAAACAAACAAATACTAGGAAATCAGGTTACACCAGAGGAATCCACTGACTCTGAGAACAAATATGAATTATGGATCAACACAAATGCTACATATTCAGTAGATTACATTGCACTTGCTGAAGGATATACGTGTGCTAAAGAAAACTAGTTCCAAGCAGGGTTTTAAACTAGTGGCAAGGTCAGGAAGGAGCTGGAGTGGAAATATCTATTATCCAAGCAACTAGTCAGGTATGATATTGGAGAGGAAGGGAGCATCTACATTCATTCATTTGTTTTATTTAGCTCCCACCTTTACTCCAGGAGCTCAATGTAGCAAATATGGTCCGTCCGTCCCGCCACCCATTTTATCCTCACAACAACCCTGTGAGGTAGGCCTGGCTAAGAGGCAGTGACTGGCTCAAGGTCACCCAATGAGCTTCATTATGAACTCTGGTCTCCAAGGTCCTAATCCAATACTATAACCACTGCACCACAAACGTCAGGATGAACATGCGCTCAACAAAAAGACAGAGAGGGCAACTAATGTAAACAGAACCTGACCACTCCAGGTACAGTGCAACAAATAAAACAGGCAGGGGGACTACCTTTTCAGTAATGCAAGTTTTGCAACTTAAAATACCTGCACGGCACATATTCAGCAGGCAAACCTTCCCTATCTCAGCACTGTATCTCTACACTGGCAGAGGAAGAGGACTGCGCGGGGAGTGCACCGCCCCCGGCAGCGCAGTTCCGGCAGGGTGCCATTGCAGGTGCCCCCCCCACACACACACACTGGGCGGCATGCCCCCAAAGGCGGCACGCTCCGCCCCAGGACGCGCCCCACTCCCCTGCGGGCACCGTGCCCCACCCCTCCTGCTCTCTGCCCCCCCCAGTGCCGAAGCATGAAGCTCCGCCACTGTATCTCCATGTTTTCAGAAGCATGTGATAAAGATGAGGTCGAGTCTTTCACAACAAGTTGTTTTAAGGAAAGAACTGACCACAGCTTCAGCTTTTTCAAAAAAGCAACATTAAGATTTCTTAGCAGCCTGGGTTAAGTGTGGAGGGTGTGATAGTTAGTGGATGTTCCTTAAAGTAAACTTTGCTAAGGAGATGGTTTCTTGGTATACAGAATTTCTCCAGAATGGGAAACTCACCAGAACTTGGAACCTTCTCTTCAATCTCCAAATCCCCTACCCCAAGCTAATGGAAGAGGAGTTGATGTAAGCTATCTGTGGGTGCGCAGCAGCGTTCTCCAACTGGGTGATTCCAACTCCCATCAGCCCCTGCCAGCATGGCCAGAGGTCAGGAGCTGTAGTCCAGCAACAACAGGAGGGCACTAATTTGGGGAAGTGTGAAGCCTGGAAAGAGCAGCTTGATGAAACATCACAATTTTATCTAACATTACTATGGGAGACAGACTATAAACACCACATAAACAGGTTCATCAAAAGGTGGCTTTCATTTACCATGTCTTGCAACAGCTATTACCAGTGTAATATTCAAACATAAACTTCCTCCTCTTCATTACAAATTCACTCTCTCCCCTCTTTTCCCCTTTTATTAGCCTGCTAGCTTACTTTTTACATGAATGTACATGTCTGTACAAGTTTACAGAGAGGTATATATGAATGTACAATTAGATTTTAAGTAGAATAATAAAAACAGAAGCAGCAGTTTGAGGTAGAAGTAAAAGCGAGCTTGGAGTCAAGAGCTGAGAGCAGCTTAGGGGGCCAAGTGCCTCTCTACGAAGAGCCAATCTGAGGCAGGAGATCTGCTACCCAGTGGAAGTGTTTTGCCTCTCCCTCAATATGCAACTTGTGCTTGTATATGTGAAGAAACCAAGTAGAACAAAACTGGTCCTGCTAGCTAGGGATGATGGGAGTTGTAGTCCAACAACAGCTGGAGACCAACGTTTGAGAAACCTTTGGCTGATGGCTATTTGGAGGCAGTAGAACAAGAGAAAGCAGTTTGAAACACCAAAGGCATATCTAGACTACAAATTTAGATTGGTCTGATACCAGTCTAGTTGTCATGATTTCTCCCAAAGCATCCTGGAATATGAATAGTAAGAAGTCCCTGATGAAGTTGTCCAAACCAGTCAGCCCCTCTCCCCCACTACTGTATAAGCAGAAGCGCCCTTGGAAAAATAATAAGGAATTAAGTATGCGACATACAACAATAGGGGATTGGGCTAGTTGACCCTCATGGTCCCTTTCAACTCTATGATTCTATGATAGGATGCAGCCACATGGGAACAGAAATAGCAATGGTATACTATTAGTTGAAGTGAAATAAATCAACCACTAGGGGTCTCTCAGCTGTACAGAAGAGCACAGCATGGTTATTAATAATCAAGGCAGAGCCCACTGTGCATAAGCATGCGCAGTAAATGTTAAAATAATTAAATTGTGGAAAAATATTTGTAGCTTGGTTTTAAAGAGAACTAAGGGTGATTTACCAGCATGACATGCAACTGAACAAAACTGCAACTTTTGAAAGAGACAATTAAAGGCCTTATTCATATATTTTTAAAAATTACCAAAGCGTATGATAGCTCGTCTATCTAGTAACGAGGCACATTACTACCGTTCTTTGGAGATAGGTAGGTAGGTAGGTAGGTAGGTAGGTAGATGGATGGATGGATATATGTCTATGCTGAATTAACAGTGCATTTGCTATCGTAAACAACACAGATTCACCTGAACAGAAAATAACTCCAGTTATATTGTTCCACCAAACTAAAAAGGCACGATTCCTTTCCACAGTTGACTGAAACCAGGCCTCTGTTAATCCTCCGCCACTGATCCATGGGCAGCCTTGAGCAAATCACTTAAGCTGCTATTACTTCCCCTACTTTTCCCATCTGTAAACATTAGTCCTAGGGGGATTTAACTAATGTCAGCAAACAGCTTGAGCAAAAACAGCCGAAAGCATATTTCATTTAGGCAAGAGAACTCAGACATGGCACCACAGGAATTTGTATATATAAAAAAGTTTCTGTCATCCTCGCTTTGAACACTGCAACAGAAAGTTAAGTTGGGACTGAGATGAACCACCAGCCACCTTTAAAGAAGCTTACATCTCTGCTCTTTGCACTTGCCTTACTTTCCTTGGCAAAGGTTGCAGCAGCCAAGTCAAGCATTCCTCACTGGTTATTTACCAGCAGACACCAGTATCCTGAACAACCCAACACAGCCTGGCTTTGTGTCTATAGCAAACCCACATTTTCCTTTTGATGTGTAGAGCAGAGATTGAGCTCCTTCATTTTTTGGCTCCCAGGCCCTTTTCAAAGTGGCAAAACTACTAACCGGACGAATAGCCTTCTCCCCTACATGCTCACTTTCTAGGTGTTGGGGAGATAATTCACATGGAGGAACTTTCACCCATATGGTCCCAACTTCAACTGTGAAATGGCACAATCCAGACCAGGTCAGGGACTGGAAGGTGGAGTCCTCTTCATCAGATAGAGATGAGGACTCCAAACCTGAAGGGCATGGAGCCTATAGGTGCTATAGGAGCCTATAGGTGCTGCTAACCCAAAGAACATGTGGGGTTAGTACCCCCTGCCTGGCCTGAGGATGAGGCACTGCCATCCTCGGATTCCACTGCAGCATACCCTGGAAGACCTGAGCCTCCACTGCAGTAGGAGACTACTAGAGAAGGCTGGGCCCAGTGTCTGAAACTCCCATTGTTCTAGGTGCATTTTACGACAGGGAATCTCATGAGCACAAGCAGTATCTGAGCTCTGGGCGCAGTACTATGCCTAAGATTTTCAATTAAAACTGTAGAGTGGAAGGAAAGGACCTTTTTCTGCCTCTTCACTTCCAGCTACTCTCTGAAGACTGGGAAGAGACCGTCTTAAGAATATTAGGGGGGTTGGGCAGGGGAAGGACTAGACCATGTGAAAAATAACATTATTATTCTGCTGTTGCACCCACAAACTAGGGTTAAGGTGCCATTTAGCTCCTAGTTTCACATCTCAGTTTCTAACACTGGCTGGGCCGAATCTTGCAGCACAATTTGTGCTGACCATCAGGCTGCACCTGTTGCCATTACTATACAAGGGCTCAGTTTCAACTTGTTCCTTTAAGAGTGATTTCTGCCTCTCCCAGAGTCCTGCTTAGGCTCTACCTGGTGTCCTGCCTGAACCTTCCCTTGCCTTACATCATGGCTGCACCACGCCACACCGCAGAGCAGCACAGGCACAAGTTAAGCACAAACTCAACAACAACTAGACTCGGCAACACTAGCCCTCCCACCAGAGGGAGGAACTGTAGCTCAGTGGAAGAACAAATGCGTTGCAAGCAGAAGGTCCCATGCTCAATCGTATGGAGTTAAAAGGTCCAAATGGCTGGTATTATGAAAGGCCTCTGTCCAAACCCCTGCAGAGAGTAGGGCAAATAGACCGACCTCATATTCTAAGACAGCTTCTTCTCTTCCTTCCTGGCAAATCTAAAATTATGTTTTGCATAGTGTGAATCTGCAGTGGTCCTTTTTTAAAAAACACAAATAAGTGTTGTTATTGGACCTGTGCAGCTTGCGAATGCATCTGCAGTTTCTGTTCTGTGAAAGGCAAAGTTTTGAGTGAAATATCCTACCACATCAATCTGCTTTGAAGTGCTTCCTACAATCATGATAATCTGTTCCAGAAGCTGGTCATGAGGAAAGCACCATTTCGAAGCAGCATATGAAGCGTTCTTCCAAATGCACTTTCTGCTACACCTCAATGGCAAACATGCCATGGCTCAACTTGCTTTTCATCTGGCTCGGCTGCTCCGATAAGCCTGCAATTTTTCACGATCTATTGGCTTTTAATTATGTCTCTCAACCCAGCATAACCAAGCGGTGTGTTAGCTTTGCCATTGGAAATAAACAGAAGATGCCTAAATTACTTCAGTACATTTTAAACAGATGCTGGCTGGCTGCATGCTTAGATGTAAAAATGGAAATTATATCTAAAGTGGCCAGCTCGCTAGTATTTGTTTATTAGTCCACCAGAACCAAGTATGGATCCAATATAGCTCAGGTTAGGCTGCAGAGACAGACGGTAGTTTTTCAGAGAATTAAAGATAGTTTAAAAATAAGAAGCCTCTAATAATTAGGTTTTGCAGGTTTTCGGCTAATCCAAAAACCTGCAAAACCAGGTTCAACAGACACAACAATGGGACAATTAAATGTGTATTGGTCATATTGTAAGTGATGCCTCAGTCAAACCACTTTCATCTTTTTAAAGTAAGCTACTTTTCCATCCTCTCATCACCAAGTGCATAGGGAAGTACAGTGAACATGAAAATTGCACAGGATTATATTTTAAAATTATGAATATATAATAATATAATAATTTACAATATCAGGTGGCAAATGTCACCCTCATTTATAAATTATACTTGCTTATTTTATCCACCCTTCTGCTAAAATAAAAACCTTTCCAACAATATGAAGAATAAGATAGTTATCTTTACAGTAGCAGTAATTATCACCCATCCTTCACCAGGGAAACTTGCAACAATATAAAATATAGTGCTTTAATAGCACTTCCATACATCAGAAGACTACATCCAGGACCGGGCAGTGCATATTCAATAAAATGGCGGGAAATTATGTGTAAAGAGCAGTCCCTTGGGTTCAAGCTTTTCGTCCTCTATTCAGAACTTAGCCATTGTTGGCAGCAGCAGATACCCTTTGCTCCTGATGCATAGTCCTGCTGGTTACGATCATCTTGTTCTGTAGAGATTTAATTTGGATGATAATACAACCTGACAGCGCCAATACATGAGATGGGATAGGACTTTTACAGACCCTGGTGTCCCATAATACACTGCAGGCTTGTGGGGAAGCATCAGTACATTGAGTTCCACTTCTTTCTCTGCTGGGCTTTTAGAACGGGTCCCACACACGTGGCAGGCTCTAGGTGAACAAGAGGGTGGCTCATCACCAAGAGAAACATGGCAGAGTAGTGGGAAGTGCAGTGGAAGGCAATGAAGTTCAGGGAGAGAGAGAGACTGGCTGAAGGGTGGAGAAGGAGAACATGGAAATCATGACGCCACAGAACTGAGAAGGAAAATGACCATGAATGTGTATGCAGCGGAGTGCTATGAGGAAAGGATCAGGTTGGAGGAAGCACAGGAAGAGTGAAAATGGAGCCCTAGTAATATGCTCCAAGAACCAAAATGGCAACCTGACTTTTTTGTCCTATTGTTCTTTGGAGTATTTTAGAGTTCTGGGTGCCTCTGAATTTGAACTCTACCACCGTAATTGTTCTCAGACAGAAACGGAAGGCAGCACACTATTGCCGGGCCTCTACAAATTAACTTGCTCCATCTATTCAGTGCCATCATTACCTGGGAAATTGTGTCCAAATGAAGAATCAATAAATAAATATGAAGAAGAAATTTAAAGAAAACAAAGTGCCATTAACATTGCAGTAGTATAATGAACTCATAATTCTCAAAGGCAATGCAGCGAAGCCTAGCCGTACAAGGCAACTCCAAGATAAGTAGGTTTGAACCGCTCATTCCAAATCTAAGACGTTTCAGTATTTCAAAGACATATTAGAGAAAGCAAACACCAATTAAAATACTATGTTGTATTTTCCTGGTGCTGAACCACACCATACAGCTAGCAAGTTACTCTTCAAGGGAAAATACTATATTTGTTATGAGCCCAAATGCTGGAATGTAATAATATACAGTGGTAACTCGGGTTACAGACGCTTCAGGTTACAGACTCTGCTAACCCAGAAATAGTACCTCGGGTTAAGAACGTTGCTTCAGGATGAGAACAGAAATCGCGTGGCGGTGGCGCAGCGGCAGCAGGAGACCCCATTAGCTAAAGTGGTACCTCAGGTTAAGAACAGTTTCAGGTTAAGAACGGACCTCCAGAACGAATTAAGTTCGTAACTTGAGGTACCACTGTATCAGCCACTTTTATACAGATCAAGAACCACCCAAGCCATCTGTAAAATGAATTTGCCAACTTTTGCAAAGCCTTTTGGGGACTATGAAAAAAAATGCCACAATAAAATTATCCCACATTACCACTTTAAACCCTACCCTCTAATTTTCTTCAGTAACGTAAGCAAAAAGGCACACCACGTCTCATCCCTAAATTAAGTGTTAATTCAAGTATGTACCTAAGTCAATTTGGAGGTCAGAGCTTGCCAGCAACTGCATAAGCCAAGCCATATCTGATCAGATATAACCACAAGGAAGGGAAAGATAAAGAGGAAGCACAACTTGCTCTTCTACTTCTGTGGCCCACTGTATATGAACAGATGATCATGCGGGACAACTACATCTCTTTAGATTGTAAATGGAGGGTTACTTAACTGAATGGTTCTCACCTCCCCTGTACATCAAACAAGGACACCTTGTCAGGTGACTGCTTATCATTGCATATCTGCAGACAAAGCAAAGGAAAATATCTATATGCAAGATAGACTACCTATGGCCCTCCAGTTGTTGACTCCGACTCCCATAAGCCCAGCATAGTCAATATCAAGAATGATGGGTGTTGCTTCCCATCCTTGAGATAGTGGCATAGTAAAGCAGCAATCGAAGGACAAGAGAATTTAAGCAATGCAAAACCACATGTGTTGCTGATTGCCTTTTCGCCCAACAGCTGCAGCTGGTTATTGCATTTTCATGGTTATGATATTTTATAGATATTTATGTGTTTTATTTATTGGATGTACTTTGCTGTTCTATTATACTGTGCATCACCCTAGGCTCCATTGGGAGGAAGGGTGATTCAGAAATGAAGTATATGCATTGGTAAATGAAAATATGAATGGGGAAATCCTGAAGTTCATACAACTGCTTACAAGTCCCCCACCACCACCACAAGAAACCAGGGGAGATGCAGAGTACATCTGAACTAGATAAATATCATAAAAACTAACTTTTGCCGCAGCTACCTTTGCAGTTCATTTAGGGAATAGTCAATTGTAGAAAGCAAAAAGGCTGGGAACTAACTTGGAATATTGTTGTAAGGTGTTATTTAGAATAATTATCTATTCACTGTGAAGAAGAGTACAATTCTTGGAAAGGAAGGAATGCTGAGCCTCTTGCATTCCAGCAGTAAAGCTTGCACTGACCAGGACAGGACAGAATCAGAGGCTTGCTTTTTGCAGAGTTGATCCCTCTCTGCTTACTTAGAGGGACGGGAAACAAATTAACAACAGGTACGTACTGTGTTTGAAATTCCAGCTAGACATTGCAAGAGCAGAGTGCAACCCTTCCAGGCATGATAAATGATAAGCGCAAGGGCAGCTGTACCACACTGCAATACCTTTGAGAGGCACTCAGGTAGTAAATCAGGATAATGAAAATTAGACGGCTGCAGCTTCTGACCCATGCATGGGCAGAGCCCCTGTGTGCTGCTAAAGTCCTCACCCCCCCCCCACTACCTCCCACAAGCCAGAACAGGCAGACTCCAGCTGTTCAGTAAAAATGCACACTTAAGATATCCAGGTAGTAGCTTGCTTTATCACCATTCCTTGACAAGGAGGTCTATCAGGGGATAGCGCATTCTGTTGGGCTGAAAGGTAGACACAGGAAGACCAGATTCAAACCCCCATTTGGCTCATTGTTTGGCATTGGGCAAGTCCTTCCCTCTCAAGTCTTGGCTGCCCATTTGCAAAATAATAATATTCATAGACGTCACCCCGAGAAACCAGGCATAGAGACTGTAAGTCACTTTGCTCTGTGAAGTTGCTATAAAGGCTATGAATGATAACAAGAGGCCACTGCTTATCTATGTCATGTGAAAGCAGCGACAGGGGTTGTGCAAATGACACAAACATCCTCTTTCCATGCCTCTAGGTCCCACGCAAAAGGGGGGAAATTCACACATTTCCATGGAAGAAGCTTAAGCTCCATCAGCAGGGGGAGAAAACAACTGAGAACACTAAATTGAAACTTACTGGAAGGATGCTAGTGTGATGCAAAATATATCGCTTGGTGAGAAAGCAATCTATAGCCAACAGTCCTGAGAATTCAGGCTAGTGTGAGAACAGTTGTTTTCTTTCCTGTATGTCGCCTTGGGTGTTACAAGGTCATAAATATGAAAAATGAACGCATGAATTAATAATTACATACAAGCTCAGTGACTTCAGATGTTCTATTTTGTAGAAATAGAAAGCACGAGTCTCTGAAATTCCTGTTCCTCTGCAGCAAGAGAACTATTGCGCTTCTGGGTTTCCCATGGGCACCTAACCTGACCGTAGCGGGAACAAAAGCAAAAAGCTGGACCCCATGTTGTGACAGTCTGATAGCAACTTATTAAATTTCCCCTGTAATGTCATCAAGACAGTTCTAACTTCAATTACATCCATGATGTAATTTTTGCTGAAAATGCCAAAATGAGCTTTGAATATATGGAGAATTCCAAGTTCTCAGTTTGGTATATTAAAATTAAATCCGACTATAAAAAAGCTGCTTATCTGTGGGAAATAACTTTTCTTTCCTGTTAGACATATGTTTACTCAGCTCAGATTTCAAACGTCTGACCAGTAAATTCTTTGAAATTACAGTCTCTGTGTATGTAGATCAACCCAAGTCGAAGAGAGTGTGCACTATATTCTTTATTACCCTTTATGCATTCACCTAGGAGTAGGTTCCTCCATTCATTCCAGAATTTTTAAAGTGGAGTCACTGGATTCTGCATCAGGATATTTCCAGATCCTGTTTCACTCTCTCATACTGTTCACTGCTAGTCCATGGCATGCTCTACGCAAGAGTCACCAACACAGCACCCAGGGGCACCATGGCATATGGGATGGCCTTCACTGGCACCCCCAGGCAGAGACTCCAGACTTCAAGCTTTCATCTTCCTTTTTTAAAGAGTTAAGTCTCTACCCACCCCAGATAGCAAGTTATGAAGAAATGTGTGCAGAAACCTTTCTAAGAGTGGCATCAGAGCTATGATTGATAAGTGAGTTGCTTGGACACCAAGCAACAGGAATCCCTGGAGTCCTAAATATCTGCAGTTTCCTCTTCGCCTTTACTGCACTTTTCCTGCTTCTTTCTTATCATCTAGTCCTTGGGATCTCCATAGTTTGTCGTCTCTTCTCCCCTAGCAACCAGGATGCATCTTTTCTGTGGTGGGTTTGCTTATAAGTTATTTTTTTGCCAATACAGCTCCACAATCAGTATTCCCTCAAAAAGGCTAATGCAAAACACAGGGAGTACAGAATGGCAGCCTAGGTTTTGGTTTAGGGTTGGCATTGGGCAAAACTGGGCACTTTTGCCCTTAACAGACTGTATGGCAGGCAGAAATTAAACAGGCTTAGTGTTTTCTAATATGGAAAAGTTTCACCATGATTGTAGTCTAATTTTGTTTTATGCCATGTTCCACACAGCAGCCATGTTGTGTTATGCTATGCCCTCATAGCAACCATTTTGTGACTGGCTCCCACAGTACTCTCTCATAATTCAGTAGTGTAGATGCCTACTGGTCCAAAAATATGTTGACCCCTGGGCTTAGCAAAGAGAACAGAGACCCAGGAGGAAGAATGAGACAGCCACTAACAGCCTTCTAGAACAAATGAACTAGTAAAAAACCAACCTAAAGCAAAACCAGAATCAACATGGCCACCATTACAAAACCCAAGAAACAGAGGAGGCCTTCTTTATGCATATGTCCTTATGGTCTGATCATAAATCCTGTAAATCCTGTGGGGGAAAACAATGAGGATACCTACCCTGACTTCAATGCACTTTGGATCAGGCTTGTGTAGAGCATCTCAGAGTAAATATTATAGAAAAGCTGAAGATACACTAAAAGTAAACAATGAAAGCAGTCCCAAGGTTTTGACAAGGCCCTCTCAGGATGTGAAATCCAAAAACTAATCCTGTAAAGTTGGGCAAGTGAATTGCATTTAATAAAACACTGTGTCTGATGAAGAAAGCCTGGAGTTTGCCAAAGTTCAGCATTCAAAATAAGACTAGCAAACAGATTTATTTTTACACACACATACACCAATACACTTTCAATTTTCCAAGCTGTTTGTACCACAGATTTGTGAAATATTTGCTTGCATAATAAGAATAATTGTTATTGTTACTCTGTTGGTAAAGAGGGAGTTAAACATTTAAATGCACTTTAAGGTTTGTAGGGGAGGGAGATAGATCAGTAGTGCTTGATCAATAACATCCTGCTAGGCTGAAATTAAATGAGTTCTCAAAAGATGCTAAGGACAAAAGAACAAAACATTCATTTCTCTTTCTAATGTGAAAAGAAATGATAGAAATTATGTGGAAGATAATTTATGAACAGACTAAATTGAGGGTTTTGTTCTGCGTTCTTGCAACCCAGTCCACACAGCATTTTAACCAAGGATTTAAATGAGTTTATCGTGAATTTTTAATGCATATTTACTCAACACACAAACCCTCTTGCCTTCAGTGGTGTTTACTCCCAGATAAGAGATGTAGGATTGCAGTCTAAGTCCATGACTACCTACAAAAATACTTTTTCTATGGTGGCAACTCATACTGTACTGTATGTGGAAAACTCTCTACCCCCAGTGCTTAGGTTACCTTCCCTTTTATTTAACAAAATATATCTACTGCTTACTCAACAGAAAAACTCTTATGCATTTGATTACTACATGAGTAGGCAAACTAAGGCCCGGGGGCCGGATCCGGCCCAATCACATTCTAAATCCGGCCTGCGGCTGGTCCAGGAATCAGCGTGTTTTTACATGAGTAGAATGTGTGCTTTTATTTAAAATATATATCTGGGTTATTTGTGGGGCATAGGAATTCGTTCATTCCCCTCCACAAAAAATGTAGTCCAGCCCCCCACAAGGTCTGAGAGACAGTGGACCGGCCCCCTGCTGAAAAAGTTTGCTGACCCCTAGATTAAAATGATTAAAAATACCAATAAAAGCAAACATTAAAAACAACCTGATGTATTTTTTGTCAAATTACATCAACCTGATGTATTTTTTGTCAAAATACAGGTATCAAGATGAATATAGTGGTGGTGCCTGCCTATTTCCTAATGTCAATAGGCAGGGGGCTACCACACTAAAAGATCAATTACTTGCATGTGCATAATGGACATCGCATGGCACTTGTAGAAGTGTCTGTTCCACAGACTGAAAGAATCAAGTGGGAACATAAAGAGTGAGCTTCACTAGCAAAAATCCCATTTTTAAACAAGCTTTTGATTCTGCTGCTGCTGAACATATTGATTTTATTTGCTGCTGTTTTTAGCTTTTCCATTTCTGTAATCAGCAGTAATTTCTCCCTTACAAAACAAACTAATGTCTTCATTGTATAACTTTTTACACAGATGAGCAGTACTATTAAAATAAAAAACATGGGCCAAGTGAGATCATCCAAAAATCATAAGCCAATAATAGGATCTGCACGTGTTATTCAATGTTTAAGATGGAATACATACACAGACACTCAAAAGATGGTAAAGGTGCTGTTTGATGCTGCCCCCTTTTGCCAAGCAAAGTCAACAGCCTAGATTTCCACTAAAACTTTTCACAGTCGGTATATCTTTTTCACAGCAAAACGTGTTCAAGGAAAATGATGAAACCCCAACAGATCTCCAGACAAAGTTTGTCACGCATTTATCAAGCTTTGCAGAAGTGCGAGCTGGTGATGCACTCATAATACACACACCTGACGACAGATGGTAGCAGAAATTCAAGGATATGGGACTCCACAGTGTTCATTCTGCTTGAGTGCCAAAGACCACAGTAACTCTGAAAAACAAGGCCACACCTTATGTTCTAGAATCAGCAGCCTGTCATATATGGGAATAAGGAGCAATCCCTGAACACAACAGTGTGTTAAGTATGAGCAGCCTGGCAATTCTTAATGCAAACTTCAACAACGGAATAAATTGTTCTCGAAACTAAAGCCACCAGAACTTGTTGAAAGCATTTTTGCACAACATCTGATGGTACTACCAAGTTATACCCCAACCCAACAAGGAATGTCAGGACAACAAACAACAAATACATCTGGAATGATTATCATAATAAGAATAATACCACCGCTGCTGACTGATCCAACACTCAAGGCTTTAAACGCATACGCTCCCCTGCCTGATCTGTTTTACAGTGGTACCTCGGGTTACATACACTTCAGGTTACAGACTCTGCTAACCCAGAAATAGTGCTTCAGGTTAAGAACTTTGCTTCAGGATAAGAACAGAAATCGTGCTCCGGTGGTGCGGCAGCAGCAGGAGGCCCCATTAGCTAAAGTGGTGCTTCAGGTTAAGAACAGTTTCAGGTTAAGAACGGACCTCCGGAATGAATTAAGTACTTAACCTGAGGTACCACTGTACTCTGCAGAGTCTATTAATCATACAATCCAATCTGAAAGAGGAGGGGAAAGTTTCAGTCAGAAGGAAAGAAACATGTGATTCAAGAGGAGGTTGAAAAAAGAAGCAGCTATTTAAAAACCCTGAGTAACTTGCTTAAATATCAGCAGAATTATTCACCTCCCACCCCAGTCTCTCTGCAGTTGCCAACTAGAATACTCTTCTTGCCTTGTAGATCAGACATATGAAGGAAGTTTAACTCCTCCACAAGCAGTTCTGTGATGGGCACAACTCACCAATTCTATAGATTCCCTTCCCCTAAAATATCAAGAACTAGCTAGAACCCTTTTTCTTCCAAGGCACCCCACACCCTTCCATTCAATAACCAAATATTTAGAAAGAGATGGGGAGGGAGGGAAAGACATGATAGCCAGACTTCAATCTCATTCAACTGGATGCCTTTTCTGCCTGCAGTTCAATCAATGCCATGAAAAAGAGGAATTAATTGAGGGAGGGGGGCAGAAACAAACTTTGCCTTCCAGTCAGAACATGATCTTGTGGGGAATTAAAAAAAAAAAAAAATAAGCATGATTTTGGAACGGAGGCTTCATTACACCATTTTGTCCCGTCCTGTCCCCCCCCCTCCCCAACAAAATCCACAGAGAAACCAAGTGCTGAAAGTCCACATGCCTGGAAACTGAGCAGAGTGAGGATGGGATGGATTTTGTTTTAAAGTGCAAGGATGGATTTCTAAATTCAAAGTTGCATGGTATAAACCTGTGCAGATATGGATCTTCACACTTTGCCTCCCTCCCACCTCCACTCCTGTCCCAAACAAGCAGGCGTCAAGAATTTGCTGCAGGAGAGAGCTGTCAGGCTCTTAAATGTTCTCTTACAACTCACCCCCTCCTGCTTTTTAGTAGAAACATTCTGAATGAAGTAGCACACCAATGCAGCAAGTGGAAGGAACAGTTAAGAGATCTAAATCAGCAACTTTAAATAAAAATAAAAGTGACAAGGGAAAGAGGGTGCATGTCTTGCATCTACTAAGATCTGTTTGGACTTAGGATTTTCCCCTCCTTCTATCCGCTCCCCTTCCTCTTATTTCCAACAATGCATAAAACCAGAGAGCCCTGCAAGCTTCTCGGCTTCCCTCTCTCCCCTCCGCTTTTGATCTTCATCAGGACGTGAGCAGAAAGTTAATGGGCCACCCCTACCACAAAGGCAAATTACCACGTGAACAAAAACAGAAAGAAAAGAAAAAAATAATATATTTTTCTTCTCGACAGACCCTTCGCTCCCAGGCATCCCACCCTGCAATGTAACCCCCAAGCTATCTTATTGCTTACAACCCCCACGAATGGAATGGGAAGGGGGGGAGAGATTTAGACGGAATCAGGCAACACTAACCGAGCTTTTAGTTAATTTCCTCTTCAGCGTCTCAACTGCTTGGAGACCACCCCTGGTTTCCACAACCGCCGCTAAAGCCGGGGGGGGGGCAGGGAGTGCGCGGAGAACAGAGGGACGTCAGGGGACCCCTTAACCTGGTACACTGCACGTTCAAGACTACAATGCACCCCAGAAGCCATTAAGACAACAAACAACAGACCACCACGGCCAGCCCGGCTCCATTCCCCTTGTGCTTTTGCTGCTAAAGGGGACTAAAACAGACGAGGCCACGCAATGAAGCAAAGCTTTTCTTTCAAACTCGCTCTTCAAACAAAAAGGCTTTGCGTCTCCATCCTTCTGCCGAGGCAACTACACCTCCCTCCCTCCCCGGACTCCTCCCCCCTACCCCCCACAACTCCAAGTTCCTAAACTTTGCAACTTCTTCATGCACGTCGAATGCGGAGGGTGGGTAGCATGTTTTAAAATATTCTCCCCCCTCGCGTGCATGCCACCACTCACACAGTGGACGCGGTTCGACTTACCCTTTGTTTGAGGTCTCCAGGGCGATAGAGCTTTTGCAAACGTTCACACGCACATCTTTACACTGAAGGAAATTACCGCGGCTGCAGACGTAATACGGTGGGGGGGGGGGTCGCGCAGAAGATCCCAGGAAAACAACAGCCCTCGAGGAAGCCCAGCGAATCCTACAAGCTGCCGTGGGGGCCTCCTGAGTCCCGATGACCGCCAAGCAAGTAGGGTCCGCTGCGAACTGCAGCCGCCTCGGAGTTTCGGCTTGAGTCCACCCTCCTTGTTTCCCTTCTCTCTTTCTGTCCCCCTCTCCCTTCCAGCCAGGAGCAGTCCAGGCTCCTATCAGAAACGCTTCAACCCTTTTCCATCAGGAGGGGAGGAGACGGAGACGCTGGGGAGGGGAGGAGGGAGGGAGCAAAAGGGGCTGCCAGCTCTCACTCTGCGCTGATGTCAACTAACCAATTCAAGAGTTAACAGGGCACTTATTTACGCGCAGCTCCCCACCAACAACCCTGGTCGTGGGAATTAAGATATATGCCGAAGCTTGATAATGGCTCTTAAAGAAATCCGGCCAGCGCCTCTTTGGGAAATAACGTTTGGGGATCTTTTTGAACTCTGTTTTGAGTGCATGAGATTTTCATCAGTTTTTCTCACCCCGTTTACATCCCAGAACGATCGCTTATACCGAATCTGATTTACCGACCGCGTGGTTTGCCGCTGTTACTACCCCACCCCCGTTCCCGCGCCTGCCTTGCCTGTATGGCAAGCCCGACAGTACGAGTTGCCTTGCAAATGCATGGATGTTCTGTGCTGGGTGATTTACAAAAGGGCAAATGACCAAGGACAGAAATACAAAGGGAAGCGGGGGGGGGGCGGGAAGAAGCAGGCTACGAAATGTGCATTTTCTTTTAATTCCTTAAGCGTGGGGTATTATTCGAAATCAGAACTGATATAGCTAGGGAGAGAACTGCTGCTGCTGCTGCTGCTGCTGCTTCCCGGGGAGAAACCGGACTGAGATGGCGGGGGAGAAGCGTTTGGAGACTGTGAGAAGGCGGCTTGAAAGAGCAAGGAACTTCCAGCGAGTGGAAACTTGAGCCCTTGTAAAATAAACAGAAGATCTTTGCCCTGTGATCGCCTTAAAAGCAACAGCAAACGCTGCCCCGGAGCTATCCACACTCTTTCCCCCACCCTTCAGTGTATGGGCAGGTGGGGCAGTGTTGCAATCCCACGGATAGCAGAAAGCGCTGAAGAGCTCGGCTTGCAGCAGAAACGTGGACCGTAGAGGGCAGTAAGGGGCTAATTAAAGAGACGCCTCAGCCCACCCCTACCTCTTAGGTCAGATTTGGAGGTGCGGTATTAGAGAGACGAGTCAACCCCTTTAATGGAACGATTAGAAAATCCATAGGAAGAACACCCAAGCGCGCGCACACAAAAAGCATCGATAAGTAAAACAAAAAAAACGCCCATTTGCAACGGAGAAAATATATATTTGCAGCACAGAAAAAACTGTGTACCTTGCTCTGGGCATCGTGCCTAGGGGGCGCTTGGGAAGCAGCGAAGAAAACAGGCTCCTGTCGCCGCCCCTCCCGGACAATGTGCGAACAGATCCCGAAATCATTTCCACTTGGAAGTCAATTGTGTTGGTTTCAGAGAAACTCGCTTCCAATTTTTTAACGTGTTTTGATGGCTACAATTCTGCGAACACTTACGCGAGAGTAAGCCCACCCCCCCCCCCGGGGAACTCAACGGGGTTTTACTTCCGAACAGAATCATACCATTATAGAGTTGGAAGGGACCCCGAGGCTCATCTAGGGCAACGCTCCCCACCTGAGTCTCACAGTTGTGCACATTTTTAAAGCTGTAATCCCAGGCACGCTTGATTTGGCTTGCAAATCCTCTCCCGTCGTTTCAGCCCTTGGTGCTACATAAGCCTGCATTGCTTGCATACGGACCCATCCGAATATAACGCATCTCTGAGGGAGCCTTGAGGAGCAAAGCCAGCCTCTCTGCTGCTGCTGCCACCTTTTGAAAACAAGCCGCCCTACAGCGCATAGAAGAGAATGGAGGAGTACAGTTTGTTGCGCCCCACACATTCCAGAGATATCGAATGGAAAACATTCGCATTATAAAGGTCCATTTGCGGCAGGGGGGACCCTAGTCACAGTAAAATGGTCCACTGTTTAAACTGGGGGGAGGAGGGCGGAAAGACCTTTTCCAGCCGGAGATCAGCCTCCCCTTCCGAGGAACCACCGAGGGCGCCATGCTAGCGGTGGGCGGAGCCAAAGGCAAAAGTGGCGGGAACAGCAAACGTAAATCTCACCTCTTATGCTTCTACTCACACGCTGCTCCCTGTTCTCCATCCAGTAGAAGCAAGAGACAGAGTGAGAGTTCAACGACACCTTCCAGCCAGACAAAAAACATTCAGGGTGCAGAAGCAAGGGGAGACTTCTGGCGACCAAATAGAGATGCCTGGAAGACACATTTCTTCCTCAGGCGTACAGTTTCCCACCCCTGGGAAGGAAAGCTGAATGCCACTCTTATTTGGTTTTTCCTCAAATGGGTTGTGGGGGTACACTTCTTTCTCACCCACTTGTTTGCAAATGCCACTGCCTCAGTTTCTCCATAAGTTTGGAATAATAGTGACCTTCATGTGGTGCCTTGGCTATGAAGTTTACATATGACCCCTGGCTCCAATCCAGCAGAGAGTTATGTGCATTTAAGCCATTTAGGTAACAATCCTAAACACACTTAACTAGGAAGTAAGACCCTTTGAATTTGCTTCAAAGTAAGCATGCATAGGATTGTTTCATGGTACAATCTTGGGCAGGCATGGCCAAACAGCCCTCCAGATGTTTTGGGACTGCAATTCCCATCATCCCTGACCACTGATCCTGTTAGCTAGGGATGATGGGAGTTGCAGTTCCAAAACATCTGGAGGGCCAAGTTTGGGGGTGCCTGATCTTGGGCATGCCTACCATGGGCATAGCCAGGATTTTTGTTATGGGGGCAGGCCTTTTGTTACGGGGGGGCAGAACCTCAGTTTTTTATGTATTTTACTGAATTTTATTGATGTTGCCCCTCCCTACCCCCCTAGCTACGCTCATGATGCCTACTCAGAAGTAATCCCTAATAGGTTCAATGCGGCTTACTTCCATGTATGTGGGTAAAGGACTGCAGTCTCGGTGAGCTTACCCATCCCCTGTGCTAGAATGTGACGTACTAGTACATTTTTTTAAAGTCTCTGACCCATTTTTATTCTTTATTCACTTATATTTATGTGTCCAGGAATCAAAATGTTTAAAAATAATCCATTTAAGTTTAATAATCACAAAACTTTAAACCTGCTGAATTGGGGGATTTCACCCATAATTTTGCTTATTGATCACTTTGTCCCAGTTAATTCTGCACAATAAAACAATCAACTCAGCTTCATTAACTATGCACCCTCAAATCAGTGAAGTATATTTTTGCTGTGTTCTTAAGCTGTTATCTGTACCTTCCTAACGCTGCTTGAAGCAGGCAATTAAAAACCCTATTACAACCTGGATAACAAGTGCAAATAATAAAGCAAAATGAGTGCACTGTGCTGTAATCAATTTGCTATGTGTTATTTTTAACAGTTTCTTCAAGCGTTGCCATTTAAAAGGCACTAATATGAATTCAGGATTCTTATGCATTTGTTTTTTGGCTATTTAATTCACTGGTATTTGGCAGGGCTTTTTCTTGAAGCCATGAAAAATTAAAGGTTATTTCATAAGCAAATATCCTAAAATAGCACACCTTTTCTCAAATAGTAGTAATAAAGCTTAATGTGTAATGCAGGATGGCTAAACTGTGGTGATCCAGATGTTGCTCCAGATGTTGCCACAGTTCCCATAACCTTTGGCTGCGCTGCTTGGGGCTGATGGTCCAGCAATATCTGGAGAGCCATAGGTTTCCCATTCTTGTTCTAAACATGGAGGGGGTGATACACCATGTGAAATGCCAATCCCTCTAGCAAATGCCACATTTATGCGGCTCTTGGATATCAAACATGATCTGTCATGGTTCCAGATACTAATCTGATCCCATAAGCACACTCCCAGACACTTTGGATACACTGCTGATGCCACCCCAGTCAGAGACTCTGCTAGCAAGGACACCTATGTTCCCACACACAGAGGAAGTCAAATCATGCAGGCTAAACCAGGAAATCTCTGTTGCAACATCACACTCCCCAAACTCAGAAGAAACACAGAACCAGACAGGCCTGGAGAGGCACGACTAAACACTTCACTATGGGGGTGCCCTCAGGAAGCCACAGCCCCACAGACTCAGAAAATGCCTGGCAATGGCAGAAGCCCATTGCCTGCTCCACAACTCAGAGGCTGTGGGTGCCCCTGTGAAGTCATTACACCACAGACCCAGAACCACACATGCCAACCCTGATCAGGAGCTCCACAGCCCCCAGCTACAAGGCCTTAAAGTAGGACCTGTGCCAGGATGGCATAGAGGAGCAAAGAGTACTCCATGGTCCAGTTCTTCTCCCAGTGGAGAAGATATCCCAGCTGAGATATCCCAGCTGAGATATCAACTTTCTAACAGGAGAATGAACACGGGAGTTCACCATAAGATTCCCATTCATGACACACCCACCTTCTACAACTCCATGCTTCATGTGGAGGAACATGCAGGAATGCCCACTTTCCAGGACCAGGCAGCAGCATAAAGATGAGGGCCATGGGGACTGTGAGGCATGGCATGGCAGGGGTGGACCAATTGGAGTGAACTCCACAGCTATGCCATGAAGGAACACTCAATAATGCCATTTCTTACAATATTCCACACAGCTGCTTTGGCACCTGCAGCCATGCAACTCATCACCATCACAGCAATTACACCAGAGGAGGTCTTCTGTCACCGACATGACTGGCATTTGGGCATTGGACTGGATTTCACTGACTTCTCGGTCAATTCTAGCTCAATTTCATTAACTGGGCAAAGCAAAACACTGTTGTTCTAATAACTAGAGTCACCAACCCTTTATCATGTAATATACATGAGCTGTGACAAAGGAAATTCACAATTTTACAAATTAAAATATGCAACAGTATTCTAAGAACCGCACAACTTGATTCAATCTGATAAACTGCAGGGGTCTGTACTTATTTGGGGGAAAACCACCAGATTTAGGGTGGTGCAGGCAGTTCCTCTGCACAGGGAACTGAGCCTTGCTCCGGGCACCATATTACCAAAGTTTGCCCCTGCATATATTTCATTATCTGCTGTGAAAATGGCACCTGAATTGGTGCACAACACAATAAAATTGCTAAACCAGTTTGCTTGGCAAGCAGAAGGTCCCAGGTTTAATCTCCAGGCAGAGCTGGGGCAGATCTCCGACTAAAAACATGAAGCACTGCTGCCAGTCAGTGTTGAGCTAGATGGACCAAGAGTCTGACTCAGTATAAGGCACCTTACTGTGCCCCCCCCCATGCACAAATTTGCAGAGACATTTGCAGAACCATTTGCTTCCTAAGCATTTCCTTTGCAGAAGCAATTTAAAAATATTAACAACTTGTATTTTCACCACATAATGGGCAATCCCATAACACATTCAGTGCTTGGTTGCCAGTGGTTTGGAAGAAATTGCTTTGTTGACTGTATCATATGCTGAACAGGTTGTAGGAATGCTAATTGCACATATCACAGTCAACATGGATCTGCTTTTGCATCCCTTAGTTTCACTTCAGAATAGATTTTGACGCATTCATTTTTCTTTTGAATTCCAACCATTCCATTCCTTTTTTTGTTAATTTCTCCACTCTTCTTTCTTTTTTAAATTACACGGTTTCCTCGACAACATGTCCTATATTTTACACTGTATCCTTATTTCCAACAGCCCAAACAAGACAATGCTCTGCAAACAGGTCTGTCTGCTAGAGCCCAAATTCCTGCAGAGTTCATGCAAGCACAAATAAATGTTAGATTCGTTTTTTAACCACTAGGTGGAGTACATGTGTTCTTATGCAGCCTTTCAATGCAGGGCGGGGGAGGGAGACTATTTTGTTATGGATGCTACTGGCCTGCCTTCCGCACGGTCAGAGAAGCACAATGAATCTGTTGGATCCCCCATATAATGGGCATATAAACATTATATATTTGAAGGCCTTACTTTCATTCTACAGGCCACACTACAAGTAATATAGAGGCTTAAAGTCATAAAGTTGTGATAGTTTCCTCACCCACAAAAAAAGCTTTAAACCTGCATTCCAACTTTTAAAAAATCCTTGTTTCAGATAGGATGCATTTCCTTGGAAGTTACTGTTTTCAGTACTTCATATACAATGTAGTTACATTTTTTTATTTAATAGTCAGAAGCTGAACATATAGATTTGGGGTTAACAGCAGCAATATGGCAGCCTCCATGAGCTCAGTAAGAAAATAATAAATAATAAGAAGAGCAACAGCAAGGCCATTTGTGTTGCCACTGCACTGTCGCTGCTGCTGCCGAAGGGAAACCAGGAGAGCTGGAGGAACTGCGTGACAACACATATTTATGTGCAGGATCAGTTTCAAGACTGATTTTGCTGGCAGCCTGCTGGGACTAGAAGCCCCAGGGAACTGGGCAGCTGTGCAGTGAGGCTCAGCCAATGGCTTGACGCATGTTGCGCAAACTTCTTCCTCCACCAGCAAGTGGGCACTGGTCATGAGTGGAGGCTCAACAGTCCACATATTCAAAAAACAGCCACTGAAGAAGAAGATGGCAGTGCCCAGGAGAAGGGAAGCCTGACTTGCCCCTGTTTCCCATGTGGCTTCTCCCTGAGGCACTCTTCTCTCCCCGGCCCTCAAGTCCCACAGGTCTTCTGACGCAGTTTAAACCATAGCTGTCAACTTTTCCCTTTTCTTGCGAGGAATCCTATTTGGAATAAGGTAATTTCCCTTTAAAAAAGGGAAGCGTTGACAGCTATGGTTTAAACCACTGCACAGGTGAGCAGCAGTTCCATCTTCGGTTTTGTTCATTCCTTCTGTTTTTAAAAGAGACTTCTTCTAAATATTTTGTTTTATTTAAAAGTAAAATAGAATCACAAGCTCGCTCCAGGCACTGCAAACTCCCCAGCTGTCACTTGCGGAAACAGAGAGGACTCAGGTAGCATGGGGCTGCTGAACTTTCACACACACTTCAGGAAGGAAGGGGGGGGAAGCAAGAGAGAGAAGGGGAAAGGGAGAGGCAGGTAGGCAGACAAAGCAAAGAAAGAAAGAGGAAGAGGAGGAGGGACAATTTTAAAAAAACACCAACAACAAGGATGCAGGATTTAAAAGAATTTGTGGTGGTAGTTCCCCCCCCCCCCCGACTTTTTACTGCTATTGTTTGAGAGAGGCTCTTAAATCAGCCAGCCTGTTCTAGGGAGAAAGCTATCTTTGGAGGTGCTTAGATAAAGCAGAAGTCAGAGAGAAGAGAGGCTAGTTAAAACTAATATCAGCAAATAAAAAGTATTGTACTTCCAGCTCAAACATGACAATCATGGTCGCTTGACCCCAGAGTTTTGAGAACCCCACCGAAACACCCAGCCCCTCGGGGGAATGAAAGGGGAACCCACGATGCAAAGTGAAACAGACCAACACTATACCCCTAACCCCAAAGCAAAACCACACACGGTCAAGTTCAGGGACAACGAAGAAATGATCAAGGAGAAGGTGGAAATTAAAGAAACGGCAGCGACTTCACACAGCAATCGCACACCACCACAACCAGACCTGAAGGAACTTGAATAGAAAATAACAGAAGCTATCCAAACCTCCGTAATGGACTCGCTGTGCCAAACCTGGAGGGATTTAATGACCCCACTGGAGCAGCAGATCAAATAACTGAACTCCAAATTTGAGACTCTACCAGCACCTTTACCACCTTGGAGAAGAAGACTCAGATACAAGAGAAACAAATTCACCACTGCCAGAAGGAAAACACAGACATGAGAAACAAACTAGCTGACGTCAAAAATCTCAATGGATGCTGCAACATTCACATTCACAGCTTTCTTGAAAAAGTGGAGAAAATAGACCAAACAAGTTTTGTCGTGCAATGGCTGAAAACCCTGTTCCCAGACCTGCCACTCAATGTGGAGAACCTGGAAAGAGCACACAGGGCTCTGAAACCCATCCTGAAAGCTGGCACACACACACCCATGGGCTATCATTGTATGCTTTGTCTTCTACAGGAAAAAAAAATCTGAAACAGACGCAATAAATTAACCTCCCTGCGACACGAGGACAACCACATCATGGCCTTACAGCAGGGGTAGCCAACTTAAGGCCCAGGGGCCAGATGTGGCCCAATCGCCTTCTCAATCTGGCCCGTGGACAGTCCAGAAATCAGTGTGTTTTTACATGAGTAGAATGTGTCCTTTTATTTAAAATGCATCTCTGGATTATTTGTGGGACATAGGAATTTGTTCTCCCCCCCCCTTCAAAATATAGTCCGGCCCACCACATGGTCTGAGGGATGGTGGACCAGCCCACGGCTGAAAAAGGTTGCTGACCCCTGCCTTACAGGATCTTTCACAGGAGACTCTGAACCAAAGAAAAACAATCTGCATCCTTGCACATCAACTCTCCAACAAGCAGGAATAAAAGACTGATGGGGCTTCCCCCCTGAACCTCATCTCAGACTGGGGACAGAGGGTAGGGGGCAAGATGTTGCAAAATGCTCCATTTGATTAACAGAAATCATCCCAGGTTTATGAGAACCTGCAAATCACTTGTAGTTTGTAAAGCCAGTGCTTCTCCCCACCAGGCCAAAATCTATAATTCACTAGCCAGCAGTAGTTCATGCCACTGGATCCACACAGTGATAAGAAGAGAAATGCTTTCTCCTGCAACCAGCTGTAGCATTACACACAGGTTTGATGGATGAAAAAGAAAGGAGAACATTCCTTGAGAGGGGGTCTCTACATTTAGACAATTACAAATCTATAGGGATTGACAACTGGTGCCATTTTAACTAAGCTCTTCCCCTCTCCAGGTGTCATGTACAATCATTCCAATAAACCCCCTCAGTTCTGCCGTGCTAGAAGATGAAAATTAACAAAGCAACCATAAATATTTATTCAGAAAGCATTGTTCATTACCCGATTCAACTACTGTAAGTGGCTGAAGAATGGTTACTTTGTACCTGCTTAGTGCTGGAATAATCTACTCATTCACTGAAATCGAAATATATTTATATCACAGCACTGAGGATCTATTGGCAGTCACTGTGCTGCATATGTCCACCCTACAGGGATGCAGGTTGGATCTGGCAGTACACTCTTGTCATTTTCAGCCAGTTAGTTAAAATTTTGGGGGTGATGCCCATTCACAACATGCAACCCCAGGACCATCACCTGTTTTACACACCTGCTGCTCCTGGTGGCTGCCAGCGTTTCAGCCATGGACTCCATGCTACCTTCACAAAAGTTCCCTTTCCTCAGAGATCTTCAGGTAAGTCTTTGCTTAGAGAGGCATCTTAACTCAAAAAGCAACATCAATCAGGACATATGATAAGTCTTTTGGGGTAAATGCCCCAACATGGAGGCATTGAGTAAACACCATACTCTTAAAAAAAAATAAAAAATAAGTGTTGTGCAACATGGTTAACATTTTAGCAAGTTGCATATCAAATGGGAGTCTGTTGATCCTGCGGCTAAGCTGTCCTATCTAGTGTATTCATAAGACAGTGAATACTGGTATGGCTTCCAATGGAAGCGAGAAACAAGATAAACAGAGAGTTTGGCAAATAAGCAGCTGCGGACAAGGAATGTCACCACCAGAAGGATGTGATAGATTAGCCAAAAGGAATCAAGTGTGGTCATCATGCTACACATAGAATCACTACAAACTTCCCTCAGTGACCTATGAATTTCCTGGAACTGCCTGTGCTCAGGCCATACAACCTTCTTGAGGCACAAAAGGGAATGCAACTACAGCATGCTGTAAGAAGCCTCTGGACTAGCATAAATAGGAGGAGTCTGGCTTTCTTATCTTTCCCTGTTAATGAAGCAATACTTCATTGCTTACCAAAAATAGCTTTAGGTGCTGCATTTAGATGTTCACTCAAAATATGTTCAGGGTAAGCTCTCCTGAGTGATCAGGTGGGCCGCTAATTCTATTTTCTATGTCCCTATCTGGATATCATACAGAATAGGCATCATCTTAAAGGTTTGTGATAGGTTTGGATCTCAGAATTAAAATGCTGGTGATATAGTGTAAAAATGTGAGCCCTAGGGGCACTATTCTATAAAACATCCATTAGTATGCAGGGAATTGTTTTTAGACAACCATAACAGCAATAAGATTTAATTATAATTTTGCCACAGAGGAAGAGAACTGGTGCTTGAAAACAAGAGCAACCCACTTTTCTTATGAGACAAACAAATTGAAAGTGTTTACCCAAAATGCCCGGGGACAAGTTGCCTAATTTATTTATTTATTTATATTTTCTTGCCCATCATCTTAAAGCTATTCATGTGGCAAAAGAGTAGCAGAGGTCATTTTAGGCTAAACTAGCACAACTTATGCAACTGCATTGGTTTCCAAGACAACAAGTACGGTAAGTTGCTGCTCTTGTCTGGATCACTTTTCTCAAAAGTAAAAGCTCAGGGTTTACAGGCCTTAGGCTCTAACTTTACTTGGAAATATTGAAGGACAAGCATAACTTCTGGCAGGTAGATGTTATGAAATACATCTTCTGGATAAAAAAAAAAGATGTAGAATTCTCTTATTGAAAAGGAGGATAACGTATAATAAGAACAGTGTTACTGACAGCTGACACTGCTTGTGATGTGTCATCTCCCTGTGTCTTATATCTCAGCTGTCACAATTGGCTGTTAAAAAGAAAAATATGCAAGGAGACTGGGCCACATACAGAGTGCTAATAGAAGAAATTAATGATAACTTCAAACTGAAATAATTTGAAGAAATTAGGAGACATTTGACAGACTGGCTACAATATTTTCAGATAAATGAAAGATTGAGCTTAGATAAAAAAGAAGGTCTTGCAAAAGAAACATCTAGATTTGAAAAAGAATTAATTCAATATAAAGGAAAATAAATTTCAAGAATATATAATCTCCTCTTAGAATGGGAGGTGAAAGAAGAATTGGTGAAAGGGACAATAGTGAAATGGGTGCAAGACCTAGGGTATAACATCTATATGGATCAATGGGAGAAATTATGGAGGGAGGGTATTAAATTTACGGCATGCTACAATCTCAGAGAAAATATTATGAAAATGCAATACAGATGACACCACACTCCAGCAAAACTTGTGAAGATGTATAAAAATCGATCACCAACTTGCTGGAGGTGTAAAGACAGTATAGGGTCATATACGCACATCTGGTGGGAATGCACAGCCATTAAGGAATTTTGGAATAACATCTATAATGAATTTAAAAAGTTATTTAAGTTCTCATTTAAGAAAAAAACTGAAACCTTCCTCCTAGGTATAGTGTCACCAGAAATTAAAAAAAGATGTTAGACCACTTTTTATGTACATGCCAGTAGCAGCCAGGATCTTAATTGCAAGAAACTGGAAAAGTGATAAAACACCTACAATAAATGAGTGGCAGGTCCAAATGATAGAATATCTGCAGTTGGCCATGATGACAGGGAGAGTCAGAGGTTAACCAAAACAGAAAGTACAGAAAGAATGGAAAATATTAAAGAATATCTAGAAAGCTATTGTAATAATAAACATCTCCTGGCAGAACTAGAATGATTCTTGTAAAATAAGAAACATAATGTTTTTGGTATCTGATAAAAAGAAAAAAGGTAATACAGTAATTTGGAACTGTGTGTGACAGAACAATAGAAATAATAATAAGGTAAAGGTAAAGGTACCCCTGCCCATATGGGCCAGTCGTGTCCGACTCTAGGGTTGTGCACCCATCTCACTTAAGAGGCCGGGGGCCAGCGCTGTCCGGAGACACTTCCGGGTCACGTGGCCAGCGTGACGAAGCTGCTCTGGCGAGCCAGCACCAGCGCAACACACGGAAATGCCGTTTACCTTCCCGCTATAAAGCGGTACCTATTTATCTACTTGCACTTAGGGGTGCTTTCGAACTGCTAGGTGGGCAGGAGCTGGGACCGAAAGACGGGAGCTCACCCCGCCGCGGGGTTTTGAACCGCCGACAATGCGATCGGCAAGCCCTAGGCACGGAGGTTTTACCCACAGCGCCACCCTCGAAATAATAATACAATGAGTCTAATTGGAAGTTAAATGTGTTTATTCTTTCTGTAATTTTTTTTATTAATATTTTTTCCTTCTCCCCCCCCCCTTTCCCCCCCTCCCCTTTTTCCTCCTTTGGTTTTCTTTCTTTCTTCTCGCTTTCTTCTTTTGGTCTCCTTTCTGATTTGCTGTGATGGCCTGGGAATCCGATTCAGAGGCTGAACCAGAGGAATCCCAGCCTGCACAGGAGTCCCCGCCTCCAGGGCCAGCTGAGCTGGGGCAGGGCCTTGATTCTGAAGCACCTGCACCTGTGCTGGATCCTCAGGAGCAGGCACCAGGTGAATCCACTCTGGCTCCGGAGGTGGTTGAGGACTCAGTGCCTACAGGTGAGTCTCCCCCTGGGTCCAGTAACACTTCAGCCTCTCCTGAACTGCAGAGGCTCAGGGCAGAGAGGCGAAGGGAACTGGTTTCTCCCAGGAGGAGTGCTCACCTTAAGGCCAGGAGAGGCGGGTCTCCTGGGGGCCGGGACAGCCCCTGGCCTCAGAGAAGATAAAGGCCGGTCAGCCCGGTCCCAGGTTGCGGGAGCAACGTCGTTGAAGAGCTGTTTCGGCCAGCATCCAGTCCTGTTCCCCCAGAGTTCCTGTCCTTGCCCAGCTTCTCGCTGTGGACCCCACTTCGCCCATGGAGGACTGTCTGCCGACCCTCAGCTCAGGTCCTGGACCTCGCCCCACAGTAATCTCCCCCCTGGACCAGCACATTTGCTAAGAAAGAGATAAAGCTAAATATGAAAAGTTGACTAACTCAAAGTGATGTTTTGTAGATTGTTAACTATTGTTAAAGATGGTCAACTGTAATGAATTGATGTATTAGTTATTATTGATTTATTGTTATTGCCGAATCTTAAATAAAATTTATTTTGGATTGTGGGGGAAAAAATATTATGACATAAGATTTAATGGATTGCAGCCCACTTCATCAGATGCATGAAGTGCTATTCCTAGTTGCAGATAGGTGCCTTGATGGGAGCCAGAAGAGTGTAGTGGTTAAGAGCTGTGGACTCGTAATCTGGTGAACCGGGTTCACTTCCCCACTCCTCCACTTGCAGCTGCTGGGTGATCTTGGGCTAGTCACACTTCTCTGAAGTCTCTCAGCCCCACTCACCTCATAGAGTGTGTGTTGTGGGGGAGGAAGGGAAAAGAGAATGTTAGCCGCTTTGAGACTCCTTAGGGTAGTGATAAAGCGGGATATCAAATCCAAACTCCTCCTCCTCCTCCTCCTCCTCCTCCTCCTCCTCTTCTTCTTCTTCTTCTTCTTCTTCTTCTTCTTCTTCTTCTTCTAAATATGTGTGGGGAAGAATTGTTCTACAAAACCTCTGTGGTGTTTAATTTGTTATGCCAATTTCATAAAGGCAGCTCATCACTTGATGTTGAAGTCATCCAATAAGGAATCTGCATTTGCCAAGTCAGATCCAGATATTGTCCAAACCATATCTTGGTCAACGCTAGAGGAGAACATTCAGGAATACTATAGTGCTCCATTCACTGGCATTCATCCTCAGCTTTTGTCAGCCAAGATGTGTACGAAGGCAATTACAGGAAAGGCCATATGGAAAACTGACCTTTAAAGCTGCAGGGGAAAGTGAGTGTGGTTCAACCATTCTTGTATTTTTTCCTTCATGCCTCCACCATTCTCTCACTCACACAGACACAAACACACAATTATGAGCAGAGAACAACTACAGCTGCACAGGGAAGATGATGGAATCGTTTTATGAAGAAATCTCAGTCTCATTTGTGGGAATGGTAGGGGGGGAAATAAGGGGTTTGATTATTATTCTGTCAGGGTAACTCAACAAAACACCTGCATGACACTAGAACCTATTACATTACCTAAAAATGAGGTAGAATGCCATATACTATACATAATCTTAACAAAGTGTCCCAGCTTCCTCCTTGCATGCAGTATCCTGTGATCTGAGCCACAGATAAAGAAAAATGATTGCAGCAAAGAGTGAAATTCATGCAGGAACAGAGTGGTTTCCTGCTGTAACATTCAGTGATTAATAACATGCAAACCTTCCCAGCACAGCATCATGTTCTCAATTCAGCATAGACATCACAGCACATGGTTTAAAGACAAAAAGGCACTTTATCCTGTCTGTTGGACACCCTATTAAAAAAGGGCAACCTGCAGCTTTCCAGTGGCCTCTTTTTTTCTTTTTAAAAAAATACAATTCAGGAGTTCTGCCTTTCAAGAGCAGGGCATTGTTCCTTAATACACTGCCTTGCAATGTCAATGAACAATCGAACACTCTGAGTGAATTACAGGAATTTTGAGCAAGAAGCACTTTGAACACAATGTAATCAAGATCTCTGTGTTACCAAACTCACTGAAATTGGGAGGTGTTTCTTAAACGTTATAAGACGTTATAAGCAGTGAAGCTGCAATTTGTCTTCTCAGGTCTCGCTCTAAGCAGCCTAATTCTTTAACTTGTATAATCCATTTCAACCACTTTCTCCAAAGTAGCCCATGACCTTTGCAGCAGTGACCTTTGTATCACCAGAACAGTCTCAGGTGCTATACATCTATTCTAGCCAGAACAAAGATCATGCTTTACTGTTTTGGTGCCAGTTCACAAACTCAGATTTCCATAGTACCAGTACAATCAAAAAAGTATTCATTATCCCTGAACTAGGGCATCTCCCAAAATCAGAACAGTTGAGTGATTAACAGGTGATAGTCTCTGTCGGAGCCAGCCGTTACAAATGGCGCAGTTTAGCATAAAATAAAGACACAGAGAGCCAGCAATATTTTCAGGATGATATGAGCAGCTCCTTTCGAACTTCTCTCTCCTCCCGTAGCTTTTTTATTATCCTTTGTCTCTTTCCAGCCGCATGGCCGTTTTTCAATGTCTCACGTTACCTCATCCGGTCATGGCTTTAACCCACCCACAAACCATATAAGGTCATCACTGCCCAGAGGAAATACAACTCCATTTAAGGTCAATACATTCCAATACATTGTAAAGCTCAGAGTGCTGGTCAGCCGAGGTCAGGGGGCACCCTGCAATATTACAAGCCTTTGCCGTGGCTTTATGACTCCCACAAGTCTCATAGATGCTTTATTTCGAAACTGTGGTGCGCAGTAAATATACACAAATAAATAATTCCCTGAAATTTACTTCCACATAACACATTGGCCCAGGACATGGGCATAACCAGGATTTTTTGGGGGGTCAGGCTTTTATTGGGGGACAGAACCTCAGATTTGCATTGATTTTTGTTGATTTTTATTATTTAGGGGGGCAGTCCCCCCTGACTTTGCCCATGGCCAAGGACAGTCTTTGATGTCTAAAATGAAAGATTCTGAGGCTTAAGTCAATTCTTTCTTTCACTATCCTTTCTTTCAATTATCTCAGACGATCAAGTTTTCTTTCACATCAACACTGTGAGATAGGTTAGACTGAGTGATAGCAATGGCCACAGTATTCCAGTGAGTTTCACAACTGAATACATTTGTGTAGCGAGGCCCCGGGCCCCGCAGCCCCCTCCGAAATAAATACACAAACACAAGTATATCGGGTTAATGGGATAAATAAGGCCACAACTTTATTGGTTACAGATGTGAGCAGTTTGGCTAAGGCAATTGGGTGAAGCAAGACTATATTCTGATTCCCGCCTGTCTGCAGGAAGTCTCATAAGGGTCAACCACTGGAAGGAGGAGCCCTATGATATACATCAATTAAGAGCACCCCCAGAGTCATCGATGGGGTCACCCTAGCCCAGGCCCAGGCCTTGGACAGGAACCAAACCCAGGATCCCTTTAATGGGATACCCTTAACGAGGAGGGGCAGGTGGAGGCAACAACCTCCCTTCCCATAATGAGGCTTACCCAATGCCTAACCTTACAAAGTTGTGACGATTGCTACTAGGTAGGTGAAAACCAAATGGCTAGTGCCAATTTTGCCAAGTGGAAAAATTCCTACCCGGCTCCAACGACCAGGCAACCGACACAGCACGGCCAAAGTCAATCCACGCAATAAAGGAGGGTGGGTGGGCTGGGAGATCCAAAGAATGGAGGCAAAAGGAGGCTGCTTCCCTGGCCACACCACAATTTAAACAGTCATAGCCACGCCTCCAGGCAAACCTGATTGGCTGGCCGGGGGGCGTGACACGGCTGGGCCGCCTCCTGACGTGGGCTGCATTCCTCCACCCACTGCCAAGTCGCTGAAAGGACCCAAATTCCCGCCCGCAAAGCAGCCCCCCCAAAAGCGGGAGCTGACTTCCCTGCTTCAAGAACAGCAGTCTGTGGCAGCCACTTCATACTGGTTCTTGCAAGTAACACCCTGAGTGACCTGGTGACCCAGAAACCTTTCCTCTGTTGCCTAATACATAGATTTCAGTTTATTCAGTGGTGAAAGGCACTCTGCATATGCCAGAAGCCATCCATTATTAGGATTGCTTAAAATTACCAATGGTTGCAATCTAACATATAAAACAGGCCCTGGAGCTAAATTCAGCTGAGACCTGGCTCTTAAGAGCCTGTAAAACACACTCACTGTTGAAATACTGTCTTGTCTTAAAAGCAACTCATCAGGTTTAGATCTTTGATCAGCTAGACACATTCCCTTAATCCTCTGATATAACAGTATATTGCTCCAATGCCAAACCCCAGCAGACTTTCTCAGACTACCACATCCAAATCCTTTTTGTTGGTTTTTTAATGCTAAAAAGGCACAATTGATCCCCTCTCACTGAGAGCTGCCCAATATATTTTGCTGACTGAGGTGAAACAGCACATGATATCCCATACTTTCCAAAACACCCAAGGCTGGCCAAGTTTTTTTCAGCACCTGAGGCAAAAAAAAAATCCCATAAACATTTCTTTCCCACACCTTGCTTATAACAAAAATGCAAAAACAACAAATAGGCTTTAAAGAAACCTGCTGACTTGGTGCCCTTTAATAACACACAAAATCACCTGCTGAGGCAGTGCCTTGTCTGGTCTGAAAAGAGGCAAACTAGTGGTCAAGCTGGAGGTAAGACTCACTGAGTATAGAGTTCTAGGGCTCTGATGTTGCTTTAGAGCAGGCTTCTTCAACCTCGGCCCTCCAGATGTTTTGAGACTACAATTCCCATCATCCCTGACCACTGGTCCTGCTAGCTAGGGATCATGGGAGTTGCAGGCCAAAAACATCTGGAGGGCCGAGGTTGAGGAAGCCTGCTTTAGAGCTCTGGAGACTTGAGTCTTGTGTAGTAAAAGCAGCTAAATCTCAACTGTTAGCCCCACTTGCTCTAGAAGATGCCTTTTTAATTAAAGAGGCCCAGCCCACTCAAGTAGCTTCCTATGGTGTCAAAGCCTCTGAATTCACTGGGTCTTGGAGTCCTCCAAGTCTGAGGATGGCAGCGCCATATCCTTGGGTTTCAGGGATGCTGGTCTCTGGATAAAACAGTTCTAGCTGATCTTATGGAAATGCAGTCTTTTAATGATCTTGTGACCAAATAAATCCAATTCAAAACCTGACCTCAGATAGACAATTGCTGCACATGGAAGTTCTACTTTTGACAATTTGCTTTTACTGGAATGGATGTTCATTTCTCCTTTGGTCATACAGTCATAATACTTATTAGGATTCCTTTGTATTCAAATGATATATTGTCTACTTTTTATGCCCTTTATGAATAAATGTGTTGAGGTGTGCGTAAGTGTTGGTTTTTTGTATGTATGTATGTGTATGTACGCAAACATGCATTGTGGGGATGGGGTACCAAACTGAGTCAGTCCTGAGTTAGGCTTCAGATAAACTCATTATTCACTGCATTATTCACTTGTCTTTTTATATCTTGAAGTTCAAGGGTTCCCTGCTGGTCTCCCATCCAGGCACTGACCTGCTTATCTTCAGCCAAGGCTGCTGCTATATCATGGACTGTGCTATGAAACTGAACAGCAGCAAATTCAGCACGGAGAAAATAAAACACTTTTTTTTTTTTGCACACAGTGCCTAATTAATCTATATAATTCCTTGCAATAAGATGTGATGGCTAATATGTTAGATGACATTAAACAGGATTAGACAAATTAATGGAAGGAACTGTTTTATTGGCTGTTAGTCATGGCACTATGTTCCAAACCATGGACAGAGGCAGTGTGCTCCTAATCCTAGTTGCTAGGGCATTCTTGTGCAGTTGTATAGTGTTTGTTATTTATTTTATTATATTTATTGGATGCGTTTCCACCCTGGGACCATATGATGAAGGTTAGGCTGCACATGATGAATAGAAATAGGAAGCAACGGCAGAGAAGGCTGTTGCCTTAAAACCAGGGATTATGAACCCATGTGTCTTGAGTCCTACAAAAGCATCACGGAGAGGTTGGTCAGAGCCAGAGGAGTAGGAGAAGCTTGAAGAGATTGTGTTGGAAGATCCTGGGTAGGGACTCAGTGGGTCGCAGGTTACCTGAGCCTCAAGAGGTATCTGATCCCAGGGAGAGACCCAGTGGCCAGGTGTGGGTGTGTGGAGAATTAGATATTGCTGAAGGCTCAAGTGGGCTACCAGAAGATTGTTACACTCCTGTCCCTCCTGGTCTACTGCCTTCTGTTGAACAGCCGCCTTTGGCACCTCCTCCTGCCAGTGCTGGCACAAGCAAACTTCACAGAACTACATCTCCCTTGAAAGACCGCTTGTTTACTTGCTGAATTTCAGGCTCCAGCAGTAAAGCTGTGTCTCCCCACTCTTCAAAAGGAAGGTGCAGGAAGCATGTCACTTGTTGGACCAACATCCCATGCATTTAGCCTCTTGTGACTCTGCTTAGTTCTGTAACCTATAACCTGCCTTTTAAACTAATCTGATCTACATATTAAAGCTTTTGGCATAAACTGAGTTGTGTGTAAAAGTTATTTGTTGGATGGGAAGGGCCAGGATGCCGTGGTGTGGTCTCTTAATTTCTGTTGGACTCCATCACTCTCCAACCCCAACGGTCAAGGGTGATGGGAATTGTCATTCAGCAACATCTCAAAGCCCTGATTATGAGCATCCTGTTGGACACTGTGGGAAATACCATGCATATGCACCAGGAAACAAGTCGTGTGATCCGGTTCCTAAGATCTTATTTCATCCATTATTCTTTGGATCCTGTACACACTAGTGTTAAAGAACGAAAACTGAAGAGAGGACCAAAGGGCAAGAAACAGAACATGGGACGGGAAACCCACATTAATTAGTGGAAGCAATAACATTTTTGCCAGTCATCCATATTTCCTGCGGGATGTAGCTGCATTGGTTCAAAGTCACTAATGTTACATTTGTTTCATTTGTTATCAGTTAAGTGTGTTCAGCTCTTATAAAAGCTTCAGTCACCTGACTTGGTGTCCATCCATCATTCCCTTATATGTTTTTTATTTCCTTTCTGTAATAATGTCTGAAGTATTTTGTAAAAGTTAACTCATTCTCACCATAGCTTTGAGAGAATGAAGTAACTCATTATTATTAGTATGATGAGGATGATGATGCCACACAGCAAATATAAAAACAAAGTAATTTCGTCAATGTACTATGCTGATTAACAGCAGAGCAAGCCTTTTACTCAACATTTACTCCCCACGCTAGATCCCTGTACATCACTTCCTAAGTTTTATTATTATTACTGAGCAGGGCTCTCCTTTCATAAAGTTGCCCTGACTCACATGTAAACCTTCTGCCCTGCAGTTCTTGCCAACTATTAATGGTTTTAATTTCCTGTATGTTTCAGCCTCCCCCAGTTCCTTGGAGATTATGATAAATCTTTGCAAAATCCACCCTCCTTCTCCCCACCCTGTTGGCCACCATCCTATACCTAGCATACTCGCTTTTCCCCAACTGCCATTCATTCTGTATCTGGATTATATAATTAAAAATTGGCATATATATATATATATATGAAAAATGGGATCAGATGTCACTATACTTTTCTTAAGGTTTTATTCTCCAAGATTGTTCACAGATGTTCTTTCACCATTTAGGTGCAAGAGGCCTCCACTATACCTCCTGTGACCCCCATAAACAGAAAAAAGTCAATATACCTACAAAGACAATGCTCAGATTGCAAAGGCACATACATTCCTGGAGGCCTCTTCTACTCTCCAAGGGAATAAGACGAAAGTGTTTCAAGCTGAATTCCTATGTATAGTTACAGTGGTGCCTCGCAAGACGAAATTAATCCGTTCCGCGAGAGTCTTCGTCTAGCGGTTTTTTCGTCTTGCGAAGCAACCCTATTAGCGGCTTAACGGATTAGCGCTATTAGCGGTTTAGCAGCTATTAAAGGCTTAAAGGCTTAGGGGATTAGCTGCTAAAAGGCTATTAAAGGCTATTAAAGGCTTAGCAGATTAGATAAAGGGGGGGGGGAAGCGAAAAAAAAATCTCTAGACTCGCAAGACATTTTCGTCTTGCGAAGCAAGCCCATAGGGAAATTCGTCCTGCGAAGCAACTCAAAAACGGAAAACCCTTTCGTCTAGCGGGTTTTCCGTCTTGCAAGGCATTCGTCTTGCGGGGCACCACTGTACTTGGGAATAAGCCCCTTGGAACTCAGTAGAACCCCCCCCCCCCAAGCATGGGTTTTCACTGTCCAGTGTTAGAGGCTGGTTTAAAGTCTGTCATTTGGATAAGGACTTCCAACCCAGATCTGAGAACCCAAGAGGAGCCCTGCTGGAACAGACTAAAGGTTCATCTCGTCCAGCATCCTGTGACCCACAATGGTCATACAGTTGCCTACAGGAACTCCATAAGCAGAACAAGAAGGCATGAGCCATCTCCCACTGCTTTCCCCCAACAATTGGTATTCAGTGGCAGAAGTCATCTGATCCTGGAGGTAGCATTCTGACTAGTAGCTGCTGATACCCTTATCCTCCATGAATTTGACTAATTCCCTGCAAAGCTGTTCAAATTGGTGGCCTAATACCATATTTATTTATTACATTCAAATTCCAGGTTTCCTCTAAAACGATCAAGATGGCATACCTGGCTCTCCCCATCTCCATTTTATCCTCCCAGCAGCCCTGTGAGGTAGGTTCAGCTGGGAGATAATGACTGGCCCAAAGTTACCCAGTGGCTGAATGCCCCCATAGCTCTGTTGGTAGAGCAGGAGGCTCTTCATCTCAGGGTTGTGGGTTCAAGCCCCACGTTGGGCAAAAGATTCCTGCATTGCAGGGGGTTGGACTAGGTGACCCTCGGGATCCCTTCCAACTCTACAATTCTATGATTCTATACTGTTTCTTATGTCTCTCTCTATCATCCTTCAACAAGTTCTCTTTCTCAGTTACTTTATATTCTTCAAACCATACTTCTGCAGTCTCACAGCTTCAGAATTTTCTGCTACCGGTAAATCCTCCCCTTCTTCACGCCACCTACCTTTGTCATATCTGACTGATTTAAAGGTCTCAGGGCAGGGGTGCCATGTCACTTCTCTGCTTTGTACATTGCACCCCTCCACCCCAGTGAACAATAGGGTCCTAATTCATCTTCCCTGATGGACAGTCACTATTCGGAGCTCACCCACCTGCCTGTGTGGAGACTGAAAGGCTCACTTTGTGCAGTTTATATTTATCCAGAGAAATAAAAAACAGTAGTGAGGATTTGGAGCTGGCTGGCAGAAAAATTGAAGCCCCAGAGATGCTGATGTTGCTTTGACACGAATGCGGCTTTGTACCTGCTTTCTTGCCACCTGCTCAATTCTCAGTTGTACATTTGTACAGAAACAGGTATTACAAAACGCTATCCGTCTCCAGAGCTCTCTCATTTGAAGGAAATTGACCCTGCAGAGCTGCCCTGGAAATCTCCACTGCTCGGAAAACAGGGAACACTATTAAGTAAGACTGAGCAGCTAAACATGATTGCCCAGTTAAGAACATGGGTGGACATGTGGCCCACCCACAAACCCCACATATGTACCCACTTTGGGCTCTTTCCTTCTCAGCTGGGAATTCTTTCCTTCCTGCAGTCAGCATAAATGCAACACATCTTTTCATTAATTTCACATAAATTTGCTAGTGTTTGGCAATTTTAACCTCGTCCAGTTTAATTAACCCATGATTGGTAGTTTTCATTATTGTGAGACTGTGCCATCTCTTGGCATGCCTTACAAAATACCAGTTTCCCTTAAAGTAACCATGTATATAAACCTGTCCCTGGCTATATCAATGTGGGCAGGAGCCTGTTGCTCTACAGATATTGCTGGATTGCAGCTCCCATCATTCTTGGCCATTGGCCATGCTGGTTGGGACTGATAGAAGCTGAAGTCCAACCAACCACATCTGTAGGGCCACGGTTTCTGCACCCCTGATATAGACAAAGGTGCATGTAAACTTCTACAACCACAGCATTGTTCACTGTCAACCTCTGTTTCAGAAGGCTGAACATTTGCTGCACACTCATGCATTTTTAAGCACTGCCAATTACCCTTTGTCCATAGATAAATTAAGAATGTATCCAGGCCCCCCCATCGCTTTGTTTTTATTTTTATTTTTTTAAATACAGCTCTCCACTTGAAGCATTTATTTTGTTAAAGTAGCTTGCTTTATCTCTGTCACACATGGAGCAATTGAACTCATTCCAATGACCCACTTGGTTACATCTGCACTCCATTCTGTTGCTCTGTAAGAGTTCTGCTGGCCTGTGTTTTATTAGTGTCTCAGGGTTATTCCCAGTTTATATCTCCCAGAACACTATGCCTACACATACTAGCTTCATTGCTTGTCTTCGTCACTTAGCTGTCCCTCCTCCTCTTTTTTCAATTGAGGGCCATGCACTCAGTGGTGTAGACATGATACGCATGGTAAGTTTCCAAAGAGGCCTCAGCATGTGAATGTGCACACAAAATCCTACACACACAGGTACTGTACAATTAAATAAGTAAAATTGGAAGAACATGGGATAATAATGTTTTTCAGCACGTTTATATTCACAGAAAAGTCTGATAACTCCAGAGTCATTTGGAAGTGGTCCATGAAACATTCTGACCCTTGTTCCACGCACCGTGGATTCTGGTGCTAGAAGAGCACAGGCAGGAGCTACTAAAAATCCCTTATTGTATAGCAATGGGTTTTCAAGACAGAGCAAACTTGGACTCCCCAGGCAAGCCAGACGGCACTGCCCAGGGCTGACCAAAACCATAATATGGGCTTGGAATCAATGCACACCACTCAAAATGAATGAGTGGTAGGTGGCAGTTTGGTCCAAAGAACAGAGAAGGGTGGATTCAAAGGATGCTTAGACACAAAACTAGGCACCTGGAGGATGTGGGGGCTGCTGTTGCTTTCTGTGTGCCCTCTTTCCTGGACTGTGCAGATAAAGTTGTGGGTAGGTTGGAAATGACAAGATATGAGAGGATGGTAGTGATTCTGGAAGACTCCCTAGACGCTCCCTGCATCTGCATAAAAAGAAGGACACAGCAACAGTGGAGAAACATCTCTGGGACCTAGAAAGGTAGACAATGGATGGAATTTGAGAGATTTATTGACCAAGGACAGGCTGCAGAGCAAGAAAAGTGAATCAGAAAAAACTACACGCACACAAATGAGAGGCTTTAGTTATGGATTATTATGCTACAGCAAATAGGCCAGTTTATGGTACTGGGATGAGAAGGGGCTCTAAGGATTGTGTGGACCTCAAAAAACACATTTGTGGCACTGGGGACTCGGCTAAAGGTAAAGGTACCCCTGACCATTAGGTTCAGTCGCGGATGACTCTGGGGTTGCGGCGCTCATCTCGCTCTATAGGCCAAGGGAACCAGTGTTTGTCCGCAGACAGCTTCCGGGTCATGTGGCCAGCATGACTAAGCCGCTTCTGGCGAACCAGAGCAGTGCATGGAAACGTTGTTTACCTTCCTGCCGGAGCAGTATCTATTTATCTACTTGCACTTTGACGTGCTTTCGAACTGCTAGGTTGGCAGGAGCAGGGACCGAGCAACAGGAGGTCACCCCGTCACGGGGATTCGAACCGCCGACCTTCCAATTGGCAAGCCCTAGGCTCTGTGGTTTAGACCACAGCGCCACCCGCGTCCCTGGGGACTCAGCTATACAGCTGCAAATAAAACGTTTTGTGTTTTAAGTGCAATATACAATGTGACGCTAGATGGTGATAGTGAGACTTATGGGAAATTCGATGTATTTTTAAAAATGTTTTTTAAAAAGCATTTTCAGAACGGTTTTTATATGTGTATAGATTCCACCTGGGACTCTGCTGAAGATGATGATCTCTATGTGTATGTGCAGTGCATGAGTTTTGGTTTCATGGAGAGCTGTGTAAGCTCCAGGAAAGACAATCATAATAAGCAAGACTGTCATGAGCTGGCAGGATACTGGTGAAGAGGAAGGGTGTGGCTACAACTGGTACATACCAGGACAAGCTGAAGATGGGGAAGGGGAGGTTGGGGACTTAGGAAGGATTCAAGGGACATCAGAGGATGTTGAAGGGGCAGCTGCCAGTTCACAGGAGCCAGGGGGAGTGCCCACATCACCAGAACCAAAGGTGCCCCCGTCACCATGAAAAAGGCGGGCTCCAAGGCATTGAGAATAGTGGGAAGTGCACTTTAAGAGACTGAGGCAGGCAAGACACCACAGCCCAGCTTACTAGGCGATCAGCTCAGAGAGGTCCCGAGGCTAAAGCGGAGGCTGGGGAGGAAGGGGGCCAGGAGGCAGAGGCCCTTCTCTCCTCTCAACTGCCTCACTGGGGCAAGACCTACTGGGAGTAATTGCTGTGATCACTAGGCCTGAGCTGTTTTGTTTCCACCACTCCTCTGCATCCATCCATCCATTCCACGACATCCTCCATTGATAGGAAGGTATTCCTTTTTTCCTTTCCAGTTTTCTTTCTGTTCTGCTCTGTCTTCCTCACTAAGAAATAGATCCCCCCCCCCCAAGACACAGACATGTACATAGGTGTGTGTTTGGGTTTTTTGTAGCGTTTACCTTTTCATTTAAAATATTAGCTATTTCTGCAAACCTAACTTCAAAAAAACAAACAAACACACACCAAGTGGGAGTACTCAAGGGTACATTTAAAACCCCTGTTGTGAAGGGATACAATTCTATAAACAGGTCACCCATTTTTCTCTTTTCCCCTTCTATAAATTGGGTGTTCCTTTTCTTCCTTTTCCTTTCAATGCCCTGCCAATTTTGATTTCTATAAATAAATCCAGTGTATCCTTTTAACTCCATACTGTGACTTTGGGGCTTTCAGATACTGTCTATCCCTGACACTCTGGGTCCATGTTACCAGGTTTACTCCCAAATACTGCTGAGGTTTTACTATCTTGTCATTAGCAGAATTTAATAAGGAGTTCTGACAGTCAGAGTACTGACAGTCTGAGAAAAAAATTGACTGGAACAGTGTAGGAGCTTCGGAAGCTCTGCATGTTCTAATCCATCCCAGGCACCTTAAAGTTAAATGAAATAGGCTGGATCTTCACCGACCTTTTAAATATTATAAGCATGATATTAGATATATCATTCTAAAATGTCACAGGGCATACTGGTAAATTCAAAACGTTCCTTACCTTTTGTTTGTCCAAACACAGTTTCGCTACTGCCGGTTCTTGATTGCTCTGCAGCACCCTCTGGCATCACATTGTCATAATGCACTACAATATTAACATTACAAGCAAAACACAATGTGTCCATCTTAACGTTATAAACCATGTGTGTAGATCTGCCCATAGTGTCTGTTGTACAGTGAATGTGCAGGATAAGCCTACCAAGAAGAAGGCAGCTAGTTTCCTACTGAGGCCAGGCAAGGAGTAGTTAGTAGATACCAGGAGAGATGGTGACAACAACATGGAGAAAAATTGCTAAGACACTGACAAAGCATACATGCGCACAGAGAATGGCACTTTAAATTCAAGTTCTTACTACATTCCAAATAAGATGGTCAAGAGCAGCCCAATACTTTTTGTTGCCTAAGGCAAAAGGCAAGATGGCACCCGCCCCACATTTCCACACTCAAACATTGACCAAACTGGATCTTATTTCAACATTGGCAAGGAGGGTTCAGGCAACCTACTAGGCCATATTCTCCATCCTCCTGTAACACCCTGCTGCTCCCCACCCTGCAGCATCTTCCGCCTTACTCTACCTAATAGTAGGACTTGCCATGAAGCTAAGAAAGGTTATGGCAATGGCCTGATCTATGTGATCCTATTTCACGTGTGTGAGGCATTGCAAGGTCACTTTCTTTCTCAATATTCACACGATTGAGTAGTCTGGTGAAAATTCATATAGAACGTCCAACTTATCCTGCCCTTCTCATGATAGCCTTATGAGCACTTTTCTAAATGTGTTACTCCTTCAGAGACGGGGAAGGATCGCTTGCATTGTGCTTCTGCAAAGAATGCTGGAGGAATGCAATACTCTTCCCTGTAGTTAAGATGACAAACAAAAGAGCTTTGGTAGAGTTTGTTGATATGCATGCAGCTATTTTTGTCTCACTTCAGACAGGGTGCATGTGTTTTGCATAAAGAACCTGAGGGTGCATCACATTCCTATAGAACTGTATGTATAGTGTCCTATAAGTTGACGTCTTGGGAATGATGAATGTGTGTATCCCTATTGCTCCCTCTGGTAAACTAGTGAAAGCAAAATATACGCTGCTGTATAGCTGCTTGCCACCAAGTCAGGAACTGACAATAAAGCCAAGGGAATACTGAATGCTTGCAATAGCGGTTGGCAGCACACCAGAATATCAAAATAATTAGCACATCTGAAATGCAAAGGGCAGAGACTGGCTACATGATGGCAGTAACCACAATACAGCTTCATTCTGGAGAGAAATGACGCATTGTTAAGGAATGAGGCAAATATCCAGTGTTACTGCCAAAAATAAGGCAATAACAACATTTAGGCATACCAGTATTGAATACCAAACTGGACTGACTGCCCTTTCATTAGTCAGAGAACTGCTCAGCTACATGAATATACTTTATGGGGTTCTTAATTACTTAGGTGAGTACTAGAAAAGAAAAGAAAACCAAGATGCAAATAATAAATAAACTTTCCCTGTTAAATACAGGACTGAATGCTTCATTTTGAAAATCACAGTGCTGACAATTTCGTAGGGTTAAGTACCCCATAAGGACTGTGCTCATGTAAGCCATCTATATAATGTTGAATTAGGGCAAGATTTCAAAGAGGCCAGTCTAGAACTATTTTAGTAACCTAGAAATTAGATAGCCGTGTTGGTCTGCCATAGTCAAAACAAAAAAATTCCTTCCAGTAGCACCTTAAAGACCAACTAAGTTAGTTCTTGGTATGAGCTTTCGTGTGCAAGCACACTTCTTCAGATACACTGAAACAGAAGTTGCCAGACCCTTCTATATAGTGAGAAGGTGGGGAGGGGTATTACTCAGAAGGGTGGTGGGAATGGGTGATTGGCAGATAGCTGAGATGAGCCTGTTGACGACTCTTAACGAGACATTGGATTCTTATCTCATTATACATGACAAAGCCATTTCTCACCTTCTCACCCCTTGCTTTTTCCTGTAAGACCTATTGCAGTCGTTAAGAGTCGTCAACAGGCTCATCTCAGCTATCTGCCAATCACCCATTCCCACCACCCTTCTGAGTAATACCCCTCCCCACCTTCTCACTATATAGAAGGGTCTGGCAACTTCTGTTTCAGTGTATCTGAAGAAGTGTGCTTGCACACGAAAGCTCATACCAAGAACTAACTTAGTTGGTCTTTAAGGTGCTACTGGAAGGAATTTTTTTGTTTTGACTAGAAATTAGAGTAACATAGATGGTTCCCTCCATTTCCATGAATGGCAATTCCATCAAAGGGTGATGGAATTAAGACTTTTTAATTCTTAACCTTTTCGATATTCCTGAAAATAATTCCAGAATTAACAAAGAACACAGTAGTAGCAGGACCATCCAACCAAGACTCTGGGAAGACACTTAGAGCTCTGTGGAGATCTCCCCTCCAACTGAGGGCTTGAATGAATCTGCAGTAGTCCAAAGGCAGCCTGAAGAGCTCCATCTCAATAATTTTTCACCTGGGTCCCCCAAGCACCTCTCCTCCCACATCTCAAACCTTGCCTCATTCCCCAGTTCTACCACATCACCTCAGAACACAGAAGTGAAGGTGGAAGAGTCACAGGAGTACCTGTTTGATTGCTGGACAGTTTTCTTACCAGGCGTCTACGCAGGAGGGGGAGAAGACCCAGTTGTAAGATACAACCTAGCAAAGGCCCAGGTAGAAAGAGACATGCCAATGACTATAGAAGAATCTCCTCTGAACCTTTTCTGGGTTATTCCTGTATTCCCTTTTGAGCTCATTAATTTACAGCTTCCATGCCAGATGCTGGTCATGCACAAATAGATAGAACTGTATACAAAGGGCAATCCCTCTTCATATGTAGTGCTGGCTCCTTGCAAACAAATTTCTGCAATTTGTGAGCCAGAACATAGGATCATGCACTCTCTTCAACACCAGTTCCTCTCTCTTTTCCCTTGTTAGTCTTAACAACCTACATGAGAGATCGATAGCTCAGTAGTAGAGAGAGCACACTTTCATGTAGATCATTCATTATTTGGTATTGCTAATGATAAAGAAAGGCCCCTACTTCAGACCCTGGGAAGCTTGTGCAGGCCACAGAACAATGGAGTAGATAGGCTAATAGCCTGACTCATTATAAAGTAACTCCCAGCGTCTTGTTCTTAAGTAATAAATATAATTCTGTGCTGAGGAATTGTTTTAAAGAACAGAATTTAACAGGTACATAATATCTCTTTCACTCTCCCTCCCAAACCCACATTACAACTTATTCTGTCTTTGCAATTGTAGTAAGCCATAAGAAAAATATCAACAAAAATAAGCATATGTCAAACTGTCTCTAGAAAAGTCTTTGGCACCTATTGAAGACCATTCTTTTCCAACAAGCCTTTTAAGACAAGATTTCTTATCCCACTCTGTAGGTGTACTAGACTTGAAATTGTTGTTATGTGTGCTTTTATTGTTAAATTACTTTAAGTTGTTTTATGGAAGTGATTCATACATAAAGAAATAAGCAAACTGCAAACCTTCAGCACACATTCCTCAACCTCAAAATAACACAGAGATTCTTGATTAAGTACCTTCCATTATTTACGTTTAAGAAACCGGGCATCTAGGTCATGATTAAAACATTAAAAGCAAATCCAACAGTTAATATGTATGAGAAGAATTTAATTAGTTGTCCTCTTGCACCAGCGCTTTAATAAGAAGTGGCTGTAGAGGACATTGCTGTCACAGCCCTGTTCCTGAGTTAAGAGTCAGAGGAGGATAAGCTGGCTGTGTTCTGCTGGACAACTTAACTGGGTGCCTGATCCTCAAGCAAATGCTCCAGTGCCCAGGGAACCTAAGCTAGGGCTGTCATGGATGCCTTCTTCAAAATCCATTTAGCCTGAGAAGTCACCTCCTTGACCACCAGACCTACTCAATAACACAGTGACCATACCAGTCTGGAGACTACAGAAAAGAGAAGAGGCACTCTCCTTCATAGATTCAATCACAGAATTGTAGAGTTGGGAGCGACCACGAGGGTCATCTAGTCAAAGCCTATGTAATGCAGGAAGCTTTTGCCTAATGTGCTCTATCCCATGCTAAGGGGTTGCCCCGATTCACATTCTTCAGGCAGGAGATGGAGCTCTGGTGGTGCAGACTGAATGGAGAAACTCACCTCCACCCTTTGTTTGAGTAAGCTGTTTGTTTGCTCTTCCTATCTTGTGGGAGCTTTCTACAGGTGGGGGCGGGATCAGGATAATTATTTGAGATGCCTACACACTGATCAGGTCTATTGTGCTGCTTTTGGGAGGCTCAGGAAAAGCAGGACCCCCTTCTCCTACATTAAACGGCATCTGATGAAATTTGTTTGGTTGACGATCACAATGGATAATTGTGTAAACATATTCTAGAAATAATGCCTGATAGTAATGGAGAGGGGAAGCACAGGGTACACAGAGAGTACATTTTAAGGTTTCAGTCATGGTTGTACCTTATAAGAGACACAGGTTTGTATGGCATTTTAATAGTAGTTATGAACTGGTTGTTGTGTTCACATTACTGACTAATTTAATATTGGCTATGTTGAAAATCTTGTTAGGCATTTATGCATTGTTGGTGTACGTATAATCTTTGTCTATGGGAATCCTGTGGGCTTAGTTGGAATAAAGTTTGTGAATAATTAATGTGAACCAATTTTCTCTAGTTCAAATAATAATTATACCAAGAAATAAAGAAATACAGCAATGGTTTCCATTGTATCTTTGAGTAGCCACCCAGTGGAGTTCTTCTATGTGATCTGGAGGTTGGTCACTCCTGACAGGGGCCAGATCTCTGCAGTACACAGTGTCTAGCTGGAACTGGTTGACTTAGCACTTCCAGGATAAAGTTGCTTGGCTCTGCAGTGATGAAGATGCTGCTCTTGTGACAGTGTCAGCCAAGGTGTCCAATGAGTCATGAACCTATGTTGGGAGGTAATACTAAGATAAACCATATTCCTTAGCTATTCTACAGGTCCATCACATATGATAGAAAGTTCATTCCATATCATTACATTTCCAACAATCACCTGACTCCAGTGAGATCACAGTGGAGGCAGTGCAGCTGGTGGTGAGCCCATGGGACACCATCTCTTGGACTTCTGTTGCCCAAGGCAACTGCTTCAGCCTACCTTATGGATGGGCCAGCCCTGCTGATTAGGCAGCAGATCAAGGCAAGCATGTCCAAGGGAGCAATCACATCCACATCCAAGCCTCTTAGACCCCACATGGCTGTTAAAGTGAATGTGAATATGGAGAACTCTATATTGTTAAGGGTGCTCAAAGTTGTTAGGAGATAGAAGTACAATTCCCAGCACCTGTAACAAATTATAGTTCCTGGCATGATGTGTGTGGGGGGGGGGAGCACATTACAGTTTAAATGGTATAAGAGAGCTGTTGGTGTGGATGTGAATGGTAGGAAGCAGGCCCCATGAGGAACTGGTCATAAATAGGGCATCACCCATCCACTCAGCTGCAAACCATTATTTATGGCAATATTTCCATACAGATGCCAACCATTTGGAGGGCATTTTTCTAGTTTGTTGTGAAAGACTGTGCCAAATCTAAGACTGGGTTTGAAATCCATAGAAAACTGACAAAACAGGGAAGGGAACTTCGACAATAACAGACTTCGCATACGAGAACAAAGGCAAAGTGGAATAATGGAAGCACACAAAACAAACTAAGTGATTATGAGAGGAAACAACCAAAGCAAGACATCAAAAATAAAGGCAACATGTTAGTACAGATTGATCCAGGGCTGTAATTCAATGAAGCTGCCTTATCTATTGACTTGCTGCGTAGTTTGTGTGAATTGCTGTCGTTGGTCCACTTTCCAACCTGCACAAGTATTATAAAGACAATTATATCCTATCTGAATAGTTTTTGAAGCCTCTGGTTGGAAATGACTGTGTAAAAGCTAGGTGCTATTACAGCTGGAAATTGTCAAAACATGATGTGATTTTGTTCCCTGTTGCAGATGCAGTCTCCTTGAATTGCCGTGTAAAGTAAGCCACTCTTGTGTTGAAAGATGCTCTCTCCCCTCTCTCTCTTTTTGCTATTGCAGGGAGCATTTCTGCTTTCCGGTCTGATAAAAGCCGTCCTGCCAACCTAGCTTGGCAAATTTTTCATACTGAGGTTGCTTTTGCATTCTTTAAGAGCAGCGACTGTGCTATAGAGCATCTGAAGATGTAAGCATTTTTTGGCACAAAGGAATCAAAGAGAAGTTATGATAATCATTGAAGGTTCAGAAATCCATGGGAAACCAGAAGAGTGCACACAGGCTGGGATAATTGTGTCTGTATAATACAAATGGAAATCTGTTTAAAAGTGTCTGGGAGTTACCAGGTGAATCTATTTTATTTTTTTGGTTTGTGTAAAAGGAGTCACTTATGTAGATAGCAAGGAATTTCTCTACTTGCATTTCCAATATTATATATTGAGCGGCGGAGAGGTGTATTATTTTTAATTACGTGTGTATGTGTGAGTGAGAATTAACAGCAGTTATTATCTGCTTCCTCTTCTCTTCCAGCAAGAATTATGGACAGTTTTCTACCAGTACAGTTGAGGTTGCATGCAGTTTTTATGCTCAGGTAACCAATATTTCTAAGGATCACACTGAATTATACCTGGTTTGGGGGCGGGGGCTGATTCAGATGTTGCACCACTTTTATACTTGCCAGCATCTATAGTTGTGAGGTGGGCATAACATGTCAGCGGAGAGTCTATAGACTTCTGCTATACCATGGTCTCAAAGATTCCAAAATGTTAAAGTCTGTGTGCTTTCTTAGCACACATTGTATGATGCTTATATGAACAATGAGCTTAGTAATACAAAAATGGTTGGAAGTCTTCCATGTGAGCATAGAAAGCAGTTTGTGAGTGCAGATGGTAATGTTCGAACTGGCCTTTATAATGTCACACAAGGTAGGCTTGATTTCATAGAATCATAAAACTCTAGAGTTGGAAGGGACCCCTGAGGATCGTCTCATCCAACCCCCTGCAATGCTGGAATCTCAACACGTTTCCCCATCCAATTTGAAACCATACCAGACCCTGCTTAGCTTTGCAAATGTGCTAGCAGTGTTGTTGCTTCACCACATTTGCGGGCACCATTAACAAAAAGAAAATATTTAGTGATTTGAGACAATAAACATACACAAGTCAAGTTAACATAGAATGCAACCAAGAGCCATGTACCAATAGTATTACTCGTAATGGCTTCACTTTCTTCACTTTCATAAGATCTAAAGGGTATTACAGTGACAGGTTAACAAATCTATACTGTTGACACTTTGCAACAGGAGTACAGAACCTGTGATCACCCAGATGTGATTGGACTGCATCTCCCATCATCCCTGACCATTGGGAGTTGGACTCCAACCAGCAACATCTCTATGTCTGCAAGTTCCCTACCCTTATTTCACACACTGTTTGGCTGTAGGTTAAGAAATTTCCTGATTATGCAGTGACCAATTACATTATACACTCAATTACTTACCTAGGCATTAGTATTCCTAGCAAGGCTTACTGGCCATGCCAGACATTACTTGCTCTCTGCATGCCTATGATTTGGGAAGTGTACCAATTAGTTATCTGGGATGAGATGATCATTCAAATATAATGATCAAAATGAAGGTTACACAAATTGATTCTGGACAGGCTGTGCTTCATTTGTTTACTTGAAGTTTTGAAGAGTTCCCAATACATAATCAAGGCTGAAATGAAACCACTTCTCACACACCAGCAGAACTGACACAGGTTGTACTGAGGGTATCTTCCTTCTCCAAGCCTGCCCAAGGACTAGAAAAAATGGCAAAAAGCTATGATCGTGTTGGACTATGTATTTGGCACTGTGAGCTACAGTGGAAATGTATACCAGGCTGGTGAGACATCACTAATAGCATTAAAAGCACAATCGCCTTGCTGCCATATACTTTTTAACCAACAAAGCTGCTAATGGTGGAACCCAATGGCACAAGTATTTCCCTGTTTCATACCACAATATTGAAGCAATCTGAAGCATGCTTATTTGGGAGTTAAATCCCTTAGAATTTAGTGGAGCTTGTGTGTGACTTAGCAGGATCTTAAGGTGCATTCTTAAGCATCTTAACAATATGATCCTAACAATGTTTCTTCATAAGTAAACCCCACTGAATTCAGTTGTACGTAGTTCTGAGTAAGAAACCTAGGCCAGCAGTCATACTTGAAAATAAAGTTGTATTTAAATTGGTGGAACTTCATTCTAAGTAAATGTGTTAATCTGGGTGTCTGAACAAATGAAAGCACCCCATTAACATTTCATGGATGTGTTTCTAGTATGTCAATTATGCCAAGTTATATAGACACAAATCCTTGATGGCTGCCGCATGCTGCAGAACTCCTGCCCTTAGGCTCTCAGACACTAATATTATTTCTTTAAAACCTTATTTGTGTGGCTTGTATTTTTATTTGAATAATTTATATGCTTTTACTTTGAAGAATTGCAACTGGTCCCTAGCCCTCATTTTTGGGTGGGCTAGCAATCAAAATAATGTCTTTTAAAAGTGGATGCATAGTGAATGTAATAATAATGACTTTCTAGAAGTTTTCCTTGGTTCTATATTTACTCATTTCTGAATTTTGCATTACACAACTCAAATTTTCTTAGTGATTCTATGTACAAAATTGGGGAGCTTGATTGTTGCCTTTTCCCATTTCAACACACTTCTGTTGGGTTGAACATTCTGGGTTGCATCCAGTCGTACTTGGAGATCAATGAGATCAATAGTCCCAAGTTATTGTAATGTCCGAGTATGACTTAGCTGAATACAGCTAACTCTCCTAAATTTCCCTGACGAGGTGCTAGTTAAGCCTGTTTTAGGGTTGCCATATTTCAAAAGGTAAAAACCAGGACACCCCAGAAGTTGTTGAGTTTTTTAGGAAACCACCGAAATTGTTGAGCTTCTAAAGGAAAACCCAAAAGTTGTTGAGCTGTCTTTTTATTAAAACACAAAAAACCCCATGTTTTTTGGTCTATTTGCCGAAGATCCAGGACAAACCGCCACCCAGATGTCACTTCCGCCTTTGAAATCCTGGTAATGTCTGGGAAAATCCGGACATATGGCAGCCCTAGTTTTTAAGTACCTGCAAATCAGAACATTCCTGTGCCTGTATCTGGACTATGGATCTGGGATGCCTAACACTGTTCCCCTGTCATTAACAGAGCAGCCAAAGCACATTCTCACAATCTCTTTCATTTTATATGCGTATATGGCAAGTTTGGGAAACATGTGGCCCTACAGGTGCCTTTGGACTCCAGCTAGGGTTGCCACCGTTGGTCAGGCAAAATAAGAACAGGTCGGGCAAAATACAGGACAGGACAGGGCGGGGGAAGGGATTGAGGGGCTAAAAATTACTTCACTGGGTGCAGAAATGACTTCAAAGCAATCCATTACAATGGCACATGGGAGTTCCAGTGGTTTATTCAATGAAAACGACAACAAAAGCACTCACTCTCTGATCTACCTGCCTCTGTCTGTGCATAAACTCCTTCCCAATCCCCCCTGCTCTCCACTGGGTGGACAGACAGACCAGGCCCGAGCAACACCCCTCTTTCTCCAGGACTTACACTCTGCCTGCACAAAAACCCTCTCTCTCAAACTCCTCCTCCTGGCCCCACCCCACTCTCTGCTCACCATCCCACAATAACCTTGCTCTTATTCTCAATCTCATGGACCCACCCTCCCCATACAAACTCCTGCTCAGGCTCTTCCTCTCCTCCTCCCATCGGACCCACCCTCTGCTAGCACAGTTTTGAGGATGAGAACGAGCTTGAATGCATGAAAAAAGGCATCCTGTCCAAACAGGGCAGGGGGCACTTTTCTCCCCCAAAAGGACAATCACATATTTCTAGGGACGGGTGGCAACCCTAACTCTCTCTCCCATCATCCCTGTCCGTTGGCCATGCTGGCAGGGGCAGATGGGAGTTGGAGTCCAACAACATTTGGAAGGTCACAGGTTCTCTATTCCTGGCATACAGGGTAGCTAACTTGGTACCTTCAAGATTTTGCTATTGCTTCCAACATCCCTGACCACGGGTCATGCTGGCTGGGGCTGATATGTATAAGTTCCCAGGTTCAATACCTGGAGCTACTTGTTCAAGGACTTGAGGTAGCAAGGCTAGAAAAGACTGTGTGTGCTTGAGACCTCGGAAGAGAGTTGTTGCCAATTAGAAGAGACTGTACTCAATTTAATGGCATGCTATAATGCAGGTTGTAAAGTGCTTCTGCCATTTTAGGGGTATTTGTGCAATGGGATATATGTAGAAGGTAATGTTTTACAGAACTATGATATTGCAGGGAATATCCATCCTAGGCATGGCTATGCTAGAAGCATTTTGAGGTGTTTGATAGCGTCTGGCACTTGGGTGTTCTTTTGTTTTTACTGCCATGGAGCAGTGGGGTGCCTTGTTGTATACAATTCTGTGAGAGGCCGCTTGTTCTGTGGGGCTTAGAAGCTCTTTTATGGAGATGTGAGAGGCACCATGTGTGCGACAGAGATGCTTTTCAAAACAAATCTGCAAGGTGCCTGCGATTTTATAGTGGGGTTCTTAAAGCTGTACATGTGCCAGTCAGGTAGGCTGGTCTAACTGTAACACTGGGAAATGACGGCTGGGTACACACCCTTGTTTACTCTGCACCCAGTGTGCTCCCAACAGTGGCTTGGGAAGCAGTGTACACATGACGTTTGCCACAATCCATATCTGCCCTGTTGTTTTCCTTATCATGTTTTTAATATTCTCTTGGGAGCCGCCCAGAGTATTATTATTATTCCTTATGAAATACTGCATTTCAATACACTTTCCCCACAAACTACCTTCAGCCCGACTTGAGGAAAAGAACAATCTAGCTGTGTTTTAAACCAGTAATGTTTACACAAAATAACGGATGCAGTCCTAAACTCCTTTTACCAGGGAATAAGCTTAATTGAATTAAAAAGGATTTACTGCTGAGTACACATGGCCAGGATTTCAGTGTAAATTACCAAGAAACTGCTGCTGTTTTCGTTTTTTGTAATGTTCACGATTAGAAGAGTTTCTAGAAAAAATAAATATAAATGATAAGCTGAGATATGTCCATAGACATATTAAACCAACAAGCAGTTTGCATGCCCACCCCCAGTGTTTATTTACAAAACATGAAGAAAAAGCCCTGGCCCCTTCCAGGTATGCTAACAAAATCTTAACCAAGCATCTACATCCCCCCTCTACTTTGCTCACCCCGGTTATTTTGAGACGATTACCAGTCAGAATGAGATTTGAAGCAGCGATTGCTCTGCTCAGACCTCAGGCTCTTAGTCTCTGCAGAGGAAGCATCTACTGCTACCCCACGGAGGACGCCCGCCGCCCGCCCCCTTCCTATGCCAATTCGGATTAGACTATACCCTGCAGCAGACGTGTTAATCCGATACTTCTTCGCACCTGTTTCCACGCCCGTTACCCAACGACCTGAGCCGCCGGAGAGACTACGCTTCCCAGCATGCACCTCGGCCGCTCCGCGCTCCGCTCCAGTGTAGCAGGATTTTCCCTGTGGATTGCGCATGCCTAGCCAGACGTGGCAGCAGCAGCAGCAGCAGCCGCAGCCGCCGGAGCCAGCAGCTCCTCGTTCTGCCAGCGCGAGCGGCAGTCGGTGATGGGTCTGGCGGGGCGCAGCTTTGGGAGGACGAAGTGCTTCGCAGGGAGGATGTTGCTGCTGGCCCTCTTGGTAAGTGGCTGTTGCTGGGAAGCGGCTTCTGCTGCCGAGGGGCGTTTCGTGAAGGACGCGCGGGGCGGCGGAGGGCGGGGGCGAGCTGTCCGGGGCACTTGGGCTGGTACACTGGTGGTGGTGGTGGTGAGAACTGGTGATTCTGGAGGCGCCGGGCTGTGTGTGTGCTTGTGTGTTTGCACACAGCTCGCCTGTCAAAGTGAAAGCGGCAGGCTCACATTGCTTAGGTGGCAGAAGTTAAAACTTCTTCGGCCTTTGGAAAGCGGGCGGGCGGGCAGGCGGGGTTTGTGTATGTGCGTGTGTGCAAATACCTCACGAGAGGAGCCGCTGCTTGCAAAGGCTCGCGCTGCTTTCCTTTCCTTTCCTGCCTGCCACGCTTGCGAGAACCCCGTGGCCGGTTGTTGGTGAGTTGGAGGAAACCCGGCTGCTCCAAGGCAGGCTAGTTGCCGGCTGATTTATGCCTCCACTGCCACTTAACGCTCGGGTCCTTAATCAGTCCCGAGCTCAGGTTCTCCGGCTGCATGTTTTACATTGCTGTTTCTGGGATGATTATACAATATGTCCTGTAGAGCAGCACTGTTACTATTTCTCTCTCTGTCTCTCTTGAGATTCTACAGTAGGTAGGTGTAAGTCATTCCCCTACTCTGTGAGGAAGGAGAGAGAAGTGTTGGCGACAATGATTGGGTTAATTCAAATGGTTAGCTCTGAACTAAATTTTTGTGCAGAATATCAATCGACCTATTTCCTTTCCCCTTTTCTTTTTTAAATAGAAATAAAAGCAACGAACTGAATGTGCCGTGGTGAAACAAGACTTCTTCTGTAGTTCAATATTTCAGGGGTAAATAGAATGTAACTGTGTAATCCTATTCTACTCCAAAGCAAGTCCGTTGAGTTCAGGGAGACTTGCTCCCAGGGAAGGACAGCAGCCTAAATACTGTTTGCTGAACAACCTGCTCTCAGAAAATGGGTTCAAGAGTGAAATGAGCACAGACAGGTCCTCTGCATGTTTACTCAAAGGATAAACCCCACTGGGACTCTCTCCCAAGTGCATACAGGCTGGGTTGCTACCTTATACATCTTGCAATTCTAGGTGTGGCTATTCTGAAGTGTGTCTTGCTGAGTAAATTGGGACTCATTCCCTAGTCATTGTGTTTAGGATTGCAGCCTTCATTTTTGTGAAAAGAATAAAAGTCACAGAGTTAGGAGATAAGATGACTTGAGAGATGTGTGTATATATAGCTCAGTAATGTATAAATATTTCCTTTTCAGAGGTGGGTTGAGGAAGGATGGAGGGTTGACACTTAAGGCTCACATGGGTGCTCAAATTCCTGTGACCTTGCTTGCCGTGCAATGCACTTATCATTGTTTGCTTTCCACTTCCCTTAATTCTCTTGTGTTTTTCCTACCACCGTTTCAAAACAGAAACATTTTTTTAAAAGTGTTTTTTTTTTCCACTGGAATTTTGCAGACTTCCCTTATGGCTCCTCTCAACTCTCAAATGCCTACTGTTATCCCAGAGAAGAATCTGAACTGTCTGTTGTCAATAATAAATCATTTCCATTTTTAGTGCTTGGAAGACAGGGTTTGGGCTATCCACATTAGTCTGACATACCAGATTATTTTAGGTTTTGCAGTAAATGGTTTAAACTCAGACTTCATCCGTTCATGGTGACATGTAACTTGGATTCCTTATAGAGGATGATTATATGGATATGACTGGGTGGCATTAAAATCATGAGCTTGAGAATTCTCAGATCTCTGTATGCATAGGTACACTTTGCACAATATGAGTTCTCCTTGAATGTGCTGAGAGAAAAAAGAGAGAGGAAACCTTGAAGTTTTGGGCATTGAGTGGGAAAGCTTTATGACAGCACATTCAGAAATATCTAGGTATGGTATAATTTAAATGGATGCAGTACCACAAATGGTTTAATAACACTAGCTGCTAAAGTGGAGCTTTTTTCTGTGGTGGGAAAAAAGCTTTTACAACTCTTAATTGATTCTTTAAAGAGGCTTAACATGAATAAGTCAGAAGGTTGTTTAACATGAATGCTTGCATAAATACTTCTTTTCATTTACCCTGTGAAATTAGACTTTCTTCTTTCCCCTGACAAATAATCATAACCTAGGTAAGTTCTTAATTTTCTTACACCTGCTCAGTCAGTCAGATGTGGACTTCTGAAACAGAGTGACAGGATAGCAGTGCATTAATTTGCCTGCAACAAACAAAATGTATAATTATGGTTGTGTTGCCGTTTCCCCCCGCTCCCTTCCCCACCAATCCTTATTTGCAACCCCCACTCAACTGTCTTGGTGTGATGGACACAAATGCTGTGCCATTCATGGAAAAAGAGTTGGGTGGTTGGTTTTCACTGACCTCTTGCTTCTGACACACTTTTATTGGCTTTGAAGGAAAAACAAAAACTCAAGCAACAATGCCCTCGCACACAGGTGGGGGATTTCATGATGGAAGGGTCCCTTAATAGGAGTCCTGTAGATAGAAAACTAGAAATTTGGGGAGAAGGCTCAAACTGTGTATGTGTAGGGAGGAGTATCTATTCTGAAGTGGCACAGTCTAGATACAGCTTTACTATCTCATCTGCTGTTTGGGATAATGCTAAATTAATTTCAACAGAGAAAGACTGAAACTTTTGGGCAAAGAAAGAGCCTGTGGTTATTGCTTGCAATGTTACTTTATTAGGTTAACTTAACACAAATGTGCATATGTCCAACAGGAAATGTTATATGAATTTTGGTTTCCTGCTAAGAGTACACACTCTTCCAGTCAGCTTCCAGAGCTTTGCAGAAAGTCTTATTTGAAAAAGGATTTTGTTTAATCATTTCCAAGTGGTTGGTATTTACTTCCCACCCTCTTTTAGTATCACAGTTTGATGTGCCTCCTGGACCTGGATTCTACTGTTTAGCCTTATTACTGATTCCCGACTCTCCTTTTCCTATTGCATGTGGGAACTGATTTTCTTGTTCTAGATCTCCCAAGTGCAGACAGGTTGCCCTATTTGTATGGTGGTAGAACTAATAATAAAATAAAGGTTTATTTTTCCTTATAAAAACATAACTACATAGATCTGAACATTTTGTTACCCAACTGGATTCCCCCCCCCCCCCAAGAAAAGAGTCACTTTTGCGTGTAGAATATAGTACTAGTATAGTCTGGTTTTGAGAGAAGGTGGGTTAAGCCTTCTTGAAAGAGTCAGAATGATGTAAGTTTGCTCCTCCAGTTTCCAACTTCTGGATATGGGTCAGTTTGGTATTTTGGGGTGGGGGGTGATTGATGGGTTGGATCCTATTACTATGTAGGATAGGAGTTGGATTAATCTGGACTTTCAGTTCCTTCCATCAAATTCTGGCAGAACTATTTTTTTTAAAAGGTTGGCGAAAGTGGAGCTACTTGATGCATGATGGAATGGTGCTGTTTTTCAACATAGGGCGTCCACTATCATCTGTATGACTCAGATAGTCTTCTGTAATGGCTATTTTACAGTCCTCCATGCTGCTCTTTCATCCTGTATGTTTCAATGCCTGCCAGGTTCTGCAGTTTTTGTTAAAAAGATTCTCCTGTACTCTGAACCAGGAATCAATACCCTATCCCAATATTAATATTTGCTACTGATCCCTCTTCTTGAAAGGGAACATCTTCTTACCTTTTCCATGTGCAAAATTCCCACTGTGGCCTTTTGTTTTTAGGCTTGTTCAAGATCTGTTCTCAGACATGCAAGTCCTGTCGCTCTTCTCAGAACCCTTTTATTGCAGTCTTGCCCTTTCTGAAATGAGGTGAATATTACATGATAAGGTTAAATTACACGATGCTATTGCAGATTATCCTTATTATTCTCTATCTTCTTTGTCTAGCCCCAGATTTCCTTTGCTACTCTTATGCTGAGCTTAGGTTGGTTCAGCCAATTTCGCTCCAACAATGTATACAATTAAATGCTACTTCTAAATTGTACTGTTTTGAATTTATATACCTGTATTAGCTTGGCATCATTTTGTAACAGATTTAGCTTTTTATAATTTAATACATATTTGATACTCTTGCTGCATCTTGTACAGTGGTGCAGGTCCTGTTTGCAAGGCAGTAAAACAAATAAAATTGTTGCTATAAAAAAAATCCTCAAATATGTGTATGTGTTTGTAACTTTTCATTTACAGGACTGCACACTGAGTGCAATATTAAGTATATTCAAGTCTTTCCCCCTCCCTACCCCAAATTCTTGCAGGTTCTGAGGATTACAACTGGCAATTTAGGAAATGATCTGGAACAATTATTCTCCCCTCTTCTTGTCCAACAAAAAATTGTGGCATGGGTGGGGGAAACTATCACTTATTGCCATGTGCTCAAGTGGGTGATCTGCAACTAGACAAGCATTGAGTTACTTATAGTACAGTCCTGTCTGTATGGCTACTTACAGAGAGCCAGTGTGGTGTAGTGGTTGAGAGTGGTAGTCTTGTAATCTGGGGAACCGGGTTCGTGTCTCCGCTCCTCCACATGCAGCTGCTGGGTGACCTTGGGCCAGTCACACTTCCTTGAAGTCTCTCAGCCCCACTCACCTCACAGAGTGTTTGTTGTGGGGGAGGAAGGGAAAGGAGAATGTTAGCTGCTTTGAGACTCCTTAAAGGGAGTGAAAGGCGGGATATCAAATCCAAACTCTTCTTCTTCTTCTACCTAGACCCTCCTAGGCTAAGCTATGCCACACAAGTGTTCAAGCTCCTAGGGAGGACATTGTAGCGAGTGTTCGAAATTCCTCAGGTGTGTTTTGCTACTGGCACGGGTCCAATTGCTATTACATGGAGATCTTCGGGCACCAGGTTGGTGACCACAGTTTAAACAACTCTGCCTTAGTCTATGGTTAATACCATTTCCATTTTCACTGTGTGTCTTTCTCCTTGCATACTGGCACAAGTGACTTATAAGGGCAAGCTACAGTCAGTCAACATAGTTAAGATCATAGAATTGTAACATTGGAAGCAGTGTTAGAAACTGAGATATTTGCCACATGGCTCCTGGAACCTGGGTTCAAGGCGCAAAAACATAATGGCTAGGTTTTTCCAAGGCTTGTGCAGTCTTGCTAAGCCAAGGTTTGGGTTAGCATGTCATGTGAACCAGGCCATGGAGTTTGCTTTCCAAGTTTGCTTAGGATTGCAGCTTTAGCTTAAAGTAGCATGTTATTTATGCACAGGATTCTTTCCCCCTTTATTGCTTCTTGCTTTTGTTGGTCTTTTGTTTTCACCATGTGGAAGTATGTGTTGAGTGTTTGCATATAGTCTCACTAAAAGGGCATTATCCTACTGTGTTCTTGGCTTGAGATCGTGTAGTTCGAGTAGCTAATTGAACCGCTGAATATGACTGCCACTTCTCTACAGGAAAAAATATTTAACCCAAAAGCTTAGAATCTGACTTTGAGGAGCCTTAGTGCTCATAATAATAATAATAATAATAATTTATTATTCGTACCCCGCCCATCTGGCTGGGTTTCCCCAGCCACTCTGGGCGGCTTCCATAGAAACCAAAAATACACTAAAATATCACACATTAAAAACTTCCCTGAACAGGGCTGCCTTAAGATGTCTTCTGAATGTCAGGTAATTGTTTATCGCTTTGACATCTGATGGGAGGGCATTCCACAGGGCAGGCGCCACTACCGAGAAGGCCCTCTGCCTGGTTCCCTGTAGCTTTGCTTCTCGCAATGAGGGAACCGCCAGAAGGCCCTCGGCGCTGGACCTCAGCGTCCGGGCAGAACGATGGGGGTGGAGACGCTCCTTCAGGTATACTGGGCCGAGGCCGTTCAGGGCTTTAAAGGTCAACACCAGCACTTTGAATTGTGGTCAGAAACATACTGGGAGCCAATGTAGGTCTTTCAAGACCGGTGTTATGTGGTCTCGGCGGCCGCCCCCAGTCACCAGTCTAGCTGCCGCATTCTGGATTAGTTGTAGTTTCCGCGTCACCTTCAAAGGTAGCCCCACGTAGAGCGCATTGCAGTAGTCCAAGCGGGAGATAACTAGAGCATGCACCACTCTGGCGAGACAGTCCGCGGGCAGGTAGGGTCTCAGCCTGCGTACCAGGTGGAGTTGGTAGACAGCTGCCCTGGATACAGAATTGACCTGCGCCTCCATGGACAGCTGTGAGTCCAAAATGACTCCCAGGCTGCGCACCTGGTCCTTCAGGGGCACAGTTACCCTATTCAGGACCAGGGAGTCCTCCACAGCCCGCCCCCTGTCCCCCCAAAACAGTACTTCTGTCTTGTCAGGATTCAACTTCAATCCATTAGCCGCCATCCATCCTCCAACCGCCTCCAGGCACTCACACAGGACCATCACCACCTTCACTGGTTCTGATTTGAAAGAGAGGTAGAGCTGGGTATCATCTGCATATTGATGGACACCCAGTCCAAACCCCCTGATGATCTCTCCCAGCAGCTTCATATAGATGTTAAAAAGCATGGGGGAGAGGACGGAACCCTGAGGCACCCCACAAGTGAGGGGCCCAGGGGTCTGAACACTCATCCCCCACCACCACTTTCTGAACACGGCCCAGGAGGAAGGAGCGGAACCACTGTATGACAGTGCCCCCAGCTCCCAGCCCCCTAAGACGGTCCAGAAGGATGTTATGGTCGATGGTATCAAACGCCGCTGAGAGATCCAGCAGAACTCAGTCACTTCCATAATTATTGTGTGTTCTCCTGCTTGGAGTCAGGCCTTGAAGTTGTTTCATGCTGGAGGACACCTTCTGTCAATTAAGCTTTCGGCTATTTGTCCGATGTAGGGAATAAAATGCTTTAAAAAGAAGAAGACACTAAACTGCAACCTTCTTATTCTTGGCTTCTTCTTCAAAAACAGAATGTACTTGAAGTAGAACTTGACAGTTATGAATTTTTCAGCAGGGGGGGGAGAGCTTTGTTTTGAAATGTTTATTCAAAGGTTTTTTTAACCTCTCTCTGAGGATGACAAAACACAGTAAGTCCTGGTTGCAGCACAGCAGATTTTAGTTTTAAGTTCTTGAAGTATCTCAGTAGAAAATAAACTGAGGAGTGGAATGGTTCCAAGGAAAGTAGAATCTGGAATCCTGGAACATGAGTCTGTGTGTATGTCAGGATGGTTTATATCTACTGACATCCTTCCAGTACATAAGAGTTAGCTAAAATGACTCCTGAAGAACCTTTCAACTTTAGTTTAATGTCATAGCTTGCTTGCATCCATTATTCCAGCAGACTCCCCTCCTCCCTCAGTGATGATAATCTCCCACCTCACCAATTGAACAGCAACTTGTTGTCTTCCTTCTTGAGCCCCTGATTTGGCAGAACATCTGTAAAGGAACTGAGGGTGTTCTCTTGAGGTTCTGCTGTGCTCTTATTAGATTCCTCTGACGTAGTTGCTTTGTCTCTCAAAAGTGAGGGGAGAGAGTAGAGTTTTCCCCTCAACCCTACAGGCCACTCACCAAAGATAAACACAGAAGCAAAGTACAGAAACTTCACAGGAATACACAGGCAACCAAACTTCCCTCGCTGAAGAAATAAAAGCAGCTGAGTAGTACAGACAAGAAAGAAAAAATGGCATGGCACAATGCAAAAGAGGTAAGAAGTTGATGTTTGCTTCTCTTTAAACGCCAAGAGGAGTGATGGTATTCCTGTGCCCACAATTTCCTTACTTTTCTATTTGAGTGGATTCATACAGCCATTTGAGATGATGGCTGATGTAATGAAGCTATTACAATTGCTGGGTGTGTGGGGAGAGTGTTCCCCCAAACTTTGACATGTTCTGCAAGGTGATAAATTGCTTGCCTCCTTGTGTATGTTTCTGAGATTTTCCAAGTAGTGATTGTGATGTTGACATGTTTTGAGATTTGCTGGAGCAGTCGTAGGTAATGGCTTCAAACATTTCAGCTGCCATCTTGAAATGGTCATGTGAACTTACCCACTGAATCTCAGAACTATGAACACACTTTTGGAAAGCTGACTGAGCGCTAGGAGGAAGTTGACTCCTGAGACTCAAAGCTGAAAAACAAAGTGAATGATAGAGCGGCAGGTTCTGGCCTGGAAGAACCTAAAGTTCTGTAAACTATCACAACTATTTTAAAAGAAGCGTTACATTTTGAACGTGAAACACTCTTACGTGCAAGTTGATATCATTGGCTACAGACGGATTCCAGTGGCAGTGCCAGTCTTCTTGAGTGACTGACTTAGAGCTTGTATGGTAGCCTCTTCATACAGAAGATATAGGGAGACTATCTAATGACCACTTTCCCATTAAGTAAAAAAGTACAAAGCAGCCATGGTTAGGAAAACATTAAAAGATACTACCGTATTTTTCTGTGTATAAGACACCCCCATGTATAAGTCGACCTCTATTTTCTGAGCCCCAAATTAAGAAATAAATATTTTAAACACAGAACAACTTTGATATTTTATTAAATATTCAAAACACCGGTATTTTTAGTACTGTATATTTAAACATCAAACAGTGAGGCAAGCTGTGTAATGGCAGCTGCTCCTGTCAGCTCAGTGTAACTCCACTGTAGCTGCAGCTCCTGCTCTCCCGCCTGTGTGTTGCACCTTTGTCTCAGTATTTACGGTCTGTACCCTGTTTACTCCATGAGCGGTGGCAGATGCGAACACTGCCAGAGCTGCCTGAGTGAGTGTGCTTGGGGAATGGGGGGGGGGTCTGGGTAGCCAGGGGGCGGCTGAGGGAACTGGGTAGAAGGGACAATGTCCGGAGTGGGGGCTGCTGGGGGGGGGAGTACCAGTCCAGGGTTCGTTGTGAGGCCAATAGTGAGGGGAGGCTGGGGGGAAAGAATATGGATGACGGCATGTATTTATTTATATATTTAATTGCAACATTCCTTCTATAAGATGACCCCCAATTTTAAACTTAAAAATTTTGGGGGGAAATATCGCCTTATACATGGGAAAATATGGTAAATTGAGAAGTGAACACAGTTTACGACAATGCCTTCCACCTTAATAACCCCTTTACAAGAATGGTCTGGTTTAAAATGTGGGCTAAAAACCATTGTATTAGTCAATGTATATCTGTTAAAAGTATTAAGCAAGCTTTCAACACTAATGACTGGGTAACTAATAAAGGGTTTTGACAAATTGTGATAATAGTACAATTAAAATATTTTATTGTCGATTTCTTCATAAACCTTTCATGGGTTACCTTGATGCAACCAGAAAGTTGTGATTTAATTTATAGATTTCCCTTTTCCTGCTGTAATAAATGGAAGACTTAGTTTTCTGGCTTTCAGTAAAAGTCAGACTGTATTTAGCAGAGTGTGGCCATAAGCTGGAGAACACATTTTTCATCAGGAGGTGGACATCATGAGGGTGAAGGTGAATAATAACTTTGATTTGTATGAATGGTTGTCATAGCAGTGACTGTCAGATGCTGGGCTATTTAAAGATTTTGTGTAGATCACCACCTTTTCAAGTTGTGGGTTTAAGGTAATAATGGTCAGGAGCTGAGGCAGACTAACTAGAATGCCTAGGTTAATGGGGCAAGAGAAGAATGGAAACCTTGTGGCCCTCCATAGCTTGTTGAACTACGATTACCGACTGTTGACTATGCTGTCTGGGGCTGCTGGGATTTGGAGTCAAACAACACCTGGAAGACCACAGTTCCTCATCCCCAGACTAAGAAGTAAGGAAGAAAAACAGAATTCCATTAATAGATCCTGTGAGTTAAAAGTGTAGGAAAAACTGTGCTGTTACCATAGTTATTCTCCGTAATTTGTAAAGTGGTGTGCTTGCCTACGAAGTAGGTCACTTGTACAGTGCAATTCTGTGCATGCCTTCTTGGAAGTATGCTTCACTGAGTTCAGTGAAGGCGATTCTCAGGTAAGTATATATAGGATAGCACCCTAAATCACATTTTCTAATAAAGCCACAGTGGCTGTAAAGTAGTAACAAGCTCAAGGCACAAAGCAAATTTTTTACTTAATTAGAATTTGAACCCAGGTGTGTCAGGGATAAGTTCTAGATAAAGGAAAGATTTAGGTTATGCATCCTGAAGAGTATCTAAGAATAGACAGGCAGTGAAATAAGCTAACTGCTTAAGGAGAATGAATATTGTCAACAATAGCTCTCAACATTATCAAAAATGTCAGAAACGGTTATTGGCTTTGTGTAGGAGCACAGAGGTGGATTTGACCTTAAAAGATTCCTCCAAGCTTTGAAAGCTAGCGGAGAATGCTATGTGGAAAGTTACATAACCAGCAAGGAATGTTATGGTGCATCCAGTGATAGGAGCAGATGAGTTAATTTTTCAACTGTAATCCAGAGTTCTCCATAGTATTTTGATATTGGCTAACTGTTGCATCATGGATGTGTGATGCAGTGTTAGGATTTTTATTTTGGAGATTGTGAAACACTTGACTAAGATGATATGGAAGTTGTTGGTAGATGCAGGTTAGATTTCAGAAACGTGAGGGTCCCACTCCTTTGATGATTTACAAATTGATTCTAACAGTACAATTATCATAGTTCAATTCTATTTATATTTACTCAGAAGCAAGTGCTGTTGAGCTCAGCAGGGTTTACTCCCTGGGTGATGAGTATAGGACTGCATTCTCAAGGGCACAGGAGCTGCAAATTCATCTAACCTGACTTTATTTACAGAAAAAAATGAGCTTTTCAGTTCACTGAATAATGGGATCACAAATGGCAGAGTCTTGGTGGGGAGGGGGAGACAGAACTATGTCACTGCTGTCAGTCCTGCAAGAATCATTTCCTGCCTTGCTAGCCTTTTTCCACCTGCCTGGGAGGACAGGGCCCTGACTGACTCCAGCTACAAAAGCCAAGGCTGATGGAGAAGCTAGAGGCCATCTTTGCTGTGAGCCCTGCAGTTCCTGTTGCCATGGGTGCAGCCAGGATTTTTGTTGGGGGGTGGGGAGGACCTTGTTAGAGGGGCAGAACCGATGTGATTGGTCAGTTAGTTAAGTATTTCTATTGTTTTACTTGATCTGGAGGGGGTAGCTGCCCCCCTGCCTCCACAGCTACACCCATTCCTAGGGTGCCTAGAGTTGCAGTATTTTTTAGGGTTTTATTGGGGGTGTCAAGTTTTCATTTTGGAGATGCTTAATTTCTGCTGTTATTTGCTATTTAATTTTTTGTATGTTTGATGATAGACCGTACTTCCTGATTATTTATTTATTGCTTAGGAGTACTTTTGTTATATTTTTGAAATTAAATAAATCTTCATGGTGTAAGCCACCTTGAGCATGGTTTAACTATGAAAAGGTGGCATAAGTGAGCAATGAATATGATTGTAAAAATGTGAAGATTTTAATAAACCCTAACAAACTAACAATTAAAAACAACGATCATTTCTAATTCAGGCTGGCAAATAACAACCTGACTGATCTACATGTGGTAAGTAAGGAGCACTTTCAAGTGGGAAAGGTATACACAAGCTGGTAGTTCTATTCCTTTAAGCTAAATTTGACTTTATACCAGTAGCATATTACTCTGTCATTAACTTCACTGGCTTCCAGTTTGTTTCAAAGTGTTTGGCAGCTGGCTACATGAGAGATGGCCTTTTCTGTGGTGGCTTCCAAATTCTTGAATTCTCTTGTGCTTGCCTGGCATCTCCATTGTGCACATTTAGGTGCTAGGCAAAGCCCACCCAGGTTTCACAGGCTTTTATTGGATCCTTCTCCTAGTTTTAGCACCCACCCAAATTGTTGTTTTTGTGTGTGTTGCCTTTCTCATTCTTTCATAGTTTTAATTTGATATGTTGATCCTCTTATTTGTATTTGTTTTGGAAGCCCCCATGAGGCCACCTGTCCAAAGGCAGAGAACTGGTTCTGCAAATAAACAATAAAGTACCGTGGTATGTTGGCAGGTGAGCTAGTGACTTCTGAGGACTCATTTGCGTGCCTGTTTTAGCTGCTTCTTCAAAGTTAGGATCTGTGCAGGTGTGTGTGTGTATGTGTGTTTTCCTCAATGATGTACTCGGCTCCCTGAATTAATTGATGTGGGAGGGAAGCCTTACTTTGGTTGGTTGATCATGCCAACTGAATAGATGAAAGTTTGCAGCTGTAAATACATGGTGATTCCCTCAGTGCCAGTAGTATTCATAAGGACACTCTTCCCATTTCCACCTCAGATGGTTTTTCAAAGGATTATCATTACTCTTTTCCTTCTTTCTTTACGACATATACCTGTTGTTCATAAGAGACTTAACCCCAAGAGCCCTTTTCTTTCCATTTATATACAAAACTAAGCAGAGAGTTCGCTTTTCAGGTGGCAGAAGCAACTGAGGCTGACAGTTCTCAGCTGAAATCGATGTTAATATTTCCTTTAAATCAGGATCCTTTGCAGTACTTGGTTCTGCCCTGAAGTTGTTTGTTTTTGTCTTGGAAGCCCTTTTGCCACTGATGTTTTAATGCAAGAGCATTTCATGTTCCCAATTTGACGAACAAGGAATTCATTAAGTTGGCCTTTCAACACAAAGTGGTAACTTGTCTTGCAAGTTTTATCACGGAAGTGTCATCTTCATTCATGATTAATCAAGAATACCTTTGTTGGCTTCGCATTTTGTAAGTGCATTTAAATTTAATCAAGCAATCCGTCAATGAAAAGTCAGATGCCCAAGTTAACACTTTCAGTTGAATGACAGTCCCTATCCATAGCTGTCAAGTGTCCCTTATTTGAAGGGACAGTCCCTTATTCCAGCGCCATGTCCCGCTGCTGTCCCTTATTGATGGATGTCCCTTAAATGTCCCTTAAATGATGTCCCTTAAATTTCAAAGGAAGCAGCTCCTCTCCCTCCCTCCCTGACGGCCAGGGAGGAGGGAGGCTCCAACTGTGTTGCTTGGCTGTGTTGCTCACCCAATAAGAAGTCTAAGAACGACTGGGGGGGGTGGAGCTTGCATGCCTTGTGTGTGGCTAGTTAATGCAAGCTGAGGGGTTTTTTGAATGCTGGACGCCATTTTGGTGCACGTGCTGCTGCAAACTTTGCAGTGCAAAGCCAGGCCGGGGAGCCATCTTAATTTGAGGCTGCATAGGCCTTGTGGTGCATGTGATTCAGATTCTATTCAGTTGAACCTCTGGTTACAAAGTTGGTTGGACAGTGTTCTCGAAGCTACCAGCATGAGTTTGACCAGACTGCAGGAGGACAGGAAGACTGGAGTGCCTGGAACAGGTGAGGCTGCAGATCCCTTATTTTGGCTGCTGGTCCCTTATTTTCAAGGCTGCTGGTCCCTTATTTTCAAATCTGTAAGTTGACAGCTATGTCCCTATCATGCATTCTTCATGTAAGAAATCCAAAAAGAATTGGTTTCCATTTTTTTTTTTGGAAATCTGGACTGGGCCTCTATAGCAGTCAGTATCACAGGCTGCATAATTTCAGTGGCACTGTCTTATTGGGTGTTCAGGTGCTTGTCACCCACTTCCTTGTCCCTGGTGTTAAATGCATTGAGTCCTGTAGTTCTCTTGCAGTGACTATCATTATTGTGATGATGAAGACTTTTGAAGAACCATAAGCAACAGTGCTAATAATACAGTGTCAAGATCAAAAAAATAACAATAAAAAGTGTTTACTGTGACTGCTATTTGTAGCATATTCTTGTTGAATTAGAAGGACTTTCTGTTGACATACCAGTTTAATCCATTTTTCAGAGATGAGAAGCACAGTGTAGATAAGTGCAAATTGGTAATGTTCAACAAGCCCTATCTGCTATTAAAATCAGTGCAGCAAAGTAGAAACAACTTGTTTGAAATGCACCAGCAAAACAAAGAATATTGCAGTGCTGTTCCTAAAGCTGTTCTTAGTTTTATGACCTTGTGTGTTTTCTCCAATTTCTTGACTTCTGCCTGTTGGGGAGACTTCAGCCTGAAATGATTGAACTAGAATATATTGGCAAGTTTGATTCTATTAATTTAGAACTTAATTAAGAGCAGGTATTTCTCTCCCAATGTGTTAAATTATCAAGCAGCCCTAGGAAGATTGTATTAGCAGTAATTATCACTACTGGGTACAGTCATCGGTATCTTATATACCTTTTAACTGGGTTTAGAAATAACACAAAAGGTCTCCCTTGTGTCATGGTCTTCAAGCCCTGTTATGCTGTCTGCCAACTAAAGATATGGCTTCATAGATCTTACAAATTCCTGAGGCACCACAATGAATGGTTAACATTTAAGGTGCCACAAGGCTCCTGATTTGATTGAGACGCCTGCAAGCCAAGACTTTTCATAAATGAGAGCATTGCAAAAGCTCTTGCCACAAGAAATGTGTTTGGGGGTCTTAATTTGTGGAAGTCTCATCTTGGTTGTAACGTATTAGTTCCGTGTCTGACCACCGTGGTTGGTACATCACTGGTGCATGTTGAAGTACAAGCAACGGAACATTCAGTGCTGCGTGCACTGCATCTGCTTCTCTTGTCTGGCACAGCCCTTGACACGTTATATTTTGTCTCTCTATAATATCCTCCCATTGCTTCTTGGCCTACAGATCCCCTCCTTTCAGGACTATCAGCTGTTCTTTGGGGCTTGAATAAAGCTATGCACACATACATCTTTGACTCCCAAGAACTGCTGGAGTGCCTTGAGGAAAAATGTGTGGGGACTTAAGAGAAACTTGTCTAAGTGTTATGGATTTATGTTGCCAGGTATCTGCCTCTGGCCTGCACGGAAAAGCTGCTACTATTGGGCTCTTACAGTACAATCCTATACATGTCTACTTGGAAGTACCACTGAAGTCATTGGGGCATCTAGATAAATGTTTATAGATTTGTAGCTTTAATTTTTGCCCCAGAGCTTCCGGTCTCCTATGGACTTGGAACTTCTGTTGCTGCCAGGCTATTCTGCTCCTGGATGGAAACATGGATCAGCTACATAGCAGCCTGTTCACTGTGGAACAACAGAAGCTTAAGTACACAAGCTCCAACCACTGGCATTGGTCCCAGTAGGGTGTGTGTGTGTGTGTGTGTGTGTGTTATTTAGACAAACCATGCAGGACATTGCTTGAAATCTCACATTCTTTTAACTGGGTACTAATTTTCATGCTGTGAAACCTGGAAGTGGAACTCTGTGCTTCCAGGATACATTTGTGCCCCCTTATCAGATTCTACTTCTATGCTCTTCAGTGCTGGATTTTGAAAAATGACCAGTTATGGAGATACATTTTAGTTAGTCAGGCTGAGGATTGGCTGTAGTTGTGGCTGTAACCTTCCCAACAGTCAGCATAGGCCACCGCATGATAACACTCCATTATGAATCTGCCTCAAGATGGCAACCAGTTGGCTTTTGTGGCTAGCTTGGCTGCTCATTACTCTTCCTGTTAAATATTGGTAATTCTGATCAACCTGGAAGGGGAGTTATATGGGTTAATTAGTTAATATTGGTGCTGCATTTGAAGACATTGCTTCCTGTATATGTGCTAAGTATTATTAGGGGTAATTTGTTCCCATCACTGACTCCCATTAGTGTGTTAATATGCTCATCGAGTAGCTCTAGGCTTCCATGGAAACTAATTTCTAACATAATAATGTGGCATATGCGCTCTCTTTTTTCCCTCTGACTGTCCCTAATTGTTAAAATTATACAAATATATTCTTTTTACAAATGGTATCTGGAACAAATATTAACCAGAGTGCTAATGAAATAATATTGTGTTGAGTTTGATGTGGAACTGAATTCCGCATACATAGAGGGAAAATTTAGTCAGTGCAGGTAATTGACCATATTACAATAATTTGTTAATTAGTAAATAGTTGTGCTGGCTTTCCTTCACTAAGCATTTTAAAATTGGCAATATGCAGCATAATTAATTGGCTACCCAGAGCCTTGAAAGAACTTGTAGCAACAGATACTATGGTTAGACATGTTTCCTAAACAGCCCCCCCCCAAAAAAAACGCCTTTCAGCATTTAACTACTGTGTATTCATGGGTAAACTCTATTCAGTGACTCAGTGGCCCTGTAGTTGCATTATCCTTCTATTACAAATGGGTGACTACTGGAAATGCCACTTTAAATAGAATATCTTTGCTGTTTGTCCTCCACATTGCACACATTATTTATTAAATACACTCATTTGCCGCCTTTCAGTAATTCTTCCTATGGTGGTTTACAGTCTGACAGTCAAAATAGAATAGAAAATACAGTAAAACATTTAAAACACTATAATCATTTCAATATAGTATAATTAATCAACATTGTTAAAATCAGCAAGCCCCCAAATCATCCAGCATAATACAGCAAGTACCGCCACCAGACCCCAACCCACAATATTGGCCTACATCTGAGGCCAAATTACTAGGCCAGAATATGGAAGTGAGTTTTTAAGGCCTGCTTAAAATTATCCAGGAATGGGGCCTGTCTAATATGAACTGGGGTTTACAAATTCCATAAAGTAGCGAACTCCTTAGGAACCTTCCCATTTTCATATTTATTTGTAAAAGTAATAAGAAGTAATACAGCCAGTAATGCACCTTTGTGTTTTTCCTTCTAGTGTGCCTGTAACTTGTATGTAAGTTTTTCAATTACAGCTATTTGGTACTATACCAGGACCAAAGTAGACCCCTTTAGGTCATTCCAGAAGTTAGCAACGGTTGTTTGTATCGCAACCAAAAGGTATCCTATCATATTTTTATTTAGCAGTTCTGCATCCTCCCCCATAAACAAGCTTATCAGAGCTACTTCTAGGGCCCTTTTTGGTTGGTTGGTTGGTTGGTTGGTTGGTTAGTAATTTTAGATATTTTTCCAATAGCCAAAATGTGGACCTGGGTGCAGGTCCACCACATATATTTTAGAACAGGCATGACCAAACTTGGCCCTCCAGCTATTTTTTGGGACTACAATTCCCATCATCCCTGACCACTGGTCCTGTTAGCTAGGGATGATGGGAGTTGTAGTCCCAAAACAGCTGGAGGGCCAAGTTTGGCCAAGCCTGTTTTAGAAGAACCTTTGTCCCCACACCTCTGCCAGCAAAGCATCAGGAAAAAAGGTACCCTTCTCACATAATTTGCAGCAACAATTATTTGCTAGCATTCATGGTGCTTTGTGTGTGTGTTTGTGTGTGTGTGTAAAGTAAATTGTACTTCATTTATGTTACTTTATAGTGCAGTAAACAGCTCTTAGACTTACTGCTTCTGTACACCATCAACCAAATAGTTTGATTATACTCAACTGGTCACTAGAAACTGGATTCATTCAGATATTGTGCCAAAACATAGTTTATACTAACCATAGCTAAGGATCCACACTGTCATTTGACCTCCAAAATACAGGAAAGACAAGTCATGGTTAGAGCTACTTTTGTAGTTTTGTTTTCCAGTTGCTCAGCACTTGGCTTCATAAGTTCACTTCTTATGAAGTGAGCAGCAGCCTTTTGGTTCACAGCAATGACTATCACTGGTTTGTTAATGGTTTGTCAATTTAGACAAAAAAAGCAAGCCACAGTCAGCTCGCTTATGGTTTGCAAACCAGTTTCAAACTGTGGTTTGGTGTCTTTGTTTGCCAGTTTCTCACAAGTCATGGTTTGTGATCTGATACAGGTTCAGTCATAAAAATAAAACTATGGTTTGGTGTAACATCTGAATGAAGTGATCGTTGTTATGCCATGTAGTATCAGTGACTGGCCTCTTGTTGCCCAGCTTGCTACCACTGAAAGATGCCTTGGGAACCCTATCAAATGTCTTTTTTTCTGTCAGGAACTACAGTCTTATTCTGGCAGCAGGAAAGGGGGATTAGCCTCTTTAGAACATAGATGCCATATGCTTCTCTGTTACTTCTAACATGTACTATGTAGTCATGAAATTTCAGGACAGTACCCAATTTTCCTGTTTTACTAGCACAAGAGACTTGCAGAACATAACTCTTTCCTCCTCAACCTTGTAGTAGTCCTCTGTACACCCTCCAGAAAGTTGGGCGATCTTGGGAGCAGATTTTGGGAGCATGTTGGTGGAGGAGAGGAGCCTTGTTGCATGAGTGGAGTTGCAGAGCATTGGATGCAACCATCCGAGAGGCTCTTTTCATAACCCTGACAGAATGGTAAGGATAGAGCTACAAGGGACCACAAGGGCAGTTGCTTAGCAACCATTCCATGACCCCTGGGACAACTTAGAAATGACTGAGAAGCATATGGCATGTATGCTCTGGATAGCTTTTTCTTTTGCTAATGTTTCTAAGACCAGAATGAGATAAGTAGCCTTTGTCAGGAACATGGAGGCTTTTGACAAGGTATTTGTATCTTTAATCGTTGGCAGACCATGCAAGGGTGCCTCACAGAAAACAAGAAGCCAATAACTTAACTGGTTCGTTTAGTATAATGGCAACCAGCATGAGCAGGGTAAATGACTCCTAATTTATTGTTCTTTACCAACCTAAAACTTCTTTTTCATCAAATGTTGACCCATAATATTTTCTGTAGCAGTCCAAGTTGTGGCTTTCCCACATACCCATCCTTGGATGACTTTAGACAAATATGCATTTTTGTTCCAACAGGATTTTCCAATCAGATTTAGCGCTGCTAAGCTTGGCTCCATGTTTGCACGAGATTGTTTCCATTTTAGAATTGACGTTTTTTAATTGTGATTTTGTATTGTGTGCTTTAATAATGAAGTGAACTGCCTTGAGATGAGACCCAATAAAGGGATGGGCTTTTTTAGGGAGGGCTTTTTGCTCCCCAGTACTAAGAGATTTTGACTTACAGAGAGTTCTACAGTGAAACTTAGCAAGAACTGAGTTATATCAAAGCTAGACATCATCTTTGCTAGATAAAAAGCTGAGATTCTTATTTGAAGTGTGCTGTTTGATGTAACATACCTGGTAGACATGGCGTCTCAAAATGTATATGCCTTTTGATCACAATAGACAACACAGAATCTGGATGTCTCGGTTAAAGAGAATCCTGAGACTCTCCACCTTCCTATAAAAAGGTGGTAGCTAAGTTGGCCTTCATGGTGTGTTTCAGAACTTTCCATGGTTAGGAGCAGGACTTCTGCATGCTTTGAGTTTCTTCGTTTGTTCTCAGTCTCTTTCATTTCATCCACATTCATGTTTTACCATTAGTATTCAATAAATACTTGTCAGCTCTCTACATTAGTGATGTCTGTGTGGCCCTACAGTTGCTGTTGGACTGCGGTTGCCATCAGCCCCAGCTGGAATGGTCCGTGGTAGGGGATGATGACAGTCATCTCAACTTTCAGTGGGTGCCCTCAGGAGCTACTGTTCCACTCCCTGGAGGGATGTCTCTTAGCAAAACATTCACTAGTGAGGTCATAGTAGTACTTTGGATTAGGGTTTTGGACTGAGGAGTTTCATTCAGCTATGAAACACACTGAGTGATACTGGGCCAGTGAGTGGAACACCTTCCTATCAGATGTCAAAGAGATAAACAATTACCATATACAACTTTCTGAAGACATCTGAAGGCAGCCCTGTATAGGAAAGTTTTTAATGTTTGATGTTTCACTGTGTTTTTTATATTCCGTTGGAAGCTGCTTAGAGTGGCTGGGTCAACCCAGTCAGATGTGCAGGGTGTAAGTAGCAAAATATTATTAATATTATTAGCCAAGCAGTTATCCAAGCTATAGTGTGTAGAACTGTAAATTGTGCTTGACTATTCTCCTCTTGTGTGAGGCTTGCCTCTCAGTTTTTGGTTCAGCACTGAACATAGCTTGCTTTGATGTCCAAATAAGCCAAGTGTGGTTAATGCTTATATTTTTTTTTTTAAATAATGTTTATTAAAATTTTCAAAAATACAGAAAGTAAAAAGTTAAAATACATTCAGAACCTTATTTTCATATATCCACTTTCTGGGACTCCCCCCTTCCCCCACCCCTATCATATTCCTGTTTCATATTGTTGGCTCCACAAGCTCTCAATTCTGATTAAAAACTTAATTTGTTTAGACCATTGTTCGAATTTAAAATTTCTACACTCCTCATCAATACCCTTGATAAAAAGCCAAAGATTTCTTTCCCAGGGCCCACCCCATTTTTATTCCACAATTTCCCTTTTTTTTTTAATAATAAAGACACCCCACATAATAGAAATATCAGAAATAAGAAATAAAAGATATAATAGATGAAACAAAACCAGTTCAAAAAAAGAAATTAACAAGCCTTTGGATTTTAGTTCTCCCCCTCTGTCCCCGGTTTAATTTCCCCCTAACCACCAAACCATGTTATCCGCCTGGAATTCTTACAATCCATAAATCGCCTATTTTCCCCCAACTCCTTGCTGGTTTTTTTTTTTTTGTTTTTTTCCTTTCATAATTATTTTTTAAAACACTTAACTTCAGATCTTTAATAAAGCTCCCCCCATTGTTCTTTCCAAATTGTAGTCCAGTTTCCTCTTGTTCCGCTGCTGAAACGTTCTAATTCAGAAGCTTAGTAAGTCTGCAGGGATTATTGTTATTCAGGAACAAAAACTTGCGTTCAGTCCCTTCCTTTCTTCAATAGAAAATTCTATTGTCTCCTTTAGCTGTACACCCTGTAGACAAAATATTATTTCCGTTTTGCAGCTTTCCCAGAAGATAACCAGTTCTATAAAATTCCAATGGTATTTTTCCACTTACGACCATCTTTGTAATGTCCCGAAACTCCTCTAGGGGGATTGTTGTAACTTTGTTTTCTCTAGTCCAAAAGTCCGATTGTTATCCATGTTTTCGCCAGTTTGTATCCAGGTTTTAAAAAATTGTAGCAAATTATAACAAATTTAGCCAGCAAAGTTCTCATAATAAAATCCTCTCTGCTTTCCGACTTTGACAGCTACTTTGACAGCTGTCAAAATCTCCGACTCTTTTCACCAGGCTCTCTCTTCAATCACCCCGGTTCCCAGGGGGGGGGGGTTACGTTTCTTCTCCCTCAATTCGTCCTCCAGCACAGTTCTTATAATTTCCCATCGTGGAATTCTTAGTTTTTATCAGCAATACAAATCTTTTTGGACCTTGGTTTCCCCGTCCTTGTCTTAGAAGGTTTACAATAGGGGGGGGGACTGACTTCCTTTTTGGATCCCCCCCCGCTCGTGTCCAAATCAAAAGGAAATTCTTTTTTTCCTCCTTTTAAACCCAGTTTCCAAATTACTCACGGGTTGTTGTTAAAAAGTCCGAATTTTCAATAGAAGAAGTCAGCGCTCTCCGCCGGATGGCATGCGGCTGCGCTCGGCAGGGATAGCAGAGGACTCAAAGCACCACGCTTCTCCCCGGCACCCGATCCGTAGCCTTTAAAAAGGCTCCTTCACGAGTCGGGAGGGCGCTGACGGTGCCAGCCGAGTCTCCATGTCCACGGCCCTCGTGGCCGTGGTTTTTAAGGGTCCCCGCATCGCCGGTGCGGTAGGACCCAGCCCCTGCCGAGCAGGCTCCCTCCGGAGCTCGGAGGGAGTCCGCCATTCGGCGATGGCGCCACCCCGGAAGTCGGTTAATGCTTATAAACCTAAAATCAGAAACCCACTTCAAACTGTGGTGGAAAACTGAGAGAGAAGTAATGGATGTGAAGGCAGTGTGAATATATGGCTCATTTTCAATCCTCTAAACTAGGCATGTCCAATTTACAAGAGACTGCAATCTACTCCCATTATAAATTGACCAAAATTGTTGAGCTTTTTTTGGAAAGCCAAAGTTGTGGAGCTTTACTTTTTTCCGGGTAGATCAACCACTAGATTGCGTTCGACCGGTTGGACATGCCTGCTCTAAACCATGGTTTGGAAGGTTGCCGGAATAGATCGTAGAAAAAGTTTCTACCTAGCAGTGAGGATAACACATGGTCACCCTGAAGTCAGATGAATGGTGGAATAAAACTGTCTAAAATGCAATAATTTTTGGCTTAATCAGGAGATTTTAGAATAGAATTTTAGAACCCCATATTTAGAAGTTCCACCCTTACTTTCAATGGTTGCATCTCCTAGGGCGGGGGTTGTGGCGCTACTCCTGTTTCTCCATGGGTGATTTTGTCTGGAGAATTCTCAGACAGTGTTAGCTATTAATCATGAACAAAAACTGGGGATTGTTCTACTAATCGCTTTATGTCTCGGGAGACATTTGTTACTGATGGTTGAGTGATCAAGGTGATTGCAGCTCAGAATGTAAATAGCAATGGAAGGGAGCGTTTGTGATGGGAAAGGAAGCAATTATTGCACAAGGTCAGGAGTAGTTTGCATGATGAGCAAAAGGACAGAAAAGCATGCCATCAAATCCTAGTGTGTTCTCTGTCCTTCTCTATCTTGATTTGGGGAGAAATGACTTTAGGTCAGCCTACAATGGCAGAGCTGTAGGTAGTTATTTGTGTGAAGATTTAAATTAAATGTGCTTGGTTTGGGGATACTTCTGTTGCTCACTTTTAAGAATCTGTCTTAGGCTGTGGTGCTTTGTTGCATGTGACATCCATTGAAGCATGTACAAAAATGTACAGGTGGGGTTCTGTTATGTCACTCAGTGTAACATGATATGCAATTTGAAGTTGATTGATCAAAAGAATGGGGTGCTACTATACTTATGTCTTTGAGTGCCTTTTGCTGGTGGTTTATTGGGCTCTCTCAATGACCTGTAAGTGGCTTACGCCATTTTGTACATTCTCCCTCCTCTTTTGTTCCCCTTGTCTGTGGTCGCTACCTTCAGTACTTCCATCAAAATGACTTAGCAGTTGATGGTGGCACTATTTTGCTCTGCATAGTCTTCACAAGGAAACATTATCGTCTCCCTCTCTCTGTTCAGTCTAGTCTCTCAGTTTGTTATTCAAGGAAGTGACACAAAATAGGTAAGCCACAGATACCTGCATCTGTTCCCAAGTATGCTACTTCTCTCCAGTCTAGAAGCAACTTACCAATATTGCATCTCACAGTATTCTAATCCAAAATGAGTATATCTGATATATTGACCTTAGAACTTATATGACCAAGGCAAATTACTTTGACTGAAAATATGATTTAGGTGCTCCAGTCATTCAGGTATTTTAATATGTATCCTAGCTTTTGTGCATATTAACATAATGATTTAGATTGTCCCAAATCTGTGCTTTGAGCTTTAAAATGATGCCAAGATTGCCTTGGCATGGAGAATTTTTGGTTTGCCAACAATTGCATTTTAAAAGTGTGGGTATTGAATAGGAAAAAGAAAAATTTGTATGGGAGGAAGGAAAAAAAACCAAGTCAACTTGCAAAGACCACTTCATTGAGAATGAGTGGGATGTGGAGGGTAAACCCTTCTCTTCTGACAGTGTTCAAGGAGCTGCATGTTAATTGAGTTTATATAAAACTGAAGGGAGGGGCTATAGCTCAATGGTGGAACACAAGCTTCATGTGCAGAAGTGTCTCTAGCCTAGCCCACTCCTTGGCACCAGGTAGCCGGTGATGTAGAAGATATCTAAGATCCTGGGTAGTCATTGCCAGTCAAGAGCATGGAATGCTGATAGCTGAGAAAAAGATTTGAGCTTGCAGATACGCAGCAGGTTGGTTTACTACACGGATGAGACCTCATTATTGAGCTTACTCTGTGGCATTGATGGTAAAGCAGAAACAATACTTAGCTGTCAAAATGGGGTTGTCTTGTACCCCCAGTAGTGTTTCCAGGGCAGTGTCTCCCACTGCTGCAGAAATGTTACATCTATCTGCATACAGAGTTAAGCTTTCACATTTTATTACTGTAAAGTGCTGGTGTCTAGAGTGCCTGAAGGAAAACTCTGCTGCTTCAGAAAAGCTTGCTACATCTTAAAATGTGTGTCAGTCTGCAGGGCCAACAAGGTTACAAACATCTTGCACTTCACGTGCTTAAGTGTGGCTCATCAGAGAATTCTGTTCTAGTAGTGTAATTGCTTCCTGTCTCTGTGTATAGTTTACAATCTATGGGTCAGGAGCTTGACTTAGCATACAAAACCCCATCAGGGCCCAAGTTGGGTCAAGCTGATTCTTACACACATTATCAGTGAAGCGGATAAGACAAAATCACTAGCTGAGAGTGAGCTGTACAGGGAATCTGAGGGCTGTGGGTCATTTGGAACACCTGGTCTGTTCCTAGCTGGAAAACAGCAAGGCAGTAGGCTCAAGATGGTTGCAGCAATAGGGAGCAGAATGTTTCTGTGTTTGTAACTGGCTACTCATTTCCCACTTTGTTGACACGTGACCATAGCCTGTTCATGTTAAGCAGTGTATTGTGTAATTGGGGAACCAAGAAAAATGTCGTGGCAATCCCTTCTTGTGATCAGAGCAGCTCCAAAAACATATACATTCCTAATAATGGAGGGTACCACCCTTTGGTTTCTAGCTCTCACTTTTTGCAGAGTTCAGCATTTAGCTGAATGCCCAGTATGACCTGAAAGAAGGAGAAAATAAAGTGGCTGTGAAAGAGTGATTTGCCCAAGACCATCCAATTAGCTTCATGACTAGACAGTGATGTGAGTTCAAGGCCTTGTAGCTTAAGTCCAACAATGCTATAACCCTGCATATGGTGGAAAGTCACCAGCTTGATGTGGGAAACCTGCTGGGCACGCTAGCGTTTTACAGTGAGTGAAACAGCTCTCTGGGCATCACAGTTACTGTGTGAAACCTCCAGAACAGGTTGTGAATGGTTGAAAATCAAGATAAATTAATTACAATAGTCATGTCATAAGGTGAGCTTTTCAGGTGCTTGTAAAAGTGAGCTAGATTTTGTGTAGACACTGCTGCCCTGGTCAAGTGTAAGCCAGTTTTGCAGCTTTTAAAATTTGAAAAATGCACCCTTACACAAGCCCTGCATCTTTTTAACCAACGTCAAATAGTTCTCATGTTTATCTGGAATGCAGGCAAGTGCAGGTCTTTCAATGCCTACATGAGCAACAATTCTACAATTTACAGAGATTGCTGGAAAATTTAATGGAAGAACTCAAGGGACTATCTCACTAATAAATATTGCCCTGAAGGCTAAATGGAAAATCTAAAAAAACCTGATAATTATTCAGCTCTGAAGATCAGGGAAAGAAGAGGAGAGAGAGAAAAACACTTTAGATAAAAGTGGTAGTCTTGTAATTTCTTGCACATTGGTTTTAACACCCCAGAGTCATTCAATCTGAATATAGTACATGAATCCCAGAGCTTATGTTCCCTCAGGCCTTTACAAAGTGAATAATTTGTAACTGCAGAATCTGATTATATGTACCAAGTCGGGTATAAATGAGTTTTGATTCTTGAGTTTAGGGATAGTAAGTATGGCTGGCACATAGTTTAAAGTGCTTTGAAGTCCCTTCTTATTTTGCCATGTCAATCCAGATATTGTGCAAAACTAAGGTTTGTGCCACCCAGAATCACACCATAGTTTGAGCTTTCAGATGTATAGCAGGCACACCCTGGTTGTGTGTTCCTCTCACAACTGCTCATCAATTTACTTCATCTCTTGTCTCCATGGGGCAGCAGTTTCTTGAGGTTGTGTAATAATCTTAACTGTGGACTATCAATGGCTTGTGATTTTTGACACAATGGTGAACCATGGTTAGCATAATCTGCATTTTGCAAACCAGCTTCAAACCATGGTTTGATACCCATTGTGTTTGAGTAGTCTGGTTTGGATGAATAAACAAACTGTTATTTGTATGATATTTGAATGCAGCTATGCGTAGCTGCCCCACTGATTGTGGGGCAATGCATCCAAAATGAGCCTGATTGCTACTTCCTTAAGAGATGATGGCACCTTTCTCTCTTAAGGGCACATTTATACTCTTCTGCATAGGGCCAGTTCTTTTCTCATTCAGTCGGAACCATCCATGATCGGCAAGGATCCAAAAGAAATATGATTGTACGCACTTCCTCAAGCCTTCTGTTACCATTGGAGAAGGAAACGGTGTGAAACTTATCCAAGCAAACAGAACAAGGTAGTACTAGTGACACCTCTGGCTTGCATTCTGCTTCAACAGTAAGATAAATTGTGTTAGATGTGAACAATTTCATACACAAAATGTTTGTTTGTTTGTTTGTTTGTTTGTTTTTAACCATCTCCAGATAAAATTTTAATATGGGAACAGATAATCACATATAAATATATGCACTGCCTCTGAGGTTTATACAGCTCCCAACTTAAATCATATTAATTTTTGAAGCCCTTCCTGTAGCAGCAAGTATTGGAAGATTTCAGGGCCCTCCTTAATACATGTTTTGTTTTTTTATTTTATTTTTAAAAAAATATTTATTGGGTTTTACAATTGAAATACACATAATAAACAATGTAACATATATCTTAACATAATTTCACATTTTCTTTGGACTTCCTCACATCTCCCGCTCCCACTTTCATCGTTATAACATTTTGTCAGCAATTTATTATCTTATTTGCATTCTTATATCCCTTCTAAATTTCATAATCTTCTAGTTCTCAAAAAGAGTTATATTTTCTCAATCTCACTTATTTTCTTAAAATCATCTAAATTAGTGGTGCTCAGTTATTTTGATCTAGCATCCTGTTTAGCATTCACTCAAGTTGCAATGTTTTTGTAAATAATTCTTAAATTTCTTCCAATCCTCCTCAGTCCTCTCTTCTCCCAGGTCGCGAATTCTGCCGGTCATCTCAGCCAGTTCCATGTAGTCTATCAGTTGCATCTGCCATTCTTCCAGTGTAGGTAGATCTTGAGCTTTCCAATGCTTTGCGAGTAGTATCCTTGCTGCTGTTGTTGCATACATAAAAAGTGTCTGGTCCTTCTTTACCACCCCTTGGCCGACAATACCCAAAAGAAAGGCCTCTGGTTTCTTAGTGAAGGTATATTTAAATACCTTTTTCAGTTCATTATAAATCATTTCCCAGAACGCCTTCACTTTAGGGCAAGTCCACCAGAGGTGGAAAAATGTTCCTTCATTCATACACAAAATGTTGATGAGTTCCTTCACAGGGGCATTGCAGAAGTGGGCTGAGAGACTAAGACTGCAGAGACAGAAAATGTTTCATCGCTCAGAGCAGCTCTCAGCAACAGTGCATATGCACATGATGACGGGAGGAAAGCCATTACTGCCACTGCAGTCCTTTTAACAGCTTGTTCACTTTTATCTCCTGTATACCTACAAGAATAATTGATGCCCTCTTCAGCTGGAACCCACATCAGATCATTTCCGGCTTGATGTGATCCTGTTTATCTAACAAATGTTAACAATTGTAATAATGCTCTTAAAAGCACTGTTTTTCAGTAATTCAGAAACTGGATTCCAAAGCTGCAATTGCGTTGATGCCTTCAACAAAATTAATTTTTGACTTTACAGGTTGTGGATGTGTGCTCTTGCACATGTCGAACGGCAAGCTTCAGTAGCTGTGTCCGATTCTTATTTCTTGTTATGAGCTTCACAGGAGAAGCAGACAGATTTCCTTTCCAGAAATGTGTGTCAACTTTCCTGACCTCGTAACATGTGCTCATCCGTTTCTGTGACCTTGGGTGTAAAACAAATGAATAGAGGGTTTTTTTTTATTGCCTAGACTGGCTTGTAGCACCTTCTGTGAAGTCTTTTTGCAAACAATGTAGTGTGACTCTATCCCTTGAGTCATATCCCAGCATTCATAAAGTGTGTTCCTTTGGTAGCATACTAGTCTTGATGTATTTGGCCAGAGGTTTTTGCTTTTTCCTCTTTGCTCTTTCTGTCTGGGTCTTTTAAAATGACAAAAAAATAATATACTCATTATTCAGTTTAACGTTAAAATTGTATCTAACTTACTTGAAATTCCTGGATTTAATGTTAGAGGAATTTGCAGGGTTTTTTAATGAAAGTAAATGGCAGTGAAAAGTACCATATTTTTCCATGTATAAGACTATATTTTTTCCTAATTTTTTGACGTTTAAAATAAGGGGACGTCTTATACACAGATAAAGCATAGTGCATTTTCTTAATTTTGGGTTAAAAAAATAGGGGTCGCCTTATACATGGGGCGACTTATACACGAAAAAATACGGTGTATATTCCATCCATAGGGTTAACGGTTGCAAATGCCAGTCCTAGCAGTTGATCTGCATTGTAATGTAGTGATCAAAAACAGAATGTATGGAGTAAATTGCTCTCCTTGACCAATACCAGTGGTCAGAGAGCTTTCGGTGGAACTAGGCTTACTTGTTCTGTAAGCTGACAGTGAACTAGATTCTTACCTTCACACTTTTTCATGGAGAAAAGCTATATATGGAGATACAAATGTTCCTACCTGGGACTTGAAAAATACAAGCTCCCTGAAAGCCTAACATAGAATTCAGGCTTGTTGGGTGTACTTTGTTTTTTGCTAGAGCCTCAATACCTACGAACCAGAGTCAGGTGCAGAAGACAGTTTGTGAGGTGGGGTCTGTATTGATATTTGGATGCCAGGCACCATATTAAATCAAGATGGCAAACTGAAATGTGACTTTGTCATGACTGTGCTCATTTTATTGGTATCTCCGAACTTAGCACAAGGGTGCTCAAGGTGGGAGCTGTGGTCTTTGTCAGCATTGAGATTCTAGGCACCATTTTCAGTCAGGAAGGCAGACTAAAATGTGACTTTGGCATGACTTAACCTGATTCTTAGTGTGATACTCTCAAATTACACTGTCCATTTAAAGAAAATAATATCTTTTAGCCCAGCCAGATGGGCGGGGTATAAATAAATTATTATTATCCCTGAGGTAGAGATGGCATTCCTCATTGACATTTAGGTGAAGGTTACCATTTTGAATCAAGATGGCAGACTAAAACATGACTTTGGTGACTATGCTATTTTTTTTTTGCATAGTCTTGGCCACCTCTCAAGATAGTTTTGCTGAACTTGGCGTGAGGGTTCCTGAGTTGCAGGTGGGGGGGTATAAGTTGATGTTTGGGTGCCAGGTGCCATTTTGAATCAAGATGGTGGACTTGAAATTTGACTTTGGTGTGATGTCAATGGTTTTTTTGGCATAGATTTGGCCACCTCTTAAGATACCATTGCCACACACAGCATGAGGGTTCCTGAGATTGTGGTAGCAGCCTTCATCAATGTCTGGATACCAGGTTCCACTTTGAATGAAGACGTCATTTTGAATTGCCCAGTATTTTATGTGAGTGGCCCAAGCTCACAAAACACACAATCCACTTAAAAATCACAATATTTTGGCAGGCACTCCCTACTAACTGACATAAAAAACCTAACCAATGAGGGGTGGGAAGGGGAGAAGAGGAATATTAGAGCATTTGGTCTCATGACATTCTCAAGGCCCAGAAGAAGGATGTCTAAAAAAGCCATTGGTCAAAAATAACACCTATCACCCTTGTCATACTCCAGAGTTATTAAGATGGATCCCCTCACACCTCTGGGAAAAGATTTAAGTAGATTATGCTTCCTGTTCCTCATTCACGTGAGAGAGACATTACAACTGCATGGAGTCCCAGGTGAGTTAATGACAACTCCTAGCAGCTGTTTACAGAGGAAGCCCAGTGTCTTGCTTAGAGGAGTGTGGCCTGATGTCTGAATTAATGCACGGAGCTGCTTCTGAAAAGAGAATTGCATTATCCGACTTTTTAACTCTTATCAACTTGCAAATGTCATGTAGTCCACAGTGCTTATCTCAAGGTGACGAGTTCTTGGGATGCCCTCGATCACCTACTGAATATCTGATGCAGAGGCCTAAGCATGAATATGCAGATTTCCATATTCCACCTGCCAGCACAGAACACTTGCAGTGAACATTTAGGTTCTGTGGCCTCGACAGGGCAAAACATTAATCTTAATACAGAGGAAATGGTGGTGATTTATTCAGCAAGTGCCAGTGGGATACTTGGAGGCCCGCCATACAAGGGAAATGGCATGGCACCTGTGCCTATGGTTCAGAGCAGAAACTGAGGAAACTCTCCGTTACTGCATGAATCATTTGGGGGTATAACATAAGGCAGAATTTGCTTTTGGGATATAAATTCATGTTTTAAACACTGTTTGACAGGAATTAATGTTTGCAAGCTGTGTCATACAACAGAAGTGACACAGAAGACACAAGTGTGTGGAGACATGTAGTGCCTAAGATTGTGTTTCCCCCAGGGGGTGTATGATGCTGCAGCAAAACTCTACTGAAACTTGCACTGCCTCATTTCCATTTTTGGGAGGAGTAATTCCAAGCTGCCTCAATAAGCATCTCTTTTAATAAGGCCACCTGGATTTTGCTACAGAATCTGGTGATGGTGAGACTTGGTTAAAATCCATTTGATTGTATTAAAATCCTAATTTACATAGTGTGCTATTTACTCTCCGGAGACACATGACTTCCCGCAGTGTATTGGAAGCTTTGAGCAGGTAAGCACTGCATTTTAAAGTAAGTAACTCCAGCTTTTAGACTCAGCAGGCAGAAAGTAATACTGGACACCCCCTCATAGCTAAAAGAAGGGAACAAGCATTAATTACAGACACGGCATGTTAATTCTCAGAACTGTTCCTGTAATCACACATTAAAGAAATGAGTGTGCTGCAGCACATTTTTCTGGCCTCCAAAAATGCACACTTCCCCTGAGAAATCACATGAACGGCAAAGGGGTTTAGGCAGCGCAGCAGGTCACATATATTCTGTCTGAGCAGGTTGTGTGTAATGAGAGACTACTGTCACATGTGGTGAGGGACAACTTGGGACAGCAGAATGGGGGGCAGGGAGGGAGAGAGAGAGAGAGAAGAGGGATATTGGGGAGAAAAGGGGTTGCCCTGCCCACTTTTATCCCTGGCCACTACCAACTCCGCTCCTGGTATGTGACTCCCTGAGGAGTAAGTCACAGGGAATGCTGCCCTCAGTTCAGCATCCCTGGTGTATTACCATCATATCAGTGCATGCAGGGCTGCATTTCAAAGTTACACATTTACTGTTCGTCTTATTTGATCACCTCTTTGTGTGAGGTGTTTGAATTCAAACTTTCTTCAGTTTTTCACTCTTCATAGCTCCAAACCGGTGCAGCGGATATTAAAAACACATAGTTGGGGAGGGGGAGGCTTTCACTAAGTAATAGCATTGAATGGGGAAGTGAAGAGGCTGCAGGAGAAACACAGTGTTTTAATAGACTACAGGGCTAGAATGTATGTCTCTTGTTCAAGAGTTAGACTCAATAACAGCTTGCCTACAGACATTGGGAGGCAGACAATGCAATAATTGCAATATCCCTTATAGCCTCCAACAGCAATGTTGATTGCCATGAAAATAAAGTGGGATTTTTTGGCGTTCATATTGATCCCTGAAAAATCATCCTTTGCTACTGCATACTCTTTCTCGCTAACCCTTTTGTTCTGAAGATGATGAATACAGGTGATGTCTATTTTTGGTCAGTGATACCTGTTCCAGGAATGTGTAGAAGCTGTGGCCATGCATAGCATTGTTTCTGCTGGGTTCCCTAATGGTTGATAGGAACCTGTTTTGAGTGCCCCCATTAGGCCTTTTAATTGTGTCTAATATATATTTACCATGCAGTTCTAATGGAAACCAATGCCACTACCTTGCTGGATGGTGTGAGGGATTGTTGTACCCCCGTTGTAAACCCTTTTAGTTTCTCCATGACCTCTTTGGGGTCTGTTTCCATTGGTGTCCCAGGATTGCTTGTTGCATCAAGCAGAGGAAGGGACATAGGTCATTGGGAGAGCACATGTTTTGTGTCAAGGTAAGACTGGGATTGTCCCGTCTGAAACCCTGGAGAGCCTTTGCCAGTTTGTGTAGACTAAACTGAGCAAGGTCAACCAGTGTTCTGCCTTGCTATGAGATGGCTTTCTAGTCCTATGACTCATAGTGGTTTGAAATTTGGGCATTGCTTTCTTTCCCACCCCTACCCTACAGTGGGTCTTTCACTTGCTTACCTGTTTAGGGATACATTTGTCTCATATCTGCATTTTTTAGACTTCAGGTAGGTCTTTGTGTCTGGGAAGGCATGTGGCAGGTTGTGGACTAAGAACCAGTGGTCCAGTTCACATGTGATGCTATACCAAACCATGGTTAAATAGGGACTCGGCTACATTAGTCAAAAAACAGTGTTTTGAATGTGTTATAAACATGCAACACCAGATGGCGCTGTAGAGCAGAAAACTTTTCTATGTGATCTTACGTAGTTCCCCCCTTTTGTTATAATGATTTAATTTCTGGCTTATTTATAGCGTTTTTTTCCTGTGTGTAGGTTCACCCTAGGAGTGTGCAAGAGTGTGGGTAGTTGGCAGGAAAAGTTACTGCCACTTTGTTCTTCCACTGGTTATAGAGCTTGGGGAGGAGCTACTTGTCCGGACACTCAACTTGGGGACTGACGGGCCACAGCACCCCCAAATGGTGGTTATGGAGGTTTCCTGGAATTGATTCATGTCATAGGGTGACCTGTAACCTTGATCAACCCTGCTGATCCACAACTCGCAGGTGGGCTGGTTGATTTAAGGATACATACCCATTCCCTATGCCAAAACCTGCTGACATCTGTAATCAATACAGCTGTGGCCTGTTTAACCCCATACTTATGTCGCATGTTTTATTGCTGCCTGTTTTGTATTCAGCCCCCTTTGGCTCTGCTGCGCCCTGTCATGCAAACAGGTTGTGTCGTAATAGTAATGTGCCTGTTTGTTTTTCTCTTTGTCTTTCCATTGCAGACCATCTTTCCAGCCTGCCTATTATCAGCAAAGATGTCCCCATTGATAGAGAAAATTAGTGATCAGAAGGACTTCAAGAAGCTCCTGAGAACACGGAACAATGTGTTGGTGCTATATTCCAAATCTTGTGAGTGCTGCTCATTAAAAAACAAGCAAAGGTTTAGGATTATTATTATTTTTTAAAAGTTAAATTTTGATTTCAGACCTTATATACTGTATATCTGATAAACAGCAGACTGTTTTGCAGACTGATATAAGCATTTGCTGATAAAACTTTGGATTCCCCCCCCCCCCCAGGAATGAATTCATTTCTCTCTTGCTATTTTCCTTCCTGTCCTTACACCGAACAAAATAAGTTTTTTTAAATTTTATAACTTTTATAAATAAAATGATGTATCGCTTCTGTTTTGTAAGAGCAGTCCTATAACGAGAAGCGCAGATGGAGGCAGATCTGGTGAGCTTTTCGGCTTAACATCACACAAGTCATTCCACTCTTTTGCCTTGAGGCACTCTTCATACCATTTCTTTTCCCTTTATTCTCTTAACACACATCAAGGATGTTCTCAGCAATAGTTTTATTTGCCCTTTATCATATATATATATAATATATAAACACTGTGTGTGAAAAAGAGCAATTTTCCTTCCTCTACGCCTAGTTATACAAGCATCCCCACACACCAAGTTGGTGTCACCAGCATTTGTGTTTATCCTTCTGTTTCCTCTCTCTCTCTCTCTCTCTCTCTCTCCCTCTCTCTCTCCCCCCCCCCCCCCGCCTTTGGTCTGTTCCGTTTGCATCTTCTTATGCTTCACCTCCGCTTGAAATACCCTTCTTAACTTCTTGTCTGCTAGCCACCCACTTGCTGTCTCTTTCAGTTACAATCAACTTCTTTTCTCTGCTGGTTTCCTCCTTCTGCCTCCATCCCTGATTCTATAGTACAGCTTTTCTTCTGCTTTCTTTCTCTCTCTTTTTAATTGTCTGTACTGGATTGTGAGCTGCTCTTGGCAAGATTATTTGCAAGAGCTTGGTCCATTTAGGGCACTGTGTGCAGAAAGGCTAATTACGCCTAATATTTCATGGCTGTGATATTTACTTGGCCAGGAGATGTATGATCTGCACATTAGCTTGGAAATTAGATCAAATTGGTCTCTTTAATGCTTTTTTATTCCCTCTTTGAGCCCCCCCTTTGGGTGAGGAAGAGGAACTAGCCAAGAGATGTTGGTTTTTAAATTTTATTACACAGTTTTCAGTTGCTCTTAGGCTTAAGCCCCCTTGTTGCTTATTCTGAAAGGGGGAGAGCTGCTTCTCCCAAGTAGCTTGTTTGGGGAAGCTTATTCAAGAATTAGGTTTTTTTTTAACTTATCTGATTTTAGAATATATTACATTGACTGCAACATAATTAGATTAAAGGGCAGAATTTTATGGAATCTTAAGTGACTGAGGTTCATCTCTTCTTGCTACTAAGGCAGGACTCTTTTACTAATTTCTATTGATTAATTAGATAATGGAGGGGACAGGAAAGGGAACAGATGCTTGATTAAGCCACCTTCCAAAACTATGATTAAGAAGATTGGCCAGCAGACCAGAAGCTGCAGCCATGGTTTAAAGTGGGTTTGTGATTTCGAGTGCTGTCGGAGTTGACAAACAATAGTTATGTCCACAGTTCCCCCCAGAGCCTGGATTGCTCAGCTGTCAGAAAATGAAAGCAAACAAGTGGAAATAATGCATGATTTGCCTGTGAGTTTGGAAGTTCAGTACATGGTTCAGATTCTAAATACAAACCATGGTTTGGAGTAATGTCTGTGCTAATATCAAAGTCAAAATAATTCAACAGGACTCAGCTATAAAGTGTCCTGAAACACTTGTTCCAATGAAAAAACTTCTTCAGAGTTACTAGGGAAGGACCAGTGGTGAACAACACTTAGAAATGGCCTCTCCACCACTAAGGGACTGCATAGCTCCATTTGTCATCTGTTACTACACCCATCCCTTTCTCTCACTCCCCTTTAATAAATGTCAGGTGGGATTTTGCACACATAAGCTAGCATATGTGATATTGGGGAGATGGTGCCTCTGACAGAGGGTAGTCTTCCCAGAGAGTAGTTTTCATTGCTCATCTCTTTATACACGTCACTGATATTTAAATACTTTTTTATCTTGTTAGAGTGCCGTCCAGGAGCATATACATTTGTCTGCTCCTGTTGATGTGGGGTTTGTTTGTTTTTTGGTCTTTATGGCTCTTCCAGAAGAGGTAACTAATAGTGGCCCCATGCATTCTTATGCAGAATTTAAACCCACTGTGTCCAGTATAATTTCCTATGTCAAATTCAGATTTGGGAGGCAAGGACCTGACCTTATGTACACTGTAAAGCACAATGCACATTGATAGCAGTGAATAATTAAATAATAAGTACATTTTATTGATAATACAGAATGATGTATATCATACTATTTGCAGCATGCCACAAGTAGAAAGCAGAAACATTATGGTCTGCTATGGCTGTTGGTTATCAGAGAATATAATTAATTTCATTTGTGCATTGCATATAATAAAAAAGGCCCACAGTGCTAGTAAGATTTTCAAAAAAATCGGGACACCACATGGGAACAATCTGATCTAGAAAGGCCATTGAGCATTTAGAAATCCAGAACTATATCATACAGTATACCCACTAATTAATAATTATATTTTAAAAGTAAATATATAACTTGCAAGATAATGTGGATTGCTAATTATCAGCAAAACAATGCACATTGTCATCGACAAGGAATAGCTCAACAAATCTGTAGAGTGGAATTATCTTTCAGAGTTGGGATATTGCTACCTCTTTTCTTAATATAATGTAAACCAAGTTACCTTTCTCTGCAGTAGAAGTTGTTTGTGGAAAAGAACTATCTTAAATGAAGGGATTATGTAGGTGCTAATTAGAATTCCTCTTCACATCTGTCAGTCTGCCTTTACAATTTTCCCATAACGTTCACTTTTTATGTTTGAGAAGGAACGTCCTCAATTCATACTGTGTGTGAGCTGCCTCTCACCTGTTTTGGAACCACATGACCGTGTAGGAGTCTGAGCCCCTGGAGTCTCCTGCTGGTTGTTCCTGAAGGGTATTTGGGAGTCTTCCTCTCCTCACAGCACTATGACGGTGTATCAGATTCTCTCTATCCATGCATTCTAAAACAGTGGGTTTGATAGTAGCAGGGGAGAAGAGTGAAAATGCTGTTCCTCTTCACCTACCTCTCTACTGTAAGATTTTCTTTAAAATTCAGATAAGGCACTTGTAGCAGAAGGATAAACTTTTCCTCAATTTCTCTGGAAAGTGAAATAGCTTTTAATGGATGCTCGTGTGACCTAATTGCTGTTAAAATATTTATGTTATTGGTAGCATAAGGTAGAATAGCAAGCTCATTTTCTGCTCTTGTCTTTCTGTACTAACTCTTAAAGTTCAATTTGCAACATGGTTTCTAACTTCATTCTCTGAATTTGAAAAAGGATTTTAAAGCAATGCTAGCCTATGTGTCTTGTTTTTTTGCTCTCAAGTGGAGTATCTAACAGCATATCCAAACATACAGAATAGGAGGACATGAATATTTCCTAAAAGATTTCTGTAAACGTTATCTTACTATCATTTTTTTATTTAAAAAATATGTGCCTCATATCTGATGCATGACACATATCGGAGCTGAATCTGACTGTTAAAAACAATCTATCAGATTTTTCACATTAAGCAATGGAAAAGAAGCTAAGATTAGCTCTCTAAATACATGGAGGAGATTTACATATGTAAAATATTCACACTTAACGATATAGCTAAATGCAGTTGTGGTAAAAATATTAACTAATGTTATGCAAAACTCTACTTGAGTAAAAATTGCAAGGAAAGGGGACAGTCTTCTCCGAGTTCAACTTTCCCTCCCTAGAAAATATATTTTATATGTCTGAAGATATCTTACTGTTTGCCCTGTTCTCATCACCATGGCTCAGATTTCAATCTTGCCATTGAGGATGGTGAGCTTGTCCAATGAATCAGATATAAGGTTTCTAGAATAGTAGGAGAGCTGTCCAGTTAATGGGACTTGAGAGATGGGCATGGTGTGGTGGGACAACAACTAGATGCACATTGAGCAGCTTCGTATTTGACTCTTGCTATTCTTGAACACCAGCAGGGTCCTGATTCAGAACATCGGTTGGTTCTGGCTGTATCTTCCCAAGTACAGCTCAGGGGTGGGAGACTGTCTCATGCTGCCAAATAAACACGGAGGCATCTCATACTGGCCTCTACTTAGAACCTGTGCTGACTCTGTTCTTGGTGTCCTGGTATGGACTGACTAAAACAAAAACTTACTTGTCAGTGTCGAAACTTGCCCAAGCACATGGAAGGGGAAACGAATGGGAGCAGGGACATACTTGCTTGGGGAAGCTAAAAGCTAGAGAGGAAATTGCTTAGCCATGAAGATCAGCATGATGAAAGGTAGGCAAACATAGTTTCCTTACTGCAGATAGGGCCCTCCAATTGTTGCTGTATTACAACTCCCATCAGCCCCAGCAAGCAAGGCCAGGGATGATGGGATCTGTAGTTCAGCAACATCTGGAGGGCCAAAGGTTCATCACATCTGCCTTACTGTATTCATTGACCTAAAGTGAATGTAATTTGTACCACGTACCTAAGGAGGTTTTGGGCTTGTGACATTTCAACAACATCCATGACAGATGGTAAACCACACTTGAAACTGACATCCAGAAACAGTGTGTGGTATGGAGCAGAGTCTCCAAAGAAGGAAGAATCTAAAATCCTACTGAGCACGCTCAAATTCTTGGGCATATCTAAAGTGGCTCTTTGGATCCCAGCCCTTAGTAAAATGTTGAGGGAAAAGCCTATGCTGCCTCTGGCAACTGTTTGTTTTCTGGCAGGGAGAACTTAGTGAAAGTGTTTCAGCAAAGAATTTTGCAGAGTTGCACTGGATATTAATTATTGTTTCAATACATACAGTACATTTATTTATTTATTTGTTTGTTTGTTTATTTTGCTCTTTTTTCCAGCGGCTGCTGCTGACACTTCACTCAGGTTATTATCTGATGTAGCCCAAGCGGTGAAAGGCCGAGGTACTATATCATGGATAGATTGCGGGTATGTAATGTCCTGCCCAATATGGTGCCCTCCCTTCTCCCACCTGGTGAATTGCCCATGTCTAAACAAGCAAGATTTTGCTGCCGTTGTGTGCTTTATGTGGCAAGGAGAAAGCATTGTCCTTTGTTCCCCACGGCTTCCTATACAGTGGTACCTCGGGTTACAGATGCTTCAGGTTACAGACTCCGCTACCCCAGAAATAGTACCTCAGGTTAAGAACTTTGCTTCAGGATGAGAACAGAAATCGCGCGGCGGTGGCAGCGGGAGGCCCCATTAGTTAAAGTGGTTTCAGGTTAAGAACGGACCTCCAGAACGAATTAACTTCTTAACCCGAGGTACCACTGTATTGTAGGGGTGGCCAACTCCCAAGAGACTGCGATCTACTAACGGAGTGATCTACCCCCTTTTTAGGGTTCAGGTCAAAGCTTTTTTTAGAGGAGTCTGTGATCTACCACAGACGTCACAATCTACCTATTGGGCCTGCCTGCTATATTGTTTCTAACATGCCTAACTTCAGCATCCGCAGGTTTTGACACTAATATCACACAGGCAGAGCCACCTGCTGCCATTCTGTGCAGCACTCTGTAACTACCACATTCCTCCTTGGCTCCATTCATTCAGGCAGTATTATCATCCTCTGTCCCCTACACGCTGGTCTGCTGCTTTATGTGGTCTTCCCGGTACCCCTCGCTTTAGGGAGAACAACCGTACAAAGGGATAAAACCTGCAATGTTCTGACCGAGAGGTATCGTTCGTCCTGGGAGATTTAGATCACATGCCGTTGATAAGTTTATGACCCTCCAGATGTTCCTGGGAGTCCTATCGGCCCCAGCCGGCATGGCCAATTATCAGGGATTGTGTGGGTTGTAGTACAACAGCACTTGGGAGGGGCACAGGTTCTTTCTCCCTGCATTCAAGTAATCTTTAAGTTATTTGTTTCTCCCTCTGTCAGAGGAGTATGGAGGATTTCAGTGCATATAAGCTTTTGGTGTGCTTCTAGCACCTTCTAGGGTACCATTTTAAGGGGAGAAGCATCATCTTTAAGTACATCTTTGTATATGTTCAGCATATCCTTGAGAGAGGAGGATAGGCAGTGGTAAGGCACTGAACGTTCTGTTACGCCTTTACTTTGCTTGTGGAGAATTTCCTATGCTTCTATTACGTGGTTGGAATTTATTTGAGAATCTCTTTTAGCTGATTATTAAATATAATTCATAATATAGTTGGGATCTCCCGAGCCTTTAAGTGTGCTTTACAGATACTGCGTTAATGTAGGATTGGCTAACCAGATGCTGCTGTACTATTACTATTACTTCCATCCGTCCCTGACCACTGGCCCTTCTGACTGGGGCTGATGGGCTGGGACTGATGGGAGTCCAACACCAACTGGAGGGCCACAGGTTAGCCATCCCCATCTTAATGAATTTTGCTGCATGCCACTTGTATGAACTGCAAAAGTACTTTTCTTGGAATGGCTCCAGGATTGTTTCATTCGCAAAGCAGATTTGAGAGTAGCACTGAGGATGTGTTGGGTCTTGCACTGACTCCAAAGTCCAAACTATCTTGTTTAAAAATAGTCTGATCAGTGCCTGGCAAGTTCATTTTAAAAAAGTAATTGGTTCCAGTTTCTGCTCGCCGTATCAAAAAATGAATTTGGATTCACAATTGATTCACATTGTTCCCCCATTCAGAATTTTAGAAGCTACTCTGCTAAAGTATCCCCTATCCCAGGAGTTCCTCTGCTGTTCTTTCTAGAGTGAGATCCCTTTAGTGGATCCTTCCTTTCCTTCAATGATTTTACTTCCATTGTGGACTTCTTCGAACTGTAATAACTGTTCAAGTGAACATGACCTTAGCTGCCATGCTTAAATTGCTTCTCACACAACTGCTTTCCTTAAAACCTCTGGTATCACTTTGACCCTCCCCAAGCCTCACTGTTCCATCTTCAGGTCATGTCCTCTCCTTCACTTTTGTCCTATTGAACTTAGATCATGAGCCTTCTTGGCAGGAACCACATTGCTTCTCTGTTCTATGTAGCGTCTGACAATGTTGTGCCACTAACTAAATGTCACTACATGCCCTTCAGCAAAATCACTGTCTTATATTCTTGCATGTAACTTTGGAGTCAAACCTTTAGGGGGGCTGTTGATATGTCTCGGGAAACACTAATGCTTTCCCATAATATACTTTTGTGCTTCAATTTGTTGGCTGTCTTGCATCATGAGCCCCACGTCAGGTGAAAGATTTCTGCATTGCAGGGGGTTGGACTAGATGACCCTTGTGGTCCCTTCCAACACTACAATTGTATGTGTCCTAGCAGAAACTGCTAAATCTTTTAAAAGATTCAGTGTGTGTTTGTGTTTAAGTAAGAAGCTGGATCTGAATAGTAACTGGGAGAAATGTGTTGCAAATCAAACAATGATTTAAGCTTGTGTCAGTGTTTTGCCTTGGGCAGGGTTCATTTTCTGCATTTTTTATTGTTTCTCATGGCATTATTGGAAAGAAAGTTCTATGTTGGTTTGTTTACTTAGTTGTTAACTTTGCGAGAGTTCCCACAATATGGAAATGCCTTGGTGTGTCTTTCTGTCATCAGCCCCCAATGACTTACCGTATTTTTCGGACTATAGGACGCACCGGCCCATAGGACGCACCTAGTTTTCAGGGGGGGAAATCAAGGGAAAAAAATATTATTTCCCCCCCCGCAGCTCTGGGAGCAGCGGACAGGCTGCACGCAGCCTGTCCGCTACTCCAAGACCTTCTCCCTGCTTTTGCGGGAGGTGGCGGAATTCCCCCACCTCCCGCAAAAGCCCACAGGAGCCCCGCGCGACTCCTGCGGGTTTTCGATCAGGAGGGAGAAGGGACTGAAACGGCCAGTCAGTCCCTTCTCCCTCCTCGGGGAAAAGCCCCCAAGAGCGGCGCGCTCTTTAAAGGGTGTGCGGCTCCTGCAGGCTTTTCTAGGAGGTGGGGGAATTCCCCCCCTCGTAGAAAAGCCAGCAGAAGCCGCGGAGCCCCTTTAAAGAGCATGAGGCTTTTGCGGGCTTTTGCGGGAGGTGGGGGAATTCCCCCATCTCCCGCAAAAGCCCAAAGGAGGGAGAAGGGACTGACTCGGCCAGTCAGTCCCTTCTCCCTCCTTGGGGAAAAGCCCCCAAGAGCCGCTTGCTCTTTAAAGGGTGTGCGGCTCCTGCGGGCTTTTCTAGGAGGTGGGGGAATTCCCCCACCTCCTAGAAAAGCCGCGGAGCCCCTTTAAAGAGCGCGCGGCTTTTGCCTGCTTTTGCGGGAGGTGGGGGAATTCCCCCATCTCCCGCAAAAGCCCAAAGGAGGGAGAAGGGACTGACTCGGCCAGTCAGTCCCTTCTCCCTCCTTGGGGAAAAGCCCCCAAGAGCCGCTTGCTCTTTAAAGGGTGTGCGGCTCCTGCGGGCTTTTCTAGGAGGTGGGGGAATTCCCCCACCTCCTAGAAAAGCCGCGGAGCCCCTTTAAAGAGCGCGCGGCTTTTGCCTGCTTTTGCGGGAGGTGGGGGAATTCCCCCATCTCCCGCAAAAGCCCAAAGGAGGGTTGGAGAGTAGCGGGAGGGCGTCGCGCGCCTTCCCGCTGCCCCCCATCCTCTGGGGCTGGCGATGGGGGAAGCGCTGCTTTCCCCACCGCCAGCCTCGAAGCCGGGTTGGAGGGTAGCGGCAAGGCGTCGCGCGCCTTCCCGCTGCCCCCCATCCTCTGGGGCTGGCGATGGGGGAAGCGCTGCTTTCCCCACCGCCAGCCTCGAAGCCGGGTTGGAGGGTAGCGGCAAGGCGTCGCGCGCCTTCTCGCTGCCCCCCATCCTCTGGGGCTGGCGATGGGGGAAGCGCTGCTTTCCCCACCGCCAGCCTCGAAGCCGGGTTGGAGGGTAGCGGCAAGGCGTCGCGCGCCTTCCCGCTGCCCCCCATCCTCTGGGGCTGGCGATGGGGGAAGCGCTGCTTTCCCCACCGCCAGCCTCGAAGCCGGGTTGGAGGGTAGCGGCAAGGCGTCGCGCGCCTTCCCGCTGCCCCCCATCCTCTGGGGCTGGCGATGGGGGAAGCGCTGCTTTCCCCACTGCCAGCCTCGAAGCCGGGTTGGAGGGTAGCGGCAAGGCGTCGCGCGCCTTCTCGCTGCCCCCCATCCTCTGGGGCTGGCGATGGGGGAAGCGCTGCTTTCCCCCACCGCCAGCCTCAAAGAGCAGACTCTCCTGGCTTCAGCGGAAGCAACGCGAAGCCTCCGGAGCGCAGGCTTCGGAGGCTTCGCATTGCTATCGCTGAAGCCGAGGAGTCTGCATTCGCTCCATAGGACGCACACACATTTCCCCTTCATTTTTGGAGGGGAAAAAGTGCGTCCTATGGTCCGAAAAATACGGTAGCTTTTTTTGCAGGCACTTTGAAACCACAAGTCTTAACAAGAATTGCTTCAGGGAGGTGCCTGAGGAGAGAGACAGAGAGACCCTCCCATTTCAAACACATGTTGCAACTCCTTCTCAAGGATCTCAAGGCTGAAGGAGCAAATTACACAGATGTTGGGGGGTATTTACTGTGTATGCCCAGTTTGTTTGATAAATATTGACAAGGAGCGGTTTGTTTGGCTGCTATGTTTTCCTTTCCCAGTAGCACAGATTTATTTATTTTTTTGGCTTTGCTTCTCATATCACACAGTATAGCGAGTTTTCTGAACAGGGGAAGAAAGAAACATTGTGTGTGTATGTGTGTTGGCAAGGCTGGCAGGCATGCTGTGCTGTGTGGCTGCTGCCTTCTGCTCTCCCTGCAGCGATGACAGCTCTGCCTTTTATGAAATTGGCTGTGTTTTGTTTCTTATAGCTACTGTTTTACTCTTGACTTGGGAGAAAGGAAGATGCTGCCCCAGCTATTATCAGGCGACATCATTTTATTATCTCTTTGTTGATCCCAGCATTGTCCACGGAGCTATTCTCAAAACTGCTTCTTTATTGTGCAGTCTTGTTGTTCATCCTGAAGTAAATTAAATTGTGGCACTACTTCTTCCTTGTGTGTTCATTAGAAAATATTTATGGGTGTAATTCTTGGGATTCCTATGTGTTTTGGAAGGTGGAACAGTCCCACCACTGCTTAGGTTTTCAAGTTAAAACAAGCACAGGCAATGTATCTAGTCCACAAAGGCCACTATGTCCCTCTCATCACTGCTTTTCACTTGAAAGGCTTGTACTGTGGCAATAGTGGAACCTGCCATAAAGGCTTTGTGGGACAAAAGGTAAGCTATACATTGGTCCAGTTTGCATACCACAACCAGAAACAGCCACAGCAAGCCTTGTTTTCACACACGCTCTGCTCCCCTCTCCTTCTGTGGAGTTTGGAATCTTCTGTTTTTGGTTAGCCACAGTTTGCCATGTTTTTGGTTAACCACAGTTTGCCGTGTTGTCCTGGCATAGAATTATGATACACATTAACTGTGGTTAGTGCAGTGTCTGAAAGGGGCCAGCTAATGCATTGCCTGTCCCTTAGTCACTGTGTTAAAGTGTAACAGTTTGCCTAGTATTGATAATGAACCCCAACCCACACTTGAGGGGAGCCTTCAATCTGATCCAGTAGGATTCTTATTTTCTTACACTTCTGTATAGTTGCAGATTGGGTCAGGCTATCTGCTACTACAGATGCTGATTCCCACCCCCCACCCCAATCCCTTTTGTTTCAAAAAGTTTTGGGATATTTCACGTGGCACTCTGTCCATGTTCTAGGTCCCCATGCATGCAGGGCTTTTAACTTCAAACCCACAAGGGCACTTGACGTTGTGTTCAGTGAACATCTCCCTTGTGCACAACAGCAAATGTTTCTGGTGAACCCTCTAAAAGGCAGTTTCAATTTGGAAGCCTTAATTATAAATGTAGCTATACTTGGTATACCCTCATCTAGGGGTGGATGAATCAGTCTGTTACCAGTCAGCATCAATTTTGCATGTATTTATTCATAGTAATGCTATTTCCTGTTTTTACATTAATATATTTAAATATTTTATCTCAGTGTATGCATTTCAAAACCTTTTGTATCCTAAAATAACCATTCTGTAACTCATTTTGGTGTGTTTTTCAGTCTAGAGCTATATAACAATTTTGGGAGAAGTGCAGAACCTGAAGAAGCTCAATCCACACATTAGCCTGTGGGGGTTAGGTCAGTTCACTTTGGAATTCACAGAATAAATTCCTCGAGCATCCCAGCCAACAGGGGTGGGAAGCCTGTGGCCCCCTCCCCCCGATCTTGCTGAACTGCAACTCACATCATCCTGACCATTGGCCATGATGCTTGGTACTGATGGGAATTGGAGTCTCATAGCGTTGGAGGACCAGAGGTTCCTCATACTATCTCCTATAGGACAGTAATACGATTTAATGATAGGTTTAAATCTGAACCACCCATCATTTCATTCCACGTGTTGCTCTCTGCATAATCCACACAGAGCATGTTCAACTAAGGATGCAAGGCCCACAAATGATGTGACAGAAATACTTATTGTAGCCTTCCCATGTTTTAATTAAAGAGTCCTTGCCCAAGGTGTCTGATGTTTGAATGATTTGCAGAGGAGGAGACATTGGAATATTGAATTAATAATGTCTGGTGAGATTTCACAGTGTACGCATGATATCTACTTTTTGTTGCTTGTCAGTTTTAAGCAGAATGTTCCCATTATACTGTGGAAAATCCAGTGCATTAGATCTAGATTAGAAATAAAAGGCTAACCACTAGGGCTGGAGGTGCAGTTCGTCATTGCAGTTCGGTAAATGTTTAAGCACTGCAGTCAGTGTGCCAGGATGTGCACATAATACCAAATGGGCTCTTCTCTGACCCAGAGGTAGACTTCTGAATGAGGTCGTCTAGGCAGAGTGGCATTCTTCCAATGCAGTGACCAAGGGGCAGGCAATGCATTAATCGGTCCCATTCACACATTGTGCTAACCGTTTTGAAGGTGAACCACAATTTTAGGCCTGGACAACCTGGCAAACTGTGGTTAACCAAGAACAAATTTTCATACTCTTCCTTGCAGGCACACACTGGAGGAGGAGAGGGAGGAGAGTGTGTTCAAGTCCAAGGCTCACTGGTTGTTCCTGCTCATGCAGGCTATGTCAAACAGCATGTGCTGAAAGTTTTCCTTAGTATTATGTGTTTAAGCATTTTTTAAATAAAAGCTTTGTTGTGTTGAAATGGATAATAGTTGCTGTTAACTCAGTCAAAGCATATGGAAAATTCTAAAAACTAATATTGTTTGTGCTTAACATACTGAATTCATAGCCATTTAAAATTGAACTCATTGAATAACTAAGGATTTGGGGGGAAAGAGAAAAGAGTTAGGGCAGCTAGTAGGATGATTCTCTACTCCATTAGTAAAGACTTGAGTGGGCAATGTAAAATTTTATACTGGCAAAGAGAGAACAACACTTAGTACAGCCTTCACCAACCTGGTGCCTTTTAGATGTTGTACTCCGACTCTAATCAGCCCTAGCCAGCATGGGTAATGGTCAGGGATGATGGAAATTGAACCCTAACAACATCCGGATGGTACCAGGTTGGGAAACGCTGATTTAGCTTACATCACTGCTACTCAATTCTGGCTTTTCCTTCTAACAAATTTTGAGTTAAGGGAGGGGGTTCCACCCAATTGTCATCTCACACAGAGACCCTTTCCTTTGTTCTCCTAACGATCCATCACCTAGAAGATCACCTCATCAAGAAGCTAGAGTGGCTGGTTCCAGGGGTCAGAAGGCTCTCTGCATACAGCCTCTCCTCCCCCCCCCTTCCCAAACTCATAACAATATCTAGAATCGCACTGCAAAATGGGTTTGAGGCAATGCGGAGAGAAGCTTTTAATGTTTAGGCAGTGTTTGAAACATCCCCAAACACATACAAATACATCACTGATGTTGCATTCATTGTTCCACTATAATGTATTGAAATTTTATACAGAGGAGAAACGAAAAAGGAGACAGAATTAAATGTTCTGGCTTTCTGTCATAAATCGCATGGGGTGTACAGAATCTCTTATGTTTTGCCTATGCTAATATTCCCAGAAGCATCTTAAGGATTCAGGTTTGCTATCTACTGACTTGGTTTTTTTTTGGCATGTCAGAAATTGAATCCATATATCTAAATACTTGCCCCCCCTCCATTTTTTGCCTTTTCCCTAAGAGTTGCCGTTGATTGAATAAATTCTCAATCATTATTATGCTCCATATTTTAAAGTACCAAATTTTTAGTGTAGGAAGGCTGAGGTCTTTCCATTTCTCTGCAGTACATGGTCTTAACAGCCTCTAGTAAAAGGGATATAGATTCTTTTTTTATGGAAACTGCGCCCATTTTTTAAAGGAGAGGAAAATTGCATAGCAGGTATAACTGGTTTATAGGACCTGTATTGATATCAGTGTTATTACTTTGCTCCAGACTGATTCCATAGCACGAATAAGAACATGTGCTGCAGCCATTGAGTCAGTTAGTCAGTGATGCCCAGGTCACCTCATCCTTATGCATATCTGAGGAGTCCTCACCTCATATTCCTCTGTGCTGCACTGCTTTAGACTTTTTCCTTTTAATTCTTCCCTAAAGTTTCATTGACTGAATTTTCAGGACTATTCTTTTTTAATTAAAAGTTTGGCTATCAAGCGTTCCCCACTGTGCCTTTTCTTTAAAGCCCTTGAATGATGTTGTATAATTAAGTTCAGGGCAACCTGTGTTCCTTGCAGCTTTTCTGTGCTGTCCTGGAGTCTAGTTACACATTTTGTGGAATCTACCACTGTGGCGGTGATGGTGTTGGAAGTTGATTCTTCCATGGTTTCTTCCAGTTTTCACATTTCTTTCTAGTACATGTGCCCCATGTAAGGCGTGTGAAAATTGGATTGTATCCCAGGGACTGTTAGTGCAGTCCCACCTCCAATCAGAGGTGGATTTACGGCAGCACGATCATTTCCACTGCACTCAGCGCCAAGACTAGGGGGCACCATAAGTAGGACGTAGTGAATTGAGCAGAACAGGGTGCCACTGAAATTTGAAATACCAAAGTGTGCCCTTGCTCCCATCCTGTTCAAGAAGGCACCCCCCCCGCCCCAAGCCTCGGAAGCAGCTTTTCTGAGGGAACAGTGGACTGCAGGTTGGAAGAGGAATAAGAGAAAACAACCTTTGTCCACCCCATATCTTTCAGCGAAGCATCCTGTCAGTGGAACTTATGTAAAGCCTGGATCCGACCCACTATATATGAAAAGCTAGAACTCAAAAGGACATCAAAAATGTTTGCATTTAAATATGTGCATCTTCCTGTCCCTTCTCACACATAGCCAGACATATGTGCAAGTTTATTGAATGACAGGACCATTCTCTTACCAAGCTGATCCTCAAAGTACTTTGGCAAGTGAGAGGATCACTGAAGCCAGCAGAGCTCCTTCTGTCAAGATGCTTGAGAATTGGATTGTCAGCTGTTTTAAAAGGCTATGATGAAAGAGCTTTTCTTTCTTTTTAAAATGATGAAAGTCCCTCTGTCTTTCTTCACCAGGAGATCCTGTGCTGTGTTTGGCACTTCTCCTTAACCTACTGCTTATTTCTGTGCAGTGGTGTCGATTTCAAGAGAGATTCACTTATTAACATGCCTCTCCTTGGAAAATGCCATTTGTTATAGCACGCTGGTTTCTGCACAGCTGGAATGCTATGCTGTTGAGTTGTACTCTCCATTCCTTATGGTTGACATCCAAAGACACCTGCCTCGTGTTTGACTTGCTAGTCTGTTGTCTTTGAGTTGAAACAGCTCTTGGTATTGCAAAGCGAAGAAGTGTCCTCATTCAGTGCCAAAGTCATTAACTGGTATGATGAATTAATTAGCCATAGATTACTAATGTGGATCTTCAAATGGTATTCTTATCACAGCAGTTTCCACGGGGAAAGCTGCAGTGCTGATGGCAAGATTGTAAACTGTCTCAGGCAATGCATTTGAGATGATTTTTCTCAGCAGGAGATGATTTAATCTGAGGAGTTTCCTTGAGCATAATTTTTGCTAACATAATTGTTTGCTAATGAGGGGTGAAGTCTTGTTCAGACTTGCACCAAAGTAAATACCACTGATACCTGTAGAATCTTCACATTGAGACCAAAATTACTTTGATGCTTGGCTTCCCTAACCTCATTATCCTATTATTTGCTTTCCAAACAGGTTTGTCTATCACACATTTAAGTTACATTGAATTCAGTAACTTTTAAGCATGCCCATTTTTCTCTGAATTGTGCCCATATTCATTCATTCATAAATTTAGGATTATGATTACTGTGTGCCATCAGTATACATGGCGTTGTACAGAGTACAACAGGACAGGTCCCTGTCTCAAGGAAATTACAATCTAATATTTGATTGGGGTGGGGGATGACAACAGAGGAAGTAGGACAGGAAAGTGGAGGCAGGGATAAACAGGGAAGGAATGTTCAGTTGTTTCATCTGTACCTGCTCAAGCTTAGTTGCAGGCTGAGTTACAGTAGGGCATTTCTTCATTTCCTTAAAAAGAAATCTGGAAAAGAGAGCTCTTTTTTCTGTCACTCACATCTCCCTGGTCTTTTCTCTTTACTTTTCTCCACCCCATCCCCCGCCACACCCAATATAATTGTTTTGCCCATCAGTGCTTCCTTTTCAAATCATTTTGACATGAGCTGCATACAGCTGTATTGAAATCTTCAGTTGTTGGATTCTGTGTCTCGGAGGCATAGAGATGAGTCATAGACTTCAGGCTGGCATTTCTTTATCTGCCTGTTTGGGTCTTTCTATTTCAGTCTGGGAGGGTTCTCTTGTTTTTGTCCATGTGTGGAAGCAAGAGACCATTATCATACAGGGGTTGCTTCTCTCTCTCTCTCTCTTTCTCTCTCCTTTTTCAAGGAAGAGCTCTTGCAGTCTTTATTTTGACACTTCCTTTGTGGTGCTCCCTCCCCGTCATAAAGGACTGAAACAGAAAGGCCTAATATCATTAATCCATGAGGATCCATATAAATATGAATTGCTATTACTGGTTCCACTACTACCACAGAATTAGGAAGAAGCAATAATAGGGACACCAAAAGAGTCCCTGAAGCTGGAGCAGAAGCCAATATGTTTTTCATTTTCCTAGCACAATTCCCTAGCTTCTCTTTCATAAAGCATACCGCCACCACTGCTGCTTTGAGAATATGGAGAAAATAATAATGTGTTGGATCTTTTCAAAGAGCCTTTTCTGGCAGAGGATCTTAAATCTGAGACACAGGGAAAAGTACATGGACCCTTTGACGACATCCTCTGTATGTGCTTTCAGACACCACAGTGCCAGCCCAATCTAGCTGATGTGTAGACATATGTAGGATTGTCGAGTTTTGCTTGGGAAGGGGTTGCATTTGAAGGATCTACATAGCACTCTCCTCCTCCTCCTCTTCCACAGCACAATGAGAGGGTTTGTTCAACACACTGCTAATTATATTTTCAGTTAAATTGCTAGTTTACTAGAAAGCAGGGAAGTGATGGGGGGGGGGAGCCAAGTGTATTGAGTCCAAATTCCCAATGAATCTCCTTCTAGTCATGGCTTCAAAGTTTGAAAAACAACACTAGTGATAAGCAAACACAATCTTGATTCAGAATTGCATCCAGCAAATTTAATTTAAACAAATCTGAAAATGGCTCTTTTTGTTCCAGGTCCAGTTTGGACCTTGTTGTATTTCTGATGATATCACTGGGACTGAAGTAGCATTCAAGGATCTCACCCGCATCTCCCACTCCCCCATTCCACTTGCCTATTCTAGCAACGAGGCCTTACTTGAGGACTTCAATCACTTGGTCATCTGCTAGAATTCTGGCATAGAAGTGTTCTTTAGGAAACATGATTCTGGGTCACATAATTTCCATGACTTTTGGTGTCAAAGGAGGTTAGGCACTTTCAGTAAACTACATATTAAAATGGAGGTAGCGAGGTGCACCTCGGTTGCAGTCACTGGGAGAGTAAGAGAGAAGATATTCTCTGGTTTCATTACAGTCCAAGCCAGAGAAGATTGTAGTGCTCACTTTGGATTGGAGACAAACTTTACAAGTCTTCAGAGTTTGTGTTCTGAGCAAGGAAAGTACAAAGTTTGGCATCACTAAAACATATCCCAACTATTTTGGGGGTGATAGTCTTTATGCAATAAGGTTTCTGCTTTTACCATGCTGTTAAATTGACTTCCTTTGAACAATATAGACTGCGAGCTTGTTAGATGATGTATTTGTCTATTCCAGAAAGGCAGTTATTGTCACTCAGTCTGAAGTTCTAATAACTTAATAACAAGTCCCCGCCCAAGAAACATGGCTACAGCAGCAACACAAACCTTCACATCTAACTTGATACACTATTAAATACTTGTTGCTTTGCCACACAGTGATTAAACTTATGCAGAAATTTGTAATATATGAATTGGTACCACAAAGAGTTCTGTTTTTATTTTAGGAACAGCATTCTGAGATAAAAGCATGAATATTTAGCTAATTCTTTCCAAATGGATAGTTTCTCACTGTCCTTTGGCAACTCTGTTGTGGTTTCAAGGTTGGGGATTAATCACATGAGGGCAGCCGCCTTCTGTATTTACAGATGCTGCTCTGAATTAGATGAATGGTATTCAACCAAGGCTGCTGTGTTCTGTTGTACATTTATAGAAGCTTTGCCATAATGACCTCTAGTTGTTACTTGAAGGCGTAATGATTATCTGTGGCACTTCCAATTGTGCTTAGATCTAAGGATCACATGGCTCAACTATTATTAACAGCAGATGTTTAAGAAGGAGCCACACTGTTAACAGTTTCCACTATTATAAAATTCCTAGTTATGGCTGCAAAAAATAGACACCAATACACTAGTTGTGCTTTTTTCAGATTGAACTGGGTTATAGAATATATTATGTTTAAAGGTATGAGTTTTGTATTTCTTAATATCAATATATGGTGCTAGAATTACTACCTTAGGAAATATATAACTGAGTGTAAGTGAATTGAAGGTAATGTGGGTTTTTTTTTAAAAAAAAGTTGTTTGACCTCCTTCTTTACAAGAGCACAATTTTGATGTCTCTGCCAAGCCTACCTGCATTTTTCTACTGCATTGAACTATAGGTAAAAGGGAGGGGTGTTGAGATCAAGAGAGTTACAAACTCTATTAAGGACTTCCCTTCTTCCTTCTCTCACATACACATTCTTCCATCACAAGAGCTGTTGTCCTAATTACCCTTTTCCACACTAGAGGTGAGGTGTTTTTCCTTAAGAGGATGTTGGCGAAAATCCAAAGACATTCTCCTCAGAGCAGAAAACTGATTCTGCTTTTCTATTACATTGTTATTCAGAATAAAGGAGGGCATTAACCAAATGCTGTCAGAAAGGGTTTCCTGAAGCAGATGCTTGGTAAGGTAGTTTATTTTCTGGCATCTGTGGAAAGGGGACGGAAGACAGGAGGGAGGGAGGTCAAAATGGCCATTTCAGTCAAAATGTGCTCAAGGTGCAGTATGTGGTGAGACTGAGCTGCACTTTTGGTTTCTTTGCATATAGGAAGGTAATATGTGTACTGAGAAGTTGTACACATATTATCTGAAAGCTCTCTTTCTGACCTTGTGATATAATTAGGTAGGAAGAATCTATGCGGAGGTAAGAGGAGACTGAGTGTCTGAACAGGCTTTCGGTTTGTGTCATTCTGTCCATAGCCAATCCATACTGGCAGGTTTAAATGTAAGTGTCTCATGTACTGTTGGAACAGCCCTGCCTCTGTTCACCTGATGGGATACTCGCTTGCATTGTGTTAAGTCTAGATCAGATACAAACCACACTCGTGCTTCCTTATCCTCCCCTGAAATGTATATAGACTATGAGATTTCAAAAGATGCTTTTCTCAAGGTGAGGTTGAATCCAGAGGGCAAAAAGGCCTGTTGCCTCTGTCCAGAAAAAACTTTTCCTGCCTGAGGGCTGTTTAACAAGGATTTTGTGATGAAGGATTGTGATCTTGTTTTAAATTGTATTGATGCATTTTATGTATTTTTCTGTTGTGCTTTATGCTTTGTAAGTGGTTTCAAGGGCAGTTCTAGGGGACTGTGTAGAAATTGAATAAAAATAATAATAAATGTGAGTTATGACACTTATGAGTACCCGTCAACAGCCTCTGGAAGGATGTGGTTCAAAGGATATGAATAACCTGCTTTCTTCCACTGCATAATCTTTCTCAATCACCATCCGTGGGACAGTCAAACCATTGTTAGAATGCAGGTAAAAGATCAGAATGGGAAATTAGGCATTGATTTGGGCCTCAACTGCTTCTGTGGGCGCTAAATTGCTATATATTTAGCAGCTAAAGTCAGCACAGCTGTGACTTCTTTTCAAATTAAAGGAGTAGGATTCAAAGATACAGGAAAATAGCTGCTTGCACTGTTTAGCAAACACTTGCACAGGTGCTGATGGAATTATTTGTGTAGTGCTAAAATTGGCTAGGTTCTATAGCAGTTGTTTTGCTTCCGTTTGCATCAAGTAAAATAATATATTTGATTTTGGTTTTCTCATGTAGTGCTCTAGTACAAGTTGTAAAACAGCCCTTCTGAGGATGGAAAGAAGCTCCCACATGTCGAAGGAAACCTTTGGAACTAACCCAGTGATTGGAAATATTGAATGACTTGTCTCATTCTGGGATGTAATTGAAAATGATAAAAGATGCTTTGGGTGGCTGCCCAGTAGCCATGCATTACTGCTGATCCACCACATTCAAAGATGGCACTGGGACAGTCTCATAAGGCGTTAGATGAGAGAGGGGACAAAATGGCTTCTCCCATGATCTACCGTACTCCTTCAGTACAAAGTACACCCCCATTGGGTCTGCAAGACTGATCTTAGACGGAAACTAGTTAGTATGTGCAGCCATGTGTTTTATCACCCCACTACCAGCTTAAAAAATCAAGAAGTGTCAGGCAACTGTGTTTAAGCAGAATAATGGTAGGGACGAAGCTGCTTAGCACTTTCCACTGGCACTTAAATTCTCTCAACTTCTGTTCCCTGTCTATAGAGGAAAAGCATAAATCATGCTTTGGGGGAGGTGGTGATTTTGAGCAGGAAAATAAAGTGCCAAGAAAGAAAGGGTTAAACAGCTCTTCTTCTCCCCTGTTCCCCCCACTTGCTCACAGTCTCTCAACCCTGGTGTGAGTGAGTTTCTGTGTATTTTAAATTACACTGGTGAAAAGTTAACTTTAGCTGTGTGTGTAGTATTTAATTGGGGGGCTTTAAAGAGACGATTTGCACAGTGTACTGGAACTACACGGTTTCCTCCTTGTTTCCACATTTTAAGATGATAATGAGATCAGCCTCATAAAGCTGACTTTAGTACTGGTGGTAACATCTGCTGCTTAAGGAATCACCTGGTGCCCTAGCAGATCTAAGAAAAAGGTGGAAGTTTGTGATGGGCCACCATCACAGTGTGTACAACACTGCAAAATTCGTGGAGGTCTGTGTTGGACAGGATGGTGTTTTAGCCAGTGTCAGCTGTTACTTTCTGATGACCGTGTGGTCTGGCATGCACTATATGTGAGAAGCCATTGCCTTGGCAAGATTGCAAGCTTTGCTTCAATGGGTGAAAGCGTTCACCTTTAAGTGAGGAAGTCTGTCTTAGTGTCTTAGTTTTGCTAGCTAGTGCTTTAAAATGCTAATGTCAGTGCATGCCAGACAGCTGATTATCATGCATTTCTATATGCTACAGTCTTCCTGCTCAGACTAACTACCATCTGCAGGGTATGTGCTGAACTCTTCTCACCCAAGCTCTCTCCCGTCTTATCTGCAACATAGTGCTAATTTATTTATTGTTCATTCTTCACATTTTCCGTAAAGACAGCTTGAAAATGTCGAGAGAATTAACAGGAATGCCAGCAACCGCAAAAGCAGCACTTCGTGTAGGGAATGGCCCTAATCAGTTCCTCATTTCTCAAGTGTTGAATGTGTGCTCAGCAATTTCAGTCCATGCTGGCACATTGGTGCGCAGATGCATGTTGCTCTGTGCCTTTCAGTTTGACTCGATCCAAGAATCTTTGAAGATGCCTCTTCCGTCTTTGGCCCTGCTATTAATGCTCTTCATCCTGCCACTTTGTGCCAGTCTAAGACATAATACTTCCAGGCTAGGCTGCAGGATTATACCTGCCTCTTGGGCAAATTATCCCATATTTTCTTCTACTGGCCTTATGTCAGGACCAACCTTAACAAGGATTTGGTATTAGCCAGGATTTATCCATAACCAGCTGTTATCCGCAAAGTCAGTGGAGATTAAAGCAGTTCCGGCCCAAGACATTTTGCTGCCTGAAGCAGAGCCCAAATAAGTTTAATCTTATATGGGCATTAAAGCACAGATCCTTTTTGCCCTCAGTTTGTCCACATGTTCTGTGAGACTGTGTGGTCTCTGCTGAGAATGCTTAGGAGCATTAGTGTGGGAAAACTGATGAGGTGGGTTCTAATTCCAATAGAGGCACATCCTCTCTGGTCTTTATATATCTCATGTAGAATATATGAGTGGTGGTGTTCTTTAGAAGAAAGCCAGCACTCCCACCCCACTTTCTCCCAGTATCCCATAAGAATAGACTGGGTGGAACTTCATCATTACCGATTATAATCATTAGCCCTCATGCCCCCGACACCCACCCAAAGGAGAGATCTTCATGGCTCTTGTTCTGTATTGGCCTCCAGGAACGCTCAGCATACCATCTAGATTCTAGAAATTAAGCCTTAGTGAACAAGTAGGTTAGGATCTGCATTTGATATTGTTTACTGTCTGGTTATACTTTGTGCCTACCCCCCCCCCATATATATCTGTATTTCTTTATATGTTACTTCTTCAGTTCATTCTATTTTAGTTTATTTTCCCTGGTGTCGCATACCCTTCACACATGTACAAATATAATTGCATGTGTCTGTGTTCTCAGGCAAATGCAGGGTGTTTGTGATGTCTACGCGATGCCACTACTGGCTTCTTCAACACCTTCATACTGTACATCATTTCTTCTTGTTGCCTCCTACGATTCATTTACCTACTGACCTATTGTTAAGCTCCTTGTACAGGTTGTGACTATTTATCTGATATTTGTATATTCTTTGAGTAGTTTCAGGGATGCTACCAAGAATACTTCTGACAATATAGGCATTTTCAGCAAATATACATCAATATTATAGGCAGTTTCCTAGTACTTCAGGCCGGGTGTGAAAGCTAGAAATGGTTATACATTTTCCGTGGAGCTGGGTGGTAATGTGTTGCAGTGGCTCTGCTTGTATCTGGATGACCATTTCCAGAAGGTGGTGATGGGGGATTTCTCCTTAACTCAGTGGTGTTTGTGCCACAGGGTCCTGCAGGGTCTATCGTATCTCCCATTCTTTTTAACATCTACATGAAACTGCTGAGCATAGTCATTTGGGGATTTGAAGTGAGTTGTTGCCAGCATGTGGGTGACACACAACTTTTCATTAAAACCACTTGAAGTGCTGAATGTGCTAGGCTAGGGTAAAGGACAAGATGAGAATAACAAGCTGAGGTTAGCTCTGTGAATAAGTACTTCCTCTCTCCAGATGAGCAGGGTTCAGCCTGCTCTGGATGGGATTGCACTTCTTCTAAATGATCAAATTCATAGCTTGGGGGTGGTCTTGTATCCATCAGTGTCCTTACAGATATAAGTGACCCTTTAATTAACTTTGGCTTGTAGCCAGTGCAGTGCTACGTAACTGTGCCGTCAGTGCAAAGATTTGTACTGGCAGAATGGGAGGTCCCCCCCCCCCCCCACTTTTAACACCCCCAGTGTATGGTGTATTTTTGGCTGTTTCCATGTGTGAAATGATTTTCCTGTCTTCTTTTTCTTCTTCCAGACTTGGATTTGAAGGGTTGTTTAGGATTCTAAAGTTCAATTCTACTGTACAGTGGTACCTTGGGTTACAGACGCTTCAGGTTACAGACTCCGCTAACCCAGAAATAGTACCTCGGGTTAAGAACTTTGCTTCAGGATGAGAACAGAAATCGTGTGGCAGCAGCGGGAGGCCCCATTAGCTAAAGTGGTACCTCAGGTTAAGAACAGTTTCAGGTTAAGAACAGAACAAATTAAGTTCTTAACCCGAGGTACCACTGTATTGGGTGGAATTCAACATAGCACAAACTGGGGTATATGAATACAGGAAATGAGATCCACTGACACAACAGAACTTCCACCTCCTCCTGCCATGTGCCCCCTAAACCTGTCCTTAGGACTCATCTAACCCTCCAGAGCAGATTTAGCAGGAGAGGAAAAGTGGACCTTGTTTTTACCCATATATATATATTAAACTTGAACATCACCTGGAGATATTTTTTTTGAGGCAAGTAGTAAAACTAAATAATAAATGTCACCCATAGATTTAAAGAGACAGAAACAGAAAGAGCAGTTGAATCATACTGCAATCACCTGTGCCACCAACTGCTGCCATGAGATAAAGAGACATGGTGCAGTAGCATGAGAAAGATTCCTGTGTGAGTGCATTTCTCTGCTCCTTCATTAGCCTGTTGCAGCTCTTACTTGCTCAATTAACTTTGTGACAAATTTATGTATTGGGAAATGTGTAAAATGTTCCCCGGGATTTCATTCATGGCATTCCAGCCGTTTTATGGTGTCCTTTTAGATGTTAATCTTGCCTGTTTCCCAGAGAAGCCAATTTCAGAGCTTTTCGCGTTTAAATCATTCTGCAGATTTGTGGCTGTGTTGCATTCTTTTTATCTTCATGTTGTGGGGCACATTCTGGGATGGGAAGGTTGACATGGGCTTGGTTGCTACAGAAAACTGTGGGTTGGTGTTGCTGAGCAAGTCTGTCCACCCCTCTTGCCTTGTGCTATGATTTGGAAGTGTGGGACGGGGCTGCCTTTGGCTGTAACTCTTAGCAACCGAATCATTGGGGAGAAGGCTGTCAGAAAGAAGTGCTATCAGGACTGCACCCAGCTATTCTAACACTGAATATTGACTTGGAAGTAAGTCCCACTCTGCTCAGTGCAGCTTACTAAGTGTGTTTAGGATTGCATCATAGAATTATAGAACTGTAGTTGGGAGGGACCCCAAGGGTCATCTGGTTTTACCTCCTGCAGTGCAGGAATCCAACTAAAGCATCCCTGAATGTTGCAGTCCCATGCTGCTGCTTGTGTCCTAGGTTAAATTATCAGTAATTACGGCAGAGGTGCTAAACTAGAATTGTTCACATGTAGTTAATGTTGTGTAATTTAATGCTAATATTTTAAAAAATATATCAAATGCTTTTGTTTGCTTTTCTTGCAGTGATTCAGAGAGCAGAAAACTATGCAAGAAGATGAAAGTTGACCCTAGTTTGAAGGAGAAAGGGGTAGAGTTATTGCATTACAAGTACGTGCAAGAACGGGTTTTTATTTTATTTCTTGAGACAATTTATATACTGCTTAATTACAATCCTATCTAAGATTGTCAAGGAATGCAACATAATGTGTTGAGAGTGGCTGTGCTGCCATTGGCTTTATCTTCTCCTAAAGGTACCCTGCAAGGCAGCAGAGGTTTAGTATCAGTGCTTTCCTTTTCCAAGATGGGCTACCTTCCCAGGTTGATGATCCCATCTGTCTCTCACTTCCCTCTACAGCATGTGCAGGAACCGCCTTCTTGGCTATTGGACCCACTATTGGTCTTGTCTGCTCAATCCACCGGAGCCTGTCTTTGTATGCAGGACAAGTCCCTAAATCAACGAGGGTTTGAGGCCCATCGGCTACCCTCACCTGGTTTAGCCAGCCAGTCAAAGCCATTTCCCAGGGTGTAGCTGCTGTTGCACGCTGACAGCTTCTAGGAGCCACAGGTGAGAGCTGAGTGCAGAGTGGGGACCAAAGGTGGACAAACTGCCCCAGAAGGAGCTACCCCTCCCCATACAGCCCAGAGTGGCTATGCAAAAAGAACAAAAGCTCATAAGGCAGAGATAATAATTTTCATATGTACTGCATTCCAAAATTGGGCTGCTAATGGACATTTAATGGACAGGCAACATGGTATTGGTTGGCTATGATGAGCTGGTGGCTGAAAGCTAATTTCTGTTGGTGCACTCTGTCCCACTAAGATCTTAGTGCTTGCTAATATTTAAGAATATTAAATGCTTTTGTTTATCTCTTGCAGTTGCCGGAACCATGCACCTTCCTCAACAGTTGGGTTTTTTTTCTGACCTTGCACCATACATCTGAAATGCAGCACAAGGTCTGAGACAATTTCTGTCCCAATCCCAAACCTGGAGGAGGGTTCAGAGTTCCGTGCAATGGGAAAGCAAGCCTTCAACCCCCTCCAGTTTAGAGTTGGAGGGAAGCGGGCAGGCTTGCTTTGTCTGTATGTTTGCTAGGCAGTTGAAGCGCCTGTCAAATGCAGATGTCAAGAAACATGCCTCTCCTTCTAGCTTGGAGCTGGATCCAAAACACATCCCAAGCCTCCTCTGAACTGTGGAGGCAAGGAGGAGCAGGGTCATCCCCTTCCCCCTCACAGCTTCAAGCTTTGAAGTAAGCCTAGAACTTACCCAAGAGGCTTTCTGAGCCACAAAAGTGGCAAATAAAGTTGTAAACTCCTAGACATAATTGCACTGTATCTACTGGTGCATACATAGATAATGTTAGTTTTGTTGTGAATATCAAAGAGCATGTTACATACTCAGGAGAGTTCCCCGAATAAAAATGTGTGTGTGATTGCATAATACACTGTTATTAATATTAGTAGTCTGGGTCAGCATTAAGAGTTGAAAATTAACCCTTCCCCATCTGCCTGGCCTGAGAGAAATAGAAAAACTCGTCACATTATTATTAGGGATCAGTAGGGGTATTTTTAATGCAGATGAGTTTGGGGAAGAAATTACCCCCTGAAAAATTACACCCATACTTAAAGAAAGCATTGTCTCCTCTTCCAGTATTCCGTCATAATTCTTTTTAATGAGACAATCCCTACCTGTGTTACCTAAATCAGTTGGAGGTTGGTTTCCTAGCTGACTGATTTCAGGAGATTTTAGCATGTGATTGTTTTTTGTTCTTCAGGAACCAACATGCATAAATATAGCAGTGCATTGTTGCAAATAGAAATTGCCCCCTGAAACTGCCACTCCCCAAGTCTAGCCTGTGCTAAATGCTCTCATTAAGGCTTTGTGGAAGTGATTGCCCATTAGAGACCTGGTTGCTTCAAGAACTTGTTTTTGATGGCTGTGTTTTCCACAGCCCTGCAAGCTGAGGAAAACTTAATTTATCCAGACCAGAGGAAACAGCTGCATGATTTTCTAATAGCACTCCTAAAATTAATTGCTGTTTTTCCCCATACTGTTTCTTGACAGGGATGGCGCATTTCACACTGAATATAACAGAGCACTCACACTGAAGGTAAATTTACAGTAGTTTGAAATCTTCTGAACAGGGAGATGTGTTTGGGTGTAGAACAGATGTTAATGCTTACAGCTTTATATTTGGATGGTTTCCCCCCCATACATTTCAGGAACAGCTGTTTGGGTGACCTAAAGGGTTTCTCTCCATTCTCATATCTCCTGCACATCTGCCAGGCAAACATCCTGCAAAGCTGTGTGTGATTAACTAGATAGAGACACTGTTAAATTGCAGTATAAATTGTGAACTTCGTTGCAATCTGCTAACAAATAAAGGGGGGTTTTTATTTAGTATGTGTGTTGTAAATTATTTTTGTCTTGCTGCAAGATCCCTTTTGGTGCCAGCTTGTATCTAATAGCATTACCCTGGCAGTGATTGGGAAAATGCTCTCCCCTTCTATTTCATCTGCCATGAGATGAGCTTGGAAAAGAGAGGAAGTGGCCTTTTCTCAGATATGGTTGCAACCATGGACTAAAGTCCTAGGTAGATGCCCAGCACATAGCATGGGCAAACTGGCCTCCTTTCCTTTTGTTGCACGGCCATAATAGACTGAACAGAGCAAAAGGAGAAGTGCCCTTTGAAGCAGCTTTCAGAGAAAAGGGGTATCCTAGAGAACACCAGAGAATACTCCTAGAATAGGAGGCCTTTCCTCATGGTGGCTTAAGAAAAAGCTTTGTTCACAAAAGTAGCTCAGGAGGTCTTGGCTCTGTTCCTGAAATGATTGTAGGAGGCGTTTTTAAACTCCAGAAGAGCCTCAAAAAAATTGACAAATCGGAAGATACTCACCTGAATTCACCTGGTGTGTTTCCTTCAACCTTCTCCAGCACTTAGAGGATTTCCCCAAAAGTCATTGGAGGGACTCAAAACGACAGAATAGATTCAACAAAAATGAGTTCTGTTTAGTTTTGGAAGTATTTGGGAACCTTCCCTATAAGAGGAGGCTGAAGTGTTTGGCGCTGTTTGCCTTAGGAAGAATTACTAAGAGGAAACATTATAGGGGAGGGGAGCCAGCAGTGCATAACCCAGACATTATACAAAGTGAATAAATTGTGAAGCTTTGCGTAAATTTCTCTCTTTCTGGCCTTTATAACAGAACAAAACAGATAAATTTATCTGCACAGACCCTGGCTTGCTCATAGTTCACAGTATGGTGGCAGTAACGAAATTTGAGCACCATTATTGAAGCTAGTGGCAACTGCCAGGTCTCAACACTGATTCCTCCTGCCTTATTAGAGGAGACTTAGTTTTGCGACTGCTACCACATTTTGCAGATTGTACTTCATTAATAGATTTCTTCTTCTTTGGCGATCACTCGTAGCCGAGTAAGATTGTCGTCCATAAACACGGTTTAACAATGAGTCCGTAAGTGACTGTGGAGGCCAGTTCTGGATCCACACATTCTTCCACAGTGGGGACATTGATTTCCGGGCGGGAGTTGATCATGGTGTGGATTTGCCAAGCGTGCCTTCCTCTTAGCACATTTCCTGAGTTTGGGTGTCTTCAAAGCCCATGACACCTTTGGTAAAGGCTGTTCTCCAACTGGAGTGCTCACAGACTAGTGTTTCCCAGTTGTCAGTGTTTATTCTACATTTTTTAGACAGTCTTTAAACCGCTTTTGTTGACCACCAGCATTACGCTTTCCATTTTTAAGTTCGGAATAGAGTAGTTGCTTTGGAAGACGATCATCAGGCATCCGCACAACATGACCAGTCCAATGAAGCTGATGTTGAAGAATCATTGCTTCAACACTAGTGATTTTTGCTTTTCCAATACACTGATATTAGTTTGTCATTAGCCTGTCTTCCCAAGTGATGTGTAAAATGACTCCATAAGTTGTTCTAATTATTGAGTGTATGTGTGTTATTAATCAGTTGGTTGGAAAGTGTTCGCACACTACACATTCCTTATGGGGTTTAGAAGCAGTGAAAGTCTCTTCCCTGTTCCAGAGGGACGGTACCTGCATTCTCCTCAGCTGCCCTGTTTGGAGGGAAAGCTGCTCTAGGCATTGTTGGAGCTAGGTGCTCTTAGGCAGGTGCCTGTACAGCATCAGCCCAAGCACTCCTGGCAGCCTCTGGCTGGCTTCTGCCAAGCAGAAAAGAGCAGAGAGTGTGTGTGTTTCTGCCTTCCCTCAGGAGTTGCTTTCATTGGCTGCCACTGGGATTGATATTTCCCATCTGGTGTGTTATCTACCGACTGTCTCCCTCTTCCTTTTTTGTTTCCATTTTTTAAAATGATGGAAACAGGCTTGTACAAGGCCCCTCTCCTCCTTCTCTGAAGATAAAGTTTAGAATCTGACTCCATGCCCAGAAGTAGGGCTTTCCCCCAAAGATAGCTGTTGTCTTCTTCTCAGGGGAGAATATGATGAAAAAATATGACATGTCAAACTAATAGGAGGCATCTTTAAAATAAGCATGCAGAAGAGCTTGATGCATGAGTCTTGAACAATGACAAGATCTGGTTAACATGCTTGTGAACCCGACTGCTTCCAGAAGTTATCATAAAAGGTTATGGTCAAGCATTTGGGCTGTTTCCCCTCCCTTTTAGTCAAATTATTTTTTCAAATGCCTATAGCACCTTTTAATCAATAAATGCTCACTGGGCAGACCACAATAAAAAAAGCCATTCAGTTATTAAATCCCTCCAATAAAATTATGAATATAAAATCGATCAAAAGGTGGAATTATTCTTATGGAAATAGATGTAGTTTGTGTTTACGCAGCAATAATAGAGGCTAAAATGGAAACCCGAGTGGCAGTTGTTGCCCATAGAGAGATTCCTATTGGATGAAACCAAGGTCCATCTTGTTGGTGACCTTGCTTCCTAAAATGACCAACCATAAACGTCCTGAAAGCCCACTAGGAGGGAATGAAGGCAACTGCCCTTCCCTGTTGTTGTGGGCAACTGCTCTTCCCTGTTGTTGTTGTTGTTGTTGCTGCTGCTGCTTCCCAGCAACTGGTATTCAGTGGCATACTGCCAAAGTCCTAGTCAGCTAACACTGATTGATAGACTTCTCATCTAGTAACTTGCCTAGACCCCCTGTAAAGCCATTTGAGGTGGCTTTAAAGGTGGCTTTAAAGGTGGTGCTCTTTAAAGCTGAATTGGAGCAAATGGCAATCCTCAGTAAACTCGAATAGCTTTAAAGCATGGGTTTTCACAGGAAAAGCCCTGGAACAAAAAAAAGAGGGGGGGTGCTCAATCAAACATGGAGCTTTAAAGTTCCTGGAAAGCGCGGAAGAAAGGTAAGTGTGGATCAGTCCTTAGGAACCTTTTTCACTATACAATTAGGCCACAGGAAATGTTGCTGCGTTGGAGAATAGACATTAAAAAGACACTCATCATCATATTCCGTTTTATTCATAAAGTGCCTAAAATAACTAGTTGCTTATGCAATATATTTTTTTGAAAAAAATCTGGCTCCCTAATCCCTAAATTAAAAATTAACTAGTACAATACGATGGGTAGCGAAGGAAACAGAAGCAGTCTGTTCAGTAATGCCGAGAAGGCTTAGAACACATGAAAATAGCAGATTATTTAATATTGTTTTATATTTAGGTATGTGTATCTCAGAACATGTTTTGTTTTTAATCGGGTATTCCTGTTTTCTGTGACCCTGCTGCTTCAAGTGTGTGTAGATTTTAAAAACTGTTAACAGATTTAACTTAACACTTCGTTTTGCAGTACATCAGTAATAGCGAACAAAGCTCTCTAGATCTGCTGTGTTACATTTTAAGACAATATGAAAATGCATTTGGCAGTAAGGTGGGGTGTGCTGTTCTAATGAGGCTGCCACGCTGCTCCCAGCACTCTTTCTTTCCTGGGCTGCAATCCAAAGAGCCCTCTTAAGCACACAGAAACCCTTTCATATGTGCAAGCAGAGCTTTGGAATTTCTCCCTCCCTCCACCCCTCCCTTCTCCAACAGCATCACAAACTAGTTTGAAAACCAGGGTTGGGGAACTTTTCTGTGGTTCTCCAGATGTTGTTGAACTACAACTAACATCAGCCCCAGCCAGCCTGGCCAATAGTCGTGGATGGTGATAGTTGTAGCCCATCAATGTTTGAAGGGCCTCGACTGCAAACTCAATTCCAGGTTTTGAGAATAGTACCTCAAGCTTCATTCTGAACCTCTGTTAGGAAAAAGAATCAAGAGGTGTGATGTACAATGAGCCCACAACTTGCACACATTTAACTTGTGTGCATTCAGTTTTACGCAGGTGGGGGGGGAATTACAAAGGAGGTGAGGTTCTGGGGGGAAATGACTTTGGCAATCCCACCCGCCATTGAACCCAGTAGGTTTTGACCATATGTGATTTTGGCTTTAGACACAATCCCTGGAACGTAAACCCTGCGTAAGTTGTAGGCCTGCTATATACACAAATGTCCAGCTCCTGGATTTGTGGACCTAATTTGATGCAAAGTGGAGCATATTTATCCACTTAGACTGTTGCTGTCTGTCACTGGAAAGTTCAGCGCTGGCAAGACCACATATATGGCAGCACACTGTTTCGTGTTTGACATTCTGGTGTGCGTTGCAATCAATGTTTCCTGTTTGTTTTTCTTCATGTGTAGTAGCTTGTGTTAGTTTTGGCAGTTAGATAAAAAGAGAAAGCCAGTGCTGTTCAAACACCTGCTAAATATGCTAGGAATTTACTAAGCTAGTTGAAACAAACAAACTGTTTGTTTGTTTCATTTAACAGGGGTGTGAGGCTCAACTGCACACTAAAACACACAGGGTTCCTACGCTGGGCAGAAGAGAAACAAGCCTGATATCTCTCTGGTGTCTGGAATACTTTCCCAGCACCCTTAACTGGTGAGGGAGCACACACTAAGTCTAAGGGTGTAATGCTATGCAAACTTGACAGAAAGCTCTACTGAATACAATAGGTCTTAAGAATAAACTTGCATAGGACTGTGCTGATCACCTACTGAAAATAGAAGGAAACAAAAATATTGAAAGCTGGGTTGTTAGGGAAGATTGCCTGGGGTCCTCTTGCTTGTGGACCCAGCTTTTCATTAAAAAGTTACGAACTGTACCTTTAGACTTCCATGGAATTTGAAGAAGACATTATCTCTGCTCCCTTTGGTCCTCTTCTCTTTGGTCCAGTTATGTCCGTAATTTGTTGGACATACCCATTTTGTGTCCAGATTTTCACTTTTTAAAATATGGCAACCCTACATTAGAACACAGCAGACATAGTATTGTTGTTTTACATGAGAGATATTTAGAAGCTATTAACAGCAGTGGGATAACATAGATCACAGGTGGGCAACTTGCAGCCAACACCTCATTTTATGCATCTCACACCCCATTTGTCCAATCCATATCAGAGTTAATTCCTTCCTACTAATTTCCTCCTTATTTTTCGTAGATTTAAAAACTGTTTCCCTATCTTTTTTATTTGGTTTCAGAACAATTGGGAGGGCCAGCAGCACTTTATATGATTTTTTAAAAAAATTGTTTGTATGGTTTGGGGAAAATAAATTTCCCCCATCCCAAACATCTGAGAGCAATTTGGTAGGCTTCTGTCCTTTATAGCACACTAGTGCTTTCCAGAACAATATTCACCTGTTGTTGTTTTTTTAAAAAAGTGTTGTTTTTTAAAAAATCCTTATGCCAAAGGTTTCTGGAATCTGTTTAAAAAACTTTGCTGCTTGGGTTTCTTTTTATTTTTTAAAGAAGTCTGAAGTGCAAGGGTGAACCAATGAATGTTGTTACTGGAAGTAGAATGGAAAAGTCAGCATTCCAAGGATTGGTGATAGTTCTGTTGTGGGGTTAAAAACTTTTGTCTTTCCATTTCTGTACAGTCAATGGTGGCCTTTCTAAAGGATCCAGAAGGAGCTCCATTGTGGGAGGAAGATCCTGAAGCCAAAGACATTGTCCACATCGACAGTGAAAAGGTATGTTAACCAGAATTGTGAAGTGCTTGGAACAAAACAAAGTTCTTCCACAAAATTAACTCCTGCATGTAATGAATGCAGAACCCTTTGCACTCACATGGGCTTGAGAAAATCAGGGAAATGTTGTTACTCTGTTCTGTAAGCTAATATGCTTTAAGGGCACCAAAGAAGTTGCACAGGACATGAGAGAGATGCTTTGCAATTGCATGTTGTGCATACCCCCTTGCAGCATGCCTTAACTGCATCAGCCACTCTAGGCACCAAATATAACTTGTGCTCTCCCAGCTGATAGTTCCTTGAACTTTACAGTTTTCTAGTTGGCTTGTGGGGTAGTTGCACTAATATTTGCAACATGGAACAGTTGTGATAAATGGCTGGGTATCACGTGGGTATCACATAAGCAAAGCCCTCAGACTTCTATTACTTCATTAATTTGTTTATGCTCGGCACACCTGTTGGTTCTGGCATCGTTATAAATCTTTATGGTATAAGTAGTATGATAACCCTGTAGGTTTTTACAACAGGTTACAGTTTTGAATTGAACCCAGCATCAAGGCTGAGCAAAATGAGCATATTAATCATTGAAGGCTGTGATTAAATGGGTGATATGATCCAGTTTAAATGGAGATAGAATGAGGAATGGGTGAAAAGCAAAGGGTTGTTGCTTAGTGGTGGAGTGCAGGCTGATTTCATTGAAGGCAGTGTGCTGTGCTCCTACAGATGGACTACTGACTATCACCCTGACCTTTATAGAACTGATGGTTCAAATGGTGAATTGTTTAAGGATGCAAATGCACTTTTAATTTTTTTATATATGAAGTTCAAAATTGGTATATGTAACCAGCAAATCCTTAGGATACAACAGAACGTGAATTAAAATGGATCAAACATCTTAAACATGGGAATATTCCTCTGTTTGGATTATCCCATGGGAAATGGGTTCTGAGTCATACCGCAGGGGTTGGTTGGAACATTTTGGATTGTAACATGTTGAGGTAAAATATAGAATCCACAATTAATATTTTATCTGGAGCAGAATTAGCTTTTTTGGCAAGGTACTAATTGGCCTAAGTGACAGAATAGGAAAATGACTACTCCCCAGAGTGCTCTCGTGCCATCCTTTTTAAAAGCTGTGGAGGGACTGGCATGGTAACCAAAATTTAGATGCATTTGATGGCTTACAGGTTTGAATCACTGGCAGATATTTAAGGGTCATGATAAAGCTCTTTGAGTTGCAGGACACTATAAGACCAATAGGAAAACTATGTATGATGGTGTGTTCAGTCTTAATGTGGGCAAATGAGGACTATGGCAAGGGATAGTGAGGTTACCTGAGATCTCACATGCAGCAGATAGAGGCTGTTTAAGCCCAGCAAGGCTTCCCTAGCCATCAAATTATTTTGATTTAATAGCAGCTAATTCATAAAAGCAGAGAACAGTCCTAAATCATACACCTACTTTTGTTGCAGAAATTTAGTTTCATCATTCTACTTCCTCCTCTTTCTTGGTAAACTCTGAGCAATGTGTGTTGTATTCCCTCCCACCCACCCTATTGATTTTAAATTTTAATTGATTGGTCTCTGGCTGGTATTTCATAGAGTCATTTCAGTTTCTTAGCTTTCATTCTGGTATTAGGAACAGTTACTTTGGCATTCAGTTTTTGTAAGAAGATTAATTTTTAATGTTCACCTTTCTGTTCTCTATTACAATCTCTCCTGGGGTCATTTTCAATTTAAAATTTTCATCTTGCCTTTCTAATCATACTGGCTCTGAAAAATCCATCCCTATAGTCCCTCATAGCCCTGGATTGGTTTGTGTTGAAAGGAAACAAGCAGATTTTTCTGTCCTTAATAAAAGTGGGGTGCCTGTTTCATTGAAGAAAACAGTCCTGTGGTTCTGGGGTAATCAACCAGAGGTGCATACCTCATCTAATTTATAATACTTGTCTATTTTTTGACAGTTACTTGGCAGTTTCTGGATAGAAAGTACTGTAAGGGTAGACAACATGGTGCCTTCCAGCTGTTGTTGAACTACAACTCCCATCACCATTGACCACTGGACATGATGGTTGGGGCTAATGGGAATTGTAGTCCAGCAACACATGGAGGGTACCACATAGGCTTCCCCTGGTAGCTCCTGTGAGAACAACATCTTTATTTTCCCAGCCCAATTTAGATACAGTTTCCTGATATTTGCACAAGCCCTGGTGAAACCTAGGCTCACATGCTTCCCCTTTTGTGCTCATGAGAGGGAAAGTGAAACCTTCTGTTTTCAATTTTAAACAAGCTATGGTTCCCTGTGATGTTGAAACTTGGGTGGCTGTAGTTCATTTAAACAGTGATTTAGTGGGGCAAAGTCAGGATGAAACTGTGGTTTCAGACTCTGACTTGTATTTACATTAAAAAAAAACACCACAGATACAGTTCAAACAAATTGTAGCTCCCTAAATCCTGATGTCACAGGGAATTGTGATTAATTTGAATCTAGAAGCAGTTGCTTCCAGTCTTCTCCATTTTGAACACAAAGGAGAAAAGGGGTTTGCGGGAGTGAGAGGCTAGCTGCAGTTCATCCACTTAGCAGGAAATCATGGTTTCCTATTACATCTGAAGTGGGCCTTGGTTAGCTTTTTTGTGAGTTAGCTGAGCTAGAAAGTTGGAGGAGAAAATTATGTTTGTATCTACTTTTAAATACCCTTCAGCTCCATATTCTCTTGGCTATAAAGCTGAGAAAGGGGTGAAGAAAACAACCAAATTTGATGGGTTCCCTAAAGAATATTCTAGGAATCTTATAACTACAGCAACAAAAAAGTCACAATGCAACACTATAAATAGGGTAAAATACAGTGATGAGAATACACAAAGAACAAAAATCCAATATGGGTGTAAAGTTGCTCATAAATCCATCAGCACAGATGAGATATATCTTAAATGTTCTGAATAAACCCCTTTTGAGTAAATCCCACTGGAAGCTTGCCCCATTAATTTATTTTGGATTATCTGCATTTATGAAAACATATCAGCAGGAAAACAATGTGTTTGCTTCATTTGTAAATCTGTGGAAATATTCCACTTATACGGAGTTGTGTTGTAGTTACTGTGGGGTTGCAAACATCTGCTTCTAGCAGGCTCACACTGTTGTCTTTAAAATAACTGAAAGCAACATATTAAAGATAAATGGTTTGTTTGTGAGATAATGCATTTCTCTCAATAGTAAAAATAAATCTAAGCCATAGTTCATTTGTGCCATGTCTTGGCTTAAAAACAAGAGACCCATCTTGGCCTCATAAATGTATGTTAATAGTGAATAGTGGCCATGTTCGATTGCTCATAAAACATGGGTTTGAAACCTTGGATATGGAGGTATTTACTATGTTCTTAAAAGGCATAAACCCATTACACTTCCTGTAAGCAAGTTTTAAAAAGTTTTGCATTTTTTTTGAAAAAAAAGAGAAGGGACCTGGTGTAAAACACCCAGGGCCTTATCAACACTCCTACTTGGATTATCACCTAAATGCAGCAAATTCCTCCAATTCATCAACCTGTTGGCCTTAAATTTGGCACAGTAAATTCTGTTATTCAAGCCCCTAATACAGACCAATCCTTACTCCATATATTGACACATGTAATCCAGACTATATGTGCTTGAAAATTTTACCTGAAATCTGTGGGGATATATTGTTTCTTAAATTCAGGGTTCTAATTATAGCATGTTTATCTCTTTGGGTTTTAAGGAACTGAAAAGACTTTTGAAGAAGGAAGATAGGCCTCTGCTGCTGATGTTCTATGCCCCCTGTAAGTAATTAATATGCTGATGTTCTGTGCCCCCTGGAAGTAATCTAATATGCAAGATCTCAAATCCTTCTTTTTTCTTTTTTTTTCATCCTTTGGTCCAGTAAAACAGTCTGGACTGTCTGTTAAATTCAATTTCATGTGTATGTGATTGCCATATGGTTATCAATTAGCAGATGATTTTTTCCACTTCACATTCTTCCTAGCTCAGTTCTCCAAATTTCAGTGTAAATGCTGACAGTATAGCACAAGAATATTTCAGATATTTGCTTTCTCTAGGAGCAATCTCCTTAAATTATTGAGAGAGGAAAAACACTTGGCTGGACTTGCCGTTATAGTTCATATTTGTACTCTCAGTTCTAAAAACTGAGTTTAGGAAGCCTGAGGTACCAGATCCAAAACATTCTTTGCTCCAGCCTTAATCCATCTGAAAAATGAATGGATGTGAATTCATATTGACCCACCATTATAACAAATAGACTGACCACACAAAGGGAGCTGTACTGTTCCAGCCTGGCTGAGTTTGCAAGTTGCTGGACGAAGTCAGAAGAAGCTGATCTTGATTAGCAGGGAGCTCGCTAGAATTAAGTGGCACAGGACCTTGGATAGCTCCCAGTGACAGCAGCTGTTGGTTCCTTAGCTTTCAAACTTTATTAGAGACTGATGTCTACAAGAACCCTACCAGTGAAGTTGCAATCAATATAGAGACAATGCTCTGATTTCAGTTGTACACTGTGAATGACCTTGCACTGAACCCTCTAAGGGAATGGACAGCTTTGGGTGGTGGTTGGGTTGATACAGATTCTCAACAGAGATATCTGAGCTGTCAGTCCAAGATCTACAGTCTAGTTATTCACCTTCCTCAGATAGATTAATAGGGAGTTTCCCTTCTGCCTCTCCAATTTCCCTTTTCTGGTGGGTTTAAATATTCCTGGGCAGATGTTGCTGGCTCAAAGTAATCAACCAGTAAAGGAGGATGTAGGGGAAGCTTGAGGTCAATATCAGATGGATCACCATTAGAATCATTGAGGGCCTGAATCCCAACAGGAAGTTCATGTGCAGGTCAGATGCAACCATCGCTTTAGATATGAACGCATGCCATTGCAGGCTCACAGATAACTGGACTCATTATCTTTATTAAGAAAGACTTGCATGTCACAAGTACTTTTCTCTTCCCATCTACTACTCAGAACCTAAGGGTCTGAACTGGAATCTAGAGGCTTAATTTATTAGCTGTGAATATGTCCAAACTGCCCATCTAAAAAGACATGCCTTTGAGGTACAATCTTGAACTTGTTCATTATTCATCTACTGCAGGATCTACTTCCATCTATCATCTGGCAGAATGTTAGTGGCTTGTTGTTTTGCCTATTGCTATTCAGTTTGCACCTACATTTCTCTTCCACTACTGGCTATTGTCGTGGGGTGGGTAGATATGAACATAATTGCTTTTGTCATTTGAAACCTTGTTAAATGAGATAGAGACTGTATTGAACATGAGAAATAGAATCTCTTCATTATATTGAATGCAATAGACCAGTGGTCCTCAAAGGGTGTGGTGCACCACACTGGTGTGACGGGAGAGGATATCTAGTGTGGTGGGAAGATTCAACAACAATCAAAGAAACTTGTATACAATTTCATTTTGATAGTGATTCATGTTCTTACGTAGCTGCATTGTTTAATACTTTATGGCTGTCCCATTATCATGTTATAAAGTAGTTGTGTTCTATTAGGGTTGCCATATTTCAAAAAGTAAAAACCAGGAGCTTTTCTTAGGAGGACCCCAAAATTGTTGCAACACACAAAAAAGCGATTTTTCGGTTTGCTTGCCTAAATTCCAGGACAAACCGCCACCTTCCGGAAATTCCCCCCAGATGCCACTTCCACTTTTGAAATCCCGGCAATATCTAGGAAATCCAGACGTATGGCAACTCTAGTTCTATGTTACAAATCAAGCACTGCTAGGAGTTGTTTTGTTTTTGTTTTCCAATTTATTATCAGTAAAAAAAAATTGGTGTAGTGTGAGCAAATTTTCATTCTGAAAGTGGCCCAGATAAAAAAGTTTGAGAGCCACTGGTATAGACCTAAAAACACCTCAATTCATCCATTATACATGGATTGTGAGAAGCACTGGTGTTTCCTTGGCAAACACAGCTGATGTGTAAAGTGGCTCATAGTAATATTTATATCATTCCATATTCAAAGGCTTTTCCTACTTATACCAGTGCATGCCTATTACTTTTTGTTAAAAAGGGCAAGTTGGAACAATTAAGTATAGGATATGGTAAATATGGCTAAATAAGAGTATATCTGGTGGATTTCTGGATGAAATATAGGCTCTGGATCCATTCCAGTCCGGCTTCTGCTCTGGTCATGGGACCGAGATGGCTCTGGACACCCTAACATATGATCTCTGCAGGCAGTTGGAGCGAGGTGGGTCGGGGCTGCTGATTCTTTTAGAAGCCGCACAGAGAGGCTGGGGCAACTCAATCAGATGGGCCAGGTATTACTACTACTACTACTGCTCATCCTCATGAGGATATGTATGTATCCTCCCTCTGTCTATTGCTGTTTTATGGCTCTTTCAGATGACATGTAGAATAGCTGCTAGTATTGTTTTCACCTTTTCAAGGCTGAATACTACTGCATTTTAGCCACTGATCACCAAAGAGAGTAAATTTCTAAAGTTGTAGAAAGGAAACCATCCTGTGCTTGTTGCATATGGAATTGGTGTTGCAGTACATGGCTTATCCCTTCCAGTTTTTGCTTTTGCTCAGACTGATGTTTCACAATCTCCAGTTTGTTCCTTGGGTGAGTGTTCTCTATAATGCTGGTTCCCTTTATTATTAAGGCTGCTGTTGCCTGTGGCTCCCAGACAATTATATGTGATGGCATGTTTTTCAACTATGCAGATTTACTCTTAACAAGCCTACTAACTTCTGCAAACACGGCAGAATTTTTGGATTATCTCTGAATGGCCGCTGTTTTCTGGCTCGCAGGATGTAATGCAACCGCCTGCTGTTTTATATCGGTTTGAAGCTCTCAAGCCTGCTTTAGGCCTGTAAATCATTCATTCAGGGAGAGTCCATAGCATCAGAACACTTTCATACTATTACTCTCTAGCAAGTAACTTTTTTTTTTAACAACAAAGTATTTTCCTTCAACGTACATCATCTGACCCTTCAGTTGGTTTGAACTATCCCCCCCAGACACACTGCTTTTCTGCCTCCTTCCAGTTTTCTTTCCTTTGAAGCAGGAAAACATTTGAGGCAGCAATATTTTCCTTGTTTCTAGATGGCTGTGGAGGAGCCGAATTACTATTTTAGTAGCTTTTAAAAAATTTCTCTCCCTCCCCAGTTTTCATTCAATTTTATAACTTTTAGTATAGACAGTTTGATCTGCTGGTGTTCTGGGTATACTCAAGACAAAAATTAAACCACTAATTGAAGTCTAGTAAACTAAAGATGCTTACAAAGGTCTCCCCTTACAAATGTATTTATATATTGTTGGGTTCTGATTTGCCTGATCTTGTTTGTGGAGAAGTACTTGAAAGTGGGGGTGGAAGGTGGGGCTGAGCTGGTTCCAGCCAAGATGACGGCTTTCAGGAAGGGCCTCCTCTTCTTTCAGATGAAAAGTGCAACATAATAATGAGAATTGCTGAAGATAAGCCACACAAAAATCCAGCGTGGATTCTAAATACCCCACTGTTGCAACAGGAGAGGTTTGTGAACAAATTAAGTGAGGAAATTCTTTGAGAAAGACTTGTTCTCAGGGCTTTCCTGTACAATGGTCTGCAATTCAGTGAAAATGGCTACAAGAGAAACATAGTGTATTTAAAGGTTAGAAATGCAGTGAGTGAGAGGCTGACTACTATAATCATGAGATTAGATCTAATACATAAAGAAACAGTTAGTACTAAGATCTATAGGCAACTCATCCAGAAAAGAAGTGAGAATCTAAAACCACTGGAGCCAGTTCTTCAGAGTGACTAAGGGAGTGTAAGAACTGTCATCATAGAACAAGTGGTGTCCACCTAGACCCATAAGTAGCTTTATGTCATTTGTTTGTCAGGCCAAATAAAAATCTAATGACCAAGGGTCTAATCACTATCCCATTAGTAACATCTAGACTTGGAATGGCGAAAAATGCAGGTGTGTTACTACGAGTTATGGTATTAAATCACGTGGGGTATAGTATTAGCTGGAAAAATAGCATGTTTCAGTGTGGCTTTATGAGGTAACAGAAATCATGACACTTTTTAATGTGGTATGGGATAGTTTTAGTAGGCACATAAGCAATCAGGATAATCAGAGATGAGCACCTCAAACACAAAGGCCTTTGGAAAGATGTGTGCCAACAAAACATGCCAATTAGGAAATGCTGTGCAAACTTATGAGAATGTAAATGTTGACTGCTAGCAATGACAAAGGTATAGGGTTATTTGGTTTTTTTGTAATGTTTTGTTTTATTTTGTTGCATGTCTTTTAAGTGTGTGTATGTGTATAAAAGTGTACCGGGAGGGAGAAGTGGACTGCTTAGGATTCAAGCAGTATCCAAGAACCTTGTTTTGTTTTGTTTTAAGATTTATAGAAAGGAGAGGTCACAAGACAGTGGTGAAAAGATCAGGAATATTTGAATGTCCTACAGACAACAATTAGGACAGGTCAAGGCTGAGGACCTTCCTTTACCTGTTCTAGAATAAGCCAATAATGTTAACAAAAACGTATTGTGTGGGATTGGTCTATTTTAGGCTATTCAGACTGTGAAGGCTGATTTTCTGGCTTGCCTTCTATACTGAGCAGCAGATGCAGGCTGCTAGGCTATATGGTCCAAGAAGTCACTCAATTTAGTCAGTATCCATCCTTTGTGTAAGAACTTCTGCTTCCTACTCCCACAGTGTTCTGTTTAGTATTAGAAGAAAGTGCCAGTTTGCAAGGTGATTTTGATTTGTTCAGCATTGTATGCATGTAGTTTCTAGCATTCCACAGCCAGATGATGACTTGGCTGCATTCTCTCTTTTACTGACAAGTCTTCAAAGTCTGGCATCATAAGCTTCTGGGTCCTAATGAAGGTGGCTCTTTGAATTACCACTATTCTTAGTAATCATGCCAACATTGCCATTGCTTGTTTTTTTATCTCTGTGTGCTTAATTTGATGAAAGGTGCTTCAGTTAAATTCCTATGGCTTGTCTCGTCTAAATTAAGCCGGTAGAGCCTATTAGCGTACCCTGGGTTGCTTTGGAGGCCTCGAGGTCGGAATTGAACCCGTGCACAATAAGCAAAGCAGTTACTCAGCCAAATAAAGCAAAATGGATTTAACAAGATGACTAAACCACTGCAAACAGATCAATAGTGAATTAAAAACAGGATAAAACAAGGTTGATATAAAATAATGGCTATGAAAATAAGGGTTTATATATCTCTAAGGACCTAACTTAACTTAGGTTACAGAGTCCTTTTTGAAGATTTCTGAGTTCTACTTTGATTCCAGTAAGTCAAGTTTTATGGATTCTGTCCCTATCACTAGACATGTGTAGGCTCGGCTAACTGTATCATTCCAGAATAGGCTCCCTTAAGTCCTATATTCTTCTTGCCACAATGGGTCTTAGGTAGAATTAGGACATATTTGGTTAATAGAGACTCTGGCCTGGTTTTGTTGTTGCTTGGCAAGCTCCAAAGGATTCTTCTTCAGTGTACAAAATTGAAATAGCTGGATTCTTGCAAGTTTCAAAACTGAACCAACCAACTTCTCCTCCTCTTCCTCAGCTAGTTTGAGAATATTCATACCTGTACTGGGCATCTGCTTTGAGATGAAAGTACTCTTGTTACTCCCCAAGAATTCTATAACTTAACTCTTTTTTATATTGGGTAGGAGAGAGATTCGTACTTGTCCAGTTTTTATCTTCCCCAATACTGTCATCATTTCAACACTAGACATTTCAGTTACAAAGGCTAGTTTTTGCTTTCTCACTGGAAGGAAATTGGAGCTGATATAAGAGATTTGCATATACCACTTCAAACATGATGTGGAGAGTATTGTGAAGTGGGGAACTAGATACAGCATTTGAGATACCAATCAGAATGCTATGGTTTAAATGATGCAGCACGGCTGTATGGCATTTATAAAAACAAAAAGCAAATTGCAGTTAGAACAAGCCATCAAAGAGACATACTTGGAGCCAGCCCACCCACAAGACAAGGTGAAGCTACTGCCTCAGGTGGCAGGATCCACTGGGGCAGCAAATCCCAATGTCAATCTATCTCCCCCCACTTTTCCTGATGTAGATCTTCCATCACCCCTTCTTCCCTGGAGAGGAGAGGGGCACCATTTTGGGGTCCGTCTCAGGTGTACAAGGCTTTAGAATATAGGGCCAATGGGAGATGCCTAAAATCTGGACCTTGGCAAGTCAAGAATAATTCTGTGTGTTTTAAGTTGTAAGTTCCCTAGTTCCAACTCAGTGGAAATGATAGGAAATGTAGGGGCATTTTTCATTTGATGTCCATGCAGATGCATTTAATGGTGTCATTAATTCTCATTCTCTCTCTCTCTCTCTCTCATATATTAGGGTGTGGTGTTTGCAAAAGAATGATGCCATCTTTCCAGCAAGCATCCACAGAAGTTAAAGGCATGTATGTAAGTGAGAGGAGTTGCAAGACTAATGAATGTTCTGGTGTTTTGTTTTTGTTTCTGTGCAGCTTCATGTGTGTGGGTGTTTTCTGTCCTTTCTGTACAACTATTGCAACATGCAAACAGATCTTACCATATTTAGTTTTTAAATGGCATCCCATTTTTTCCTTCAAAGAAGTCAAAGAAACTGACAATACAAAACATAGTCATGAAAAACCTTCAAAGAATCATAATCCAAGAGACAGTATTCACTTTGGTAGTTGTACTGTTGGGTAATGAATATTGATCAGTACCTAATATTGTTTTCATGCCCTCTGTCCACATGGTGCTTGCCACTGACAGTTAATTGTAGCTAAATATTGGCAGAGATGGGAACACGGGTGGCGTGGCGGTCTAAACCACTGAGCCTAGGGCTTGCTGATTGGAAGGTCAGCGGTTCAAATATCTGCGACGGGGTGAGCTCCCGTTGTTCAGTCCCAGCTCCTGCCCACTTAGCAGTTTGAAAGCACGTCAAAGTGCAAGTAGATAAATAGTTAACACTCCGGCTGGAAGGTAAACGGCGTTTCCATGCGCTGCTCTAGTTCGCCAGAAGCGGCTTAGTCATGCTGGCCACATGACCCGGAAGCTGTCTGCGGACAAGTGCCAGCTCCCTCGGCCAGTAAAGTGAGATGAGCACACAACCCCAGAGTCGTCCGCGACTGGACCTAACGGTCAGGGGTACCTTTACCTTTACCTATTGGGAGAGGTGCAGTGCCCATACGCACTCTAGTTGCATCATCATATCTATAGTCCATATTCCTGATGGAGGTTGGGGAGAGCTCCTTTCCCCACATGATGATAGGAGACTGGGGAATGAATACAAGCGGTGAGGCTTTTAGGACTGTGTTTACTGTAGATTTCATGGGGGAAGGGTTATCCCCCCCACCTAGGCAAGTTGATGCCTTGCCAGCTCTATGTTGTAAAATGAACAAAATCTCAAGACGTTGCCCTGCAGTCTTGCCCCTTTTTGCATGATGCATAAAACTGGGGCGGGGTGTGTGTGGAGAGGGGCTGCCCCCTCTTTCTTAGCACTCTTCTCTGATAGGAATTATATACACAACACAAGACTGAAAGCTCTTGAGTAGAAGCAGGGAATTGCTTAGTTGGTAAAAGCAGCCTCATGAATCTGTAATGCAGAGGTTGCTGATGTAAGGGTTTCCCCGTTAATCTGTTTGATGATGTTCAAAGTAGGTGTTGATGTCTCAGAATGGTGGATAAGGGTTGGGGAAAGACCAAGACTCTGTGTGTAGGTTTGCTTTTGTTATTTATGTATATATATATATAAAAAAAACCCTAATGCTTTCTGAGCAACAGCTGACCTTCTGAAGCGAACGGTCTGCTTTAAGATTTATTTCACACTACCTCCAAGCACATTTGGTCTGAGCAGCATTTTATGTGAAAGAAAAATCCTGCTTTTGGATGGGGAGGGTGAAGTGGGTGCAGTTAGATTAACACTGTGCTGCTAAAGGGATTTAAGCCTTCAGTGTTATTAATCAAGAGTTAATCTTCCAGTTGTATCTTCAGCAACTGGCCATTGAGGAATATAGCTACAAGATGACTTGCGTCTAAATCTTAGACCCAGAGAGAGGCAGTCCAATCCTCTGAGTAGTTTCATTTTAAAAGTGCTTGGGGCTTTGGAGGAGCAGAGTTGGTAGTTTATTGTTCTGAGCAGAGGATGGCAAGTCACAAGCTCTGTATCCAAATGCCTTTTTCTAGTATTCCTCATCCTTCAGGGCAAAAGTCTGCTCCCTTTTCAGTAAAAGATGAGCCTGGCACCAGGCCTGCAGCTGTGAAGATAAATTAAAGAGCTGTGGCTGTAGGCAAGGCTCCAAAGTATATTCTAGCAGTAGTGTTTCCAGCAGGTATGAAAAATGAGCAAGCTCAAGAAGGTCTGCTCATTCCCCTGGCTGGAGTGTTTGTAATGGTGAACTTCCTCTTGGGTGATCAAATTTTATATGCATGGAGGTAGGTTAGAATGAGCGATAGTAGCTGGCCCAAGATCACCCAGTAAGTTTCATGACTGTGTGGAGTTATTGTTGAATCTTGGTTTCCTCAGTCTTAGGTCGATACTTGAACTGCTACACCACACTGACTCTTTGCAGTAGTCCCCTGGGGTATCTTAGGCTGAGAGGTAGCAATTTATTACCACCCAGATTGCTTCATAGCTGAACAGAGGTTTGACTCTTGACTTCCTCGGTCCAAGCCCAATACTCTGCCCACTAAACCACTCCGATTCTGAGGATCTTTACAAGCGTTACTTTTTTTTGTGTACATCAAGAAAAATGAGGTCTGAACATTAGAAATTCGTAATTGCAAATACATGTATCATACAGGTACAAATAAAAGAGCTGGAACTGGACACTCAAGTAACAAAAAAGTTTCCGCCACCCCCCTGCATAATATGTGAAAAGACCATCAGTGTTTCCTAAGCAGGGCCCATTTCCCCTTCTATTTTGCCATGTTAATGGCACAGTGAACTTCACATGGGGTTTCCTTTGGTGTTCCTGATTAATAATACAAAGGAATCCATTAACAGGCTAATATATAATAGGCTTTTGAAATAAGTATTTTCTCTTGAGGTCATCTGTGAGATGTTCGCACTGTCTCTTATGAGAGAAAAAGAGAGCATCTTTGTTAATGGACACTTACAGTACACGTGGAAGAGAGGTGAGCAGCTGAAAGACAAGGGCTCTCGAAGTAGCCAGTGCATTTCAGACCACTTAAAAATGATCCCTGGGCCTCTGATTCTAGACATCAATGAGCCATGTATGTCTATGCTCCCTCCCCCCCACTGCAAACTGTTTCCCCCTTCTCTATTCCCAAGCTTCTACATGAGAAGGAAGCTCCATGTTAACTGCCATGGCAGGAATAAAAAAATCTGTGATCCTCCTGACATTGTAGGAGTCCAACTCCTACCACCCCCATTCAGCATGGCCAGTAGTTGAGTGATGGGAGTTGTAGTACAGCAATATCTAGAGGGCAGCAGGTTCCCCATCCCTACTGTATAATCTATGTAAGTGATTTATGGCTTAAATCAAAAAGAATCCCCAACTTTTCCTGCCTGCAAATCCTATATGAGCGCACAATTCATTCTCTGCTGTAACGGAGAATGGTAAGCCCCAGCACACATGGCAAAGCATGAGATACTTCATTTTAGGGTTTTTTTTTAAGACCTATCAATTCTTGCCCTGATGAGCCCATGGTGGTGAGAACCGCCACCATGGTTTTATTGGCTTTCAAGTGTTAAACTTTTCTGTGGCTTTATTAGCAAGCAGAGATTCCTATAAAATATAATCGGTACTGCAATAAAATACAGCTTCAAAAGATCCTTCTGCTTCTGGTGTAAGACTCTTCTGGTTCTGTCATTACAGGTACTTGCAGGGATGAATGTCTACTCAGCTGAATTTGAAAAAATAAAAGAAGAATACAATGTCCGGGGATACCCAACCATTTGCTACTTTGAGTATGTCTCTGCTTATTCTGCATGTAGATAATGGCAATACCAATCATGTATTTTGTTCATTTTCCTATATTTCAAACCTTGTTTTGTTGCATTTATAGAAAGGGCAAATTCCTGTTCAACTTTGAGAACTATGGTGCTACAGCAAAGGACATCATTGAATGGCTGAAAGAGTAAGTGTCTGAAATGTATCTCCTACATCTTTGAGAACTGCATTTTGAATAAACAGTATCACACCTTGCAAATAGCAGCATCTTCATCGCTACTCCAAAGGCAAATAAAAGCATCACACTGAACTATTAAAGATGAACCTGGGTTGTTTGCTTCAGTTTCCATGCTTTCTATTTCATACTTGCAGTATCTTCCCAGTTGCAATTCTCCTATTATCTTTTCTGGACATCGGAAGGATGCCATTGATCTGTGTCAAAACCTTCATTTTTTAAACCTCAGACTTTAAAATTTCCATTCCCTTGTTGTGAACACCTCCGTTATCAGACAATTTGAAATGGCTCTGACTGAGAGATTGTGAATCTTTTGTTCCAGTATCTTTTACCAGGGAAAGGAGACGGACTCAGTGGTGTGTAGGAACGATAATCCAAATTGAGAGGCAAGACAGGATTCATAGGATGACACTAGAGTTTTTGCTTTTAGTATCTAATGTTGTGTTCAGCATAGCCAGAAGGACATTTTAGTTTTTGATTACGAAACAAAATGCAGCAAACACTGGCATATATTTATAGGTTTGGCAAGTTTGATGCTTGATTGAGATAGAAAAATCTGACCTAAGCAGAGTTGATTGACACTGGGACCTTGTGGCAAGGTCTTGAGCATCGTTAGTGAAGCTGTTTGATATTTATCGGAGGAAAATTATAATTTGGTGTTGGACTGAAAATAAAGCATAAGTTACAGAAAGCATGCAAGAACCTATGGGCTTGTTCACACCATTTCATGGCAGCCTTTGAGGAAGAGCCATAGCTTAGTGCTAGATTATCTGCTTTGCATGCTGAAGTTCTCAGGTTCAGTCCCCAGGAGAGAATGTCTGAAACCATGGAGTGCCACTGGCAATCCGTGTCAACAGTACCGAGCTACATGTACCCAATGCTCTGACTCTGTATAAAGCATCTTTCTTTATTATAATGCTGTGTGTGTTGTGTTTCATTGTGTGCTTTGCTCCACAAGCTATGAGCCACTGAAGTCCATCGATGGGCTTTTGTATACTGCCTGCACTTGCAGCTCCTGTGCCTTGACATGTCTACATATTTGGTTTCCTGTCTTTCTTTGGGACTGTTTGCTCTGCAGGCTCATGGAGAATAGTGCATTGTGATCTGGACTGTGTAAGCAGATCTGCTGTGGTGGGGTAGGGATGGGGGTGTTGGACGATGGTAATGCCACTACTTAGAATAGGAATTTATATAAAGTACTCAGAGCTCTTCATATGCATCCTTTTGCTCATCTTAATAATGTCCTGCAGTAGAGGCTGTTGTTGCTATTCCCAAACTAGAGACTGGAGAGTAGAGGTGAGATTGAGAAGACAGTGAAGTTGACTTAGGCAACTCCAAGAGTTCCTGTTTGCATGGACACATCTAGTTCATAGCACATGTTCTTAACTGTTATGTTGTAATGTTTCGGCAGCATCACAATCTTTTGATCCCTCACAAATCATTGGGTGGACAGTTGTGGAATCTTTCCTAATTTAATCATGCTCTCATCTTTTGCTTTTCCGCCTCTCATTTTGCGGAAATGTACATGGGCATCCCTAGGTGTTTACAGTCTTGCCTTGTGCACTTCTAGGTATATCCACGAAGGAACAAACTTATGTAGCCGTTGAATCCATGTAAATAGGTTGCTAAATTATCAGTGGGAAAAGTGATTATTGTGCCTGTGGAGACTGCACATCCTAGGATACTGGGAGCGCAGGGTAGGGGGTATGTGTCCAATAACCAATTGTTTGGCTAAAGAGCTTTGTAGATGGGATGAGGCAGGTGTTTAACAGAGCTGGAGGCGTCATGGTTCAGTGACATTGTATGGCTGCTGTCTCTTACAGTAGAATACTCAGCACATTGAGTACCTACTGTGTGGATCAAGGAAGGAAATTTTGCCCTTAGAATTAATGTCGCTCTTGGTCTGTTAAGAAAGCAGCACCCGTGAGCGGAAGAGAGATAGCATTTCTTCTACCGCCCCTTCGCAATGATGTGTGCCTTCATCACCTGTACCTTTTCTCTTTGCTTTTTGGCTCTGCATGGAGGCCCTTATCTCTTGGCTACCACATGTGAAACATTAGAAGTGTCTGGAGCCCCCCTCCCCTTTTCTTCCCTCCAATCTGCCTACATTATAGTCTGATAATCCCTGCAATATGCAGTGCTTTTATATCAGTGCTGCGACAGCTACTGAAGGCAAAGCAGAACAGCTGCGGACTCTTCCCAGTGATAATCTCTGCTAACAAGCCACTCTGGGCTTTGGCTGATATTTCAGTCGTCCAGAGCTAAAGACAGCTGTTTGTCCTCAATTAATTTCCAATGCACACTTAATAATTTCCCAGAAGGCAAAGTGATGCAGCCGCTTTTCTTCCCTCCCCTAAAAGAAATCAATATGCTGTGGGGGGTGGGGGTGGGGAGAGGAATTCTTATTCAGAAGCCGTGCTTTAGTTGGAAGCTGTCCATAATTGAGGTTGCAGTTATAATTTGTATACAGTGTAAGACCTGCACATAGGCATAGTAATGAATTACTCAACGGAGTCTGTAATATGGGGTAGTCCAGTGCTCTGTGGCAGTGACTCAAGAAGGCCTGGAAAGTGTAATTGAATAATGGGACAACATATGTAGGCACTATATGGGAAATAATAAACCTAATTAAAAAGAACAACAGGAACAAATAACATTTCCAATTAATTCAGCCTTCTGTTAGAGGCTGATAGTGGGGGGGGAGGGGTGGTTCTTTTTTTTAATAACGCTTTTATCAGCCCTGATTCTCAAAGGACTTGTGAACACAGAATCTCTGTTTATTTCATTGGGGCACCTGCCTTATTACTGCATGTGAGTGGCGTGAAAAACCAAGAATTTGTGATGTTTGTGCTCTGAGGGTGCAAAAGGTAGACAGATAACTGATTTCCCTTTTGCAAGAAAGCTGAAGATATGAAATTCCTGAATTCAAAATACATTCGGGATTGGCAGGGGGTGGGGGGCGGCCTAACACCGCAGGTTTCTGTTGTCTTCCTGCATACTTTTCAAGTCCAGCTGCATTTTTTCTGTCTCCAAAAAGCACCCTTCCTTGGGGACAGATATAAAGAGAAAGGAGAAAAGGCTGCTCCAAGGCTGCTTTACCTCATTTTATTTGTTTTGTATAACAAGATCTATATATAGCTTAATCAGAAGAATTAATGACTCCTTGCGAGAGGGGACAGTCCCTGCCTTCTTAAAGTACTTCTAGTGATTTGAAGGAACTAATACTCTTTGAACAATTTTATTGTAAACGGCCCAAACCACTTGTGCACAATTGGAATCCTAAAATTGCCAAGGATGCTGCGGTTCTGGCTGAAAACATGAAATTGAATTGCCAGGAAAGTTTTGGAAATCCAACTCAGAAAGCAGCAGCAGCTCTGATAATAACGTGAAGTCCACTAGCCACATTGAGTAGTAGGTACTCCATGTGCTTAGTATTTTACTGTAAGAGACAGAAGGTGGAAGTAAACAATACTGAGTAAACACTTTCCCCCCCAAGTGTTTAAAGGGAGAGGCATCTTTGTGACTCATCAGAGTTCTAGAACTTGGGGGCAAAATAAGTACCGTAGTTTGAGTGTAAGCTGGAGGGTACTCCATTTGATGTCTTTAATTTTGGTGTTACTACACTGGTAGGATAAAACTCTTCAATGGTATTTAATATTCAAACACCCATTATTATTTTTTTATATTGACAAAGCAAGCAGTGTTGTCTTGTACCTTAATTTCATTTCATTATCTTTAACCTTAATTGGGTTATGCAAAACCTTCAGTATTTGTTCCTTTTGTTACAACTCATCATAAATTTAAGATCATAGCATCAAGGGTGGGGAAATGGTGGGAATCCATCATTCCACTGTTGTTATTATTCCTTCAATGCAAGCATTTCGCCTCACCAGACATAGCAATCTCCCCTTTCCTCTCACCCACCCCCGCAAACTGTTCTGCCATCAGGGTGGGTGGGCATGGGGAGTGGCTACCCTCTTAGAATAGGTAACCTCTTCATCAAGTTAGCACATACAAAATCTTTTTAATTTCTTAAGATCCAGTTTGCGAAGGCAGCTGCTATTTTTCTCCTTGTAGCATCTTCTAAATTTTACCTGTTTGTTTCTAGTCCTCAGCCACCTAAGCCACAGACCCCAGAGACTCCCTGGTCAGAAGAAGATAATGCTGTTTACCACCTAACAGATGATGACTTTGACAAGTTCACCAAGGAGCATCCTTCTGTTTTAGTGATGTTCTATGCACCATGTGAGTCTGCATCTTTTTGTTTGTTTATTGTTCACCAATATATTGAGAGATGATCTGGTTCACATAGTGTACTTAGACTCTTGAGTAAGCTTAGATGTCATGGAATAAGAGGAGGGGACCTCTTGTGGATCAGGAATTGGTTAAGTTGCGGGGAGCATAGAGCAGGAATAAATGGACAGTGGTAGAGTTGGAAAAGGTTCTGAAAACGGCAACCAAAATGATCAAGGGGTCGGAGTAACTCCTCTATGAAGAAAGGTCGCAGCATTTGGGATTTATTTATTTTTTTACTTTTGAGAAAAGGTAAGTAAGAGGTGGCATGATAAAAGTTTGTAAAATTATGCCTGGCATAGAGAAAGTGGATAGAGAGAGGTTTTTTTTGTCTCCGCCTCTGATAACATTAGAACTCATGGACATCCAATGAAGCTGAATGTTGGAAGATTCAGGGCAGACAAAAGAAAGTAGCTATTTATGCAACACATAGTTAAACCACGGAACTCGTTCCCACAGGAGGCAGTGATGGCCACTAACTCGGATGGCTTTCAAAGAGGATTAGACAAATTCATGGAAGACAAGTCTACCAGTGACTGCGAGCCATGATGGCTATGATCTGCCTCCATGGTCGGATGCAGTATGCTTCTGAATACCAGTTGCTGGAAACCCCAGGAGGGGGAGCATGTTCTTGTGCTTGGGTCCTGCATGCAGTTTTCCCATAGGCAGGTTCTCACAGGTTGGCCCCTGGGAGAATAGGATGCCGAACCAGATGAGCCATTTGCCTGATCCAACAGGGTTTCCTGGTGACTGAATCCAGGGTTGCTAGGAACCTTAGAAACTATAGTTTCCCAATCCTGCTATGAATGTTCAGGACAGTATCCATGCAATAGATTCTATGGTTTGGCCCTATGACGGGACAAACCGCAAGCATTCTGTACTAATGTTTCCCATGTGTCTACGAATGAAAAAAGGAAAGATGTAGACGTTAAATATTTTAGCACTGGAGCTGGAAAACAAACCACTCAATTCAGAACCCAGTTTATTTTGTCAAACAGCTTGAAGGTGTCAAGCAAATTAATTCGGTTTCTCTCTGTTATGCTAGATTTGCATCCATATGTTTAGGGTATATTTTTATATACAGGAGAACATTCAAATACACCATCCCCTGAAGTGCTACAGACCAAATAAAGGATTAGCACTTGATCCTACTGAATAGATAAAATGGTTTTCAGTTCATTCAGGTTTCACTAAATGATTGTCTAAATGATTACTTAAACTTTGCTGTGCTATGTTAATACCCCCTTTTAAACTAGATATAGATTCATTGAATTATTACATGTATTTTATGTCCAATTATGTCATCCTTATGACATAAGGATGGAGGACGACCCTGTGGAGGTTATCGTATTTCATAGTGATCCCATTTTACAGATGAGAGGGGGCCTAGGCTCATCATGACTTTGCAAGCCCACTCAGCCAGAATGCTTGTTTATGAATCAGGATTTCAGCTCAGACTGCCTGTGGCAAATCCAGTTCTTTTATGCAGTACAGCACACTAAAAAGCTTTTATGGAACTTTGGACACTAACCATTGTAGCTTCTGAGTTGCAGAGAACAAAATTCCACTGAATGGATTACTCCTGTGGACCAAAGAGAGATTCCCCCTTCCCTTTTTCAGCCCCTGGCCCCACAAAAATATTTGCTCCAGAGGGTTGGAGGGCTCTCTGGAACAGCATGGGAGGTGTTGTGGTCTGCAGGGGAAACTGGCAGCTATCTCCTCCTGCTGCTTGTTCTGAGCCATGAACGGAAGGAGCCCTGCCATTTGCAGAACAGCAGGTCTGGATTCAATCCAATGTCTTCCTTTTAAAAAAACACACATTTAGAACATTTTTTTGCTGATGGCAAGGATAATAGCTAGTGATTACTAAACAGGCAGATTTCACTGCTGCCAGGATGCAGAAGCACTTTTCTACTAGGAATCCCCTGCAGGCAACATTAAGTGAAGGTGAATATGCAAGTTAATTAACAGAAGACAGCTATCATAAACAGTTATCTCCATGATTAAAAGATCTTCTCCAGACACTTTTTATATTTACTAATGGAGTCACCTTACAAATATAAGTAGATAAGATTCTTCCTTGAAAGCAATGCAGCAAAGACAATGAGCTTATTCATATTTCTTTCATCCTTGGGACACCTGAAAGGTTGCAAACTTACTAGCTCGAGAACAGCAAAAATCAAACCAAAGCCAAGAGTGCTTCATGTACACTGAAGTGTGCACCTAATTTGTTTCTTTTAATGGGAATTTTGATACGAGATTTGCAGCACTGACTTGGAGTTAGTAACCTGGCGATAAAACTAGTATACAGTTGCATTGTGTTTATACACTACAGATCTTACGTTCATAGAGTGTTCTTTTGGAGAGGAGACAGAATTGTGGTGGTAACTTGATTACAAAGTTGTAAGATGGGCAGAATATTAAGGGTCCATTAGTGCAATACAATTCGTTGACACACATCAGAGCAAACTGTCCTTAGCATAGGTCCAACACATTTTGGTAGCAGAGGAAGAAAATTAGAATGACTCCCCTGGTGGTAAAAGATACCATAATACACTGTGTAGTGTGCTATTGACTGTCCTTGAATGTTTGCCCAGCTCAGGGAACAGATTTGGGGTAACTCACCTTGACTTAATGGTAAAGCAGGGCCATTTTCTGAAATGATATATACTTCATGGCACATGGAGGATTTCTCCAGTGGTAAGATTCTTCACATACTTTAAGTTGATGGTGCCTTGGTGGTTTGATTAGATGCTGCCATTATTTTTCCACACAACTTGATTTTCATGTCATACCCTCGAACAGTGATTCCCAAACCTTTTTTCCACCAATGGACCTTTGCAAGATTGTTGAGGGACTTGGTGGATCCTTTAATGATTTTCTACCTCTTTGGGCAATTGTAATGTGCTGTGCAAAATACTGTGTGATTTTTAATTGTATTTTTATTGTTGCTTTTATTTCTTATATTGTATTTTATTACCATTTAAATTCTATAGAATTCCACTGGTAGCATTTGCACATCACAGTAAACCGTAACTTATGGTTTGCATCCTTGGCTTACCATTACTTTCTGTAGCCAAGGTTTGTTCTTGGCTTATGAATTGTAGCTTGTTTGGAGAGCAACATACCATGATCCCTGGTTTGACCATAATGCTAGGTCAGAGACTGTGGTTTGTTTTTCCCAGCAGAAGTAGGGAGGAATGAAGCTGACATTTTACCTGTTTGTGAAGCTTTAAACAGTAAACCAGGGGCTACATATACACCGGTGTCCTAATGTGCCCACTTTGTAGAATTGTAGAGTTGGAAGAGACCCAAGGGTCGTCTAGTCCAACCCCTTGCAATGCAGGGATCTCAACTAAAGCATACATGACAGATGACCATATAACCTCTGCTTTAAAACTTCCAAGGAAGAAGAGTCTGTCATCTCTCATGGGAGTCTGTTTCACTGTCAAGCAGCTCTTACTGTCAGAAAGTTCCTCCTGATGTTTAATCGGAATCTCCTTTCATGTAACTTGAATCCACTGGTTTGGGTTGTGCTCTGTGGAGCAGAGGAAAAGAAGCTTGCTCCATCTTCCATGTGACAGCCCTTTCGATATTTGGAGATGGCTATCTTATCTCCTAGGGACGCGGGTGGCACTGTGGGTTAAACCACAGAGCCTAGGACTTGCCGATCAGAAGGTTGGTGGTTCGAATCCCCGCGACGGGGTGAGCTCCCGTTGCTCGGTCTCTGCTCCTGCCAACCTAGCAGTTCGAAAGCATGTCACAGTGCAAGTAGATAAATAGGAACTGCTCCAGCAGGAAGGTAAACGGCGTTTCCGTGCGCTGCTCTGGTTCGCCAGAAGTGGCTTAGTCATGCTGGCCACATGACCCGGAAGCTGTATGCTGGCTCCCTCAGCTAATAAAGCGAGATGAGCCCCGCAACCCCAGAGTGGGTCACGACTGGGCCTAATGGTCAGGGGTCCCTTTACCTTTTAGCTCATCTCCTCTCAGTCTCATCTTTACCAGGCTAAACATACACAATTCCCTCAATTCTTCCTCTTGGGAATATTTTTTTAAGGTACCTTTTGTGCTCCCCCCCCCCAGAGCATATTATATTGTGTGTGTTGCAGAATTGTGCTCACATATGTTCCTTTGAGCTCAGTCTGTACCCACCGCAAACACTACAGTAGTGAAAGGAAGGTTCAGCTCTTGTTTCTAAGACGATTGTGTATTTGTGGGGGTGGGGATTTGATTGAGAGGCAGCACATCAAAGGGTGTGCTGTGTCTGACCCAGTTTCCCCAGTCCTCTGGCGATCTCTTCAGCAAAAGGAGCACTCGGCTGTATTTCATTCCCTACGTGATGGTTGTGGGGGGAGGAAGCATTTGTGACAAGCTAACAGGGCTAAGAGATTTACACTTCCGAGCCTAGTAACCATAATCTATCTGGCCAAGTTAATATGGCTGTAAATAAAGTTGCCTGAGGTAGAACAAGCAGATCAGGCAACTGAGGTGGCAAGGCATAGCATGTGAACTTCAGTGGTGCATTGACCATTAGTTTAGTTTTGGTCACCCTGGCCAAGGGGCAGTAGTACAAATTCAGATGCTGTACTGTCCTAAAGTCACCAGTTACCAGGTCAGTGAAGCTTGTCGTGGTTTCGCACAGTGACTAACAACAGGCACATTCTGGTTCCAAGGCCAAGGAGGAATTACAACTGGATTATTGTTCAGATATAAGTAATAATTGGTGCAATGCCAGTAGTACCTGAACCACTTGTAGGTCTTAAGGTCACCCATTTTGATCCAGGAGAAAGTTGCTTTGATTGATTAACGGCTTTGAGGGTTTTTGTTTTATTACAGTCAATATAAATGTTATTAAGTAAACAAACAAATAAGCAAACTTCTCCCAGTGACCCCGAGTCCATTACAGTATCGCTGCACAGAAATTCAGTAAGCAGAAGCATGTCCTAAGATGGTTCCAGACAAAAACAACCAACAACACTAGGGTCCGACCCTAAAATGCAAGACTTTACTAAATCTTTTTTTCTTTCTTACATGGATCTCTACTCTCCCTAAATCCATGTCAGGAGCACTTCCTCATTTTTACCAAGGAAAAACAAGCGTGTTTCAAATCTACTATCTGAGAGTCTATAAATAGTAGTGATCTTTTTAAAATGCCTTGGAAATGTTTTACTTCAGTGGGGAAAGCTTAAAACATGTGTGAGATGTTATCCTGTAGAGAAAAGATGGAATATCTTGCCCTGAGGTAAATCACAGGTGCATATCCAGAGCTATTAACTGCTTGTCAGCAGGCATTCCCAAGGTGCATCTGCATTTACACAAAAGAATTTCTTGCTTAGATCTGGTTACATAAACTGCACTTCACAGCTCTCAAGCATAGCATGCGGTGGGACATTTTAGCATTTGCAAGCTTCTTTGAATATTGGTTGTTTAGATAACATAAATTCCCCTATGAAATTGTCTCTCCTCAGCATAGCTATGGACAATGCAATTTGCCGCAATTGCTGTGTTAAAATGGGAAGCGGCGCTTAAGGGTGCTAAGGGGATTCAAATTGAACTGCTTGGGCTCTTCTCTCCACCACTGCCACCCTTCTCTTTCAATTTGACAAATCAATTCATTCTGTGACTGGTTTTTACCCCCACAGGGGTAAAAAAAATAAATCGTTGATTCTCTCCCCAGCCTTAGGCACAGAAATGTCTTGGTTCATATGTGCCTGCTTAACCCCCACTGGTTAACTTGTGAAGAATGCCAGAGCATAGACCTGAAAACCCTTATCCTCCGATCCTAGAGTGTGAGGGTAGATTATGATCATTCACAATGGGGGGGGGGGACCTTTGGTCCATCAGGCGTTATTGGACTCCAGTTCCAGCTGGAGATACTCTCTGCACATACTCAGAAGCTCTTTGCTACATATTCCACTGATGTATTTCAGCATTGATCATTGGTTCTGGCTCACTCTAAGCCCAATTCAAGCCTTCAACTGACATGCCTTGTGAATATTATGCTCCTTGCCTTTTGAGCTTTGCTGCTTCTTTCATGCGCTGCTGCCATTTACTTACCTGTATTGTAGGGACAGACTGAAAAACCTTATAGCATTCTTACCTGAGAGGTGGGCAAATAAACATCAAGTTCTGTATGGGCTTGTTGTATGTTTACTATTTCCACCCTAAACAGTTCTTTACTTTTTAAAAATCACTAATGTATTTTTAAATTTTTCATGGCCAGTAGATTAAGCTAGGGTGAATAACTGATGGGTTTTGATTGCTAGGTGTAGGACCTCGTGAGTGTTTGGCAGGTCAGAGATGGAACCAGTTGAATTTTGGTGGATATGGCAAGAGTCTGATGGGCTTTGACTCATCAGGCTAGAGCCTTGTACATCGAGTGTGGGTTCCATAGGAGGTAGTTTAACACACACACCACAACTCAGAATATCTGATAACAAACACAATGCAAGAGTAACATGTGCTTGTCTTCACTTGCACACAGGGCCGTCTTAAGCATATCCGGTGCCGTGGTGCAAAGATCCTTCTGGTGCCCCCCCAACAACTCCAAGGGAGGGGGCGGTGGAAAATGTCCTCTGCCTCCCCCACTGTCCCGATCCCCAGCATGGTGGTGGCGATCAAGCAGGAAAACGTGCTGGCAGACATGCTCTCCAGCATTGGGGTGTCCGAGAAGGCAGCCCAGGAAGGCTGCACGCCGCCTTTCGCCAGGAAGCCGGAGGAAGACAACGACTGGGAGCAGGGCCTTCTTTAGCAAATGCAGAGGCTTGGGAGGGAAGCTGAGCCTCTGTGGGGATCGCTCTGCTCTTGCGCAGGCTTAGGAAGGAAGCTGCACCCCCGCCAGCCATATAGTTGGCGGGGCGCAGCTGGCAGGCGTGCAGGGAAAGGGGAGGCCGCCGGCAAAGCCGCGCAGCTCGCCTACTCGCTAGGGTGCCCCTGAGAGGCCGGCGCCCTGGCGCAACAAACCACTAAGACCAATGGGAAAGGCGGCTCTGCTTGCACACACACAATGCAGTATGATTCAAAAGAGAAAACAAGTCATAACATACTGGGAAGGGCATTGTAGGTATGGAGGCATCCAGGGTCCATCTTGCACAGGGTGATGACTCAAAGATCTGCAAAGCCTTCTGGGTAGATCAGGCCCAGTAATTTTCATGGTACCCAGCATATTGGACAAACCAGCCATGCAAAGGCCACAGGGTTGCTTTCAACCCTACTCTCTGCCACAAATCAGGCCTACATTATTACATTTCTCCACACGCTCCCCACCCCCAACGCCCACCACACATATGTAAGAGGATAGGTGTCACAGGGAGAGAGGTGACCCTTTATACATCCGGTGATGAAATTGTGGGTAGGAAGGTAGTTAGCAACAGAGCTTGTAAGTGCATAATCTGTTATTAAATGCAAACAATTCATTTGGTGAAATAATAAAGGGATGCATTTTAAGTTGTGGAAATCAAGTGTGCCTTTCTCCCCATCTAGTGGCTGGTCCACAAGAGGTTTGTCAGTGTGCTGTTCATCCTGCATAAGCTATGTGGAGCTCAAACCCCCATGTATTTCCACCAGCAGGAGCATTAACGAAGTTGGCAGGGCTCCCATCAGCAAGTTGAAAAGATTTTGAGCTGTGGGCTTACTGGATGGCATTGAATGTAGATTTATCTAGGTGCTGAGCTTCTGTATCTTATGTTTACTCACAGTACCAGACATACCATGTATACCTGTTGCAAATATAAACGCCATACTAATAATCTAGTGATAATATATTTCAGGCTTGATTCAAAGCCTTATATGTTCTGTAGTTATTGCAGACATTTTCAAAGATGTGTCAGTATTTTATTTGCCATTCCCTGTAATAGCAAAGTTAAGAAGCTGAATGTCAATCAGATCTGAAGACAACAACAACAATGGACCCAACAAAAAATAGCCCAACAAAGACCTATTAGTTCCCAGAACTTATACAGTGGTACCTCAGGTTAAATACTGAATTCGTTCCGGAGGTCCGTTCTTAACTTGAAACTGTTCTTAACCTGAAGCACCACTTTAGCTAATGGGGCCTCCCGCTGCTGCCATGCCGCCGGAGCACGATTTCTGTTCTCATCCTGAAGCAAAGTTCTTAACCTGAAGCACTATTTCTGGGTTAGCGGAGTCTGTAACCTGAAGCGTCTGTAACCTGAAGCATATGTAACCTGAGGTACCACTGTATAATGTTGGTGGCATTAGATGGTCCTGCCTTTGCTGCTTCATTTTCCTGGGCTATCTCTTGTTGACACCCTGCTGTGTCCTGGATTTCTCCATTGTTTTAGGGATGTAGGAAGCTGCCTTAAACCAATTCCTACCATTATTCCATCTAACCCTGTATTTTCTAGACGGAATGGCAGTGGCTCTGCAGGATTTTAGACAGGATTCTATTCCAGCTTTACCTCAGGATGTGTGGCCCTTTTTATGTGATATACCTCTTTTTTTCTCTGGTCAGGCCTCTCTTCTGTCACCAGGGTGGGAAGGGAGGTCTAAAGGAAGCAGAAATTGGGCAGAGTTGCGCAAGTGGAAATCCTGACAGAACTAGTTAATTGGATATTGCCGATTGTCTGGACTAATCAGATAATGATAAAGTCCACATAGTTATGGAGAGGAAGCATTCTTACTTAGTTCATAACCTGAAAAGGTTATTTTAAAGCACTTGCACTCTCATGCAAAATTCAACTGTGCCAGGTTCTTCTAGATTAAAATAATACAAGTTTCTCTTTGTTGTTGTTTTAATGCATAGGAATGATGGTTACACAGTGGGTTGGTTAACACAAGGCATTCCATTTGCAAGTACTCTTGTTTGAAAGAGAGCACCAAGGTTGCTAAGTGAAATACTCAAAGCGAGCAAATGCCAAAGCTTAATTAAAGACTGAATCACAGAGCAAAGGCACAAAGGCATTTTTCTACCACAGTAACAGTCACAAACTAAAAACAGTTCAGCTATATAAGATAGCTAGTTAGCATGGGCAAGGGGGCCCCGGTAGTAATATCATTTTTGGCAAATGTGTTCCCTGTTGTCCATCTTGTTAAAAGCTTTGTATGTAATAAGCTTTGTATTTTGCAAATAATTCAGCATACTGTAATTGAGCACATTTTGCATATTTTCAGCAGAATTGTAACCCTCAGGCAAGAGTAAACTGTAGAAATGTTAATACAATCCCATTGTGATGTGGATTGTCCATCTACAGCCCATTCTTCCATCATCTGTAATTACCTGTAATTACAAAAAAACGATATTACTGGGTCTGGCCCATAGTCCTTTGATCCCAGTAACTTAGGTCCCTTTTCACCAGTCACGTACAGTAAAGACTTAAATATAGGCTCAAAGCAAACACCTTTGTGTATGTCTAACAACCTTGAAGTTGCTCAAGGAAGCTCCAAGTCTGAGGATTTATGGGTTCTGAGATAATCTGAAGTGATTTTTTAAAGTACTTTCATATAGGTGGAAAGGTTAGAACTGTTTTGCAATTCATTTCACAAGAAAAACCTCAACTAAAGTCTAGTATACTTTTTATGGATCAGTCCCAGAGGTATAGTTTGAGAAACTAGTTCCAACAAAATGGATTGGTTCCAGACTTAATCATATTTGGTGTAGGGCCACTTGTATGAGTGGGAGCCTGCAATCCTAGCCTCATTTACCTGGGAGTAAGCCCCACTGAATTCAGTAGGACTTACTCCTGAGCAGACATGGTTAGGATTGCATTGTAACTCTGACTCCAACCCAGTGTTTCACACTTTGTGTACAAGTGTTGTTCACAGTTCACCAGCAGCAACATCCTTCCCATAGTGTATAAGTAATAACTTGGACTATAAGGCAGTGCCCTTGTCTGCTTCAGCTCTTGAAAGACTTAGGTGAGGATTGTCATCTGGGGAAAAAAATCAATGCACATTTATAGCAAAAGATCATGTAAATAAGGTATGAACATAATAAAAATCTGAACAACTGAGTTATGCAGTAAAACTTGATGGGTTACCTAATCAAATCTATGAGGGTGATAAAAATGGTTTATTATCTCCCTTAATCCATAACTTCTAAGAGTCATATAACCTAAAGCAGTGGAAGTATTAGGTCTGGATAAACAGAGTGCTTTCAGGACCGAGCAGCTATGCTGGATGAAGAATGAGAACATGAGTGTCACTTTTTTTTACTAGAGTTGTGGGCACCTGAAGATTTAATTCTGTGGAGTGTAAATGTCTCCATGCTTCCATGCTTCCTTCGTGATATTATTGATTATATGACACTGAATATTGTGCATGATACCTTGGGCATATTGCATTATTACTTTGGACAGTGCACCACATTCCCCATTTTAAATTATTGAAGCAACTTCCATTTTTAAGTGCTGATCCAGACAGCTCTGCTCAACAGCTGCTTGCACTCCCTGGTCATGAAGATGCTGGCCCTTTCCCACCATAGGCCAGCAGAGAAGCCTGCTTCACCTCTGCTAGCTGATTGACAACCCTACCTGGGTTCAAATGCTGCGGATTGGGGGCCATATCTTTCCCAGCTGATATGGGCCTCACCTGGGAACTTTACATTTTCTCTGAGGAGACATATAGAGACAAACTGCTGGCATGTGCCTGGGATAATATCACTTGGGGAGAGCTTGAGGTAAGAGAGGAGGGGCAAGCCAGATGCAGGGGATGCAACACAGGCAGTTTGTGGATGTTTTGCATGCTAGCCCCTTCTCTACACAGAAGAATTAGAGTGTGCTATCAGCCAGCCTTCTGGCCTGTTGATGCTGCAGCTGAACACCAGGTCACTTTTCAGTAAGCTCTCCCTCGTCCATTTGATTCACATGTGGAGGTGCGTTTCTAACTAGTACAGCCTGAACCTAAGAGCAGGATGGAACTGATGGTGGCCTGCTTGTTCATAAAGCTGTTTGAGGATGAAATTGCTTATCTCCACCAGGACCTTAACTCCTCCTGCTCCTCCTCCTCCTCCTCTTCCTCCTCTTCTTCTATTTGTATGCCACCCTATACCCATAGATCACAGGGTGGTTCACAACATAAAATTACAATATATTAAAAAATACATAATAAAAGTAAGAACAAAAGCAAAGCAATAATTCCTCCCTTCCACATTTAAAAGGGCGTCGATGTCCATCAGCCAAAGACCTGTTTAAAGGTGTATAGTGAAGGTGCCAGCCAAACATCTCTGAGGAGAGCATTCCACAAGCAAGGAGCCACTGCAGTAAAGGCCTGTTCTCATGTCTGCCGCCCTCTGGACCTCTTATGGAGGAGGCACATGAAGAAGGGACTCAGTGGATGATCTCCTATTAGAAAAGGTGAATCTCAAGAGGTCTAGTCCTGTTTTGTTAGATGAATTACAGGTGCTATGGCTTGAGGATGTGGACCTGTTGAGTACAAAATATTTTAGGTTCAGCAAATTATGATACTTGGATATAAATGAGGGATGTGCTGTTGTTTAGTGAGTATGCTACGGTCTGAGGTTCAGTCTCTGGCATTTCCCCCTAAAAGGATCTCTAGTTCAACTAGGAACATGTTTGCTTGAATTCATGGGAAGCTGCTAAAGGTCAGAGTAGATAGCACAGGTTAGAAGACCAATGGTCTGACTTGATCTAAAGCAGCTTTATAAGTTCTTTAGCAAAAACCAAAGTGCAGTAGCCATGATCTAGACTATTTGGCCTGCATGCATAGTTGAACTGAAGAATAAGCTGTGTGAACAAGGCACTGTTGGTACAGAATGTGCCTAGTATTTTCTTAAATACTCAGCCCAGAAGCTTCCTTTCTTGTGTCCTTTCCATAATGCATCAATTTCTGAAATCATCAATTTCATCACTCAGAAATGTATTTAAACTGGATCAAATGCTTTCATGTCATCATTTTGCAGCACATGCAAATATATTTTTGTTTGTTTTGCTAATCACTCATTCCAGACTGCAGTCAAAAGTAACTAAGCGTCCTCATTCCCTTTAAAATATGCATTCTTTGTAGATAAGGAGTGTGGATGTATGATCAGTTAATGCTCATTAATGCCACAAAAGCCACCCACACCTGTGTGTACAGTGGTAATTCACACACCTCAATTATTAGATCTGTTAGGGAGTCTCTTGAAAAGAGATTGGGAGAGAGGGCATTGCTTATCATTACATTTCTGCCCCCTGTTGTGCTGGCAATGCAAGTTTCTGACCAGCATTCCACATGCTGACTGATTCTGTAAAGGAATAATTATGTTCCGAATATACATGGAATTTTAAACTATTTTTGTGTACTACTATCTTTGGGCTACGTTTTTCAAGCAAAAGAACTGCATTTCTAATACGAAATGTGGTGGTGATATAATCATTAGTGTTGGGTTCTGCATCTTTCTGTAACTATTTTCAGATACGGTAGGGACTGCTGCATCTTTTGCCCCAGTGTGCAAAACAGAATCCATAAGGTCTTACCTATCTCTATACACACATGAAGGTGTGGTATAAAAGGTATAAAAGGTTTATTTCTCACATAGGCTCCCCCGCTAAACTCATTACTCAAAAGGGAATAATGAACAAAGGCTGTCAGAAAAGTAGTCCACAGCATGACCTGCACCATATGGCATTAGGGAGATAGATTGCATGTGCTAATTTAGATCTCTGCCTTCATTAACATTTTCTTATGTTTTCCCCAAATTAACTACCATGCTGACTCAACAGTCAAGGAATACTTGTCAAGGAACCAATTCCTTAGAATTGGTTAATATTATATCTGGATCAGCTGAAGACAGAAATGCTACCTGATCTTCTTTCAGTCATGTTCCCGGACATGTTTCATTTGCATAGCTGCTTTTTTCCATCCATAATGCCAGCAACACCCTTTTTCATCTGCTGAGGTTTTCGTTGTCTGTCTCTAAATTCTCACTAGGAAAGAAAAAACCAAGTCATAAAATATTTCAGTGCCTGACATGAACAGGCAGTTGCAGATCAGAAGCAATGATTAGTAAATTGTATTCCTTCCCCTGCCATTCCATTGCCAATACTGTATGGAATTTAGAGCCTTCAGCTTTTCCTTTTTCTATAAGTTCCTGCTCCAGTTCCGCATGATCCCCAGAGCCTTGTTTTATCCTGTATAAAACTGTAATACCCTTTTATAGTTATATTTAACATTTTAAACCACTTCGCCCACAGGCCTCAGATGGAATCAATACATGGTTGTATTTTGGCTGATTTCATGTCATGAGTACTCAGCAACCACATGCTTAGATCACAACTGGATAGTGAAATATACAGGCAGTTAAGTCAGATTAGCCTGCCCATCACTCACTCATCACATTGGCATATCTTTGCATTGTTAGTGTAGAAGAATAACGTGAAATTTGTCTTGGTCTGTGTAATATAGATCTACCATCAGGTTGGGTCAAATGAAATTACCTTGGGGGTTCTCAGACAGTAGAAGTTTTGCCCTAGTCAGTTAGTTTGTTGATAGTGATTCTGGCTTCCTTTATCCCTGTTTTGGCTGATTACCCTCATATCTTGCTTTGAACCAAGCACACCTTGTGCAGTAGTACCATTTGTTAAGTCTATTTTTAAGTATAATATTTGACTCAGTAATACACATGCTCCACTGTTCTCATTAGCCCATGTTCTGTTGTAGCAGTCTTCACCCAGAAGAAAGGGAAATCCAAAGATCTTAAGAAGAAAAAGCTTTCCATTATCCCATAGACCCTTCCCAACAGGCCAGTTAACGGCTAATTGAAGAAAAATTCTACTAATTAATCATCAGTGTGCATTTACCTCCGGAATCTGGAAATGGGGGCCTCCATTTGCGGGAACTAACATTTGTACATTGCAAGTCTGGAGGAAACTTGCAGCTCAATTTTATTGCCTTTACCTAGGTGCTTCTAATGACTGATGTACCAATAAAACTATTTTGTGTCATTAAAGCAGCTATATGTTTATACCTTTTGAAAATGAATTTCCTCTCCTGCCTGGTGTGTAATACCAATTAATTTGAAATACAGCTATGGTTATTTCCATTCATAAAACCTTAGACAGTGTCTTGCATCATAGTGAACTGGCTCTTCCATTAAGCAGCATCTCACCAGCAAATCTTTGGTCAGATTCTGTCATATGTGACGTGCAACGTGATATTTGTGCTTACTGTACATTGTATTTAAAGCATATGCATGTGAAGAACAGTTTTGGTAGGAAGACTGTTTCTTTCCTGACATTTGGATGCTTTCCCTGTGCATCCAAATGTTTAATGTTTCTGGCATTTCAGTACACTTTATTTTAATCCCAGTGGGGTGTATTGTGAAATTGCTAGCTATTTCCAGGCAGTCTGAAATGTAGAAGGTTAAACGCATCAAAGAAGTAGTTGTTATGGTTTATGATGTTGTGTAAGTGTGAAGGAATTGTATCTTTTTGTTTTCGTTAAGGCTTTACTAGCGTTCATTGTTGCAGTGCAAAATTGTACCTCAGCCAGAGCTGTATTCATAGAGTGTAATGAGCATAGCATGAGACAGAGAAAGCAGGAAGGGTTTCTGGCACAAATATGAGGAATGGATCAGCAAACAGCAACAGCCTGTATAGAACATTGGTAGAAATACACTCAAATGGAATTGGAGGATACGTGAAAAATATACTTATAGTTTTTAATCTGGTGACCCAGTTGGGATCATTCAAGTCAAGAAACAAGAGACCCATCTGGACAGTAACAATGCTTTGTAAACTGGAGGTTCACTTTTTTCTATCCCTCTATCTGTATTCCTAATATGACAGAATTTGGTTGTGCTCTTTAAAAACATTGGTGGGAATATGGGATAGAAAAGAGAGTATAGTTTTAATGGTTTATCTGAGCTCCTAAGACTGCACATTTTTCTTCTCTAATGTTCTGTGTGACCGTATAAGATACCCTCTGTCTTTCATGGTCCATCTTAAAATGAAGATTCTTGAGAAGTTTATGTTCGAGATTGCTCTAGCTATAAATTAGTCAGACAGAGAGCAAAGAGAACTCTCTTGATAAGGATTGTGCTTCCTGTTTTGCAAGAAGGAATTTTCTTCAGGTCATATTCATCAGTGTGCATCATGGATTTTGTGCTGGTGTTTGCCCCTGTTTTCACTACAACATGCAATAATTTGGATTATGTCAAGTAGTATGTGAATGTGAACTAATGTGTGAATTGCTGGGTTGCCAGTAGTACATATGAAAAAAATCTAGGGGTCTTAGTGGACCACAAGCTTAACACGAGTCAACAGTGTAATGCAGCAGCAAAAAAAAGCTAATGCTTGACCGCTGCTTAAGTTTCAAGTAATCTGTAAAGAAACTGATCTGTAAAGAAACTGACCTCCCAATCCACTGGCCCTGACCATCCAACACTGCCGCTTGTTTTAGGCAGCACATCCTTCCTTATGTTTATGTGTTGAAGTAGGCACATACCGGTGGTTAGATGTGTACAGGATAGGCTATTGATGTGCTTAGTTTTCCTGCAGGTTAGAACATGGTTACAGCCCCTCTCTCACCGAATTTTAAAGAACCTGGTCTTAAGGAGCACTCAGGTAATTTGTACAGCTGCCAGATGTGAGTCGCTAACTTATTTTGCGTGGAATGTATAGCAGGAATACTCAAACCTGTTTAAATTCCCTTTGGGGACCTAATCCCCATGGAAACCTCTCATTCTACCAATGAGAGAGGCTGAAAAAATCTTCAGTGCATTCCCATTAACACACAACTCTCAAGCTGCACAGATCTCTTTGTGCAGTCACGTGGTTAGCATCTTTTAAAAAAAAGTACAAACCCATATTTGGAGCTTACTCTTTGGCTTCAGTTTGTTAAACATGTAACTGTTCAGTCCTCTTAATTTTGTAGAAATGCATACAAATGTATGAGCTGTTAAATATCAGGCTCCAAAGGCTTACAGTCTTCAAAGGCTGCATTGCCTGTAGAGCTGCCCATTACTCTCCCCTAGCTAGTCCTTGAGCAATAAGAACCTGAAGTGCATTTGCCTGAAACAAGCATGCACTCCTTTCTCTCTGGATTCATGCTGCTTCCAAAAACATTGCTGAACGATCCTCAAATGTAGGGAATACTTAACAAGAGTATTGAACAATGGACATGGCCTAGTACTTGCGTGGGGAATATAATTGGAGGCCTTGTGCCCCACTCCCATACCCATTTTAACTCTGTACATCCTTCCTCCCTGTTTGGTAAGACCAGGAGAAATGGTTATTGCACATTTTAAACCTGTGTTCTCATTCCATTAACAGAAATATTTGTGGCATGCAGCCATCAAAGAACATGGAAGCAAGCTAATGAATGCTAACGATTTCCAAGTAGCTTGTCAATAGAACAAATTTAATAATCAGTGTTTTGGGATTCTACATTCATAAGTCAGTGTGTTGCTAGGGTACAGAAGTCAGAGATACTGTCTTCTCCCATCTGCTTTGAGACTGATGGTGATCTGTATTTCCTGTCTGTGTCATTCTTCTAGCTTCAGGCCATAGCCTGGATGAGGCAGTGCCAAAAATTAAATGAGGAGTCTGTGAACACACTTTTTAATCCATAATCACTCAATGTGAGAGACGTATATGTGGCAAGTACATGTGACAACTAGCAATGTGACTAGCTATTCTACAATCAGAAAATGCTACATATAGAATAGTAAGAATTGATAGACAGATGAAGAAAAACAGTTTTCTAGTACATAAAGTTTAATGGTTTCAGTCCTAATTTCAACCATTAATCGCTGTTGGCATACTTTGTACTTTAGTTCAATAGCCACAAATTTTTAAAAAGTAAATATTAAAATATATTTCTCAATATTATCCAGATAGATACAAATAGATACCCTGCATGCGAAATCAGGCTTTGGTAGATTGAGCACAGGAGACCAACAGTGGGTCCAAGAGCCAAGAAGACAGCTTCTGCACATGCTGTAGAGAAAGTGAGGAGCAGATGGGGCTCATCAATGTGGGAAGGTAACCCATCTAGGAGATGGAAAATTCTGATCCTAAACCTCCACCACCTTGCGGGATCTATTTGGGAGGTGAAAAGGCAAACCCTACACATATCCAGATTCCAGAATGGAGTCCCTAAGGCAGTTGTACACCTCCTTCTGGCAACTCCTGCAGCCAGGCTGGTGCCAAACATATTGCTCTGCTTTTCTTTGGATCACATCCGTGAATCAGCACAAGACCTCCATACAAATTGCCCAGACTTGCGCCCCAGAGAGGACACTTCGATGTTGCTAACGCAGGTTTTTGACTTCAACCCTGAAGGAGCACTCCATTCTGTCTTGAGACAGACGAATGCCAGCAGCAGCAGCAGCTACAACACCACACACACACACACACACACACACACACACACACACACACTATTATATATCTTTTTAAGAGGAAGTAAACCTGTTTAAAGCATGCCCAATGTCCATATGAAAGCTATAGGCATCTCTTTATGCAGGTCTGCCTTGTAGCAGATCAGACTGTTGGTCTGTCTAGCTCAGTAATGTATATTGTGTCTCTGGCTCTGCAGAAGTCTTACCCACCACCTGCTAATTGAGCCTTTTAACAGGATTATACTTGGTACCTTCTGCGTATGAATAATGGGCTCTACAGCTTGAACTGTGGTCCCTTCGTCATATTGCTGGTCCTTTCCTATAGGAATTATTGTCTGTATCTTATTTATATTTTATTGATCTTTCATTAGGCCTCTTGTGGCTCACAGAATTAGTTTGTTTATTTATTTTTACTTTGTACTTAACTGATCCATGGCAAAATGCTTAGGTGGGCTTTTTTTTTTTTTAAGTACATTCCTCTGGAAGCCTTCCAGGCTTTGACAGATGACAAGGTAAGTCAGCCTCAAACTTAAGCAGCCACTGAGAGTGCTTGCTCCACAAAACTTGGCAATGGAATGTGCTGCTGATTACTGCTATGCAACCATGGGTATCCCAGAACCTAGCCTTAGGCTTTATCTGCCCATTCAGGAGAAATTGAGGTGGAATGAACTGTACCACTTCAAAACCAGGTTGTGATTCCAATTTTGAATAATCGCCCATATAACAAATTCCCTGATGATAGAACTACATAAAGAAGAGGAGGAGGAGTTTGGATTTGATATCCCGCTTTATCACTACCCGAAGGAGTCTTAAAGCAGCTAACATTCTCCTTTCCCTTCCTCCCCTACAACAAACACTCTGTGAGGTGAGTGGGGCTGAGAGACTTCAAAGAACTAGCCCAAGGTCACCCAGCAGCTACATGTGGAAGAGCGGAGACATGAACCCGGTTCACCAGATTACGAGACTACCGCTCTTAACCACTACACCACACTTGCTCTTTTAAAGAGAGAGAGAGATTATGCACCTGCAGACTGAACAGGTAAAGTCCATCCTATCACATCATTCTCTTGCATATGTGGTCCAGTGATAAGTCAAAGAGCATTGCAGACCTGTAAATCTGAGGGCTGGTATACACTTGCAGCAGAATGATGTGGTTAAACACTGAGATTGCCCTGCAGGAAGAGCCAGTTCACTGCAGGTTTATAAATGCAAATAATAAATAAATATAACCACTGCAAACATTGCTAGCCAAAGGCTAAATGTGGCATTGTGTATATATACCTGTCCAAGAGACAGGTTGTCTTTGTTTGCAGTCAACTCTGAACAAGGATTTAATTCTAATAATACTCTGGGAATCCTGATTCCCAGTTATGCTGTTATTTTATATATTCTCGGATATTCCAGGCAAGCTGGGAGGAAGAACTGGTTATGTTAGTGTATTGCAACTGACATGAAGGTGTCCTTGCACTTGATTTTTGACCTTTCTCTTCCCCTCCCGGGACAGAATATGTCACTTCACTTTCTTGGTCTTTGGCTTTTACTGCATTCATGTCAATATTCACTTAACAAAAAGGGCATCTCTTTCAATAATGCACATCAAAGGTGTTTTGCTATAAAAACTTGGACAATCCTAGCAAGCCTTATGCAACATATTATACAGCATCTGGGTTAAGGGCAGCTTGGAGAGTTCTGTTAAAAAAAAAGCAAGAGGAGCTTTATAGCAAGGAATCTATATCTGTATAGAGATGGATAAAGCAGTAGTTGGGTAGGATGTACACCACTTTGGGATTAGGTGTTTTTTGTGTGTGACTCTCTCATAGTTTGGGAGGATTCAGTGTTTAGCATTTTCAAGAACAATCAAAGCAGAACATTGAACAGATATTTTATTCTTTCTGGAGTTAAGTTTGCATGCAGTAGCAAGGGAATTGAAAGGTTTTAGCAGGCATGCATAGAATAGTGGATGATGAGGGGAGTGGATTTGCCTTAGGGCTCCCTGTTAATGAGAAAATATCAGTTCCATTCACCATGGCTCTGTGTATCTGCCTGTTCCACCCATGAGGATAAACACCCGTCATGATAAAATAAGAAAATTATAGGAAGAAATGAGACATTGCAAGATTATCTAGTCTGTCTCCCCACCCAACTGGGACCAATTATCCCTATTACCATCCCTGATGCAAGAAAAACACTTAAATTTCATAATGTAATAATTTCCAGCCAGAATAGTGTGTGTTTTCCATAGGGTGTAAATTGAATAATAAAGTGCCTGATGTCAGTGGAGTTCCCAAACACAGATCTCAAGTCCAGCCCTGTGAATCTTTCTATTTTAGTACAGAAGAGTTCAGTAGTTACGTTTGATTTTTTTTAACAGGGTATGACATATTCTGTTGACTAGGCTTTCCCAAAAATCATTAAAGGGATATCAGTTCTGTAAAAATGTTTGCTGACAATATGCCTAGCTGAGCTTTGAAGCAAAAGTTAGGTGCATGACAGAATACCAGCCATCTGGCAACCAAACATATTTCACTCCTACCTAACCTCTGACTTCAGAATTGTCAGGGCCTTCCTATAGCACCTGTTCTGTAGGGCAGGGATTTCTGTTTCAGAACCCTTCAAGTGATGGTGATGATTATGCTCCCAAATAATAATAATCTAAGCTGCAGCTGTTGAATTTTAAAAGTTTCCTCCACATAAAAAGTTATGCTTTGCTTTTACATTTTAAGGGCTGTGCTGTATAGCACGCGAATCATAGCTAAGCCAGTTTGCATTTCTTCATTGCAATGAAATGTGACGTTAAGCTATTACTTGAAAACTGTTTTCCAGTGTAAATTTTATGCCTACCATGGGAAACAATGGTAGCTATGTTCATTGTTATAATGGGGAAGCCCAGTCTCCTTGTTCATTTAATCGTGCAAGGAACTGAGGATTCTTGTATCCTCACCCACTTTTGCTTCCTGACTTCTACTCACAGTGATAATATGTAGTGAATGTTGTGATCGCGTAAATTCTTGCTGTTTTTTTATAAAAAGTATGTAGAAATGAAATATTAATTTTATACTCTGGATAAATTGCACAATTTAGAAATACATTTAATTTGCATATTCTAAAAGCACATCCAGGATTCAAGCAGGCAAATTATTTGCAGACATAGAGATCTGAATCTCAGCCCATGAGAGGAAGGGTAGGCAAAAGTCTGGAAAGCCTAGACATGGAGGTATGGAACAAAGGCATAGGGTTAAATATTAACAAGGTTGGGGGACTCAAAATTGTCTGTTGGATCAGAGTTAGCTAGCTTGTACAGTCAAAGAGACAATGTAGGGTGCCCCTGTTTATAGAAAAGAATCAGTAGCATATATGACAAATTTTGTCCTAGTTGTTCAGTTTCCTGACTTGAGAATACGGAGAAAATTGGTAAGATCAGAACCAGCTGTTCTCCAGGTTTCTTTCACCGAGTAGACTGCACTGCGCCAGGTGGGAGATGAACTGTAGCTTTTAATGGCATGTATTTTCTCTGCTGAGATTGCCTATGATGACAGAGATAGAATTTTTTAAAATAAAATAAAAATAATTATGCTGATGGGGTATTTTCCCAGCTTGTAGTACTGTAAGCTTATTACCTGCCCTCAGGCTCTGGAACATTGGTAAGCTGTTTGCTTACAATATAAGCCCTGGAAACAGATGGTCAGTCCCCTGCTATTGCTGTCAGCCAAAGGGAGCCTTGGCCTTGGTCTTGTTGTATAAGGTAGACTTTCGATTCCATCAATGAGGCAGAAATATTAGTTTCTGACAAATAAATCATCTCCATCCCTTCTACTAATTGTGGAACACATTTCAGAGTCCATGGTTTTCTCTTTTCAGTGTGTTAGGCACTTGGATTTATGTAGTTTTTTCCGCCACGTGCTTTTCTTTGTGGCAAGAATGCTTATATGTAATGTTGCATAGAGGCTGCCCCATAGAGAGTCGGCCAATCTCAGTTTTCTCTGTACTCCCTGGCAGTGTCTCTCTAGGGTTTTAGACGGGAGACTTTCACAAACCTACCTGTAGATGCTGGATATTGAACACAAGACCTTCAGATGTTCAACCCATTGAGCTACAGCCCTTTCTAAACCACCAATAACTTGCCAGTCCCTTCCCAAAGAGAGTACTGAATTCTTATTTTAACCATGAACTGTGAAATCCATTTACTATACTTATTACTGAACCAGTCTTGGGTGTTCAGTCTTGCCATACATAGCCATAAATGCTCACTTGCCACACATATATAATACATAAGTCATTGGCTGGCTCAAAGAAACAGCTTTCGTAAAATAAAATTTTGCTCGGTGAGCTAGCAACCAGTGAATTGTAAGTTATAACAGCTTACTTTAGTTCCCATTTTCTTGGAACTGGTGGTCAAACAGGCGGAGAAATATGGTACAAATTGAAAACCTTTTAAGATTAAAATTCCTAAATGTACGCTGATATGTTTTATTCAGCTTGTTAACCCTCCTCAGGGTCTATAATTGAGGGCAGGTCCTGTGTTGGTGGTGGATGGGGGTGGGGTGGAAGAAACTAACTGATTCCTACTGCTTTATCTAATAAACTTCTGTATCATCAGTGTTAGTCCCACCCAAACATTCCTGTGCATTAACTAGGCCTGTGGGCATCATCATCGTCAATAGATCAGTGCAGAGACCAGCACATCTGTTAAAACATGGATTGTGGTGGGAAAAGCTTACATGGGTGTAATTACATGGGTGTAAATGAGCCTTTTTTATGATCCATTTGCTCCCTGATGGGGTTAGTAGCCTTTATATGTATGAGGGAATAGCACTTTTTCCATTTTACAGCTACTCAATATTTTAAAGAGCCAGACCAAACCCAATTTCAGATACGTATATAATGGGCGAAATGAAACTGTGTGTTACAGCGAAGTGAAGCGGAATACAAGCATGAACAGATCCCAGAAGCACAACATTGGGTGCCCTCCACTGCAATTAAAAGAGGGGGGGGGCAGACCAAGGAAGCAGACATTGGAAGTGCTATTGATGTATCACTGATGTGGTCCAAGAAGCACTTGGGATGATAATGTTGCTCTCTTTGCTCTCCCATCCAACACAGAACTTATTTTTATTTTTATCACTGAAGGCCCTTGCAATATGTGTGTCAGGTGAGGTATGTGTATAAGAATGAAATTTATAATTTATTAGGAGGCAGTAGAACGTGTGCTATCATTTTCCCCGTAGGCAAAGCCAGTTTTTGTGTAAGGTAATTCGACTGACAAGATGAAGGATCCATTCTGAGCCAGCAGACTGCAAGCAAGAGGCCAATTATACCTGTAACAGGGTAGCCATAGCCAACGACTTGTCACACTCCAGTGGACGGCACTACTAATGTACAGTTCCCAGGATTAAAAGTTGGCCGTCTAGTGTGCACCCAAGTGCATCTCAAAGCAATAAGCTTTAGTGATGTAGAGATGTATCTTAATCACAGTGCCTACTCTAGTATCAGTTACTGGTTTCTAAATCTTAAATCCGGAATGGTGTAGTGTTTAATAGAATGAGCTGTGGACCAGCAAATCCCTGTTTCAAATTTCACGGCAGTCATGAACTCATTGAGTGCCCTCCAGCACACTTACGTTTCAGCCTTATTTCTACTTGTAATAACTAGATGATAATTGGCCTGCCTTATTGGGGTGTTGGAGAGATTGCTGAGGTAATGTTGGTAAAAAGTGCATTGTATGCTGAGGAAAAATGCTCTATGAATTACCTGTCAATAATGTAAGCAAAATGAGTACTGCATTTTAATAATCTCTGCCTAAATTTGCAATATAACTTGCAATTTCTTGTAATAACTGCTTGTTGTTTTTTTAAGCATATGTATTGTAACCCTTACTACTAAACAGAAGTTTAATGCAGCATTGAAATGCTAATCTAAAATCTGCAAAGCAGAAGACAAATGAGATTAATGCATAAACTATCAACATGTTTTACATGAGCAAATGGATTTTTGATAACTTAGTTGTAGGCAGCTCTCTGATTTTTTTCTGAAACATGTAGTGGATCGATTTCCTTTGTAAAGAAAAATGTTCTGTTAAACTTTTTTTTATGGCAGGGTGTGGGCACTGTAAGAAAATGAAGCCGGAATATGAGAACGCCGCTGAGATGCTCCACGCAGACAGTGATGTAAGCTAATTCCCTCTTCTTACTCTGTTTCCAAATTATCCTTAATAAATAAATGAAATCATAAAAATTGTTCTCCTTTCTTACTGCAAGAATTTCAGCTGTTCTCATCTTCCCAAGGGGCTGCAAAAGCGATGGTTCCAAAGTAGAAGCTCATCGGTAATGCATGAGCTCTGCCAGAATTGTTAGCAAGAACATTCTGTCTTTAAACACAAACAAAACATTCACAGGGTGTTTATATATTCAGCCGTAGAGCCTTGCATTGTACATAACATGATTGAGCCCAAATGCTGCACAGAAATGTTTTGTCCCCACTATTAATTACAGATTTCATGTATAACACAAACCTATGAAAGCATTGGCTTACATTTAACGCTGTGCACTTGTAAACTAATAAGGGTGTTCTCCCCTTCTATTTAAGCAGGTGTTACTGACTTTGACTTGATTTTCTGCCTACCTATTGTGCATTCCAGTATTGCAGAGAAGAGTTAGGCACGACTGCTATAATTAGTATAATTAAAACCATGCACTAATAGGTCATGCAACAAGAGCTGACCTCACTGCATAATTTGAGCACTTGTTAACTATGTTCTGGGAGTATCTTTATATTTGGGGGAGGGGGAGGGGTTCTTACCTGCTGTTTAATGGCTGAAGGACTTTAGACATAAAGGTGGGTAGAATTTTGCAAACCCAGGAAAAACCATCATGGAGTCTTGCGCTACAAATGGAAAGTCTTGCTGGGTAAATGCTCTTCATTCAAGGCTCGGGGCCATGCTAGGTCATCCCATCATTACACATGTGCAGCAAGTGTTGATTTTTTTTTTTTTTGTTTTATCCTTTTATGATTCTTTTTTAAACAATCAAGCGGTGTATAAATTTTTTGAAATAAATGTATGTTGGCCAGTTAATAGTTTCACAGCTTTTATTCTCCCTTTCTGCAACATATAGCAATAATGCTTTAGTAGATTGGATGGAAATTTTCCTATAAAGATTTACCCTTAAAATGGAAAAACATTATTTGTCTTAACAAAACTGATTAAACCGTTCTGCTGTTTGTGGTGATAGAAAGGTTCAAGTACACCTTTCTATGTATGCTTTGCACTTCCTTTGTAAAACCCATTCTGGGCTCTGAATGACTGGCCTATGAATTCTTCCTAAGCTTCACAACCAGTGATTTGTAGTTACAGGTATTACTTTTTATATTGCAGAGACCAGGTGTCCTGGCAGCAGTAGATGCTACTGTCAACAAAGCTGTAGCAGAAAGGTTTCATATATCAGGATTTCCAACACTCAAGTACTTCCAGGATGGAGAAGAGAAATATACTTTGCCACACCTCCGAACAAAGAGTAAAATTGTTGAATGGCTCCAAAAGTAAGTGGTAGGCACCAAAGATTTATCAAGATTAACAACTAGCCACAGATGGTTACTTTTTAAAGATGTTTAAAAAGAAGTTTTTAGCAGCTCCATCTCTTTCCATTTAAGTCCTTTATTTAAAACACCCCAATTCAAACTGTGGTGTCCCACAGAAAGCTAAACAAACATGGGGTATGTTTAGCCAGGAGGTAGTTTTGTCAGTATTTTCAAAACTAAATGGGCTTGTGCTTTCAGGTAGCTTGAGAACAGCAAACACAAAAGTGAATGGTGTATGGGAGGGAGAAGGAAGGTTGCTGCCACAGTGGAAATGTATTAGCTATTCTGTACTTTTTTGCAAATCTTTCAATATATTTTATAAGCATATCAAGGATATGATGGGACAGAGCAGAGACACCCTCCTTGCTACTTTGCCTTGGAAGATATGGCCGACTTCCCTCAGATCTGGGGTTGTTTCAAAAAACCCTGGTTGTGTTTTTGTTTAAACATAGTGTTTTACAAATAATAGTTTCCTGCAGTTTGCACGAAACATAGATTGCCTCCAAAACTGAAACTTAGCAGCTGTGAGGAACAGGAACCCCACATCACATTCCTAATCCTCCAGACTATGGTTTGGAACAGGGGTGGGGAATTTCCAGACCCTGTGCCAAACTTGGCCCACCAGGGGTTCAGATTTAGCCCACAAGGTCATTTGCCCCCAAACCACCTGACTCACACCTCATGTCACATGTGGTGAAAGATGCGGGGGGGGGGGGAGCATAGAAACAGAGCTGTCAATGCACAGTCAAGAGTCTTTAAAGCTGTTCCTGATTGTGCACTGGCAAGGGAAACAGGCTTTGTCACTGTCGCTTGCCAGCCGATGGGTGGTAAAGCCAAAGTCCTGGGCATTTTAAACCATGCAGGGTGGGCTTCTGCTTTGAAGTCCCAACTTCAAAGTGTCCAATCCCTTGATGTCATTGTGACGTCAGACAGTTGACAGCTCGGCAGCCTCACCTATCTATCAGTTTGACCTGCAAGGCTAGGAATTGACAGGGATCTGGACCACAAAGCCAAAACAGATTCCCAAACAGCCCTGTAGCCTACCTTCCATGCTTGATGAGGCACCATTTAGCTGCCATGGGGACAAAGAGAGAGAGAGAGAGAGGTGCTGCTACTGCTGAGTACTGTCACAAAAATAGTCCTTACATTTAGCAATAAGTACCCAGTCCTGCTCTACTCATCACAAAAACTGCAGAATAAACAAACTCTTATTGCTTACTACAGGCTAAAGTCTGTCCACTCAATACCTTCCCTGAGGGTAGATTTTTCATGATCACAATAACCCTATTATTACTTAAGTAAAACTCTTGAGTGAGTTTTACTTTTTCAAATGAGGCTTGCCCTGTATCAATTTTTCAGAAGCCCCTATTATTAAACCACTCATATGCTTAAAACAAAAAAAGTTGTCATCCTTTGTATGGAGGTTGACATTGTCTGGCATGTCAAAAATTAGACAATTAAAAAAAACTTGGGGGCAGAGTCCTACACTGGCTACAGGGCTGCTCCCACACCACTGGTTTGGAAGACTGGAAACATTATATTTGAAGCAACCCAGTACCTTGCGTTTCACTGTGCAGCTACCCAAGAGAAAAAAATTGTCTTCCTTTTTTTTTTTTACAAGGGACTGTTAAGTGAATTTGTAAAGTTTGACAGCAGCAGGTAAACATTATTACATGTGCTTTTTGTTTTGTTTTGTACCTAGATAAATATTTGCTTTTGGGGGAAATAACATATTTTGCCCCAAACCCTAACAGGCCCACCACTTTGATGGATGTAGAAAAATGTGTTGAGCCTAAGCTTAATGCATATTGAAAACTGTGTAATTCCAAGAGGCAGGACTTACTGGTGGTGGCATTCTTGTTGATGGTTACAGATCTTATTCATTATGAAAGCTGCCAATTAGCCAAGGGCAAATTGCATCATTTTGAATCAAATGGTAAATTCATGAGTTGAAAACAGGGGAAAATACAAAAGTGTCCTTTGGGGAGAGGGTGTGTGAATTCTTAATGGTTTGTAGAAAAAAAGTTTAAATTTGCCAGGTTGGCATTAAGAGTGCATAAAAAGACTCCTTTTAGTGTTTTGAAAACTACTTGGCAGTGCTGGAATTTAAACTATATAATTGGGAAACATGTGCCTTGAGGCATATACCCTCTACTTTTTGAGCATCTGAGTTTTAATTAACAGTATTTTGCACTTTTATTATCTGTGGTTCTTGAAAGATCATTATAGTAAGTTTAATTAATTTAGCTTCACTATGGCTTTATGAAAGCGTTTCAGCTATACATACCTTAAATACTAATACGGTGAATAGTGAGAGACTCTCCAACTAGACATGGTTCCCACAGGATGTCTTATCTGTCACAGAGCTACAATTCAGTGGCTGCAAGAAACTAAGTTGCTTTTGGTGTAGTAGGAAACATGTTTAACTCCGGATATCAGGTTCTAATGGTAGCACGATGTCTGAACTCACCAAGCTGTGGTTAATCTTAACTAAGCTTTATTGAATCATAATAGGTAGTTTGAAGTTATTTTTTTATTGGGTTTGGATAAAACGACAAGCTGATGAAGATTGAAAATGCAGGGCAAAGCTTCTGATCTTCTCCTTTGCACCCACATGGGAAAAGGAAAGGAGAGTGCAAATTCCAAGGCTTCCTGTCAATCATTTCAACCCTGATAAACCATGGTATATCATGATGTCTGAATCAGTTCTAAGTAAATGAGACAGGTAACTTTTTTAATAAAACGTTTAGTTTGACAAAGTTCTTCCAAAGAAGGCTTTGGCATTTTGCGTCTATTCTTACCAGTAAAAAAAAAAAAAAAAGCTAAAACATTATTTTATTCAATCTTCAGTCCACAGGCGCCGCCTCCACCTGAACCAACTTGGGAAGAAAGGCAAACAAGTGTAATCCATCTAGCAGGAGAAGACTTCAGGGAATCTCTGAAGAAAAAGAAACACGCTCTTGTGATGTTCTATGCTCCATGTGAGTAGATGCTTATCTGAATTGCCTCTAATCATGCAAGTACATAGAGTACAGCAGAAAGAATAATAACTTTTCAGTGCTTTTACACCAAACTAGACATGAGTGCATTCTGAGAAGTATTAGTCCATTGCTCATTTAAAGGATGAGTTTTAGATATGCTCAGAAATGCGTCTCAATTCTCTGCTAATTTGGCCCTCATGATATTGATTGGGCCAGCACTGTGGGGGAGCCAACTGTATTGGAAAGGTAGGTCCAACATCAGAACTGTCTCCCTGACATTAGAGAGGGCTCCTCGATACAACCTGTGGCCTCAGGGTTGCTCTCTTCGGAGTGTAGCCTTTGTTTGTTTGAAAGAAAAATAAGAAACTGCAGGTAAGAAGCCTGTTCTGCAGCAACATGAGCCACTCTGTAGCTGAGAAGAACATATTGGTGTTCTGAAGATTTAGTATAATTACTTTAGCTTTTATGTAGAAATATGCTGAACTTCAAAATTCCTAAATGAATGTTATGGCAATGCTACCAAGCAGTTGAAATTCTAACGCTGCCTTTTAGAAACAATGAAGAGCATAATCCACAATCTGGTTAAGCCCAAATGCTTGCTGAAGCTTTGTAGTTTTAATAACTTCAGAAGGTTTTGGCTGTGCTCCATGTATGCTAGTTCTGTAGTGCACTGAATTGCACAAAAACGCTGATGGTCATGTATGCAACTTTCCCCCTGAAAATTATTTCTCCAGTACATTTACTCATAACACTCGTCTGTCCTTCCTTAGTTCTAGCAGGACCATTTTGAGGAAAGTGTTTCATGGTCTTCAGTGTCACAGCTACACCACGTGTCTAAAGCACATAGCTTCTCCCAAAGAATCATAGGAACTGTTGCTTAACGGTTCTGGGAATTATACTCAGTGAGGGGTAAACTACAGTTCCCAGAATTATTTGAAGGAAGACATATGGTTTAACTGTCTGGCATGAACATGACAATGAATTTTGAGATGAGTTGTCATAATTCAGAACTGTAAAGTGGGCTGCAGTTGGTTGGATGTGTTTCTTAAAACCTTTGAGATAAAAACTCCACTACAGATCTTAATTTAGTAATGGAAATACCTTTAATTTGATGCTATGATGAATCCTATAACTAATGTATTTACATCTGCTGTAATATTTCCTGTGCTCATGAGGCTCTGAGACTCTTAAGTTTTATTTCAGAAAAATGTACGAGTGCATGTGGTACCTTTGATATATAATGCACTCATATACACACAGCCTCTTCTTAATCAAGCACTGTATGGTGTAACTACTGAATATTTCAAATCTCTGCTTGCAGTGAGATACTTATTAGGGAAACCGAACAAATACAAATCAACATGTAGTGAGACGGTTCCTTTTCTCCACTGGTAATGTGTCTTCTGTTAAATTTGATAGATTATCGTTGTTTATCTCTTTCTCAATCACGGAGCCTCTCGGGGTTTTTATGCCTACCAATTACCACTAACTTGCTTATTTTAGTGCAGAAGGAGAACGACTAAGATGGCCCAGCAAATAATTTTCTTTTCCTATTCAGAGCCATATCCCAGGTCAGTGAAGCTCCTCAGCCAAGGCCACCATACTGTGTTCAATAAAGAGTTGCAAATGCCTTGCGTGATTAGGGTTTGTTTTTCGATCTGCTTGAACTCTTTGATGCTTTCTGAAGCCTTCGGTTTAATTAGGCGAATAGTTGGTGCAGGTATAATTGCAGCTGGCAAATCCCCACAAATAGTTGCTGAAATGTATAGCATCTTTATTTGATATCTCATGGAAGATCCCAATGGCTACTTAATAAAACTGCACCTTCCCATTCAGTCACTTTAGGAACTCCTACGATTGTCTATTATTCCCCATTTCAGACATGGGGAAATGAAATAGAAAACCTTCTGAAATAGGACGCTAAGTAGAGGAATAGATTACCCATAGCAGAAAGGGTGAAAAAGGTGAAATGGATTACAAAGTAGGATAGAGTAGGGCTCTTACTATGTGTGTCTCATGATGATAATGATAAATAATAGTCGGGTAATATAACTGGCACACTGTCAAATTTCTTCTCTGTTTCCCTTTGCAATGCCATTTCTGCATTTGGCTTTTTCATAGTACTTGAAGTTTTAACTTCTAGCTGCCCTCGTGCCTAAAACCACAGGGCAATTTATCTGCATTCATCAGAGTGCAGTCCATTTCTCAGTGCAAGAGAACTTGCACTTCACTACCCCTTGTTTGCTTCAACTGGCATTGGCCAGTTGGTGCTTAATCCATGTAAATTGGAAGACTTGTTGCACCTGCACAAAAGAGCCCAGGATACATATACCATCATCAGCATCTAATCCAATGCAGCATCACAAAGCATGTGTTGTGTTGTTGTTTTTAGAAAAAAATAATATTTATTAAATTTTCCATTTTAACAATCCAATTAAAACCACATTAAAACATTCCAAATTATGATACAATGAAAAAAGCCAAATATTCAATGCCAAATTATATATATTTTTGGTGAGCATGAGCCCGAGATTCACTGCTGCCCATGCAAGCAAATTTAAACCATGGTTTAGCATTGTATGCGAAAAGGGGAGCTATCCAACTTCCAGTGTGGTGTAGTGGTTAAGAGCGGTAGTCTCGTAATCTGGGGAACCGGGTTCGCGTCTCCGCTCCTCCACATGCAGCTGCTGGGTGACCTTGGGCCAGTCATACTTCTTTGAAGTCTCTCAGCCCCACTCACCTCACAGAGTGTTTGTTGTGGGGGAGGAAGGGAAAGGAGAATGTTAGCCGCTTTGAGACTCCTTAAAGGGAGTGAAAGGCGGGATATCAAATCCAAACTCTTCTTCTTCTTCTTCTATCTCATATTTGAACAGTAGCACTTGCCTGCATCAAGAATGTAATGAATGATAGCACACCAGAACAACACAACACATGGGCAGCAGTGAATCTTGGGCTCATGATCACCAAAAATATATGCTCTCCCCTCTGACATGGCTGTGAAGAAGTGATTGAAGGCTTTCACTTCCAGTTTTAAAATGGCCAGAATTCCTCATTACATTTGAACTCATAGGATGAAACAGTGGTTTATGATCCTAATTTATTAACAAACCATGGTTTAAACCGACCAGCGTTCCCCCAAGTTCTGATGAAACAAGTAATTCTAGTTAGTAGAATATTGGAAGTGAAAGCCATAAGATAAGAGGGGAGGGAGGCATGCATTCATTTCCAGAAGACCATGTAAGAGCAGCTTTGCTAGATCAGACTAAAATCCCACCTAGCCTAGCACCTTGTTATCACAGTGGCCAATCAGATGCTGATGGGAAGCATGAAAACAAGACCAGAAAGAAGCAGCACTCTAGTATTTATTATTATTATTATTATTATTATTATTATTATTAATGGAAAAATCCGAGGGCTCCCTTGGGCAAAAACAAAGACACCAACCAGGATAACTTGGAGCAAAACAGCAGCCTGTAGGCTTGGCCTTTATTGAACTGTTGCAACAGGGTGCTCCCCTCACTTGCAGGAGAGAGGAAGGACACAGAAAAATAGTGTGCAAGGTCTTATAAAGACTTTTGAAATTCCCATCCTGTAGATCAAGCCCACCCCCAGAAACATCATGCATACATCACAGAAAGGAGGGGTTGAGGGAGGAGTTGTGGTGGTAACCTGAGTGTCCTGTCACCTGGCTGGTTCCCCCTTTCCCCCTCCCCATGAGTACTTTCCAGGTGACAGAGGGGAGTTTGCAGTTTCCTGCCCCCAGAGGGAAGAGCTGATTATTGTCCTTTGTTCCAGTCTGTGCTGAATCCACTCCCATATGCAAGTTCTTTGTGATCTTGATGGTCTTCTGTCTAGGACCATCAGGGTTGGCATAGCAACTGGGCAGGGCTCCTGTGGATGTGCTGGTATGCTGAAGGGATTATGGCTGCCCTGTATCAAACCTTCCCCATTTTGTAGTCCTTCCTTCATGGAGTAAAATAAAAGTGGAACAGTGCAAATCCGATGTATGGTTGATTTTCTATGAATTTATAGAGAAAGCGTAGCGTATGTAGTGTGTGAGTGTGAGTGTGTGTGAAGTTTGTACAAACTGAATGATTGGGGGGGTTTCCTGCTACATTATTATTATTATTATTATTATTATTATTATTATTATTATTTAGAAAGAGAAACTGTCTACGACAGGGGCCCAACTCTTATTAGTAAGCATGAATCACTGCAACTCCCTTCTTAGAGAAGTTAGACTGACTCCCTCCTTGCTGTCCTGCTGACTGTGAATACTTCCTTATTCCAATAGGCCTTTTATTGTAATTATTGGTATGTTTTAAACAGATTTTATATATGTATATCGTTTTAATTCTATGTTTAATAGTATTTTGATTATTGATTTTCCCATGTTTTTAGCAGTTCTTGTTTTTATCTGTAAGCTGCCTTGAGGCGGGGAATAAATAAATTATTAATAATAATAATAATAATCTTAGGAGTAATACAGGTTTCGTTTTACTTTTAAATTTTGTTGTTACCTGCATGAAAAGGATTTCAGTTAGTTACTTGACTATCTAATGAGACAAAAATGGTGTTTTTAAATAACTGTCAGATACCATACATAATTATGTACCAGTCTTTATTATGGATATATAGCCTTTCCACATGCTACTTTAAACATAATTAAACCATAGTTTAAAGGTGAATGCGCAGCCTTCTGGCTCACACTGCTGAAATCACAGGCACCTCACTTCTCCCCCGCTCCTCCTGCTGCTATGGTTGCAAACCTTGGTTATACCTCAGGGTATGTTGGGAGAGGAACAAACCATAACTCTGGTTTGAATAAAACACTAAGCCAGACCATAATTTAGCACCCAGTGCAGCAGGAGCAGGGGATGGGCAAAGCACCCACAGTTGTAGCACTGTGCAACAGCATATTCATTCACCTTTAAATCATGGATTTAGCTCAGTTGTGGTTTGTGACATACAAACCAAGCCATTGACTAGATGCAAAGGAGAGCAGCAAAGCTTCTGCACTGTTGATAGCTCTGAGGAAGGGAGAACTCTGAAAGCGTCCACTTCTCCTTACATGGATAAGAAAAGCTGCACCTCTTTAATTCTTCCTTTTATTTAAGGACAGGGTAAGCAGGGAATCCTGTAAGCAGGAGTCATTAGCAGTAGTCCAGGAGTGGGGAGCCTGTGGTTCACCATATGTTTCTGGACTGCAGCTCACCCCTGATCACTGGACATGCTAGCAGGGCCTGTGGGGAGATGGACTCCAAAAACATCGGGGGGATTGCAGGTTTCCCATTTCTGCTCTACTCCAATTACAATAATAGTTATATTCCCTAGATTTTTTTTAAGCCAAAGAACAAAAGTGCTTTCTATTAGTAGAAAGAAGAAAGAAACAAGAAGACAAAAGTTTGCCTTTCATCCAAATGCTGCATAAGGATGGCAATTGCCAATATTATTAACTTTTTGAATGGCTTCAATTTGCAGACCTCTACAGGGTGCATGGAATTGATGTTTCTTGTAGATGATTTGCAGCACAAAGCTGATATCCAGTTCGCTTTATTAATCATAAGAGAAAATTTCAGTTAACTTGAAATAATGATAGTTGGCTTATGAAACCCCTTTAAGAGGATAATTGCAGCCATGATCTATGAGCACTAGATGGAGGGCACCAGAACCTACCCCCTTTACTCCCCTTCTGTTGGCTGCATTTGTATTGAACCAATTAATGCTAAACAACTGCTGTGTTTGTTCCTGAGATAATGATTATCTTTCCCTGCTTTTCAGAAAGCTTTCTTTTTCCAAATTACAAAATTGGACATGTTAAGATATGAATGTTCTGCTTTTTGTTACCTTTCATAGACCCCCTGGAGAGTCTCAGAATACTGTGATGGGGTGTTGTTAGCAGAATAATGTGCCTCAGGTTTTTAAATTGATTGTTTCTTTATGTAATTTTCTTGCTGCTATAAAGGTACACCTTGGTACCATTGCAAAGTAGCTGTCATGTGCCTCAATACAAGTCCCATTCAGAAGCTCTTGGGGCAACTTTCCCCAATTGATAGTTTTTTTTCCTATCCCAAAGTATTCCGAGGCTGCCTCAGCTCCTGGCAACCAGCAGCTCCTGGCCAGCCATGAAAACAACATTCACTGGAGGAGCTTGTAGCCACGACTGCTGCAACAAACAGCTGTGCACACCTTTGGGAGGCAGAGATGCGAGAGGGCATCAGAACAGGGAGGGAAGGAAAGAAGGACAGAGGCCAGTGTTGCCTGCGGCACCCCTGACCATCATTCAAGGCACCCCAGGGTGTCACGGCACACTGGTTGAAAACCGCTGGTCTAACCAGATCAGTAGCTGTGTATGGGCCTCTGTATGGACTGCTTGGTTCACACCAAAAGCTATGTGTTTGGTGGAGCTGGAGGGACATGTGCAGTTGGAGTGCCTGCTCACTGTTTCATCTAAGACAGAGTCAATTGTAGATGTCTCTGCCTATAGTTTGTTTCTTTGGATATTGGTGATGGACAGAATTTGCTTTCAGTGACAATTGGTTTGTCCTTAATGGAGCAAACACATCTGGAGGGCATGAGGTTGGTAAAAGTTGGTACACTTTTTCTTTCATTACAGATGGACCCGTGAAATGATTTCCAGCTAGTACAGTCACTATTTAATCCTTGTTCTTCTTGCTCACATATATTAATTAGTACTTGGGGAGCTGCCCTTGAAAATACTTGTTTCAACATTACTCCTACTCCAAAAGTTATGAGTCAGTTTAATAGACTTGAACACACTAGCAAGGCAAGAAGTGTGGCTAGAAAGCAACTGTGACACTAAAACCTAAAGATAAATTTGTCAGGTTTTGCACTCATAAAACCTTTTAGTTCTTGTACAACAGGATTTTTGCTTTAAATATTTAATAACCTTAAAATGTTGCATGTGATTTAATTACCTAAAAGGAGATTACCTTTAGTATGCACCTACGTCAGCTTTTTTTTTTTAAATGTTTTTGTCTTTAAATGTTTTTTGCTTTTGCTTTTTCTTTTTTTTTTAAATGATATTTATTGAGAATTTTAAGATTACAAAGAAACAAAGAAAAAAGAAGGAAAAAACAAGTAACAATTAAACAATAAAAATCAATAAAAATCAAGGTCAAAAAGAAAAAGCAAAACACATAATACATCAAAATCAAAAAGCAAAAATAAACAAAAAATTTAAAAACAGATCCAATATTCCCAAATCCTTAACTGTCATTACCTTATTTCATCGACCTCCTCACACCTCCCTTTTTTGTATTCTAGTTGTTAATTATCTCAGCAAATCCTTTCCATCTTTCATAATATTCTGTCATTAAATTACCTTAATCTATTTTAACCTTATCTTACCATAAAAAACCCTAAAACTTAAAACTTAAATCTTATTTATACCAATTTCTCATAACCATAACATATTCTTACATAATTCTTTTTAAAATTTCTGCTAAAGCCAAATAATTTCGTTCCAACATTTTTCTAATACTCATTAATTTTACAAAACTTTCCTAAATAATTTTTTAAAAACTTTCTTCCAATCTTCATCCAACGTCTCTTCCTCCTGGTCTCGGGTTTTGTCAGTCCTTTCTATCCCATCCATCTAGTTCATCAACCTGGTAACCTTATGTCCGAGGCTCTTAAATCTCTTCCATGTCCCTTCCGCAGGTCTTCTTCATATTTATACCTGTACTTTACTTTGTCTTCTGCTCCTTTCACTCGTGGAGACTCCAGCTTGACAATATTTTTGTCCCTTCTCGACAGATCAGCCCCTTTTCCATAGTCAACACTGAACTCCATGTGGTATTTAAAAGCATGTTTCAAGGTCCCTCCAAAGTTAAGGGCCCCCACAACTCCGAACTCCTCCCGGCCCAAAGCCAGACTTGAAAGGTCAAAACATCCCTGCATAGGGGGGTCTATCCAGCCCCCCATCTCCAAGCCAAACAAGACTCTATCTCTCCAAATCTGGATTTTTCCAGGTTCATTCGTCAAATCCAACAACTCATGTTCCTGCTGGGCCACAATTCCCTCCATCTCTGCCTCCCGAGGTCCAGCAACAACCTCCTCCCTCATCTGATCTGTCAGAGCACACTCCTGGATTAATTCCTGAGTGGGTTCTATATAGGTACCCACTGCCTGTCCAAAATTTCTGATCGCAACAGTCATCAAATCCGTCTTCTCATGTAACTGTTCCAATAAAGCACTTGTCTTGCAGAAGGCAAGCACCAGAGCCTCCGAGTACATTCTTGTACAAGGTCAGAGTCTGGTCCCACGATCTTAATCTATTGCAGCTGCAAAGCTCCCCAGTTCAGATTTAATAACAGTTTCGCAAGCTCCCTCTAGGGGAAAAAGCTTCTATTTGTATCCATCTCTTTTTTTTTTTTTTAAAGCAGATCTAACAACAAAGTTTCCTTTTTCAGATATTTTGTCAATATTTTGTTCCTTTTAGATGCGAAGGGGAACAATGGAATCAATATGTTTCTCTTCTTTTAACTATCTGTCAAAAACGTTTGTCTATAGTCAATGAACTTCCCGAGGACGTCTGTCCTGACACCCCGCTCCCAGGTTCAAGACGGTGGAAAATTACTTTTCTTTACACTCTCTCCTGCAAGTTTAAACCATCCGGAAAAAATCCCCCCTCTTCTCCTGCTTCCGAAGGGGGGTCAGTAATTTTAAATGATGAAAATTGATCCTTTACAGACAACTTTCTAAACTCTAGCTTGCCGTGTCTTTGCTTTAATCTATCTACAAAAGTGGAAGGCGGACTTCCTGTTTAGACCTTCCTGCTTCAGTGCCAAATTAAAAGAGATTTCTTAATCCAGTTTTCCGTTCTACTCACGGGCAGTTATTTAAAATCCAATTGTCCACAGGAAAAAGTCAGCGCTCTCCGGCAACAGCAATGCGGCTTCACTCCGTGAAAGAAGCAGTCGATTCGAAGCACCGCGCCACTCACCCCACGTCGCTCCGGATCCCCGAAACCGGGGTTCCCCGCGAGTAGGGGGGGCACAAAGGTGCCAGCCGAATCCCACGTCTTTTTCTTTTTCTTTTTTTATTGAGCTGCTGTACTGTTTTTTTATTGTATCTTGTTTTTGTTTTTTTCTCTATTTTTTTCTTTATATTTGAAGTATCGTAATTTCTTTAATTGTTCTTTTTATTTCTTTCTTGTAATTGTTAAACTTTAATAAATATTATTATTATAAAAAAAAAAAAGCTTTGAAATATATGAATGCCTCTCTTTGGCAGACAGTTTAGATTCAGCAATGGAAGGACACCATTTACCCCTGAATGATTCACTTCTCCATTAACATGTTCCTGCTGCCAGATAATTATCAGGCCACTAGATTTTAAAAGTGTTAGGTTTCAGCATATTGATACAAATTCTGATTCATGGTTGTGAGTACAGAGCCCTAGTGACTCACCTTAAATGATATGGGGTTTGAGGCTTGCTCACAAAAGCATATTGCTTCCACGACAATACCTGCTTTTAATGTCATCATTGTGGAGCAGAATTTAGTTCCACCTAGAACCTTAGAGCTGGGGGCAGCCCAAAATGTTTCAGCACCAGAAGCAAAATGCCCCCTGCCACCCCCATGATGGAGGGAGCATAAGGCTCTGCCGGGGGTGGGGGTGGGCTTCCTTCCTGAAACACCCTTCCTGCCCAGCAGCAAAGCACATCCACTTTTGCTGACTTGGCAAGAGGGGAGGTGCTCCACAAAGCTTTGTCACCAGTGTCTCTCCTCCTCTAGGGGCAACGGAGACTGGCAGCAAAGCTGGGTGGCAGAATGCTGTCCCACACAATTTTTAGTTCCCTGCTCCATAGAGTAAAGGGAAGTGTTTTTCCCCCCTAATCATGCTTGACTCAGGAGAATAGTCAAATGGGATTTTGGAAAATGCACCAATACTGCAAAGTCCAATTATTGCAAAATAAATATATTTAAAATGGGGAACTTCCTTTTTTTAAAAAACACCAAAACTCTACCAGCTTTATGGAACCAGAATCATAAAATTGGCAAGCTCTTATTTATTTATTTATTTATTTATTTATTTATTTATTTATATATTATTTGATGAAAATAATGATTTTTTCCTATTTAAATGTTTGCGGTAAAGTTGATTAATATAGAATATAGAGAGCCTTAATAGTGCATCTCCTAGGTTGTAGATTCTCAACCTTCAAATATATATTTATTGTTTGCTGTGATATTCTTGTCCTCTTGTGGCAGACATGTATATTACTGGTAGACATGTCTAATATACACAATATTTTTTAATGTCTACCAGCAAAGTACATGTCTGCCACATATATTTTACAAAATCAGTGAAATGAATGCTCTTTGGCGCAAGCACCTATTAGTTCTTGTAAACACTTTGACTAGCAGGTAGATGCTTAATGATTTACTGTCTCTGAATTAGTCAGACTTTTCTTTGATGCTCATGCTTGGCTTTTTCCAGGAAAAAACCCTTCTGCTTTTTTTCAGAAGAAAATTTCTGTAACATTTTAATATAACATCAAGTACAACCTCATTTATGTAAGTCACTAGGAAGGCATATACAGATGACTGATGATAATGCCCTGCAGTTGGCCATGACTTCCCAAGGCATCTGGTTAGGAACTGAGAGAACAAAATGATGGAGTAGCTGAGCCTTTGATCCGATCCAGCAGCGTTCTTGTTATGTTCTTAGAATCAATGCGTCTCAATCTACCTTTGGAATTCATGTTGGATGGTTCATGTAAGTGACTCCTATGCAAAGTGGTGCTAAAAAGTTAATTTTAAAAGCTACATGGAGCTGTGAGTGTGTTCACAAAGGAAGTTTACCTCTGGATTGCTGCTGGGTCTGCCTCCATTCTTGTAGAGTTTGTACCTGACTGGAAGCAGCTTTGTGAGAAATCCTTTTATAGGTTAGGGACAGCCGCACTTCGCTCCTACAGTGGTAGTGCAGACAGTATGGAAATTAAGTGTTTTGCTGCTGACATTACTGTTTCAAGAGAGTAAATGCAAAATGTCCTAAGCTTCAGAGTAATATTTGTGCATCAGTGTTCTAGAATGCAGCAATAAACCTGGGGGGGGGGGGGATACACTGTGGCAAGATAAATTACAGTTGTGTGAGGGGTGAGTTTAGGGAAGCAGCTGGCTATAGCTCTCCTGACATACCAAACAGTGATTCTTTTGCTACTTGGGAACGATAACAAAAGCATGGCCCTGTCCATTTGCAGAAGCAATCCTCATCTGCATTGTTCAATGAGATGACTTCACAACATTGTTTGGGTAGACTTGCTATTTGAAAAAATACATTTGGGCATTTAATGTAGTTCAATTTGTCTGCAGCCACAGAACTGCCATGTGCTGTAGGCTGTACTATAGCAGGAAAAAAGGATCTCAGCTGTAGAATGCCATCTCACTGCAAGTAGGGTATGCAACCTGTTGGTATGCAGACTAATCTTTTGAAGTATGGTCCTCCTTATTTATTCTTCCCCATCTATTTTTTTTCCTTAGCAATTTGCACAACATAGGTTTCTTTTACTCCCATCTGCTTCCTGTTCAGAGAGTATTCTTGGTTTCAAAAGGCACTTCCTTTTGCCTCCTTTTAAACCCTTGTACTGTACTCTTCCTTTTTGACGTTTTTGGTTGGCCTTCTTAAAATATGCAAACCATCTGTGCTTTTATATCCTGATCTTAAACAGCCCCTACTCCAGATTTGTACTTCTTAAATTCGTCCTTCAGCCTATAATTAATCATCTTCCATGTAAATTTTAAACCTGTCATTTTAATGAGGGGAGCCTCTCTTGGCTATATCAAATCCAGTTGTCTAGTGCTTACTGCAAACCAGCCATGAACATTGCTAGCGTACCACACAGGGCCCTGCCCTTGAAACTTACATGAAAGTCTTCATAATATCCAGGCCTCCTTTATGTCAATGCTTATATCAAGCCAAATGGGCACTCCAGATGTTCACTTGTTTATATTTTAGATTTTTCTATCATACGTAATCTATAATTCTGTCCAAAAATGTAGTTTTTTACATGTTTTCATTTCTTGTACTGTTAATTTTAGTTATTAATTTTAACTGTTTTTATTATTTCTTGTAAACTGTTTATGTTTTACTACAATAAAGAGATATATAAATGTTAAATTAAACAAAAAAGGGTGGCTCTGATCGCCTGATCCCACAAGCAACTGGACAGCTGCATTATACATGTTCTGAAGTCTTCCAAGCTATCTTTAAAGACATCCCTGTACTTGGGCACATTACTTGTAGAGTAGAAGCTGGATTGGAGTTTATTAGTAGATCTCTTGAGTGATTTGTAATGGATTGACAAGGGCTTTCAACTCCCTGCCTATCAGTAGCAACACAAAAGGGCTTCTTCTCTCCCACTCTGGTTGCTGAAAGAAAGGCTTGGGGGAAAACCAGGAGTAGATTTTTGTGTGGAAGGATTTATGAGCTTGTTCTGAAACTGATCACAAATTCCTGGGCTGAGCATGTGCTTAGCCAAGTGGTTGTATGGTATTTTGCACCTTGCTCTGATTGGTAAATCTCAGGGTTCAAGCTTCTCCCCCCCCCCCCAGTAGGTCCCACAAGCATGGCCTGTCCACTCCTGTTACAGAGCATTTCTCTTTTGGAAATTAAAATCTTTGCAAATGTATTAATAGATTAAAAATGTGATAGTGGGCGTGACGTGGGTGTGGAGAAAATGAGGATGTGAAAATTTAATCCCTAATCCTCTTGTCAGCCTGCCTGTCTTTTAAATAGAATTAAAGTCTGAATTGGGTTTTATCCAGTTTTCTGGACTTGGCAACCCTTGTCAGTTGTAACAGATGAAGTTCTACTGTTCCATTCAATGAGCTTCTTCCCATATCTTTTTTTTCTGATGACTTCTTAATTCCTTGAGAATTCAACACAGGATTCACATCTGTTCTGTTTGGAGAGAGGTTGAAAGCCCAGTAAAAATGCCCCATTGGGCATAGAAGTTGTGTGGGTACATAAAAACTCATATGTTGACATTTTGACTTCACATTCGGATGATGTGGTAAAGTGGAAAAAATACCTTTGGCTAAAGGTATAGTTATTGTAAAGATAGATCCTGTTGCACTTGAATAAATTAGCACAATTTTAACATATGAGGGGAAGAAAAGGGTGTAGCATTGCAGAAGTGGCTGTTAAAAGATGACTGCTGTCGGACTTCCGGGGTGGCGCCGTCGGTAATGGCGGATTCCCTCTGACTCGGAGGGGACCGGCTCTGCGGAAATCGGGTCTGTACCGCTACGGCGAAGTGGAGACCCTTTAAAAATCACAGGCGGGTGAAGCCTGTGACCGTGGGACTCGGCGGGCATCTTTTGCGCCCCCCCAATTTGCAAAGGAGCCCGATTACGGGTTCCGGAGTGAAGCAGGGAAGCGGCGCGGTGCTGTGAGTCAACTGCTTCTTCCGTGGAGCGAAGCCGCACAGCCGTTACCGGAGAGCGCTACCTTTTTCCTGTGACAATTTGGCTACAAAACAACGATCCGTGAGTAGGCTAATTTGGGAATTAAAGGAGAACAAAGAATAAAGAAGTAATTTGATACCGAAGCGGAGAGGCATAAACAGGAAGTCTGCCTTCCGCTCTTTGTAAATAGAGTAAAGCAATGAACTGGCAAGCTAAAACCTTGAAAGACGATTGTAAAGGACTATAATTCTATCATCAAAACAAGCAATTTCCCCCCTTGATTGCAGGAGAGGAGGGGGGAAAGGTTTGAACTGTATTTCCCTGCAAAAAGAGAGAAAAGGAAGCTAAAATCCACCGCTTAAGCCCTGGGAACGGGCTGCCAATGAACAGTAAGAATGCCGTACTGTGAAATGCGCTATTGGTGAAAGTACTTTCTGACAGCTAACTCTGCAAGTGAGATACAAGTGAGATACAATATTTCTGGCTGGCTTCTCCTGGTTTCAAAGTAACTGGAAAATAACTGAAAATTGAAACTGTCGTCTATTTTATGAACTGCGGGGATTAAATGAAAAAAGGTTATTTACTTTAAGGTAACAATTTCGGACTGCTATTGTGTCCCCTTAGAGGAAGTTTGAAACTGTTACAATAATAACTGGGCCAGGGGAATTTTCCACTTCAAAACAAATCCTGATCGTGGGACTGACCTTGGACTCTATCTAGACTGTTATGGCAAATGGAAAGGAGAAAATAGAGTTGCTTCAGGAAAGAACAACGAGGTCTGGTAGATCATTTCGCCCAGACGTTGGGCTGCAGCGAAGAGCATCAACATCTGGCCCTTCTGGCCCTTCTAGCTTACCAACAGGGGCTGTATTGGCACAAACTAAACCCAAAGGAATGGCATCCGAAGATGTTTTAGCTCAGGCACTGGGTAAAATTAATGAATCTCTGGAAAAAATAAGTAAACAAGTAGCTGAAGCATCAGTTAAAATTGACCAAAACACCACAAGTATTAACAATTTGGGACAGAAGGTAAATACTAACACAGAAACCATTGAGAAATTACTACAGGAATCTACTTCGACCTGAAAGACAGTTGAAGAAGCAAAGGAAATAGCAATTGCTGTAGAAGAAAGGATACCACCGATACACAAGCAACTTGAAGACCACTGGTTAATATTGTCTACGATTGAATTGAAGGAGAAACAAATGAATTTGAGGATCAGGGCCGTACCTGAACTTGAGAAAGACTACTTGGCTGACTTTCTTACCCAGGAATTTGCAGACTTTTGGAATTCAGACTTGGAAAAGGACAACTTTAAGATAGTGAGCGCTTTTAGGCTTGGAAGAGGAGGGAAGAAGAACAGGGTGAGAGACTGTTTGATCACCCTCCGAACAAAAGAGGAGAGAGACAAAATCTTGAGTCTGCACTTTCAGAAGACTTTGGAAATACATCAGTCAAAGGTGGAGATATTTAAGGACATTCCGAAATATCTTTTGGACCTTAGATCCAAATATAGAGATTTGGCTGCCCTGCTGAGAAGCAACAAAATTATCTTTAGGTGGGAATTCCCCCAAGGCCTTTCCTTTAGTTTCAAAGGAAGAAAGATAAAAATAAGATCAGAGGACGACAAAGAAAGATTTTTGAGAGATCACGGAGAAGACCTGCAGAAAGAAGCTGGAGAAGAGTCAAGAATACTAGAAAGAGGGAGAAGAGTCGGTGGAAGAAGATTGGAAGAAATTTAAAGACTATTTACAGAAATACTGCAAAATTAATGAATGTTAGAATGATGTCAGAATGAAATTAAGTGGTCTTAGCAACAATGTTATAAAGGTGTATGTACAAATGGTGTTAACAGATGAGAATCTAAAGTTATAATATGTTAAGTTAAAGGATTAAGATAAAAACAAAGAGGGAAAGGAATTGCTGAATTAACTAATAGAACTGGAATACAAAAAAGGGAGGTGTGAGGAAGCCAGGGAAGTAAGGAAATGAAATGTAAATTATGGAAAGATCGATGTGTTTTTTTTTTAAGTGTTTTTTATCTTTTTTTCTGTATTTTGTATTTTGTATTTTTTGTATTTTTCCTTTTCTTTTTATCTATGTAATGTTTTTTCTTTGAAACTTTAATAAATATCATTAAAAAAAATAAAATAAAAGATGACTGCTGTGTATGAAAACAATGGCTGGAGACATGTTTTTTTTTTCCACTTCAAGAAGTTGAAGGTGCCATGGCATAAGTATGTATATTCATTCTTAGCTCTGATAAACATGCTTCAGTCTCAAAAATCTGCAGTAGTTGTTCTATGGGATATAAGAAGTACATGTATATACCAAGTACAGTAATGCATCTAGCATCCTTCCTTTGTCTTTCCTAGAATCTATTGTCTGTCACCAACCTTAGTCATTCATTCTACATTATAGAGACAGCTCCTGCAAAATGTTTGTCTGTCACTAGGAAAACAGAAACAAATTACTGTTGTCTGAACTTCTGTTCATAGTTATTTTGAATCAATGTCATCTTTTGGAGATGTCTGTGATGAGTCAGAATATTGCACAGCGTGAAACATATAGCAGGTAAACATGGTAGGATCATCAAGCAATTCTACACATTGATTGGTATTGGATTTTCAGATTGGATTTTCAGTAAGATGTTCAGAAAATCTCACAATAGCAAAACACCTAGCAGTTGAATCTTTGTGCATTAAAATGTGCAAGTTGCTTCTTTAAATGTTATTCTTCTAGTGAGCATGGTTGTAATTTGCTTTGCTTCATAATACACCATGAGGTCTAAACAGTTAAAACCTATGAAGATTATTTATAAATGAGTATTTCTGAAGCATTATTGAGTAGCCTGAACTAGCGTAATAGTTCCTCTCGCCATATGAAAGCTAGCTTATGGTTAAGCCTTTGTGCCCAGGAGCCTATAAATTTAATTTGTGGCATGTCACCTCATACAAACAAGGAAAACATCCCTTTTCAGATCAAATGGTATATGTACTGAAAATCTAGAGGTGGTAAAATTTTGGTATTTTTGAATGCTCCCTGGTTCCTCTGAAGTGAGTGTTTTACATGGAAGAGCATTCAGGAACACAGTCCTTCACTTCAGGCTGCAAGTGATAAAGTATCAAATTCTACCACCTCAAGTCTACATACCAGAGCTCATAGAATGGCTCTGTCAGTTGAGCATCCAATTTTCTGCTATATATTATAATGTGCAAAAGAGCCTTTTTCCCTTTGGCTAATCTGTGAAGCAGCTTCCTGGCAGTCTAGCCTGCTTCCCAGCCCTACTGCTCAAGAATTCAGGGGTTTTGCTGTTTAGGTTCCAATGTCTAAGCATTGATAAAGACTCGCTTCAGCTGTCATTTTCCTTTATTATGTGACTTCTGAGAGGAGTTCTGTCAATTCACGCTTGTTTCACCTTCTTTAGTATATTAATGCCCTAGCAGAACCATTAAGGAGAGTGAAATGAATTAATTGAAATAGTGCTGCCTCTTACTGGGTGTCACCTCAGTGCACAATTACTGTTCAAAGAGAAGGGCTTGAAAAGACGAGAAGCCTTTTTTGTGTCACTCATTGTCCATCTGCGAATAGGTAAAACTAGTCTCCATAAACATAGTCTACTGTTCAGTTTCTGTCTGATCAGGCCTGTTTTGTTCTGTGCTGACCGAGAGGGGAAGAGTGCCACCTATATGTGCATGTGGCACAGCTAACAACAGTAAAAGCAACATTTCACAATCCGCTGCTGTTAAGCTGGGGAGGCACTCAGTTGGGCAGCAAGTTCTTTCATTATAGAGAGGTGGGTCTTAATTGATGTTTGGCTCCTGAGCCAGTTTTAGAGAGTGTATAGAAGCAAAATGAAATAGAAGTGGTACCTTACGTACCAGACGTTTTACCTTCTGTACACAGAGATCAAGGGCTGCCAGGAGAAGGATGCAAAGACACTTGTATAGGTCTAGCTGATAGAAACAGGGAGATTTTAAAGCAGCAAAGGAGGAGAAGCTGTAGCAGTGAAAGCTGTAGGGAACCTAGTCAAGGAAGGAGAAGCACTGGCAAGAGGGACAACTGCTGTAGTCTACTTATGTGAAAGTTGCTTAGAATAAATGTGATGCAAAGCCTTTGAATTAGGAGACTGAAGAAGAGGGCACAGCCCTCCTTTAAAGAAGAACTATTTGGTTTTCAATTCACATTTCTCTCACTCAAAAGCAATGGCTGTGGTTTCCTCTTTGTTTCCAGCCTTAGGTTTCTATTTATTTTTTTGTAAATAGAATCTGACGTACTTGTGTGGTGTCCTTTGGTTCTGTGGTATGATTGACTGTTCAAATTCAAGATAGCTGTGATAAAAACAAAAGGTTGATGATTGTAGAGAAGCTAGGAACAGATGGTCATAAACTCCAGCACATGGGGCAAGTACAATAGGACAAGGCAATTACCTCCAGTCTAGAAGATATTGCAATGTGGGTAGGAAGATTGCACGGGCATCGCCATCTTTCCCAAGCACCAAGGGGAAGCGTGTGCCAGATTTCCCAAACTTCTCACTTTACCCCTCACATCTTCTATAACAAATGTAATGTACAGTTCATAGGTTGGTACTACTAGGCAATGCTGATGAAATAACCCTAGGATATTTCAGTGAATTAAAATGATGTGAAATTGCACACTTGGTGGCTTTGTGTTTTGGGCCAGCTTCATACATTTAGCTGAATGGTAATATCCTTAATGTAGTGGGGTGGAGACCACAGTTCCAGGTATGTGCAAGCTGAGACCATGAAAATATGCAATGTGTGGGCTGTTATCGGTGATCCTTCCACCCCAGTGTAAGATAACGCGTGTATGAACACATGACCCAGTGGTGATGCCCACTCAAGTGGAATCAGATTTGCACACTCCCAAAGCCTCACTTGCCACCATGTGCAGCTAGACTGAATATCTAAGAATATCTAAACTAATTTGATGATTAATGTTGTTTTTCCTCTTAATCTACAGGGTGCCCACACTGTAAAAACTCCATCCCCCATTTCACAACAGCTGCAGAACTATTTAAAGAAGATCGAAAGGTAATCCCATTTTGGATTGTTTCTAAGGTGTTATGTAGAACATCACAGCCATCCTTTTCTGCTAACAACTTTTATCCAGATTTTAAAATGGTGAAATGCTGGGCTTGTGCTTTAAAGCAGTGACAAAACAACTGAATACATTAATCTATCATCTAAAGTGAAGGCAGTGAGCCAGGGGTGGATAACCTGTGGCCCTCCAGATGTTGATGGGCTCCAACTTCCATCAGCCCTAGCCAAAATATGCAGTGGTCAGGGATGATGGGAGTTATCATCCAGCAACATCTGGAGGGCCATAGGTTCCCCATCCCTGCAGTAAGCTAACAAATTCCACTCATTTCTCCTAATTTGTTGTTTAAATAAATGTGGTTTAGTTCATGTTACTCTCCCATGATATACTACTTTCTCTCTCTCTCTTCAGTCTCAACTTGAGACATACAGTTCATTTCAAACTCAAAGGCCAAGATTCAAAGAAGGGAAATACGACACCTGAGAAACTCTGGAGCTTCGCTTCCTGCTGTTAGTGCAGCTGATCCTGCTGCTGAAAGAGACCACCTGCTTTTCAGGTTGTCCTTATTAATCAGTGGACCTTCCATGGCTTGATGCAGAATTGGCTCAATATGTACAGGCTTTCTCAGATAACTCTTCAGGATGGGGGGAATCTCACTCTCCACCCAAAAAACCCCCTGTCTTCTAGCACATAATTCAGTGCCTTATTCAGTGGCCCTGCTAACTTAAGTTTCGAGAGAGAGGTAAAAGGCCTCCAGGCGTTCATTTTAGAGCTCAGATAACTGTAGATTCCCCTGATCAAGATTGTGGATGCTCCCCATCCTGACTGAGCAGCTGCTTATATGCCTTCTATTAAGCCCTCTAATTTTAGTTTTTAGCTATTCTTTTACTACCTTATAGGGTAGTAACAACTTTGTTTGTTGATCACGTAACTAGAAGTTTTACTGAGGCCAGTAAAAAAAACCAAAAACCCCACTCAGGCAAACTTTGCAAAGAGTTGTTTAAAAGGGCAGGAATTGTTTAAAAGGAACAAAAAAAGATTGCGAGGAAGTACTCTAGCAGGTACACTTTCCTCCCCCAAGACTTTATATTAAATGCAGATTAGATGCATAGCATTTTGCTACCAGAGATAGGAGCTGAACTAGAGCAGGACTCGTAACTGCAGCAATATAGGCTGAGAGAAGGAACTGGACATCACAGCTTACCCCTTCAGTAGCAAGAAACGCAAAGAACAAGTTGCAGTGAATCCACTTCTCTCCTACTTTTCATGAGGTTTTTTAGGAGGAGAAAAGCTGCTCCCAAGATGCAACTCCCTGTCTATGGGCTGTGCCTCAGAAGGCATGCTTCCTAGTTGTGCTGCGGAGCCAACACCTCCTCACACAAATAATGGTGGGTGGGGTGCACCTGGAAATGATTTCCTCTGCCTGGGGAGTCAAGTGTTAAGTTTATGAACCCAAAGAGAACATTTGGATAGATGGGTGGATGGATGGATTGGACTCCTGTGAAAGGCTCTTTACTATCTGAGGAGGGGAAGAGAGAGGGAGAAAACGGATTGTGTTAATTGATATATTGAAAAAATGAAACATGGCTGTCTTACTTTTTAAAGAATGTTTTGATTGGCTGATATTTACTTTGTGGGTCTGCTTCTTGACTAAGATACTGTAGAATGAATAAACGAATAAGGTCCTGACCCTTTTAGTGTGCACCCAGCTTCCCCCTGCCCACACCATCAGTGCTAAGCAATGCATCTACTGCACCTTTATTAATGAATGAGGGAATCCTTTCCTATGCATCACCTTGAAGCAATTTCTAAATAAACAAAACCATTTATTCCTTCAAATAAAGCCTTCCACACATGAGATGCTATTTCCCCCATGGCTGCTATGTGTGTTTGTGTGTGAATACCACAAACTTGGGGAGAGGGAACTATGTGGGTCATTATCAACCAATGAGATCCCTGCCAGGATGTCTGTGTGCTTAATATCAAAGAATGCTGCTAAACAGATGGGTGAAATTCCACATGCTCAATCCTTCCGTTGGGTAAAATGTCTGATTGTTCAAAAACTGCTGAAGATTGAGAGAGGGTCTTTTAGCCCTCGAGATGATGATTGATGGATGGAACCCTTATTTCAGCCAGTGGTAGTTAACAGCTAAAGTGCCGTGGTATAAAATTTAATGAGGTGGAACCAAAGTTCAAATTGAGAATATTGAGTTTGGTGGGGGTTCCTCAAGGCCAGGCACACAGGAAAAACAGCTTTGTTTTTCCCCCTCTTGACTTTTCAAGGTGGTAGAGATTGATAATTTTGGACTCCTCCTTCAATCACACACAATCCAATTCTGCTGAAGTACTTCTTGTGGTCTGCTAATGTCCTTAATGGATAATTTACAGAGGCTGTAGCACAGCACAGGAATGCAAGTGCTAGATAATTTCTTTGCAGCTACTTCTTTTTTTAACAATTCTTTTGTAAAGTTTACACAAGTGTCTTTGTGGACTGGTTGCTCTGCAGTTCACTACAGAGAAAATGAACAGGGCTCCAAAATAACTGCTCTAAAACCCAGTAAGGTTTAATTTAAAAGAAGAACAAAAGGCTAGACTTTCAGTAGCTTGTTTTCTTTGATATTCCATATCTGTGAACTTTTTCTCTTCCTGCAGTATTTCAGAGGAAGTTTTTTTTTTCTATCTAAGAATGCTTTCCTATTTATGGTTTCAAATGATGACACCAGGTCAGAATTTTCATATCACTCACATCAGTAGAGAATGCATTTTAGTGGAGGCATTTTGCATAAGGATTATCTAGTGATGAAATCAATTCTGTTCCTGCAGAAGGCAAGATGGAACCGTGCCCCAAACTTGCTGGATTCTTTGAGCAATCAGCTATCATTTGGCTCTTTCCCTCCCTTAACTGTTTCCATCCAAGCTGATCATTATTAAGAACTGCCATGTAGCTTTGATAATTTGGGCTTGTTTGCTGCTCCCACCCCTACATCCCTTTTTGCAACATGTCTTCTAAATCGTTATCCTGTGGGAAGGGACTGTCAGTGTGTACAGGACTTGGCAAATTCATGCTCTTTATTATTTATTAATTTTAACAACCAAAAATTTGAATTAGTTCTAAGTGTTCCAAACTCAAGATGCCATTGTAAAATGTTTTCTGTATACAGTGGTACCTCTGGTTACGAACATAATTCGTTCCGGAGGTCCGTTCTTAAGCTGAAACTGTTCTTATCCTGAGGCACGCTTTTGCTAATGGTGCCTCTGGCACGCAACTTCTGCTCTCATCCTGGGGCAAAGTTTGCAACCAGGAGCAACTACTTCTGGGTTAGCAGAGCTCGTAACCTGAAGCATGCATAACCCGAAGCGTTTGTAACCAGAGGTACCGCCGTGTACATAAGCATGTGTTGGCAAGATGCATGTCTTATACAGATGCAGAAGAAGCTGGCTCATTAGGGTGAATGGCCACTGCCCTGTTAACCTTCATGTACCCTCGAGCAGCTTTCTTTCTTTCTTAAAACCAGTCATGGGGTGTCTCTGCCTGCCACTGGCTCTGACGCCACCTACTACTTGGTTTCCCTGTCTTTGGCTTTACAGGTCCAGTGGGCCATCATAGTACAGATCATACGTCATAGTACTCTCCAGCGAGACTGAATTAGGTTTGGTTCCCTGAAATTGGTGACAACCATGAGTTTTGTCACAGCCATGTTATATATTAAACAGCCCTCACAGTCAAGTGTAGGTTGATCTCCTGGAAATCCCCTTGTGCCTTCTACCAGGCCCCTGCAAATCCCAAGATGTCTCGAGGCTCCACGGTTAGCTTGGCCAAGAAGCGCTGTATTTATGATGTATAATACTTAACAGAAATAAAGCAACAGAACAGTCATTGTCAGGGAATAGAAGATTTGCAATACGCCTCATGCAGAACCCAACCTTTAAGTCATTTGGCAACAACATCCTTTTCTGTGTAAGCAGAGATTTGTCATCTTTAGTTGACTACTTTCTAAGCTATTCTTTTCCCGACTGAAATGTTATCCTTTTTAAAAGAACACTTAGGAAGGGGGGAGAAATTAAAAACCTGCCCTTTTTCATTCCTTTCCAAAATCAATGTTCAGTTAGTTATTCACTTCCATTTTCATAACAAAAGTCAATATTTGCTCCTGCAGAGATTTATTTCCTTGAATCAATAAGCTGATGTGTGGTGGTACATATTTTAATGGGAGAAAGGCCAAGTGCTCCTGCAGGAGACTTCTATTATTACAGGCTCCTGTGGTAGCTAGAAAGGCAGTCTGTGAAAAGAGGGGGGGAAAGGCTGGACAGAGGTGGGTGAGTGTGGGTATGGGTGTAAACCAGAGGCACTTCAAGGTTTGAGAATGCACCGAGCCAGGGGTCCTCTGCGAAAGGGCCCACACTGCTCCGGTCATTTTTCCACCACTGTTGTCCTGGCCCACTGCTTTCTCCTACCTCCACTTCTATGATGGTGTCCCCCTTTCTGCTGCCTCACATTTTAAACCTTTTGGTCAGCAGGGACATTCTTATTTCCTCTCTCCTGCCTCCACTGCTGCTGCTACTCCGCTTGTGCTTTCTTAAAAAACCTTTTTGACCAACCAAGTGGCTAGTGCCGTGCATCACTTTACTGGCTGAACTTCCAGCAGCCTGCCATTTGCAGCTGGAAGTTGATGAGCTACTGGAACCTGGGTTGCACAGTGATTTGCTTCATAAGGCACAGTGCAGCTTCCTCCCCTGCCCACAATCAACTGCTCCTCACTTTATAGTTTCGTCTGGGGAGTGGAGAGCATAGCATGTTATTTTGCTTAGCTACCCACCCAAGTACAGGGACCGTGGGGGCCTGAACTTTGGCCCTGAAGTCTGCATGTAATGGAGTCATTTAAGCGAAGTGAAGCTGAGTATGTAGTTAATTCTTTGCCGTTTGCTTATATGAGTTCGAATAATCACTAGCAGAGGCTTGCTCGAATTGCTAGACCAGGAAGGAAATCTGGTTGAAGAGTCGAGGTGTAAAACCCTGCGACTAAAGATGTAAGACAAAAAGAAATATTGATTATACTGTACTGTATAATATCTCTGTTTTAAAGTGCTGAAGATGAGTACTCCTCAGGATTGACAAGCCGTTGTAATAACACACTGACCCATTTCTGAGATCACACATGACCCCATTAGACTCCTGGCTACTACCCAATTCTGACTTCATGACAGAGGCCACCACCCATGGATAGGTACCGTGTGCAATTTCCCTCTTTCAAAAAAATACTCCAGGTGTTCTGTTGAACAATTCTGAAAAGGAAAAGAAAATAGCACTGCACAGGAGTGTTGAAGTTAAAAAACAACCCTAAAGCTAGTCTATATTTATTTGTAATTTCTAACACACCCAAAATCACTTTTAAATTTTGTATTTACCTTTTTTATCATTTCATTCCACGCTCCTCCACATTTTTACTCCAACACACCTTCAGAAGATAATTGATTTATACATAGTTGGCTGTGGGATGGTCAAACTATAAAACTGAATGCTAAAATCTGGAGGAGAATCTGACAGACAAGGATTTCATAAGGATTCCTTAAAAAGGGAGGGAATAATTGCAGCGTGTTGCCGGATCTGACCGCTTTAACTTGCCTTATTATGATGTATCAAGCAGGTGATGACCATAGAGTTGCAGTAAGGCCAGAACTGAATGGTTTTGGCAACTATGAGGCCTCACCCCCATTCCACTTCATTGATGGCTGTTTTCAGGGTTAAGGAAAGATGGATTATGACCATGTCACATCATACAATTACTAGAGCCCTATTCAGGGACCCAGTCTTGTGTGTAAAACAAAACATGAGAGTAAGGGTTGATGTGTTGCCAAGACTAACCCACTCTCTCAATAGTTTTGAGCCTTCCACAAGTATGAAGACAAAGGTTTGACATGAGGAGAAATGTCTACTTGATGCTCCCCCCACTATTTTGAACCCTGAACAATCAGGATTCTTAATCTTGTGGCCAAGGTCCATGAGTACAAGAGGCTGCCTCCCTCAGGCCCTTGCCCTCACACCTGTGTAGAGTTGACATGCCAGAGAGGGTGGGGCTTGGCAGAACACCTAATTTCTCTTCACATGCTTGTTTGCAAGTGAGGGGATTCAGCACCCAAATCAGGCTTATATTATCAGAGAAATTGGGGGTATAAAGCGGCTGCTTTTGACAGAAGACATAAATGTAATAAAATAGCTAGTTCTGGCCTCAGACTCAAACATATATTGCCACTTGGAATACAGATTGAGTGTTTTAACCACCAGTTATATCAGCTGTCAGTGATACAAGGGATCATGTAGATACAAGTGCATTTAAATAATATGAAGCACTCAGATACTATAACAACGCGGGCCAAAGACGTCTCACAGTTGCATCTATAAATCACTCTAGAACAGAAAGCTGTGTTTTACTGCTCTCCTGGAATATGTTTCGCTTGAAGAAGTCATGATATGAATAGTGCTGAAAATGGTTCTCCAACTTATTCTTGCAAATCCCACAGAGGCAGGGACTTACTAGCTGCAATTTTCAGATAAGGCACTGAGGAACTGACAGTTTAATGTTCACATTTCAAGAAACTCAACATCTCCTTTTGAATCTAACAACGTGAATGACGATGGGGTTTTTTTTTAGAAGCTACAATAAACCATCTATTTTGAACACAAAGAAGTGGGTAATCTTTTTGAATTTATTTTTTAAAAAAACAACAGCAGCATAGCTGGTTTGCTTTAATTCTTACCACAGCAGCTACTGTTCAAATTATATCAGCCATCGGTTCTAATCCAAGGCCCAGGTATATACAATGTTTACACACACACACACACACACACACACACACACGTAGGGAGGCGATTCCCCAGTCTCTTCACTGTCATTACACATGTATAGTGTATTCAGTGTTGGAAATGAATGGAGCACTTTCTGTGAATAAAAGTAGTAGTCTTAAATTTTCAGTGCTCTTCAGTTAGTTTATTTCCACTTAAGAGTTCCACAAAAAAGAAAAAGTATACTTGTCACTTCTCCCGTGACAGCTTTATTCATACAAGGTGCTCGTCCCTGATTTGCACCAATTCCCCCATCCCACTGATGGTCCTATATCACAACCCATGTCTTTCCTGAGTGCTTCATATTATTTAAATTAAAACTGGAAATTGTGGAAGGCACAAAAAGTATACATTTCCTACACAAGGGGACTTTTCGGCAGGGGCAGGGCAGAAGCTGCATAAATCCCTATTTGTTGTGCAAAGTTTTAAGAGTCCAGATTCATACTGGACATGAGGCAATGGTTTGACTTGCTCTCTCAGACATTGCATACTCTAAATATAGGCTTGGTGAATAAGGTAGGATTGCCATATTTCAAAGAGTAAAAACCAGGACACCCCAAGCTGCTTCTCAGGAAAATCTGAAAGTTGTTGAGCTTCCCCCCCCAAAAAAAAAAACTCCAGAAAACCCCAAAATTTTCAGTTTACTTGACTTGGGAGCCATGACAAACCAATGCCTTCCAGAAATGCCCCCCCCCCCGACGTCACTTCCGCTTTTGAAATCCCGGTATTGTTCTGGTAATCCCAGACATATGGGAGCCCTAGTTTTACAAATAAAGTGCTGGTAGGAGTTGCTTCTTTTCATTTTCCAATGTCATCCCCCCCCTTTAAAAAGTCTTTTTTAATTTTTTTGCTGAATTTGTTTACTGCTCACTTGATCATTTATTCTTCCATTTATTTCTGTTTCACCCCTGAATAGGTAACTCAAAAGAAACCTACTTCTGTGGAAATATTGCTGACATCTGACTGCCTTGGAGGCAAACAAATGTGTATATATTTGCAGCCAGTTCCTCTTTCCATTGGCCTTCTGGGATACAGATTGTGAAAAATATTTATTCATTTTCTATTTAATATATATTCAGTTGGGGGCGTAGGGAGCAGTGGAAACAAAAGCTGCTAATGTAGTATGTAAATCAAATGATTTTAATCCACTTAATATGGTGACGCTTTGCTGCTGTTGATTAACACCTCCCAATTATCAAGGGAATAGCAAAGCAGTTGGAGTAAGATCAGCAAAGTCCCTATACAAATAAATGGTTTGATGTTTTCAGGCCACTTTAACATCATCACAACCAGACTATGCACTTGTACAATACAAGATCTCAGAGTGGCAAAATTCACAGGTCTTGGAGGTGCATACTTCCTTCTCTTTTGCATCTCACCCTTGATTTTTATGAAAAGTTAGCAGAACATTTCTTCCCAAGGACGTTGCTAGAGAGGAATTTATTATTTTTCCTATGGTAATAATAATAATAATAATAATAATAATAATAATAATAATAATACTAAATAATAATAATAATAATAATAATAATAATAATAATAATAACACATTTCAAAGAAACTTCTCATTTAGACAATAAAGACTAGAGGCAGTGCAGATAATGTTTTTATTTTTGTAACCAGTGTTACAAAAGCCTTATTGAAATCCGAGTGTGTTTCAAATTTACGTTCTTTTTCAGGGGAGTTGTGAAATTATAATAAAAAACCCTGCTAAACAGCCAGAAAATCATCTCCTGATAAAACCTCTAATCACCACTGTGATAAAGCTAGGAACTTGAGCATCAAGAAAAATATACATATAAAAATATATGGCATGAATGCAAGTTATCAGAAGTTCTAATGAAAAGTAATTATTAATAATTGTTTACACTTATATGTCCATTGCCGGAAAAAAACTAAACACACAAAAACGTTTAAAATGTGAAATTTGTTTCCCATTTCATGCCATTTTCCTCCCCCCCCCCCAATTCAATTTAGCTATTCATTGTCCAAAACACCTTTTTCTATAAAGAACAAAGTGTTCTAACCAACAGGCAAAAAAAGAAGATTTCATTTGAGCCAGGGCACGTCACAAAATATCCCTAGCCACTGCTGCTACCTGATTAACCAGGGGGTAAATTCAGAAGCATCTGTATGGTAAAATCATGCATTAATGAGTACTTCATTCATTGCTACATACCTTAGACCACTTGCTCTCCTTTTGTACCATCGTGCAATTAACCAAGAACAGCTTTCTGACGGTATCATTCGTGTGTTTAGTTTGAAGAGCAAGACGGAAAACTCTTTCCCTAGAGGTCTGTGAAATTCCAGGGCTGAATGCTTTCCAGAAGAACTGTAAAAAATTCTTTTCAGGTTGGCGTTCAACATCTAGGGTTGAACAGGCATCTGATAAAACGTAATTGGGTATTTTGTCAATATACTCCTCTTTTCCTTTTTAGCTGCTGATACCTGCTCAAGGACCTTGAGAAGGAATAGAATAGAAAATGAACTAAATAAATGATATTTAGATCGCCTTGCCCCATATAGGTCTACTCGATCAGCAGAACTGGCACGGTTACAGGTGCTGCATAATATTCATTCCACAATCAGTCTTTTAGTGTGGAATGCCCTGCCTATTGACACCAGACAGGCACCGTCATTGTATTTTTTTCCAGTGCTTGCTAAAAACATTACCCAGATAAGTAGAATGTTTGCATGTGTTTTAATCTGTTTTTAGCTTCTCACTGATTTTAATTTTATTTGAATTTTAAAATAGCTGTTTCTACTGATAATTGCATTCTTTTTGTAAACCACCTTGTGTTTTTTTGAGGGTGTTCTTTACAATCAAGCAGTATATAAATTTAGGCAGTATATAGCTTACAAACTTTTCTCAAATTAAAAGAGAGTGAGAATCTTAAGCATTAAATCGTAACATAAAGAAGCAAATAACTATTTTGAGGAAATGATGCAATGGCTCAGAAACACTAGGAGTCTCTTTTTTAATGCAAAGCTCACTTCTGGGTTTTAATATTTGTGCAATAAATCTCGGCTGCACCACTTCTAAATTTTGACTTGGGTATTTTTGCTTACTCACACATCTGTGTTACCTGTGAGATGGCCAAGGGTGGATTCAAGTGACAGTAAAGTCAGCAGTGGCCACTTAAAAATTGCTGGATGATGGCTCTAATTGCATGATGAAATGCAATTATTTGTCACATCTGGTTACATGAAACCCAGCATCACTGCTTCCCTGTTGTGGGAGTTTAGCAAAACTGGGTTGACTTTTCTATGTGGAAAGTTGCTAAATGGGTGTTAAATGATGTTTGGATCCACCATGAAGTGCTGTGTGAAATAGAAATAGATTAAAATTGAGTTGTTGTTTTCAGTGATGCAGCCTAGAATTCCAAGGCCAGCTTCAATGCATGTGAAGTACAAACCTAGATTGGCTTTTAAAAAAACGGGACCTAATGATGTGAATTACAGTCAGTGATCTTTCCTTTCTTTTTTTAATAGAAAAATGGTGCTGGAACTCACCATAAAGTTGTTATAATAAGTGCCACACTTTTAACATTTGTGGAGGTGGGGTGTGTGTGAAGGTGCTGGTACTGTGTACCCTTGAGAACCCCCAGAAAAAAGGACTGATTACAGTAATCTTAAACATTATAAAAGGATTTCTTGGTCCCAATGATAAAAAAACACACTTTGTGTGTTTGCTCAAATCAACAAGAGGCTGAGCAAGATTTAACTATACACCAACTGGATATCTTAAGAGCTACAGTGTTAATTAGATAAGTAGCAGCCTTCCCTATAGTGGCTTTTTTAAAAAAAGAGAGAGAGAGAGAAAGGCAGCTATTTAAGAATGATGGTAATTGCTGGTTGCTTCTGATCTCTTGGGCACATGCTTATATAAGTTCAGTTTGAGTGAGCTTATCTTTGTTGTGTAAATAATATTTCTTAAGTCTGGGGACATGCCATGTGCTAGCATTCGTCTTAATGTTAACACTCAAATGATAGTTGGTGGCTTGTACATTTCTGTCACTGGGATTATTTGGTCTGCTACTGTTGGTAAGTGGAGATGGGCAAAGCTACCTTGTGGCTCAAAAACAAGCCATTTCCATGCAAAATATATTTTAACATGTATTGGCTGACTTCCCTGCCATGCCAAATTTTAATCCATTACTGCTCCCACCCTCTGATATCCAAAAAGAAGAGGACTTTCCTGGACACAGGAAATATTCACAACCAAGTACTGAGGGGCCTTGCAAGCCTCCATAATTTCTTCCTATTGGTGGCTACCATTTGTGCAGACAGTACAGATTGTTTGTGCAGACAGTAGTGAAAGCCTTTGGCAGCCAGGAAAGCATGCATGTCTTCATAGATTCTGACTGTCAAAGACTCTGATTGTACTGCCATGAGAGGTCACTGCTGGCTGCATGAATCTTTGGACAGGCAGACATGAACAATCTAGGACAATCCTTGCCAGGCTAGCAAAGGTTTGCTACAAAGGTTTCCACAGCCTCCACAGTTCAGATGATTCACATGAATGGCTAAGGAAGTGCCTTGACCTCAGGCTTCAAGAAATCTTGAGCATGCAGCACCTTCCAGGACTTCACCAGCAATTCTACTTCTTAATAGTAGTAGAACATACAGTAGCTATTTCATCAGCTGGTAGTGTTATTAGTGCACTTTCTCTTGCTTGATTTGTTAGGTTTCTGGTCTGGAGATGTTGCCTCCTGTTTCTTTGCTTGAGGCAAAACAAAAAGTGCCACCACCTATCTTCTCCTGCTGCTGCCAGCCCTTCACCAGATCTCATTTTATTTTTCCTTCTAATATGAATCTTCCCTTCATAGAGAAAGGTGTAGGATAAGAGTGCACAACATCTTTCCTCTTGATGTTGTTGGACATGCTGACTGAGGCTGATGGGACAACAACAGTTGGAGGACATCACACTACCTAGCCCTACTATGGGAAATAATAACAAGTATGGACTCAGCCTAAATAATTCTGCTAGTTGTTCATAAGCTGGTTATTGAGAGACACTAAGGGGTTATAATGCAGCTGGGAAAATTAAGAGATGGGCTGAGGAAGGGTTTACAAAGAGTGTATAAGGAGACTGACTGAGCTTTTCCTCAGTTGGGTTGCACGCTTCTCTGAGCATTTGCGTGTTCTCTCTCTCTCTCTCTCTCTCTCTCTCTCTCTCTCTCTCTTATTTTGGCTCAGGGACTGCACCGCTTCATTATCCACAGAGAAGGAGCATTTGTCAGTTAAACATTTACAAAGAATTCCAAAGGGCCAGTCAGCTGTGTTGGGACAATCCCATTGAGAACGTACACTTTGAGTGGAAATGACAATCCTAAGTGGAAATAACTTTAACTGTCACATGCCAGCTAGGTATGCCTAAAGGAAGTGAACTGGCTTTGCTGCTGCCAGCCAAGATACTGGCCAGCTTGCCTAACCCAGCAGATGAGTTTGCATTGACAAGTAAGCAACACTTGCTCACTGCCCAGCAGTAGATGGCTCAAGAGCAAAAGAAGAGTCAAAGGCAGCAACAATTCAAGCAAGGGAGTAATTAGGTGGAGCACAGAGTGAACAAATGGAATAGAAAGACAATGACTTGTCCAGAGCTGTTAATAACTAGTAAGAATGCCGCTGTAGGTGCATGTGTAACGTTTACTGCATATCACCAGGAAGTTAGAGGTCATAATGGAATATTAAATGACATTTAATTATGGGACTGCGGCTCAATAACAGCCCGGAAGGCAAGAGTGGGGTATTATGAGCAGATAGTCTAAAAGAAGCAGTGTAATGGAATCTTAAATTTTAAAACTGCATTAAATTTCCCTTCAATAGATTCTAGCCAGCAGTCACAATAAAATTAAAGTAGAAGGTTCCCATATCTGTATTTAAACGGGATTAAAACTGAACAAATGACTTTTCTACAGGAATGAGCCTGGCAGATGTAGTGAAGCAAATGTGTATTAATAGCAGTATAGTCTTAGAAAGTGCTGTTGCGGTAGTGTTGACCTATCAGTGTCCGCTAAAGGCAGAAGAATCATCTAGAGAGCCCTAGTGAGAGAGCAGAGCATTGCAGGATAATTCTTAGGAATTAACATTTGCCAGGCCTTTTCCTGAGACATAATGTAGCAGCTCTAATGAAGTCTGTTGAGGCAGCATATGATAATACTTTGCATTACCTTTCAAATGTATATTTCAAGTGTATCTTTTTTTATTTAAAAATGTGTTCAAAGGAGCTTAATGTAATCTCAGTAATCCTTTGGTGGCCTTGGAAGATAGGCCAGTTTTATGCCCCTGTTTTAGAAGGTAAGCTGACCTGACAGAATAGTGGCTAAGGGTATGCGGTAAATTTGTGGCTCAGGTAGGATTTGATCACATTCTTAGCCACTGTCTCATACTCACATGCTAGAACCCAGTCATGTAGCCAAGCATATAATACCTGTGTGTTAGGACTTTGCCTTGGGTTCTGAGTAATCTGCATCCAGCCCATTTTATAGCCAGCCTCTAGGAACTGAACGCATGCTCCTGAACCAGTTACATTATTTCTGTATGTTGGTTCAGTGTTGATGTTTCCCCATCCTATCCCTGTCATTTGGATTCTGACTATTCCATTGATGGTTTAGGAATAGTGAGGGTTGTGGGTTGGACTTGGACTGGGGAGACCTGGAGTTCAGTCTCCACTCATCCACAAAGCTCTTTGGGTTGCATATCACTGGGTGGAATCCATCTGTTCCTCATGCGCTCACAGAAGAGCTCTTGATTTAGCAGAGGTGTGTCCACCAGCAAAAGAGGAAAGCAGGCAATTCCCCTCCCCCTGCTACCTGCAGACAAAAGTGCCCTCTGAAAATCTGTTCCAGATTGTTGGGGGACCCTCCAGAACAGGGTGGAAAGTAGTATGGAAGTCTACATGAGGACAGTGGAATCAACAGAAATCCCCTCACCCTTTTCATTAGCTGATGCCTTGAGCCAAAGCTCTTCTTTCATGCAAAGGCACTAGTTGGATTTCACCACCTCTCGGCCTTACGTTAAAGGATGAAATGAGAACATCTCATTTATGCCAGCTTGAACTCAGCTGGAGGCAAGGTGGAGGTAAAATGTAGCAACTGAAGAAGGCATATGATGAAGCTACAGGAGTAGCTTGGCCTCAGTAATCCATGCTCTGATAACCTTTCATTTTTATTCCTGCCATACATACTATGCAGGGCTGCCCTTGAAGACCGCTTGGAAATTGCGGCTGGTGCAAAATGTGGTGGTTCATCTCTTGAGCAGAGTCTCCAGTCAGATTAATCTTTCTCCAGTTCTTAAATATTTGCAGTTGTTTCCAATCCATTTCCACTCTGAATTCAAGGTTTTACAAATGGCATAAAAAGCCCTGGATTACTTGCATGAGGGAAATCCTCTTCTGGTATGTGGCAGTCCAGGGAGTTCAGATCCTCTATGGAGGCTCTCCTTAATGTCCTAACCTTGGGAATTACACGTAAGCAATCCTTTCCCCTGGCAGCATCCCTGCTCTGGAATGCCTTCCCGTCCACTGTTTAATCTGTCTGTTTGTTTGGAGCTTTGGCCTGCTTAATGTGAAACTGTTCACGTCCTGTTTTTATTGTGCTTTGCTGTGACTTTAAATGAGATTACTTTGTCTTATTGAATATCATTGTTGCCTGCCCAGAGAATGTTTGGATGTAGAGCAGGAGATCAATGAAACTAAGTACAGTATGTAGATAGATATCTAGTTGTTCTATGAGATGCAGTGACATTGCTCTTCATGCGCTTAAAGAATTGCTGTAGTTTAAGGGTCAGGATCCTTTCAGAACAAACCTTGGTTACAGCTTAGTGTGCCGCAGCAGGAAACTTCATGTCCAGGAGCCCACATGTTTGTGTGATTTCGCTCAACCAAATAGTGGCTTTGTATCATCCCTTTGTGTGCAAGTGGAAGGATTTTCCACTAATGCACAGGGGGGTAAGGTGCTGGATCTGCCCTGAGCACCTATGCTCAGGAATTGGCAAAACAAGAACACAGAATTCTGATTCTGGTAGTGCTTAGCTTTTGGAAATATTTCCCATATCTTAGTTTATGTGAAACTGCATGTTTCATTTTTAAAGTATCTGAGCGCCATAGAATGGGATCACACTTGGTGACAGCTGATCTGCTTTTCCTTCCTGTGCTAGATTGCCTATGCTGCAGTGGACTGTGCCAAAGAACAGAACCACGACCTGTGTAAGCAGGAAGGTGTGGATGGTTACCCAACCTTTAACTACTACAACTATGGAAAATTTATAGAAAAATATAATGGAGACAGAGGGGTAAGTACATGGTGCTGTTCTAAAAGATGTACTGGTGTGGGGAGGGAGTATCTTTTTTAAGTGGTTTCATCAGCAAACAGTAAAATCACCAGCAGCAACAACAGGGACGCAATACAGAGCCAGTTATTTTGCCAATGAGTTTAATGCTTCCATTATGAATTCCTCATGACTGTGTCACCTTATTCCACACATAATGCATGCATTTAGCATCTGGAATTAACTCAGTAGAAAAATTTGGAGGCTTTTATTTTGACTCTTGTAATTTATTAAAAATTTAGCACTAATGAAAATGCAAAAATTGAACGCCTGCCAATTCCACATCAACTCCTAGCCAATGTAGTGCAGAAGCTGTTCCAATGGGCTCTCCATATTCATTAGGAATCTAAGCCTCTGGTTGCCCTGTACACATTTGGAAATTCACTACACACAGCCAAATGATAATAGATTGTTTGTTGGTTTTGTTTTGTGACCAAAACCCACATTTTCTGGGCAGTTTGCACTGGGCACCTTTAGCTTGTGACCTTGATGTCTCCTTACATTTCAGGTTTTGCAGAGATATATTATTAGCAGTTCACTTGTATCTTGAAATGGAGGAGATAAAAGTTTACCAGCTACTCGAGATTGCTCAGTTTAAAGGTCCGTAGCTAGGTTGTTAACAATTGCCTGGAGAAGATGGGGACCTAATGTGAAAGATTGTTTTGTATATTAATATGGCCAGTAAACACTGTTGAGAAGCATTTGGCTGCAATATTATTGCTGCTGGTACCAAAAATCTGTAGATATATAGAAAGAGAGGATTTGTGGTACGATCCTGTGGGTCTTCATTGAGGCTTTTTACAGGTTGTTCATGTGGGAATTCTGTCAGGATAACACCTCCACAATTTGATCCTTAATGAACTAAGCCATTCTGTAAACTTTGTCATGGATCAAGTGTTGTGCTTTGCTTTTAGAATGAAGCTTTATCCGCCTAAATATAAATAACAGGGAATTGAGTTTAAGCCACAACATCTCTTTGGCTTTATAAATGCGCTTACAAAAGTAAAGGGATTTATGAAAACCAACAGATCTTTTTTGTTTGGCTAAGGAAGAAAAAAACAAGTGTACACTTGCTCTTTCAAAATCACACTTTGGGGGTGGGGAATCTGGCTAGTTGTCCTAGTGTTTAATTGTCCTTTTCGTTTCTTAACATCTGAGTTAGTACAGAGTGCCTCTCCATCTTCATTCTCGCAATTACTAGCAGAGGGCTGCCACCCTCTACCCAGCTGGAACCTATGTGCTCAGAGGAGACTGTAACTGCCAAGTGCTTACTGGGAAATTGGAGATTTTGTTAAATCCTTCCGTTAGTTTAAAAATATTTCCATTTGTGGTGATGAGCAACTTGCCCTCCCCCCAGTCTCTTCCCTCCTAGGCCAACATTTCAGCTTATGTTAGGTAGTGTTATCCCTGTTGAGAGTAACTCTAGCAGTGCATCTTTGGTACAGCAGCAAATTGCTAATATACTGTCATTGTACTCATATGTTGCAAGGCTGTATTTATTACATTGCAAATAAGGATAGAATCTCTTACTAGCTCTTATTTTAAAAAAGTAGTCTGGGCTTCTCATATGCAGTGTAAGAGAACGTTCCCTGTGAAGTCTCAGTGGGACTCATGGCACTTACTTTGGCTCATCTGTCTTACAGGGCTCCAAAGAGGTATCTTGCTTTAGGCACAGGGCATGCCCAGTAGAATATTTATCTGAGGTCTTTCAACCATTCAGAATAGATTTAAGATAGATGTAGGAGGAAGGGGAAATCGCAGAAAATTACATTCCTGGTTGTTTTGCTGATGAATTCCTTCTCTCAGTCACCACTAGATACCACCCCCAGTCTTTGAACCACAGGCCCCATATCGTACAGCAGTATTAATGGTCCCTTCAGTTTTAAAAGTAATAATTGACCATGTGATGGTGGCTGCTGTTCAATAAATCCATGCACCTAAACTTCTTTGGATCCCAGACTGCTTCTACACTGCAGTGAGCCTGGAGAAAGGCAGATAACAGACCAATGCAATGTTGCTGTGTTGAAAACAGGACCTGCTAAACACATCTTGAAGTGGAGCACTAAAAAAGAGTGGGGGAGCTTATTTTAATTGTAGTTATATATCCTTTTCAACAGTTACTTGGGTATTGGACATTTTGTTAGAAATGGAGAAAGAAACATCACACACAGCTTCACTGGGCTGGATAATGTGTTTCGGATAACACTGGTAATAGCAGGTACATTGCTAATCAAAAGCTAGTTCTTTGGGGTGTTTACTAGGATCTCAAATTTCGCAACTAGTGATGCGGAACATTCTGAATTAAAATTGACAGATGCAGCCGACAGAATAGCAGTGGTTCCATTCCCTCTGCATCATGTGCCCAAATAGATCAGATGAGTTGTCAGGTCTAATCTAAAGCCCTTGGAAATTAATGGAAAAGCTTACAGACTTCTGTGGTAGTTTGGCTCAAACTCTCACTGTTTTGGGAGCATGACCTCATTATTTTGATCACTTACAAAGAGACAATATGCTGCAGATTAAAGGCATAGTTCTTTGCTGCAGAATTCTCACAGACATGGCAGAATAACAGCAGAACTCCCCTGCCCTGCAAATTTCATGTTCATTTTTAATAATGACTTGTTTCAGAATGTGGTTACGCCTTTCAAGTATTTTCACATTGGGGAGCCTTCACAAGGCGGTTTAATCATCTGATGAGTTTAGCTGGAAGCTTTTCCTTGTAGTGATTATTCCATCTCAAAAATGGCTCGGCAGCAGAGGAAGCTTTTAAGAGGGGACTGAGATAATGAAGGACATATGATCAGGTGTGGGCAGGGTGGGGACTGAAACTGTGAGATTACCACTCTGAGGAAGGAAGATTATACAGTTTCTAGTGGTGGAGGCAGGAGGCTTTTGAAAATAGTGAGCCAAGACCAGGAGCGGGTGTTAGCAGACTAGAATTGGGGAAAGTTGTGTGGCAAGAGTGAGCCAGGGGAGAGGAAGGCAGCAGCAGCAGTGCGCACCATGCATCCTTCACATAGGATTCTGGAAGAGTGATGAAGCACTTAACTCCCACTCTGACTCCATCCATCCATTCAGAGCAACCATGATGCTGTAGAGTGTTGCTTTTACTTAAGGGAAGTGTTCAGTTTCTGACCAAATGGTCACTTGTCATACAAGGACCTGCCTTACCTGCTCCTTTTACCTCTCCCTGCGCTACTGCATGTTCATTTGCCTGTAGAAGATGAGTTGGAGTCCTGTGTTCCAGTTTCACTATGCAACCAATGCCTTTCTTTCCTCTCACATTCTAGGAGTCTGGATTCTCGACTTTCATGCGGACGCTCAGAGAACGAGACCATGAAAAGATAGGGAAGAGGAAAGATGAGTTGTAATTTCTGCCTCACACGATGATTTCCACTGCACTGTGAATGGTCTCAGGGCCACTGGTACAATGCCTGGGATTCCACATCTTTTTAAAAAGAGAGACTTTGGGTTTTTTTTTACAAACAGCCATTTGCCATTTTGTACAATTTTGAAATAAAGTGAGATCATTTGATTTTTAAAAGGAAAAAAATAAATGACATCATTGTTGCCATATTCTGTTATGGAAAACGAAAAGAAGAGCGTTTTCTCTCCATTTGATGCACCTGTGCCCATTTGATACTCCTATGCAATCTTTTTTGTAATCTGTAGGTTTGATAGTGATTTTTCCTGACAAGGTGATTTCTGCATTTTTTTTAATTTTTGAAGAATATTATATGTGAAATGGCTTTTAAAAATTGGAGGGTGAGGATGAAAGGAAGGTGCAATGGATCCATCAGGAGCAAGTTCCATGGAAACAGACAGAGCTTTGTGGTCCCAGTGGACTCTGCCCCAAGCCTCTTCAGGTGCAGTTATAGCGCTTGTGTGCACAGCACTTATTTCAGGAACCAGGTGTGATTAAGTGCACTTTCAGTCCTTATAGTCCACGTACTAAGCAGACATCAGCCTGCACTGCTCACTCCCACTCTGCATGGCTAATGGGACATCTGCCAGAACAGGGTAGTGTGTGGAGTCTGAATGACAGATCTGCCACAATTATCACGCAAGCATCTTGTAAGTGGGGCCTTTTCCAGGAACAGTGTGTGTGCATTTCTAGTTGTGCTCAGCAGTGCCAAACTGGTAAGACGACTAGTTGTGACTGGGACATACTCTTGCGGTCTTGCTAGGTTACACTTCCTTCCTAGAGAGATTGGGGGGGGGGCAATTTTTAAGGTGCTCAGGGATAATAGGGAAATAATGAAGAAGCATTGATTGGCCATTTCAGATCTTAATTGACTGTAGTGGTGGTTTTTGTTTTGTTTTTGTTTTTTTAATCTGCCGTACTGTTTACATATCTTTATAGAATGTGTGGGTTATTTCAAACAAATGTCTCTGCATTCGGCACATATCAAGCACCGGATGTCTCTCAGTGTATGTGTTTGCTCTCACGTTGTCCAATGCTCCTGTAAGCATAGGAGTGGTGTAGTGCAGGTATAAATAAGGTTCTACTTAATTTATGATCTGACCATAGGAACTGCGTATTTGCTAAGCATTCCATTTGACTGTTGACAGAGGCACTGATATTTTTGATATGAAGAAACATCATGCAACAATACTTGTTTACGTTCCAAAGGCTTGTCTATGTGAGTTAACTACAAAAGGAAAGTATACTTTTTTTAGAATTCTATAGAAGCAAGTTGTGCTTAAAAAAAAAAATTGTTTAGCCCCTGTCAGTGATGTAAGAAAATAACAGCATTACTAGAACTAGCTTTTAAAAGTCCGTAATTATGTGCAGATTCTGTGAGGTGAGGGTGATCTGGACATTGTGTCTCCATGGGATTTATTATATTTTTTTGTGATTTCCAAATTGATCAAAAAGAATAAAAGATTGAAAATATGCTCTAATTGCTGCCTTTATTCAACATTTTGTAGGCCAGATTGCCTGAAGCTGCTGTGCTGGTGACTAAAAACCATTTCTGCTAGCCGTTCTCGCTAGCCACACCGGAAAGGTCTCCAGTCTCCTCTTCCATGTTTTCAAAGTCCCTGTGGGGGAAGAACAAAAGTCTCCTTGCCACTGTCTTGCCTAATTGTTAAGGCAAGTTACAAATAACAAAAGAGTCTTTGTAAAGCTGTTTCTCTTGACTCCTCTGCTCCATCTGGTGGAAGATGCAGATAAATTCGGGAAATCTGTAATGAAATAAAACCCACAGCCTCTCTACCTGGGCTGCTTCTTGCCAGTACACAGATCTGCAGAATTGTAAAGTTGGAAGGGAATACAAGGGTCATCTAGTCCAACCCCCTGCAATGCAGGAATATTTTTGCCCAACATGGAGCTGAGCCCCACAACACTGAGATTAAGAGTCTCATGCTCTACCAACCAAGCTATCCTGCAGGAAATAACAAGCTGTAGAAGAGTGCATAGGTGCATGGGAAGTGATTAGAGCCCATTGGTTAACTGAAATCTGGTGTTCTTCCTTACAACCTTGTAGAAACTTCTCAAGTGCAAGCAGAGGCACTGTAGGTCACCTGAAGAGGTTCTGTGAGATGGGTTCTGCTTGAGGATCACCTATAGAAAGATCAGGGTTTTAAAGGAATGTTCCTTCCTTCATAATAGTCTCAGCTCCATCAAAGGAGATAAAAATTCCCTTACTTCACATCATCAATCTGGGGTGTCCCTTAGCAATGAAAGTTGGATCTAGCAACTCTAACAAACTTGCTGGAATACTTATAGGATTCATGCATAGAAAGGGGGCAGTAGTGGTACAGATATGACCCACATACACTGTCACTTTTGAATGTAGTATGCGTAAAACGGCATGTATGAAGCCGAGAGTGTCACTGGAGTATTCTCAGTGGAGAAACAATCTCTACTCACTGTCTGCTTGATCTTACTTCTTTTCACTCTTGTTCGGGCTCCACATTTTCTCTGGTGTGGATTCTCACTTTTTAACAAGCTACCAGTGGCCTGGTTTTCCTCTTATGTGTTCCTTTGAATGCTAGCCAGCAGGGAGGTCTGCATTAATGACCTGCTGTAAAGCACAGTTGTCATTCAGGTGATCTACAGCTGGGAGGGGAAGCGTGGGGGGGGCATCCTTCCCACCTGGACATTTAGCAAAGTTATGTGTTTTAAGTGCTGCTGACATCAAGAACATCAGAGCCCTGCTGGATCAGGGCCCAAGCCCATGAGCCCAGAGTCCTGTTCTTACAGTAGCCAACCAGATGCCTACAGTAAGCCTGCAAGCAGGACCTGAGGGCAACAGCATCATCTCCATGTGTGATTCCTAGCAAATAGTATTTGGAAGCATCCTACCGCCCAACAGTGGAGCTGCAACATTCCCATCATGGTTCCTTGAATATATTCAATTAAACTCAATGGGAATAATGCTTAATTTTAGTTTGATTGTTCTGTATATGTGTGTGTGTGTGTGTGTGTGTGTGTGTGTGTGTGCTTTGCCAGACTTTAAAATCATATGTGATTTTCTCCTGGCCTTCGCTCTGTTAGTGAAACACTAACTCTCAAAACAGTGTGCTTTTGTGCTGCTGAGGGAGACTGTGGGAGGAGACCTCACAGGAGTTCCCACTCCGCTTTTCATTCTCAATGCACTTCCTGCTTTTTCTCTGGCCCAATTATTGCTTCTATGTATTTGGCACTCATTAATCTGCTGGAGCCCCTGCTATGTAATCAGTGAATGATGATAGGGTGATTTGCCTTGTGTGGTAGTAAGCTTGTTAACCATAACATAAATCTAAGCAATGGTTCCATGCCAAACAGGTTCTTTTATTAGACTCCGCATGAACTTTCCTATTAGCCAGACAATTAGCTGTCTGGAAAATGAATGGTGTTTCTCCCCCCACCCTTCTTTTCTCTATAGAACCTGTCCTTACCACTTAGTACTATCTTCATTTTTCCTTTCTGTTGTTCTTAGGCTGATGTAGTTGTGAGTAGAGATGGACAGATCATTATTTCCAGTCTGGGACAGTTTCACACGTGTTCATTCCTATGTCCGTAAGTCCGTTCAGACATGTTTCCACACTATATTTCCATTTTTAAACCACATGAAAAATCTGCACTTTATGTAAAGTATATATCCAAAAATTACTCCTTTAACCTAAAATGCACATTTTAAAATGTATTTTGGTACTTTTCCCAACTGAGAACTGCAACACAAAAATCAGAGAAAGCTGTTGTGATCCATATATTAGTTTGGGAAGTGCTGTTAGGATTGTTTGATTTAAAATGGGGACTGAACAAAATGCACAATGATCCCTACTTGTGGTATTTAAGTTTCAAGGGAGTTCCACTTCTGTGGTATAGCAGCAACAAATCCTTCTCTTTGTGGCTTGATGATATTGGCCCGTGGGAGCCATAAAGTAGGACTGACAGCTGGCCAACATTTCACTGGCTGAGTGAGCATTTAATCTTCCTTGCCAGTTGCCAGAGTGGAAGGCAGAAAATAACTATGGTTGAATCAAGATGTGTTCACCTACAAATGGAATGGTTCCTTCCATTTGCACAAATGACTGAGATGCAGTGGAGGCCCCCACCACAAGAGGGATGGAGGTAATTTGCCCCAGCATTATCTGTTTTTTATTTGTTGGTTTCTTTATTAAATTTCTGTTCTGCACTTCCTCCCAAAAGAGTCCCCATGTCACCTCCCACATGGAGGGTCCCCCAGTCATCCACAGCAGCTTTCCTGGGGGTTTACAAACAGGGGGAATCTGCACAATTCACCTTCCTCCCCTTCAGCATGTGGACATGAGCACAACTCTGTTCATGGTTGGTTTGGATCAAACTGAATAAGCCCAGTGGTTTCATTGTAGTCGCTTCCTTCCTCCCTTCCTTCAAACAAATAAGACACTCTTGTAGGAAATATTTTGCATATACATGAAGACATACTCCTTAAAATGAATTTCTTCAGGCAGGGTAGGGGGGAAGCTTCCTACAAATCTGACAGAAGACAAAAGGCACATAGTCCTTTAAAGAGAAAAAAAGTTCCCTTTAGGAAAAACTTGTGCATGTGTTGAGAGGCAGTCAGATGGAAGTACCAGGAGATAGATAGATTATAGGTAGGTAGGTAGGTAGTTATGTATGTATGTATTTAAGGAGCAAGCACTGGAAATTGTTTTGTATGAAAGGATACAAATACAGTGGTACCTCAGGTTAAGTACTTAATTCGTTCCGGAGGTCCGTTCTTAACCTGAAACTGTTCTTAACCTGAAGCACCACTTTAGCTAATGGGGCCTCCTGCTGCTGCTGCACCGCCAGAGCACGTATTCTGTTCTCATCCTGAAGCAAAGTTCTTAACCTGAGGTACTATTTTTGGGTTAGCGGAGTCTGTAACCTGAAGCGTCTGTAACCTGAAGCGTATGTAACCCGAGGTACCACTGTACTAGTTTGCATTTAATTTCTTTTTAAAGTTACTTCCCAAGTTTTTAATAAAGAGTAGAGCAGATTAAACTTTGTAAGCCAAACTCTCTTCACTTAGCCCCCCCCACCACCACCCCAAACTTGGTGGATTTCACATCGGATTTTGGCCTAGCCTTTTCTAATTAAACAGCTAAGGAGTTCAAGTTGATGCACAGTGGTTTGTAGTGCCTAAAGCTTTTGCAGGCCATTAGAGTTTAATTGTTCATCTCGTTTAAAATCATCTCACTCAAAAGACATCTTGGCTGAGAATGAAATGGGTCATGAAACTATAAATAGGATGTAAATTATATTTGCACGTTAACTGAAACAGGGGAAGGAAGGGAGATCTTCCAAGGCCAATAGACTCCATTACAATATCCCAATGGGAAAATTGGATTCCACAATTTTCATGTCATTGTGGAGTAACCAGTTGAAAAGAATTACTTATCTAAAGCACAGTGAGCAATTGTCCTAGACATGCACTAAAGCCTGTGATTCGGAGCAATCCCAAGAGATGAAGTCACCATTGGCAAGTTCCAAAATTTTTTTTTTTAATAAATGTCTGCAGTTCTCAGCAATTAATACAAATATAGACACAGCCAATGGCACTGGAATCCACAGACGATGTCTGTTTATTGTAGACGAAAAGAGGGGTTGGTGGAGGTGGGAAAAAGCTACAATCGATGCCTCAGTTTAGGACTAATTGTACTTTTGTTCTTCCTGTGCTGATCAAAGCCAAAGTCCTTCCTATTTCAAATGTAAACACTGTTGGTGAGCTGATTTCTTAAAAGCAGAGATCAGGGCAACTATTATATTTCAAAGGCTAGTTTAAAACAAAAGACCTGGCCTGGATACCGGGGCTGTGTTTGTTCAAGAGAATAAAATGTGCATTTTGAAAGGACATTGAGTTCACTGTACATACATCTAAGCTTTGACATAATTGTCACACTTTGATTTTTCCCCCCATTTAATTTCCCTCTGACCTTTCTTTCTTTGCACCTATATGCCTGCCAACTGAGAAAAACGCTCCATGCAACTGATGATGGGTACTTCAATACCGGAAAGCTTCTGCTGTAACAAACGTGTTAGTCTTTTGAGGTAGTGTAAAAATCCTTGTTCTTTTCATGATGGCCTGCCCAATTTGAGGCAGAGTGTCTGCTCTGCATCTGATTTTCCCCACAAGCCACCCCCTAAGCATCTGGTGAATTTGTCAGAATAGACTCTGGTCTAGAAAAGCAGGCTGGCTTTCTTAATTCATTCCCACAACCAACAACCCCTTACCTGCTTCTCTGCTCAGAAAATAGGGGGTAGTAGTGAGTGGGAATGGAGTAGTAAAGGATTTAGTTAGAAGTGGTGCATAAGCATAGGAAAAGGGCCGACCTTACCCACCACTTCATGATTGATGGGCCCTTAGCTAGTATATGGTATACATAGATGTATGCACACGTACATCCATGCATGAATTTATATAGATAACATATTAATGGTTTTGCACAACTGTAAAGACAGCATAGCTTTCTCTTCTCAGTACGATATGCAAGGTATTCTGCCAAACCATGGCTGATTTTACAGGTTTTGACCTTAGTAGCATTTCCAAATAAAAATTTTCATGAAATATATATTTCACTATCTATATGTAGGTTACTGGCATTCATCTTAATATTCCTTAGAACCAGATCAATGGAAGAGAACGAAGCCATTATGTGTGCATGTATTTATTAAAATAACATAAGAAACTTGCCAATATGAGTTTTTACATTTCAGTAGCACATAGAGTAATAATTGTGTGTCACCTTTTAATAATGCAAGGGACAGATACCTGTAAGGAACTAGAAAATGTCTATACCAACCTCCGAGACATTATGTAAATGTTTCTGAAATATTTTCAAGTCTTGCAAGCCTTTTAACTCTCTCATCGAATTTGGGTTTTAAAAGCACAGGGATTTTGTAGATGCCCAGGACAACCTACCTTGGGGCAGGTTTTCTGTGATCAAACATCCCAATAGATTTGCTCATACCAAAAAAGTTTGTTTCTGCTATATAGGCTACAACAAGCCCTACAATCATGAGGGTGCAGCAGCTGATTTTAGGTGTCATGAAAGGACAGCCAATTGTTATTTACTTTATTATTATTATTTTTTTTTAAATGATATTTATTAAGATTTTCAAAAATACAGAAAGTAAGGATTAAAGTACATTCAAAGCCTTATTTTCATACATCCACTTTCCGGGACTCCCCCCTTCCCCCACCCCTACCATATTCCCCTTTCATATTGTTGGCTCCACAAGCTCTCAGTTCTAATTGAAACTTAATTTGTTTAGACCATTATTCGAATTTAAAATTTATACACTCCTCATCAATACCCTTAATAAAAGACAAAAGTTCTCTCCCAGGGCCCACCCCATTTTCATTCCACAATTTCCCTTTTTTTAATGATAAGGACACCCCACACAATAGAAATATAAGAAATAAGAAATAAAAAATATAATAGATGAAAAAGAGCCAATTCAGAAAAAAGAAGTTGACAAGCCTTTGGATTTTAGTTCTCCCCCCCCTGTCCCCGGTTTAATTTCCCCCTGACCACCAAACCATGTTATCCGCCTGGAATTCTTAAAGTCCATAAATCACCTATTTCCCCCAACTCCTTGCTGGCTTTTTCTTTTTATAGTTATTTTTTAAAACACTTAACTTCAAATCTTTAATAAAACTCCCCCCATTGTTCTTTCCAAGTTGTAGTCCAATTTCCTCTTGTTCCGCTGCTGAAACGTTCTAATTCAGAAGCTTAGTAACTCTGCAGGGATTATTGTTATTCAGGAACAAAAACTTGCGTTCAGTCCCTTCCTTTCTTCAATAGAAAATTCTATTGTCTCCTTTAGCTGAACACCCTGTAGACAAAATATTATTTCCGTTTTGCAGCTTTCCCAGAAGATAACCAGTCCTGTAAAATTCCAATGGTATTTTTCCACTTACGACCATCTTTGTAATGTCCCGAAACTCCTCTAGGGGGATTGTTGTAACTTTGTTTTCTCTAGTCCAAAAGTCCGATTGTTATCCATGTTTTCGCCATTTTGTATCCAAGTTTTAACGAGTTATAGCAAATTGTAACAAATTTAACCAGCAAAGTTCTCATAATAAAATCCTCTCTACTTTCCGACTTTGACAGCTACTTTGACAGCTGTCAAAATCTCCGACTCTTTTCACCAGGCTCTCTCTTCAATCACCCCGGTTCCCAGGGGGGGGGGTTACGTTTCTTCTCCCTCAATTCTTCCTCCAGCACAGTTCTTGTAGTTCCCCATCGTGGAATTCTTAGTTTTTGTCAGCAATACAAATCTTTTTGGACCTTGGTTTCCCCATCCTTGTTTTGGAAGGTTTACAGTAGGGAGGGGGACTGACTTCCTTTTTGGATCCCCCCCCGCTCGTGTCCAATCCGGAAAAAAAAAATTCTTTTTTTTCTCCTTTTGAACCCGGTTTCCAAATTACTCACGGGTTGTTGTTAAGAAGTCCGAATTTTCAATGGAAGAAGTCAGCGCTCTCCGCCGGATGGCATGCGGCTGCGCTCGGCAGGGATAGCAGAGGACTCAAAGCACCACGCTTCTCCCCGGCACCCGATCCGTAGCCTTTAAAAAGGCTCCTTCACGAGTCGGGAGGGCGCTAGCGGTGCCAGCCGAGTCTCCATGTCCACGGCCTCCGTGGCCGTGGTTTTTAAGGGTCCCCGCATCGCCGGTGCGGTAGGACCCAGCCCCTGCCGAGCAGGCTCCCTCCGGAGCTCGGAGGGAGTCCGCCATTCGGCGATGGCGCCAACCCGGAAGTCTGTTATTTACTTTATTATTATTTTACTACCAGAGGGGGGAGGCACTTGTGGGTTTTGCTGCCACCTTACATAACTGTATTTTCCCACAACACAAACATGGGTGAACATGAAATGTTCAAAGATTTGTTCTGGGATAAATAATATCCAAGCTATGAGAAATTGGCTGGTACAGTATAATGCTGGCTCTTCTTCCACCAGGTAGTGGCATACATAGGCATTATTTCACGGGGGTAGAGTTACATAACCCATGTATCCATACTTTGCTTCTTTCAGCATAGACTACCAAGAACCATATCAGGTAGATTAGACTGATGAAGATGGACTGATCCAGCATTATATGGTGAGCTTCTTGCCTGGACAAATATTTTAATGTTACTCTCCGGGGTCAAGGTCCAGCACTCTGGCCACTAGATCACATTGGTTCATGAGGGTAAATCACTAAATAAACAACATTCCATAATGTGCTTATTGAATTTACATGGGATAAAATTATCCCTGATCATTTGAGCTGGAATAATTTAATCACATATAAAAGATTTCTCAATGGCAGTTGCTGCTCATTCATGACTGCCCACTGCAAAGGGCTGAGCTACATGGTATCACGCCAAGGGTGTGTTTTGAGATCTGCGTCTGCTGAGGTAATTTGGAAATTGGAAGGAAAACCCTTCTCCATGCCCACTTATTCTCCGCTGAAAACATTTGCTAATTTCACAATTTGAATTACTAATTCAGAGCAAGGGGTGTGGAGGGGAAAGCTTTAAAAACAACTGTGGGAAAGTATTTGCATGGGAGAATTGGTAGGCAGGAGATGGACTATGTGTTTCTCCTCTACAAGTGTTCTCTGCATTTGTGTTATGAGCAAAACATAGGGCAGAGAACTAACTATGTATTTATTTATTTATTTATTTTTAAATTTTTATTAACCGACCAATCAAATCAAATCAAATCACATCACATAAATTCCGAATTACAAAGCTGAATTTTAAATTTTTGTTGAGGGGACCCATATTTCAAGTTTCAAAGGGGGATTCCGATCATCTTCTTGCTACTGCGTTCATATCCAAATCAGTCCAAATAAAGTTCATAATTCTATCCAGTCTTATCTTGCTGTTTCCACATCTCATCTTATTCGTACATTTTTCTTTTTCTTTATGATCTCTTCTGATAATCTCCTTAAGCAGATAAACACCAATTATATCCTGTGTGGATTTTTCCGTTCGACCAATCCTCATATCGTGATGGTTTCCATATATCATCACTTTCATAAATAACATCGCTCTTTCCATCATTAATCTCAGGATCTGTCGTTTTTGAGTCCCACTGAGGAGTCTCACCCACAGTATAAAAACAGCTCTTTTCCTCCTCCCAGACTCAAGTCCTCCGACAGAGCTTACCAATATGGCAACGGTATTTTTAACTGCGTCATTCCAGAGCTCTTAAACTTTCCACGCTCTTCTTAAAACATGCTTTGGTTAGAAATATTATCTCCACACAGACGTAAATCCACAGCTTAAGTCATTAAAGCGGCATTTCTGACTTGTGGGGGGGGGGTTCTTGTTTTATCACATAGAGGAAAGAAAGAAAGGTTTTTTCCCCCTCCCCATCAGTCCCTTTGCCATACCAAGTCTTAGCTGTCTTCTCATGATTGATTCTTATTCTTCCGACTCGTCTTGCATATCAGAGAACTCTTCAGTTAGCAGTCTTTACTCCCCCTCCTTCCTTGAAATATGTGCATTCGCTTCTTCCTAATTGTTCCTTTTGAAGTTCTTGCAGCTAGCGGCGCGGATCAGGGACGGCGTCCAGGAGCACCGAGATCCACAGGGGGGCATTCTGCCTAGTGCCCCCATCCCCTCAAATTCGGGCGTGGTATAGGGCATAGCAGGCACGGGCAGCCCCCCCCCCATAATCCTGGGGGGGTAGGGAGGCTATTTACTCCCATCACAGCCTCCTAATTACCCCCTGTGGGTCAGAGAGATGTTATTGTCAGCCATCTTCCGATGCGCCCCTAGTGGCTCCTCGAGAACCAACTACACGTTTCTCTTGAAAATTCTACCTCCGTCAGTGAATATTGAAATTTTGGGTGTTCTAATTTTGTGAAGCACTATGAGGCCCAAAAACCTACAGATCAGCTCTATCATTAGAGGGATTCAGCCTGTCTATCAGAAACTGTTCAGAGATGTCACAGATGGAAATAAATTACCCTCTGTTGCTTGGGATTATAGACCTCTGTTTGCAAATAAACCAGACTATCATTACACTTTCTCTTGCTTTTCTTCAATTTAACTGTGTACATATTTGGTATGTGGGATGTGGTGCCTTTATACATTTGCTGCTAAATGATCTGTAATAGCTAATCAGATCATCATGCAGAATTGCACATGTTAATGAAGTTGGGGCTCTCACTCGAATGCCTATTACAGTAAAGCTCAATTTATCCATGCAATTCTAGTTCAATGTCATATGTATTGGATATACCTCACAATTTTCTGTGTGCCCCTTCTTCTTCTCTTTATGTGCACACTCATAATGGAACTCAAGAACATATTTCTACTTCGCTCTCTCTCATCCATCAAATCCCTCCTCAAAACCCACTTCAGCACACTTTAAATATGTGTAACACAACTCACTCACCTTCTATTCCCCCTGCTTCTGCATTTTTCTCACTGCCTGGATTGTAAGCTCCTTGTGAGCAGGGACCTTTCGCTAGCGCCAGTAGTACTGTGTACAGTACTGTGCACTCTGATGATGTTATATAAATAATAACCATACCTGGCAGTAGGTAGAAATTTCACACGAGGAAATGGCTTGTAGCTACAACTCCTGTGCCTTATTAGAAAGAAATTTATTCTGCCTTTGCCCAGTTCATAGAGTCACATTTGATTGGCTGAAACACCACATAGTAGCAGCCAAGGGCTTTGAAAGCTTTCCTGCCAATAAGGGGCACCTTCCTCCTCTGTTTTCCAGTCCACATGTGATAACCCCATTGCTGCAGGCATACCTATGACTGGCTATATGCCCTCTCAATCCCTGCCCATTGTGATTCATCAAATCTAGCTAGCAGAGCCTGGATGCTTTGGTGTAGTGGGTGGTTAATGCATCTTTGTGCCAGTGATGTAGTCCCCCCTCGTCTTTTAAAGAGCCACTGGCATAGTGCTAGTCTATGACAGCTACCGACCACTTACAAATACCCCATTTTGCAGGGCGTTGATCGAGAGGGTGGTGACATGGCAATTGCATTCTTGGAAGATGCCAACTTTTATTTGGGGAAACTTTTATTTTGGAGGCAAGCTTGGTAAAAGTAAAGCAGAGGGGAGCACAGCTGAACAACTGTAAAAAGGGGGAGGACACAAAAAGGGCAAGGGTCTGCAAAACATTATTTTGTCTCAAACAGAGCAGCTTGCCTGTGCCTTTTTATGACAGGGTGTGCAAGATAAGCAGGATACACTGTTTGCACAAAACCTTGAATTCTGCTTTGTTGGCAGAGTTAAAGGTAGTCAAGGACCCTTATAGCAAAGTGTCTGTGTACATCTACTCAGTTTTCATTTTTCTCCTAGGTTTGTTTAATTTGCTTGCCTCTTTCTGATGGAAAAATAAATAAATATGAATTATATTTCTGAATTATTAATTATGTGCAGCCTTTAGAAGACAAGCCATCACCCACCAACTCAGACTTCTTTTCTTTTTCTTTCGGAAATGGAACAGGCTTCAGACTAGTTATCTGCTATACAGAAGAAAAGGGTAAAGATATCAGTAAACTGCTAAAACTGCAAAATGCACCTATTAGAATGCTTGGGCAATGCAGTTTTAGCTTGACTCATCCAACACTAAATTCATGGAAGAACTTATCTTTTTACCTTACTGTTTTTCACAAGGGTGAATCTGGAATATTGATTCCACGTTTTTAATATATATATACTTGGATGTTGTGCATTTATTTTGTTTGCTTTTTTGTAGAAGAAAAATAAAAATGAGAGAATGAGTGATTTTATATATCAAAAATTATAATATGAGAGGAGTAGCGTGGGTATGGGCATATATGGTGGCAAATGGGAAAGCACTTGAGTTTGTGGAGAGGTCATAAGATATGCAAGGAGATAAAAGTCCAATATCCTGGTCACCAGTCACCTTAGCAAGTTCTGATGAATTTGCATGAGGGATAGAAACCCTTTTAAAAAATACAGTTGAGCAATTTTCTTCTATCCTTGGATTCCTAAGCTATTTTCCCCTTCCTGCTTGTGCATTGCTTGCTGCAGGTATTATTTTTACTGGCCTTAGGGATATGAAGCTGTTTGACTATAAATTGTTTATGGGGCAATCTTATTTACAATGAATGCTTTTCTCATTTACTTTAATTGTTTAAATGAAATCTAATTAAGTTTGGTGGGGAAGAATGATACATGAAACAATCAGGTTGGAATGAGTTTTTCTCTCTCCAAAAATATCTGAATGTAAACAAAATCTGTCAATGTGTTCCATTACAGTAGCAGGAAATCTAAAGGGACTGTATGAGCTAGGAGTGTATTAATGTGGTTTTCGGATTCAATTTCATTCCCAGAGAAGGAAGAAAGCAAGTGGTGGGTGGAAAGACCCAAAGAGAGTCCTCTGTGATTGGATCGGCCCCGTTACATGATCACCAAAAGAAAACAGACCTGCTTTATTTGTGTAACAGCCAGAGTGCCTGTGACCCTGAAAATGAAACGATACTAATAATATATCACCCTAACGGAAGCTTGTTGCTTTGCAAGCTAAGAGAGATGCACTGTGAGGAAAGACTGCCTTTGCCATGCACAAGGATTCAGAGCCACACTGCGGTAAGAGTCTTTCCATAAAATGCAGCTACTGCTTCTACAAGCAGAGATGGGTTTCCTCTCTGAATTGTGTGGTGCAGTTAGGGCAGGAATATAGAGTTTAGGGCCACCACCCAGTGGGATGATCAGAGGGTGGGCGTAGTGCAATTTGAATATAATACATGCTGGTTTATTTATTTACACACGACTGTATATGCCACGTAGCTATAATCCCATTGCCATCTGAAGAGCCCACCCGCTTCCCTGTGAGAATACTAAGCCCAGAGGGTGAAATTACATACCTTCCAACACTTCTTTGATGAAATAGAGACGTCCCATTCCATAATGATAATCTTACAATTTATACTCCACACATCTTACTGGGTTGCCCCAGCCACTCTGGGCAGCTTCCAACACATATAAAAACATAATAAAACATTAAACATTTTTTAAAAAACCTTGCCTATATAGGATTGCCTTAGACAGCTCGGGGGTCGGATAACTCCATAGCCTCCAACATTTCTCCAATGAAAAAATTGATATCCTGAGGAAAAGGGGGACATTTTGGGTACAAAATGGAAACTGGGACGGATTCTCTAAATCATAGACATCCCTGGAAAATAGGGGGGGGGGGTCTGAAATTACCCAAGTGCACCACTGTCCAGATTTATTTGTGAAAATGGCGGGTCTAGTAAGTCTTCTTTCTCTCGTCACTTGATTCAGATAGTAACTCAGCTTGTGCACTGCACCCTCCTCTTCCTTGCAATGTTTTCTAGCTCCGTTCTTATTCAACCCCCAAGCCCTTAAGAGGACAAAATAGTCTGTGTGGGAATAAGGTTGCTTCACACACTCTATACCCCATCCCAAGGTTGACCACCACAAGGGCCTTTAAGGTACAGTTCTCTCACCTCTTCAACCGGCTTTGCAGACAAAGATTTGTTTTTAGTTCCAGATCCTCACCCGCCACCACGAATAGTCTGGTCTGGAAGATAACGTATGGTCTTAAAGTCATATGAAGCAGCAGTTCTGGGTCTGGTCAGTGCCTGGGTAGGAGGTCGCCTGGGAACTCTGTGCTGGCTGCCCCAAGTTGCATCATAAAAAGGGAGGGATATAAGTGTAGCAAATAAATTATAAATGTATAAGAAGTCAGGAAACACCTCATCCTTCCCTAGACCCTCACTTCCCATTTCCTTTTCCAGATCCTACATACTAAACACTGGTTCCTAGCCAAGTAACCAATCTGCACCCACCTTAGCAGAATATTATTCATTTCTTTACTTAGACCGTTTTAGACTACTTAATATATTAAATTATCTCTAAGTGGTGCATGGAAAACTAAGGTCACATTAGACAACAAGAAATTTTTACAAAAATGAACAGTTACATGGGGGGGGGGGAAATGTTGCATTAGTACATCATTACTAATGCATATAAATCAATATCAGTTCCAACTCTCCCACAAAATTTAACAAGGAATAATGATTCTACCAAACAGCTGATATCACCCTAGTCTTTTACTTTAGGCTTGCTTTTTATGAGCAGGCCCGCAGGTGCATGAAACAAGCTCAGGCTGCCCACAGCTGTGTCCTATTCATCAGTCATCTGCCGTCTTCACACAGGTACAGCAGACTTGGTGAGCTTCCTGGGGGGTCCATGTGGGTGAGAAAATGACACCCCTTCACTCACTGTCCTTTTCTCCAGCCTCTGCTCACTTCTCCTCCAGCTGCATTCATGAATACTGCATTCATGTCTATCCCAGATTTCCTTGAACCTTGCTATCTGCTCTCTCTTTTGGTCCAGGGACTCTTTGGCAGCCAGCCATGCCCCCCACTCCCCCCCCAACCTGCAAATTGGTTGATTGGCTTGTTGTTTATGAGAGAATTTTCCCCTTCAACAGTCTGGACTCATGATTTGCATTTTTAAAGGTCACATTTGCATGATGCATGCCCTGCCCTTGGGGTGTATGTGAGTTCTTCTGACTTGGAAATTTGCGAGTAGATTGATTGCTGCAGTCAAAAGGACTCAGGAGTCAGGATATTGTTCTATAACATCCAAGTCAATTTCAGCTATCAACAAACATGTGCCAACACAGCAGCTGGCAGCTGCCTTTCTGAATGCCTGGACTGTGGACTGGAAACTACAATAGGCAGCAAATAGGTACATAAATGTGTAATATTCTTCATGTAAATTATGAGTAGGAGGCCATTTTTAGGGGTGAGGGACCTCACCTTGAAATGCATTTGTGTATTTTGAGATGGGTCAATTTGCCTTATGGGCCCCATATTTTTCAATTTTAGCAGCTTCACTAGCAAGACTTGATCCCTCTTTTTCCAGATTCAGAAAGTCATATGTGATTAGCCCCTAAGTGGCTATTCATTTGAAATGGGTCTGTTTTCTGCAGCCTTCTGCAACCCACTGAAATCTTCGTTAAGAAATGCAGGTAATGATTGAAAGCATTGCAGGGGGGCAGGTTGTTTTGAACCTAAATCTGCAAGTGCTAGAACCCCAAGTATCTACAGTACTTCATGACATCGGTCATAAGCTCCCTTACTATTCTCTGTTGAGCACTTAGATGTGAAAAGAAAAATGGTAGCAGGTTTGTTGGACCACTGCTTGTCCCCTGTCATTGGGAAGAATCGAGATATCCTTATTTTTCTGCTGATACACTAAAGAACCAAGTGTTTACAATAAGAGTCAGTGTGGTGCAGTAGTTAATTCAAAGTCCCACTTGGCCTTGAAGCTGACCTGGTGACCTGCCTTGGTGGTGAGGTGCTGACCCTGCATGCTGTCTGAATTTCCTTAGAGGAAGAACAGGATAAAACTGTAGTAATAAAAATGTCATTCTAACCAACCCCTGTTCAGTTGCTATCCAGTGACTCTTCCTGTCATCTCCACTTTTCCAGGGAGTGACATCAACTCCTTAACAGATTCATACAATTGAAAGGGTCATTGGATGTTCTCAGGTCCTACCTGGTGCTTTGATGTGGAGAATATTATTCCTAAACACTATAACAAGGATTACTGTCTTTTAAAAATTATTGGCTCTAAGGAATAGTCCATTTAAAATCATCAGGGACTGAGTGTTTAAAAACCTGCCAGCCAGCAATTCTAATAGTAACAAGGCTGACAGTCATGAAAAGAAATCACGATGGAAATAAATTGGAAATTGTGAGTGGAAATAATGGGTAGACAGTGGTCTTTAATTATTTGAAAACCAATGAGGATATATAGTGTCTTTCTGCAGTATTTGGTTCAGTAACTATGTTGCTGCTATGTATTTACAGTGCAGACATCTTTCTTCATAGCTTCACAGTATTTGTGCTTAGCATAGGAACCAACTCCTAGGGGCTGAGGTCCCTCCGCCCCCTCCCCAATAAAATATTTGAGGGGTCTGGGCCCCTCAAAGTTGATGGGCACTGCCCTTCAAATGGTGTGCTTGTGATCAATAATGCAGGGCGGGGCTAACCTAGCCCCGCCCAATATTTTATTGAAGTTGGCACCCCTGGTTGGTTCTTAGGCAATTGTGATTCATCTGCAGGTTGCTCATATTGTGATTATTGTCTTGCGTGTCATTATTAAGTAGTAAAACAAAATTACAGGTACATTTGATGAAAATTTAAAATCATGTTAATACATTAAAGTAAAAGTAAAATTCAGCATTTCAAGTAAAAATGTTCAATTGCCATGGTTCACCATTCCACACTACCACATGCATTCCTGATAAATACATAGAGATGTGTTGTTACGACATTGATGCTAAATCAGAGATTGCAAATACACAGTACAGCACGTTTGGGAGACACAATGAGCAGCCAATTGGTAAGCAGATGCTCATGGCACACATACATATATTGGAACCCCGGTTGAAACATTGTACATTTTTCGCCTGTATGTAGGCACAGGGTAGCATTGGTGTCACTTTCCATGGCTGGTTAATGTCATATGGTTTAATTATTAATGTTTGAAAATATCAGCATGTCACCTGTCATGAAACAGCATAATTTCATTTGCTATGGGGCATTTGGGTACGTAGGCTTACTTGAGTATTTGTTGATACCGAAGATGGAGACATGGCAGGAATGGAGGGGTGGTGGCAGCAGCATGAAATATTTCATGGGAAAGTGCCAGATTTTTGCACTTTGGCACTTTTATGGGGAATATAAGCTGCACAAAATGAGAAAAATGGGTGAATTTGCTTCATGTATAGAGAGGATGCAGATCATGCTGTTAGTGCAGAATTTGGATTACCTTTCAGCAGAATTTGAAGTTTGCAAGAATGGAATACACACAACCCAGCTTACATAATTTTATCTATAATAGGAATGGTTTCCCCTGACGAGTCTTTTTATTCACACACATTCATATGCACTGAAAGAAGTAAAGTCATAAGCATAAATGGGACTGTTGATGAATGTAGGTCATTTTATTGTATTAATTTATAGGAAAATTATCTTTTGCCTAGCCCTTACATTGCACAAGAGGAAAATGAAAGGCTGGATGTCAGCTTTCTCTAAACCAGCTGCAAGGTTCTCAGATTTATTACAGGGCTTAATTCTATATTCTCCACTACCATAGACTTCACTTCTGTTTACTCCCAGAGTTCATTTGCTACAGAGTCTCCTTCACACAGTCTCACCACAGCTGACATTCTTATCATCTGTGGTGGCCACTTCTCCGCCTCATCAACTCTCTATCTCATTTCCAGTCTCATGTGAAAACAATTTTTCTCCCTTGCCAGCACTTCTTAGTTTCTTTCTCCATCATAGTTATTATTGCACTCTACAACTGTATTTAACCTTATAACAAATTTTTGAAATGCACTCAGAAGGGAAGACCCTTGGGGGTAGATATCATTAGCTCAGCCAAATGGTTTTGAAGAAGGGACTAAAGGTGAGGAGATTCAAAGGACACTTAAATTTGTTTATTAGATTTGGGTACTCTTTCCCCACTCCTACTCTCTCTAGTTCAAGGAACTAGTTCCATCATTTGTCCAGTTTCTTTTTAGCTATTCCTCTTCTCCCTTTCTCATTTGACAAAGATCCTATGTGCATAAATGATTTTGTATTTTTTTAAAACTTTTTTTTTTTTTACTATTGCACATAAATGGCGAGGAGGTGGAGAGGGTTGGTAGTTTTAAATACCTGGGCATTTACATCTCTGAGGACCTCTCATGGACTGCAAATATTAATATGGTTGTGAGGAAGGTGCAGGGGAGGTTGTATTTCCTGAGAATGCTCAGGGGACTGAATCTATCTCAGCACCTACTTCTGTCCTATTATCACAGTACCATCGAGAGTGTCTTAACCTATAGTATATTATCGTGGTATGGGAGCAGCTCTGAAACGGATAAAAAAGCTTTACAGAGAATAATTAAAATTGCCCAGAATGTTATTGGGCTCCAACTACCAACCCTGGATGAGATCTTCACGTCTCGCACTTTGAAGAAGTCACACAATATCCTGAGAGATCCCACCCATCCTGCTCACAACTTCTTTGAACTGTTGCCTTCGGGCAGAAGATATAGGACAATGAAAACACGAACCACACGCCTTCTGAATAGTTTCTATCCAAGAGCTCTGATTGCACTAAATAATGATCTCAGGGCCAGTTGCAAGAAATAGCAAGCAGGGAGTAGGAAGGAATGAGACAGGTTTTTAGGTTATGTTATGCTTTTAATAGGTTATGTTACATTCTGGAGTATGATATGTTTTTATAGATTATGTCTGAATAGGATGAGAGTGTTGGAGATACGTGCAAATGTGTATGTGAACCCGGTCTTTGGGTGGGTGTTTGATTTTCGTTGTTGTGTATACTGTGTATATACGGACAATGACAATAAATAAATTTATCTTAATCTTAATCTTTAAGTCTGAGTGGGTAATAAAATAGTACCACTTTTCTAAAAGGAAATAAAAAGAGACCATGGGTGGGATTCACCTCACCAGTCCTGTAAATAGTAGAAGCTTTGCATGAGAACACCCACTTGCTCAGCCGGGCCTTCCCTTTCCTCCCTTGCACCCCACCTGCACCCCCCAAAATTAGCTTGTAGGGCATCAGGAAAGCTCCCAAAGCAGAACATGGGACAAAGGGGTATTGTTCTGTTTGGCAAGCTGAAATGCTTGGACAAATTGAACGCTTGGAAGAGCTCAGTGTTGAATTTCACCCCTGGCCTTTCCTGTTTTCTTTGTCACGTGCTATGAAAGTTTACCTGTCAGTGTTTCATTTTTAAAAATTATAATTATTTTACAATCAAAATGCCTGTCTTCTCTCATTACTGTGAGACTCTAGGGCCACATCCACACCATATATAGAAAATAGTATTGTACCTCTTTAAGCAGTCATGGCTTTTCCCAAAGGATCCTGGGAAGTGTTAAGGGTGCTGAAAGGGGAATAGAAGGTCTGAGTTCTCTGGTCCTGTTAGCTAGGGATGATGGGAGTTATAGTCCCAAATCATCTGGAGGGCCAAGTTTACCTATGCCTGTTGTAGCCCTATGAACTGCAACTCACATCAGCCTTAGACAGCACAGCCTAATGGTTCAGAGTGATGGGGCTAGAATCTGACAACACCTGGAGGGCACTACATTGGCTCTAGGTGAAGGCAGGAGACTTGTGAGGAAGAAGGGAAGAGAGCCTCAATAGCTTAGTAACAGGGAGTTTTATTCCATTCTTCTATGGACATGTGACTGGCCTTTTCCCTCCATTCCTGCTGCCAGCCCTTGAGGGAGGAAAGCCAGCCCATTGAGACTTGTTTCCCTGCCAGTCCAGCCTAATGTCAGCTGCCTTCCTCTTTCGTAACAGGGCAGGAAGCAGAACCTTGAAGGGCTTTTTCTGTGTTGTTGACAGCCATTAGGGGGTCCCCAGGGTTCAACTCTAGCTCAGCCTAGCTTGATGAGCTGAATGTAGCTCTCAGTCCTTTTAATATAATCAGCAAATAGCCAAAATTCCTTCTACAATTAAATATATTCAATTACATGGCCAAACACTGATTTAGATGGAGGGAGAAATTAAGCAGGCAACGGTCTCCTGTGAGAACAAGAAGGCCAGAAATGAGATGAGGAGTAATGGAATAAAAGTTTTATTTGATAGAAGGGAGTGCAGGCAAGTTGCAACCCAGCTGCAGATGGGAGGGAAGAATCCTCTCATCACACTTCAGAAGGCAGAGCTTTCAGATAAACATTGAGCTCATCAGGGACCTGGCTAATTGGATATGGAGAATCCTTCTTCAAAGTTGTCAGTTCAAATCTAGTGCAGCTCAGTTATGATGGGGAGTTACTGAGATCTGAAGATTGTTTGTCGGCCTTTGTGAGATGTATTAGGTGGTCGAGCTCCACTCCCCAAGGACAACTGCCTGTATAAGAAAAAACACCACTGTAATTAGTACAGATTCTCAGACTTCTCTTCCAAAGATGATTATATATGAAGTTTATATAATGTTTAAAGAAAAATTATTCTAGGCATTTACAAACAAGCAAATAGCTCCATATTAGAGATGAGGAATTCACAACAATCATAATTGGTGGTAAAACAGTTTCCATTTTAACTGTGATCTTTGGTCAGATCTGTTCCATTCAGAATAAAAATGTCTGCATAGTTCACCTGTGAGGCTGTTGCCAAATAATTAATTCTGGATATATTTGGCACATTTAACACCCTAAAATATCTGGTTGCTTGGGTTATATAGAAGCTGCTATACATTGATGCTGCTGGCAAATTTCCCACTGACTTCAGTGGTGCTGAGCAGCAGTTTCAATGTTTGACAATAACAGATTATACACCATAAAATAACGAGTTTGTCATGATACTTAAAAAAATATAGATATCAATGGACTGAATATTTTCTTGTGGTTCCTCTTCTGTATGCAAAATTATGTTGCAGACATTTTGGAGGAATATTACTTTAAACATACTTGTTATATATAAAAAGCATGTTTAAACAGCAGAAACACAATTTAGCATAATTTTATGCTTTTCGACTTTTAAAAGACGTACAAAATCACGACATACATGATGATGTGTTTACATGAGCTAATTGCCTTAGCTACACATGCATATTAAAGATTCTCTTTCTTTCAGGGGGACTTTTGTAGTATAATGTTGAGCACTCACCTACTATATCACTCTTATCATAGCAGCACATATGTAGTTTTTATTCTTAAAAGATGGCAAATGCTGGCAAGGCTGCCCCTTCCTCCTCCCCAACAGGAACCTGACAGTTTGTCAATTTTTCTGCAGGTTGTACACTCTTCTTCTTGGTGAGCCACAGCACACATCAACCTTGGTGCTTTGAAAGCAATACAAACATGTACAGAAAATCAAAACAAACAGGTACATATTGAAAATATTTGAATAAAAGTATTGTCATACATCTCATCCTTAGGTTTTTCTGTTCTCCCAGTGTATTATATAGGGAAATCCTACCACTGTCTTTGAATTTTACTTCGGAAATTATCACAAAAAGGATAAAAAGCAGGTGGGAATGGGTCATCTACTGACATCCCTATTGATGCTTACTTGGAAGTAAGTCCTAGAATGTTCAGTGGGACTGAAGTGCATTTAGGATTGCAGCCTAAGTGTGCATCCAGATACCTGTAACTTGAGTTGTGAGTCCACTGTGGATGAGTATTCATCAGTTTTTGTTCACCTTTTCCTTAAGGAAAAACCATCCTGTTTGTAGCTGAACCTGGCTGTGTTGGGTTGGCTAGCTGCTTACAACATTGTGAGGCCACTTATTCCCCTTTTAAATTTTTCAGCTTTTTAAAAAAAGAGTGGCTTTACAAAAAACAAAAAAAGCAAGTGAAGAGTCACATCAAAGTGCAAGTAGATAAACAGGTACCACTCCGGCGGGAAGGTAAATGGTGTTTCTGTGCATTGCTCTGGTTCGCCAGAAGCGGCTTAGTCATGCTGGCCACATGACCTGGAAGCTGTACACCGGCTCCCTCAGCCAATAAAGTGCGATGAGTGCCGCAACCCATCCGCGACTAGACCTAATGTTCAGGGGTCCCTTTACCTTTACCTTTATGTCTGTCCATAGCATCCCAACATAAAAAGAAAGCAGACACACCCCAATGGGAAATATTTGCTATGACACCAGTTTTTTACTATGCCTTTAGGCATCCTAATGCTCTCCATAAACCCTTAACCAGACTGTTAGGCTTTTAGATTTGTGGAGAGACCACTCGGATTTAATAAAGAAAAGTTTCTAAGTCATGTTTTAAAAATAAAATAAAATTGTGCCTGTGGTTTATATATTAGGCTCAGCAATCATAAAGCTAATATAATAACTATCAAACAGTACTGAAAGGACTATCATTGCAGTGGTGTAGGGGGAAATAATTTCTTGCAGATAGTATTGGCTTTGGCCCCATAGCCTTAGCTCTCAGACTCGTCCATGTATAGCCACAGATATAAATATAGTGAGTAATTCTGGACATATACAGAATACCTTTCCTTTCCTGTCTCCACACACTTAGAATGAAGGAATACTGTAGATGTGCATTCTTCAGTTCAGGTTGGGATCCGAGCATACCTTTAAAGGCCACAGACAATATTTTGAGAACACAGTGTTGGAGGAAGACATGTCATTACATATATTGCAGGAAGTTTATGAACGGAACCATCTTGGTTCATTTCCACCAGTGTTGATTATTCAAAGATAATTAAGATGTTAAGGATTTAGCTCTTGGTTTAAAAGCATTTTTGTGTGGGCATGAAAGTTTATTAAAATGACATTATCTGCTCGTATGCTAGGTCAATTACAATTATTTTTTTTTTAAAAAAAAATCCATATACTACTGTGCAACACCTCAAATTATATTTTACTGTTTTAGAAAGTACTAATCAATATCCAGTTAACTGTATACAGTAGTTTATTTATTTCTTTTGGGATCTTTCGATTTACAATTGCCATGTAAACCCCGAAATCTCAAAAGGCGCTAGTCCCTAATAAAGACAATACGATTATAACCAATTAATATCCCTCCTAGTTTCAAATCCAAATGTACCGTTTTTATTTCAACCTCCCAAAATCATGGTTTGGATTATACAAATTCTCGGGCGGGTTTTTTTTTTTAAGGTATTCGGCAATTTAATTAGCCAGCGGCACCACTTACTTGGGCGCAATTCAGTAGGTCTTTACCTCTGAGCAGTATTGCGCCGTTCCACCATTATTCCCATAGGCAGATTCAGACCACACCCGCGACTGCGTAGACCAATGGCTGCTCCCGCAGCCATATATCCCCACAAAGCAATGGCGGCTTAAGCAACGCCTTCCTCCTCCTTACCCCCGCAGAGCAATGGCGACTTTTACGCGGCGTCATGTGACGTCGCATTCTACAAGCGAGCGCTGCTGAGTGTGACGTGTCAAGACGCCCAAGAACGCTATGCGCGAGGCTGTGGAGCCGCGGTCCGGCTACGGATGCTGCCGGGTCGATTAAGGAAGGTAATTCCGATTCCCTCTCCGCGCGCTCGCTGCAGCCCCGAGTGGTTGCCTAGCAACTGAGCCAGCTTGCCCGTAGGAGCGCGGGCCCTGTCTTTGTGGGCCTGGGCGAAGGTGCGCCCTTCCTGTGGAGGAGGGAGCAGGCATAGGGTTCCCTCCCCAGGGACGTCCCCACTGCTGCGCCCTTTGGCACGGCCCTCGAGACCTGGGAGGGGACCTCTGCGGCCTCCAGTTGCTGCTGCTTGGTCTTCCCTTGTGGCGTTTCTGTGCCTCAAGAGCCCCTTGACCAGGTGGAAGTTCACCAGGGGAAGTTTTCTCTCTAGGGGTGGGAGGGAAACGCTGCAGCTGTTGGATGTTTTGCCCGCCATGCAGCAATTCAAGGCGCTGTAACTGTGCCAGAGGGCAAGGCGGGGGCGAGGGGAGAGGGAGTGACTCTGCCCTTAAATACCTGAGCTAATGTAGCTGGGTGTGTGTTTGTGATTCGCATACCCCCCTTTAGGGTTTTGGCAAAAGGCGTATTAGGGAGGATTTGGAGAATGAAGCGCTCTCGCATAATGAGCTTTGGGAAGGGATGTGTATTTAGGATTTTAGGCCTACCACTAAAAACTGCATTTCTGAGTGCAAGGCCTCTTGGTAGTTGTGGAAAAGAAGGGTGCCCTTTGGTTTTCCCCCCTTGCCCTTCCATGCAGGGTGCTTCTAGTGGAGGATTTAATGAGACTATTTGTTTGTTGCTTTATGATTTATTGAAATAAAAGGGGGTGAGGGAATCCTTCCCTCAGCCTTCCTAATATAATACTGGGGGGGGGGGAATGCTGTGACGTTTTAGGGCAATTGTTGTAGGTATGGCTGTGGAAAGTTATTAAGTGGTTAGTAAAGGTAAAGGGACCCCTGACCATTAGGTCCAGTCGTGGCTGACTCTGGGGTTGCAGCGCTCATCTCGCTTTATTGGCCGAGGGAGCTGGTGTTTGTCCGCAGACAGCTTCTGGGTCATGTGGCCAGCATGACTAAGCCGCTTCTGGCAAACCAGAGCAGCGCACGGAAACGCCATTTACCTTCCCGCTGGAGAGGTACCTATTTATCTACTTGCACTTTGACGTGCTTTCGAACTGCTAGGTGGGCAGGAGCAGGGACCGAGCAACGGGAGCTCATCCCCTCATTGCGGGGATTCAAACCGCCGACCTTCTGATCAGCAAGCCCTAGGCTCTGTGGTTTAACCCACAGCGCCACCCGTGTCCCAAAGGTACAGTATAATCATAGAATTATAGAACTGAAGAGTTGGAAGGGACCCCAAGGGTCATTTAGTCCAACCCCCTGCAATGCAGGAATCACAACTAAAGAATCCCTAATGGATGGCCATCCAGCCTGTTGAAAAACCTGAAATGAAGGAGAGTCCACCACATCCTGAGGGAGTACATGCCAGGAAGTTCTTCCTTACCACTGTGGGTTAGGCCTCAGCTTCTTGAGCATGCTGTTATTGCTTAATGAATGTAATAATACTGTGGTAATTACTGATTTGGCCATATGGTACTCTGAGATGTGTATCCCTGAGGTTACATTAATGCAACTCTCTTCAAATGGTAACATTATTCTATAGTGTAAACTCAAAAAGCTACAAGTGTATTCCTCTTAGTTTGCTAAGAGGAAGTTGTTCAATCAAGGAGACATCACTCTATTTCTTACATGTTGTTGCAAATAAATGGTGCTGCAGTGTTAAAAATGGTGTTAAAGTGAAATAATTTTCCTCCTTCAGTGGTTTACATGAGATTCATTGTTATCTTGTCCTATAAAAAACTTTTCATTTGACTCTTCTGAAATTTTTATTGACTGTCAGTGGGATTGATAAATGTACCGTAGTTTGATTTTAAGTGCAATCCTGTGTATATGTACTCAGAAGGAAGTCCCAAAGAATGAGTTAGTTTATTTAAAGCTATTTATATATTGGTCTTCAGCTAAGTAAAACCAGAGCGGTTCACAAAATACAATAGGATAAAATACATATTAAAACCATTATAAAATTATACCCACTGCAGCCAGCAATAAATACTATTTCAAGCTGGGTCTGATTTATGGAATATAGGGTTCTTTAATTGTTATGTATTGTTACTTTTCCTTATTTTATGCTCTGCTTTATGTTTATGCTCTTAAAATTTTGCAAGTTGCTTAGGAAGTCCTTACGTAGCAAGCAGTTATTAAAATGAAATAATAATAATAATAATAGCAAAGGTTGAGGTAAAGAGCTAAGTCTGAAGCAGGTGTTGAAATCCAGCACAATCTGCATCAAGCATATTTCAAGGCAGAGGGAGTTCTGTGGACCGGATACAACCACAAGAAAGGCCCTTGCTTAGGTTGCCGCATTCTGTGCCACAGCCAGTGGCGACACCATTAGGAGAGCCTCCTTTGATGATCTTAACAAACAAGTAGGTATGTATGGAAGCAAATGCTCCTTCAGATATCCAGGCTCCAACTTGTACAGTGCTACCTCTGGTTACATACTTAATTCGTTCCGGAGGTCCGTTGTTAACCTAAAACTGTTCTTAACCTGAAGCACCACTTTAGCTAATGGGGCCTGCCGCTGCGCGATTTCTGTTCTCACCCTGAAGCAAAGTTCTTAACCCGAGGTAATATTTCTGGGTTAGTGGAGTCTGTAAGCTGAAGCGTATGTAACCTGAAGCGTATGTAACCCGAGGTACCACTGTATTGGCAATACAATGACTGACTTCTAGGTGGGACTTGCTCATAGGTAAGTGTGCATATGATCTTAGCTTTGGTGTTTCTCAGAGATAGGGAACCTATAGCCCTCCATATGCTGTTGAATACCAGCTCCCATGAGCCTCAGCCAGTCAGGGACAACTGTAGTTCTAGTCCATCAACATCTGGATAGTAAGTTACAGGTTCCCTATCCTTGCCTTAAAATATGGGGCTGTCTTCTACCTTTCAAGATACAGGTATTGAGACTGGAAACGTGAGCATAGCCTAGTGAAAATATGGTTAAGAGCTATGGCAGCTGTATTTGTGGTTATAACTTCAAAGCAATGAAGATTCAGCTGGGACCTTGGAGTCAACCGTTAGTCACCATGAGACAAATAGGCAAGTGGCTGACTACAAGCCTATTTTATTGTAAATAATGAAAAATAAAATAACAGTCCGTTGTTAATGCAAGCCCCTTTTAGGTTGCTGAAAGGACTGCCAGTCAACACAATTGAACACATTATTAAATAACAGATTTCAGCCATTATACTTGCCTATGTGGGCTTATGAAGAACAACATAATAAAATGTTAGCCAGACAACTGTAATATCTGCCAGTATTGGCACATGATTTACTGCCTTCTGTGTATCACTATGTACCATAATACAGGCTGTCTATCCACAGTATTATTTTAAAAGCAATTGTCATGCATCCCATTACTTTATTTATTATGTTTCTGAGAAAGCCAAAAGTTTTCTAAAAGGATGTATTCATACACATCTCAAATTTAAATAGGAAAACAATCATTAAAACACAAACATAAGGACACTAAAGGAGAAACCTTATAATAAGGGAAAGGATTTTGCTTAATAATACTTCGTTCAGCATTCCCGCAGTTTCTAAGCCATTTCCATTCTTCTCCAAACACATCAATTTTGTTTCTCTTCTCTAACACAAAAATACATTATGTAATTTTATTCATGATTTCTTTGCCCCATAATTTTCTATACCATTCTTTCAGAGATGGAAAAAGAAATTGTCTCCTTAGTTTTCCAGTACAGTATGTTGCAAATAGAAGTATAGCTGTAACAGTGCCCTTTTCTTTCAGGAATAGTTGTTTCAGAAAACCTTTAGGCATAATCCTAAACACACTCACAAGGGAGTAGGCCCCACTGAACACAATGTGTTATTAAACTTAATTTTTGGTTTGGAGAAATATGAGCTTAAGTATATTGTTATATTATTAGCAGAATATGTGACCAATAAGTTTTTTGTTCTTACAAACATGTCCCCCAACAGTCTGCAAAAGCCACCTTTCTTTCATCTTGCTTTGAACTTATTTCGCTACCATTAGACAACACTGTGATAGTAATTTATAGAAATTGTCTGAGTACTAAATATTTTCACCCAAATATATTTCTGTAAGATTACTGACAGCTTAACTTTTAGGGTCTCCCATCACTCATATATATATATATATATATATATATATATATATATATATATATCCGGACCCTCTTCTATCCCGATATGTAAGCCACCCTTACTCTGAACCAACTTGCAATGCTTCTTCAACACTTTGCTGTGCATGTTTCATTTTCTGAGGGGCAAACTAGATATGGCAGTCTTTGCCTTTAACATACAGATTTTTTAAAAAATGCTATTAGCAGCTGTCTGGATGGCTGATAAATATTGGGATGGAGGAGATGTGGAGGGAGACTTTACCCATTTTCTGCCTTGCAGTTACAATGGAAATAATTTCGTGAAAACCTGTAAAGTTCCCATCAGCACTTTGGGAGCTTTCCCTTAATGCAGAGAGCACACCTGGAGAATGCTCCACATCTGCTGTGATCCCAGTGATTTTCAGTCCCCTCCCCAGTGGATGGTTAGTACATTTTAAGAGGAGTTTAAGTCAGACACACATTTAACATTGCATAGTTTATCCCTGAGCAGAGGCCAATTTAGCCACACATTTGGAGGTGTAATGCCAAGGAAACTGACCATGTGATTGAGGAGTGGTGCTCCAAAGCAAATATGGAGTGCTGCAGCCTGCGAAGATGTCCTCACTCTCTTGAGTGGAGCTGTCTTCCCCACAGAAAACAATGGGGATGATTATACTCGTAGGAGCTCTACTTGTGGGTAGCAGCGCATATGGTAGTCTTATGGAGCTTTTTAAACTGTTGCTATTATTTCACACACTGGCAAATCCAAGTTATGCAATTCAAGTTGATGAGGACTCTTGCACGACAAACCCACTCTTTCCCCCAAATCAGACATTTCACAATAAGGAAAGTGATTTGATGCACCGGAAAGTGGAGAATGATGATTGCTTGATGTCATGTAACTTCCCCGTATATTAATCAAAATGAATGCTCGATAAGTAGCCAACATCTTCTAACCTCCCCACGATCTTTGTGCATATTAATAAGGATAAATGCTCAATAAACAGTTCATCTGGAAGCAACCAGAGTATTTCTAAAAGTGCAAGATGTAAGGATGGAGATAACAGGATAATAGCATTCTCAAATGATATACATAATAGAGGAGCAGCTCACAGGCGAATTTAATCCACAAGCACATTTTATATCATGCAATGAGGTATGAGCACGGTTTCACTTAGAACCCCTTTGACTAATGATATGAGATAGGGCTGTAGCTAAATACAGCTTTGTGCTACTATCATCTGGTAATGCATGGAAAACAGCTTGCCGGTTTTAGGGAGGCTTATCTTTTGGAAGAGTGACTAATTTGCCTTTGCATAAATAGGAGTTCAAAGGAAATGAATGCTGTTTATCCAGGATTTAGGGAAGATTTTGTAAAATAGATCTAGTCCTGTGAAGGACTACCTCCAGTTCCCTAGTATTTGGGATTTTGTTTTGTTTTGTATCTCTGGTCCTAAAATACAAAAACCTACTGAGAGAAAAGGAGATTCTGTACTAGCTTTATACGTTGCAGAATTGTTTCAAAATAACAGAAATTGCATTATATAATAAGGTCACCAGAATTATACTTTGTTTTCACAGGTAAGATTAATTTTGATTTATGGAAATTTGGATAAGGATAGGAGGAAAAATCTCTTTCTAGGTAGAATAGTATTAAGACTGAACTCATGGACTTTTTTATTGTAGGAAATTTGTTTATACAGTATGCAATCTTGTAAGTGAACTGTTGGAACACATGTTGCATCTGTGAATTACAGGCCATTCATACTGACAGATGTGCAGTTAAACTATTTTAGCCTCATGAACAAAACTAGTCTAGTTCTAGTGTCTTACAGAACACACCATTACATTGCCTTTTAAAATTTGTTTTTATTAAAGGATTTTCTTAGTTAACAAGGGTACATGCAACGTCTCTGTTTTCAGAGGTATGTGCCTGTAGTGGTGCAGTCTCTCCAGCATTTACCGGTAGGGACCGAACAACGAGAGCTCACCCCGTCGCGGGGATTCGAACCGCTGACCTTCTGATCAGCAAGCCCTAGGCTCTGTGGTTTAACCCACAGCGCCACCCGCATCCCAAGGTTAGGTACCAGCTATAAATTAGTTTCAAAGTCAGTTCTCTTCTTTTGGTTGAGATGGACTTAAAAGGTGGTTTAGACCATAGTTTAAACAGAGTTTTGAACACAGTTTTGTAGCGTCTTGAGTAGTAGTTTGTATATTGTGGATTTCATCCCCTTGCTATGTCCCTATGTTGTTAGAAGTTTATCGAAGGTGTTCAGAGTCCTTTGACTGCTGGGTTATTTAAGGTGTGCAGTTGGTGTTGGGTCAGCTAGGGTATACAAACTAGGGGACACCTAGTTTCCCCTAGTTTGTCTTTTATTTTTTGTGTTAGTATGGGTTTGTCATTTTTGTAGAAGTATGTTAGGCTGTGTAAACCTTTGACTTGCCATGTTTTTGTTTGGAAGCTGTGGGCTGCATGGTGGAATAGTGGGTGGTGGCCAGGGGGATTAATCGGGTTGGGGGCACTTTACCTGCTTTCTCCTTCCATACTTTAAGCATGGATTGTGTGAACCTGTTTAGTGTTGTGAGGATTTTCTTTAGTTTGTTTTCGAGGAACGGATACACTGGTACTTCCAGTTGCATCTGTCTCCATGCGCAACCATTGTTTTCTTTAAAAAAGCTGACAAAAATAGCTTTGTGTTAAACACTTTGGCTGGCGCATTCATAATCCTTCTTAATCATTCATAATGGTTTAAGAATTCATGCGTGCCCCATAGGTTCAGACACAACTTTCTCCTCTTGGATGTGAATTTTCCTCTCCCTTTCATTTTCAAAGCTAACCCATGTTACATCTGTACTGTATCATACTGCAATTTGCAAATATGTTTCTAACCATGGTTGCAAACTGGCTTGGCACGAACCATTGTTAAAAGTGGGTTCATGAGCTGTGGTTTGAGCTAAACGTGGCTTTGTTCCATTAATGGCATTTAAAAGTAACTTGCTACTATTCATTCTCAGGGCAGTGTTTTGTACCACTATGCATAAGAAATTGGGCAGGCAGACTATGGTATTCAGTGAATAAGTGACATATTTGCATCTGATCTACAATTTTGGGCTGGCTTGGCAGCTATGTCAAAAAATTTAGTTGCCCACTCCCTGCCTATCATTCTCCTGCCACCTTCTTTCCAGCTGACATCCGTCTTCCACCCACTGGCCTTTCCCAAGGGAAAAGAGAAATGTACATGCGGTTGAGTGTACTTGAGTGCTGCTGCTTTAATGTACTTGCAGCATCTTCAGGGAACAGCATGCAACCCTGGAGCTGGGAAGCAGTGCAGATGACAATTCACAAACTGTGATAATCCTTGCCCAGCTCTCCAGGTTGACCGACTTTAGGGTAGTGCCCAAGTGGAATTGTGGGAGTCTGTAGATACCAAAAGCATTCTGTTTGGTAAGTTTCACAATGCTCTCCTAGTTTTATGAGTACTTTAAAGAGAAACTTGAATGTTTCTTAATTACAGTTTGGGATATTTTACAAAAAGACTGCCTAGTAGGCATTTTAAATGCCTGCTATGAGTTATTACTAGAGATACCTTCTGCATTATGAATGTTTTAATAAGCTCTTCCTGTTTTCCACATATTATGAAGTATCATATATCTCACAGCTAGGAATAATATCCAGCTAGGAGCAAATCCCATATGCTAAGAGCAAACTCATTCTCCAACTTATGTAGCCCCAAAAGCAAAAGAGGAAGGTATTGGCAGGCTCTGTGTTTAAAGGAGGGAGGCTAAGTCAGCTCAGTGTACCATGCGATGCTGGTTGACGGCTGGAGTTGGGGAATGCAAACTAGTGCGGAGGGGAAGTGGAATGGACTGTTCTGGAATAGGCCATGATTGATTGGCTGGCTAGAACGAGCACTCCACACTGCAATATTTGTTGCAGGAGTTATAAATGAATGCAAGCAGGATGACAGCCAAAGCAAAGGACACTGTGAAACAGGAGGGGAGGCACCAGCATGTTCAGGAGAACCCCAATGTTTGCAGACATACAAAAGTCTTTAGCAAAAAATTCTTAGGGAACATTCAGTCTCCACAAAACAGTTCAGTTAAGGCTGAGTATGCTTAGTGGTCACTCATTGAGTGAGTGAGTGAGTGAGTGAATGGAAAAGTGGGTGAAACAGAATAGAGCAGCCTGGATGAGGCTATGGCTGGCTGGAATATTGTACAGAAACACTTTACAACATTTTGTTGCAGGGCCCACTTATATATATTTCAGTGGTGATGCAGTTTTGTGGTTGGAACAATTTGTGATTGCTCTTCTTCCCCCAGTTGTGGAGACAGAATTACTTTTGTGATGGTTTGCTAAATGCCATATGAATATAAGAAATAGGATTAGGTGCATAGGAAGTCAGATCCAACTAGCTCAGTTTTGTGTATAGTACACTGTCTGGTTGTGGCACTCCAGAGTTTCAGATGGGATATTCTCAGAGGTTGAACCAGGGATTTTACTAGAACCCTGAAATACACTTACTGGAAATGTAGTGAATGAAAGCAAAGGTAAATCAAACTCTATATGTATGTTCTGTTTCAGATTTTCCTTGTGCCTGCTGGCAATGTCCATGATCCTGTCTGCCTCGGTGGTCCGTGTGAGAGATGGACTCCCTCTATCTGCTTCTACTGATTATGAGCAAAACGTTGGTGTGCAGGACTGCCAAAAATACTTCAAAACTATTGCAAAGAGACTTTCTCAGCTTCCTGATAGATGCACACTTCATGCAGGACTGTATAACCTAAAGTAAGTTTTATTTGGGACTTTATCTTGTTTCACATACAACTGTTGGCTGCTATAATAGGGAGTGAAACAACTATTTGCTTTTGGGGGGGGGAAACTAGGTTAGCTTTAAATGATGATGTATTTTCATAAATCTTAAATATGAAGGCATTTGTACAACTGCTTCATTCCTCATATATGTACGCACATAAATTGTAGTAATCCTCAGAGATCCTGTTTTGCATTCCACTGCCATGAGCCAGAGCCAGTGGCAGCATCTCAACTGTGGAACTCCCTCCCAAAGAAGGTTAGACTGGCCCCATCTCTGATATCTTTAAAACAAGAGGTTAAGACATTTTTCTTCTGCCAGTCTTCTAGTTATTTTAAATTTGTCTGTTCGGATCCCCATTTTTGTGGGGAGAGGAGAATCTGTTTTATGTAGCTCTTCAATGCTCCCCAGTTTTTAATTGTAATGAAATTTTAATTGTTATAAATACAGTAAAATAAATATTGTTTCAGTATTGCTTAATAATAATAATAATAATAATAACAATAATTTGCATCCTGCCTATCTTACTGGGTTGTCCCAGCCCCTCTGGGTGGCTTCCAGCACATATAAAAACATAGGAAAAGAGCTGCCTTCAGATGTCTCCTAAAAGATATATAATTACTCATCTTCTTGACATCTGGTGGGAGGGCATTTCACAGGGTGGGAGCCACTACCGAGAAGGCCCTCTGCCTAGTTCCCTGTTGCTTCACTTCTTGCAGTGAGAGAACTGCCAGAAGGCCCTCGGTGCTGGATCTCAGTGTCCAGGCTGAACCATGTGGGTGGATGTATAAGGCATATAACGGCAGACTAATCAGAAGGCAAATCAAGTGATTATCTTGATATAGTGGCCTGACATAAACCCTAGTATATCATAGGCAGCCAAGCCTTGGACTACCCTTCTGGAAACAGATATGCTTTTCCTTTGAAGTGTTTATGAAATGAATCTAATGGGACAAAATATGCTGTGAACACATGGTGGGAGCAGTAGTGTGATGTCATAGCACATTATGCCATTTTGTTCCATTGGTTGTTTACCTTTAGTTTTTGAAGCATATCAGTTGGGACTTCACCTGCTGAGTGTTGGGTCACTCCTGCCTATAGTTTTTCTTTCATTTTCCTACAGACTTCAATATATTTTCTGTCTAAGACCATGAGTTTGTTGGCAGTGCTTTCTTTTTGTCCAGTAGGTTATAGAAAAACCCAGCATGCCTTATGCTCACCTAGATGGACTATGTTTATCTGGATTAAATTACAGCAGTGTACAGCAGCCATAAAACCATGTGTATCTTTAAGCTGAAAACATAAATTTCAAGCCTTTCTCATTGCCTTCATTTTTCTTGTACCAAAACCATACTTTGGAATGGTTTATTTGAAATGAGTTTGTGTGCGCGCTACAGTTTGTGTGTTTCATGATCTTAATAATTAAGTGGGCCCTAGACCAAATGGGGAATGAATTATTTGTAAGTAGATGCAAATGGAGTTGGGGAGAGAATCAATATTCACAGTTCAAAATTAGATAATTCGTATTATTATCTGATGTGTACATTTCTGGCACTGACCTTTATAAACAAACTTCCCTAAGTACTCTTGATAAATCTCTGGTGTTTAGTATATCAGTATATCAGTCTAATTATTTTTAAAGTGTCAGATGTACAGTATGCACCTAAAATTGTCCTAGAATTATTGTTTTGAATTGCACAAGGAATGATGAACTAATGCAGTGCTTTAACAGAATGTTTAATAAATAAAGAGTGTAAGCATATGCCAGAATTTCAATTAGATCTGGGGAGTTTTCCAGCTTCTGATGATTTCCTGTAATGCCATCACAGAATACTGACGAAGAAGCATCATTGCTAGGGCAGGATTTCATTCTCTGGCTCATAAAAATAATTCTGAAGAGCTTTTTCGTTTTGGGTTTTGGAATGAAGATGTCCTTTTATGCACAACCAATAATTAAAACATTCAGAGGTTAAAGAGGGGAAAGCCACCTGCCCTCTTTGATCTGTTTCCTTCTTCCCACTTTAGAGAGGAAAAATCCTTGTACTCTTCTACTTTTTACTTGTGGTGGGACACACCCGGGACCCTTTCCTCTTGAAAACAATGTTACAATTTCTCATGAATAATGATGCTTTCATTACACTCAGAGCCATTTTTCTTGTTCTTACAGCACAGAGAGCTGCTCTAGTCAAGCTGTAGATGCATGAATTTAATTCTGAAACATTAAACACATTTTAAAATGTTTTGTTTTGTTTTGTAGTTTTATTAGTTCCTTGGGAGTGAGTTACATGATGCTCTGCACTGAAAATTACCCCAGTGTCCTGGCCTTCTGTTTCCTGGATGAGCTTCAAAAGGAGTTCATCACCACATACAACATGATGAAGACAAATACAGCTGTTAGACCATACTGTTTCATTGAGTTCGGTAAAGAGGATTCACCACTTTCTTTAATGATGGACTTGTTTTAGATCTTATATATATATATAACTGTAACATATCTTTCCACCCCAAAGTGTTCAAGGTGGCTTACAAAAAGCATTTTTATTATTATTACTCAGCTGACACAATAAAATTAGCAGTTAAAATCTAAACATAACCACTGTTTTAGCCACAAACCTTTACTGTGATATATAGCCCATTCTTCTAGCACCTTACAAAAACAAAAGAGAGCTTTCACCTGTTTAATGACATTTTGAAGCGGTGGGTTTAGGTAGGTCTTCCTAGGAAGGGAGGCAGAGGTGATGCCACAACCAGGAAGGATATTATTATTTTTTTGTGGAATCACAGGGTGGAATTCATTGTTGTGTTATGTATGAGATATGTTCTGTATGCAAGCATTTCAGCTTGCCAGATGCAACAGTCCCTCCTCTCCTCCCCCTGTGTGCTGTGCTGGGGATTCCCCCAATTTGTTAGATTCCAGATGCCCTAAGAATATGTCGAAAATGAAGAAGCCTGTAGGCTTTCCCCTTTAAGCACGTATTTTGCTCTTACGTATGTATAGTCGTATGCTTTTGTTGGGAAAGAAAGTTCATCATTATGGATGCTGTTAATTCTCATGTGTGTCGAAGTAAAACAGGCTTGTTTTCAGAACAAGCTATTGTTTTATTTTGTAAGAATATATTCTGAATTGCATGAAAAGCTAAACAAAATGCAATTCATTAATTATATTAGCCCTACTTTCAGGCTTGTCAGTGCATGAGTCATTAGTTTATTTATAATTAGATTCCTAGTGCTTAATTTTTTGGTGCTGCAAAATTAATTAGCCCATGATATATTAGTTAGAAAGTAGCAACAATATTAAAACCTTCCACAATGGATGTAAGAATTCCAAATAATGAATTTAAATGTGTCTCAGAGACTTATATTGCCCATAAAGCCATGGGGTCTCAGATGATTTTATTAACATATGTCTAAGGGGGTTTTGTTTTAATTTTACACAGATAATTTCATTCAGAGAACCAAGCAGAGATATAACAACCCACGGTCTCTGTCGACAAAGATAAACCTTGCTGACATGCAGACGGAAATCAGGCTGAGACCACCTTATCAAATTTCCTTGTCTGAATTGGGTTCAGCCAATGGGTATCCACATGTACCTCTTCCAGAATACAAAGGTACTGGGAAAATATCTACAGGTGAGTTTGTTTCCTTAAACATAATTTTGCTTGGAAGGTTCAAAACTGGAGCAATTTGCTTATACCAGTCTTGTAAATCTTGGGACCAAACTAGATGTCATTCTTGTTGTTTAGCCTGTCTTAAAATAAAATAAATGGGCATTGCAATGGGCCTATTCTGGATCAGGACTGTGGCATGGAGAGACTACTTTAACCCTTTGCCCCTGCTGCTTTCCTGATTAGAATCTCTCCCACCCACAACACAGCACCTTCAGTTTGCAGTGGGAGGAAAGGTCCCATTGTTTCCCTCAAGGTCAAATGACATATCTAATTTGATCCTAAAATTTTGCTAAATCTGAGGTCTTGCTAATGGCTCCACCATATTATTCCACTCTTGTAACAATCAACAAGCTTGAATTTGTGAATATAAGTAAAAAGCCACTGCAAAATTTCACTTGTCTCTAGAATATGTGATTCTGGATTAGAACGATGGACGTGAATGTAGGGAGGAAGCCAGTCTCTAACTATGAAGCTCACTGAGGTTTGATGGAAATTGTTATTTCATATAATCTGTTTATTCCGACATGTTTGTTTTAGAGTAAAATACATGCAGAATAGAAATCTGTATTTTTTAAAAAACATGTTTCTTCCAAACAACAGCTAAGCTGTGCGCAGATTAGTGTGTTCCTTCCAGAGTTTGGAAACAATGATGCTCACACAGTCTAGTTTTCTTCTTCTGGAGAAATTCCCTTTGTCGCTGCTGTGCTTTCTCTGACTTTATGAACTGCTTTGGAGAGCCTTTTTCTGCTGCAGCTGTTCAATGCAAACAACATGGAATGACACCCCTCTCAATATTAATGTTCCAGCTCATTAACTTCATTGTTGGCACCTTTACACTTCACTGATTTAAACAGAATGATTTAAATATGGTTCAGTAACCTCATTGTCACTCTCTCTGTGTTGCCTAGACTACTGTGGATTTTGCCCTGTTTTTTCATATTCATTTTCTGTCACTTGTTGCGGAATAGCACAGTAACTGCTTGTACACACATTCACTATGAATTGGCAGACATTTGTGTGTACCGTTGGCTCTCCAGTAGCACCTTTGAATGTCTGCATAAATGCTTACTTTCAGCCACCTCCTCCGCATCTTTTAGCGTCAATATAGTTTGTAAGAGAATTGTGCAGTGGGCCCCTCTGTGGATCTGCCAGTGAAGCTAGAAGTTTTCATACTTAGCCTACCTCTCCTTCTGCTTCACAGTGCCCATTTAGCAAATACACTAAGGCACTATGCCTATGTACATTTACTTGGGAGGAAGTCCATTAGGATCAATTGGACTTCCTTGTGAGAAACAAAGGAGTGTCTGATTAAGGGGCTAAAAGTGCTGGAGAAGGCTAAACTGACAATAGTTTTTGGAAGACTTTTAGGAGATGAATGGACTCCATTCATTGCCTCCTAGAATACCAATTATGGGTATATTACTTTTCATTTTTTTGTAATATTCCACATTGCTGTCATTTAAAAATATGGAAAAGGACCAGGCTGTCAACTTCTGTGCACTTACTTACTTGCACGTAAGTACCATTGAGCCCCTACTTCTGAGTAAGCATGTTTAGGGTCTGCTATAAATCATTCTTTAAGAGCTGTAACTTATGCATTAGTAGAGCAGAAAAGCAAACTCTGAGAGCCCTATTTCAAGGGTGAGACTTAACTACTCAGTGGCTAATTGAAGACTAAATTCACCAGCTCGTTCTGCATTTTGGAAATTTACAGCTGTGCTCCCACAATCTAAGCCTAATACTGAAGAACTTGGGTGCATTAGTTCAAAACTTATTTTTAACCAGGCTTTGGAGAGTTTCAGTTTTTGCTCTTGCAAAATATATTTTTTCCAATGTGCTCTGTGAAGTTATGCTTCTTCAGCTTGCTGTTATATATTCTCTAAGCACGTACTCAGTTCAAAATGGAGGAGTCTCTTAAGCTTATGAGTATTTTCTCGTTTAAGTTACAGAATCTTGAGCAGGAAGACACTGAAAAATAGCATTAACATTTTTTGCTCAAACATTAAGGAACACATCTTTAAATATTGATAAGTGTTTTTTCCCCTCTGCCTTCCAGCCCCTCACCAGCGACTGGAACCTGTGACTCTGTCAGGGATTGTTTCCTTTCTACTCAGCCTTTTATGTGGGGCTTTGAATTTAATTCGTGGTTTTCATGCCATAGAGAGTCTTCTGCAGGTACTGTAGCAATGTTTATGACTTTGTAGCAGGGGAAAACAAAAGCCCAGTCTTGGAAGACTTACCTATCAATTTCTTTTTTAAAAATGCTCTTGCAATAAGTGGTAGAGTTAAATCACTCTCTGAATATTGTTTGGATAAGGAGAAACTCCTCTTTTCCCACAGAGGGCTGGCAACTATGGCCTGCAGGCTGGGTTTGTCCTTCTGAGCTAAGCTGTTTGACATCTCAGCTGGTGGAGCAATATATCTTTCTGTTACTGACATGTTTCAGACCTGTGTCACTAGCTTTTTTTTGTAGGGAAGCTGAGCCAGTAGAGAAGTCCAGAATGTTTTACATGTAGACTTTAATAAGATTCTTTGAGTTGGTCTAGCTATTAAACTTTACAACAGAAGTAGGTTTTCTCTGGTGTGTTTCTGACCACCCCATCATTTCTGGGCCGTTTACATGGTGAGTTTGCCTGCCTGCCGTGGATGTCAACGACATTCATTGCTGGTGGTGGAGAAAGCTCTCAGTGTGATAGCACTGAATCATGTGACAGGTTGTTTGGGGACAAGCAGCTTTCTGTGGGGATGTTGATCCACATGGCCAGTGAACTGTTCTCTTGCATCAGGGAAATCCATGATGGAGTACCTTCTCTCAGTGAATCGCTTTAGAACACAGGATTGCTGCAAATACATTCTGTATTGAGAGGATCATAGAAAGATGATGAGAGAAGGATCTGGGAAGTTCTACTGTTCACTTACAGCAATCCAAGCTAAAGCTCTGGACGCACTAGTTAGAACTGTTCTTTCCTATGTTCTCCACTCTGGGAAAATGTTTTGGAGGACTGCACTACACATTGGGAGCTCCTAGAATCATAGATTTGGAAGGGACTCAGAGGATTCTAGGCCAACCCCCTGCAATGCAGGAATTTGCAGCTGGCCCTTATGAAGTTATCAGTTCCATGTTCTAACCAGCTGAGCTAAATGGCAGGTGTGAGTTCCAGTCCCATTTCAGATGAATTGCATCACTTTTTCTTTTCAATTAAAATGTAAATATTTTCAGTGAAATTTAAAATACACTTTCGAAAAGTCATTTTGAACTATACACAGACTATTCTGGGTTTCTCTTCTGGCTCAGGATACTAAATTATAATATAATACGAAAGTAATATATGAATGTTATTACTACCCATGCAACGGTTATAACAAATGAGATGTCCTTGAGGTCTTATTTCATTTTTCAATATTCCACTAAGCATGTAACATAAAGTTATATTGACTTGTACTCTATAATTGCCCACAGATTACAGTTAGAAATTACACCTTTCCCATTATCATTGAAGAACCTTCTGATTTGCATGCAATTCTAGTCTTTATTGTTCTTCCTTTTGAAAGTGGTCTTCAACAGCCATTGTTGTCTTTTCATTTTCTCATAAGGAACTCATATTTCAGTTAAGAAATAGTTGCTTGTGTGTAACAATTGCTTTTGTTATGTGCACACATGTTCTGGTAAGTCAGGTTTTCTGTAATGTGAGAAACAAACCAAAATCCTTATCTCCCAGATCCAAAGCTCCTGCTCATACAACTGTTAGATATTACAACTTAAGGAAAAAGTATATTGTATAATATTTAGCCGCCATCTGTGTAAATACTTCTTTGTGGGTTTTCTTCATTACCCGTTTATTTTTTACTTTGCAGGAGCTGAGCACCATCTAGTGGATGCATGTGATGGCAGCAGATCAGTCTCTTTAAATGTTGATCTGTGGCAATCGCTGAAAATGGGCTGGACATTATGCTTGTTTTAAGAGAAAAAGGGGCACATTTGTGAGAGATGCTAAGGCCCTACATTAGCTTTCCTCTTCATAGTCTGTCTCCTGAATTTTTATTTCCAAGTGTTTCTACTTAGTCTGGCTAGAGAAAAATCAAGATTGGCGGGGACAGGCTGCAGGGAGATAAAAAATGGATGGGGGGGGGAGGAGTTTAGCACTTGTCACGCATGTACCCCATTTGGTCTTAAAATGAGATCTCTGCTGATCTGCATTTAAAGAGAGGAAGAGTTTTCCCCCAATGATAGCTGTTGTACATTGGGGAAAAAGTGGTCTAGTGGGAATATTTCAGATACCAATTTCAGTAAATGCAAAATAACATTAATTTGATGGTGAACAGATGGCAATACTCACTTGATTTTTGCTAAATGAATGTAGACATACCTATTTAGCTATTATTACTTAAGCAATGCAGTTAAATGTGTTTTACTGCCTTGCATTTATCATGACCTAAGTGCTGGCTGTTTGGCTGACACTTTGGTTACTAAATAAGGAGACCATTTTTCCCCCCAGAGCGACAGAGAGGACCTCAGCTATGTTATTGCCTTTTTCCTTGGCACAGCAGCTTGTTTATATCAGGTAGGATCTTCCTCTTACAAGTCTGAATGATTTTTTAAAAGTTGTAATCCCTTTCTGACTTAGGGTATGTTCTTTCATACCTTCCAAAATTAGTTGAGTGTGAATAGATTTATTTCAAAGTTTCCTTCTGAGTTCAGTTGGTAGTGGGTGAACTGTACTGCAACTCGTTTAACCTTTGTAGGCATTTGCATTGAAGTCTACAAAGTACGTAGCTGGTGGATTGCAACAGAGGCTTGACTCCCCCACATTGTCACAATAGATAAGTATCTGAATTTTGGGCAGGGAAAACTGAAGGTGGTTGGGCCTATTGTGGAGCTGTTAGTGTATCCACAGATTGGCCCTGCTTTTCCAGGGTCTATCTGAGCCCTATCTGGCAATTTCTGCATATGAAACGTCTTCTGCCCCTCCCCACAGATGCTATCTCATAATATCACACAAACTAGTCCTTGATGAGGCATAACTTAAGTCAAACTGGGCTTTTATTTTGGAATTTATGGGACAGAATGACAGATTGTTGCCTGCATGTTTTGGTTAAGATTTCTTAGCATGCAGAGCTTGTCTGAGGCCCAGGGTCCGAGTATTGTTAGAATCAAGTTATAAACTCAAACAAAAAAGCACCTGGTCCTTGGTGGAGGCCCCTGGCTAAGACCCTGAGGCTCAGTGTACCTGGTCACCCACACCCTCTGCACAGGCCTGCTGAAAATTTCTGTATTTTCATTAATGATTTTATGGCCATGCAGTAAGCAGGTAAGCTGCTTATGCTAACTTTCCTGCGAGAGCATATTGTATCTTCTTAGTGGAGATATTTGTTGCTTCAGGTAATATTTAATCAAAATAGCTGGTAACAGGCAGCTTACTTTCAGCTGCTGTGGTATTTTATTTATTTTAAATATTTATTATTATTTTTAAGAGGTTATACAAGATTCATATGGCTCATAGAAGACTCTTGTGTAGACTTCAACTGCATCTCCAAGATGCAGGGGGCCGGGACAGATGTTCAGAAATTGGATCATACCTCCACCTATGGTAGGGTTGTACTAGATTGCACAAATTTTGGGCAACGGTAATTTGATAAGATATTAAAATGCCACAGCAAATAGTAGATTTAAATTGAAAGCCATAGCTTTTGTCACGGGAGCTCATACTGTGGAGGTAACACTTGCACTCCCCTTCTTACCTTTGTTGAGTGGAAAGGTATGAAAGAAGTCTCTTGGCACATTAGCTGGATGCCGCTTGCTATAGAAATATGAGAAAATTCAACAGGTTACTTACATCCTTGTGACTTTTTTTCCCTTTGCAGTGCTATCTGTTTGTGTATTGCACAGGCTGGCGGAACATCAAATCCTTCCTAAGTTTTGGCTTAATCTGCCTATGCAACATGTATCTCTATGAACTACGCAACCTCTGGCAGATCTTTTTTCATGTGACTGTGAGCGCTTTTTCAACGTTACAGATCCGACTGAGGCAGCCACAAGGGAAGGCCCCTGATTACAATGTGTGATGGTTGTCCTCCAGCAAGTCTCAAGGCAAACTTGATCCAAGCAGTATTCCTCTCAGGAATGAAACACTTTTCTGCAAGATAGACGCTTCCCATAGTTTAGGGCATTAATGACAGAGAAATTCTTCTTCAAAGAAGAGCTGGAAATGGTTCAGGACCCTGTTGCGGGACAAATGAAAACCCTGTGCAGGAGAATGTACCTCAAGGGCAACGTGAGAAGTTTGGAGGGGCAGCATGAAAATTCCACATCCAGAAGTATGAAAATGGCAAGGAGCTTGTTCTGCATATCAAGTGATTCCTTCAGTCCCATACCAGGTTTGCCTTTGTGAGATAGTAGAAAAGGCTGAAATAAAAGGATGGTGTTGCATATTAACAAACTGTTCAATATGAATGAATTTCTAAATGCGAGATTATTGGATGCACATGAGTTTAATGGTGTGTGTCTGCATTTTCCTTAATTAAAATCTAACCCAGAACCATCTGTTCATGGGGATTAGTTCCTGGGCCCCAAAGGCCTACCATCTAGTGCAGTGCTCATTCTGAATTGCTTTGTTTCTACCCCTCCCCAACTTTTTCTGTGTAATTTGCTTTGAAAGAAATTTGGAAAGTGACCTCTCTCTTCTGCAGCCCCAATAGCAATCTCTAATGCTTTTCTCTAATGCTTGAAGGATGAAAAGAAGTTGACTAGCCTCATCTAGGAAAGAGCCTAACTTCTACTAATTTCAATTTAATTGTCTAAGAAAACTGTTCTGGGAACAAAGGAAATTAAAAGTACTGGTTGTGGACAACAGATCTATTGTAGAAGAGGTGAGCAACCTGACAGAATCCTACAGTGGACCAAAATAGCCTGCCATCAGCAGACCAATGAGGGAGGGTGATGGTTATTCATTTCCACCCTCCTCTAACCCTCTGGAGCAGATTTTGGGTTAGCTGCAGCGAGGGAGATTGGGGGGGGGACCCCATGTTTCCTTCCCTATTCCATTGGTGGCCACCTTTGCTGACTCAATGAGCCTTCCTCATTTTGAGGATTATGACTGGATACAACCCTACTAATCTCACCTTAATGAGAAAAGTAAACCTGCTGGATTGCATTGCATCCTGTATGTTAAGTAGCAGCCATGAGAACAAAATGCCTTCGCAATGAAGGTAGTTGCAGAAGTTTCCTCATGTCCAGATAAAAGTCGTTCAGGGTTTGTGCGGATTTTAGCAGCTGGGGGTTCAGAGACAAACTTAAGATTCAAGAGAAGCCTGTTCTATGTTTATGCTTGCATTTAATAAACTCTACAATCTACTCCCACTGATCTAGGCCCCAAGCTTTCAGTGTGAAAACTTTCTGTAGAGATTCTAGCAAGAAAGCGATGATGCCAGACTGAAGTTATATTGTCCTACCTACCACATCTCTAATGTTTTATGATCCTCCTAGTCTTTAATTGTAAGATGTCACCTACATAAAAGTGGTAGTTTTTTTCTGTAGGCAACAATATTGTCTAGTCTTAGTTTTACTATGAATCCTAAGCTGCTTTACGCACTACAATAACTTCTAAAGCATTATTTTATAGGACAATACTGAGTGGGCAGAGACTACCCAATCGGTATACTCCCGCACTACTTGGAACACCCCTGCCCTCGAATTAGATGCTGTACCCCAGAAGTGGCTGAATGTTTTTGTCCCAGCGGCAATTTTCACCCTTGACTAACCTCTGGACAGTGGCCACCCAAAACCATTGCATGTACACATAAGCGCTCCATCATCTACATAGATCAGCAGAGGAAGGGTTAATCACCCTCTCCCTGCTCATCAAATGATTTCTAGGGAGATTTGCACCCACATCAGAGTGGTGAGCTCTACCCACTGTAGTAATAGGTCTATTTTTTTCTTTCTGCCACTGCTGCCAAAATGGATGAAGCTTATTGGGGGTGTGGGTAGAGGCAGATCAGGCCCTAGATCTGGAGTTCAGACATTATTTTGAAACCACATGCAAGTAATGTGTGAAGTAGCCCAAGTATATTTGTTGTAGACCCAAACGTTAATAACGATACACACAAATTGTTCATTTATCATGATAGGCATACAAAGAGTCCTAAACTGGGTCTTCCAGTTGCCCTAGTCTAGTTGCTGTTCTTGTATGTTATGTTTTCTTTACCTTCATGATAATTTAAAATACAAGTAAAGGAACTCCTCCTGCCAAATGAGGGAAAGACTCACTCTGGTTGCCATGGGACACTGCGTATGATGACTTTGGGCATCAGTTTCTTAGCTGCAAAATGGGAATATTGATCATTTCAATGAAAATGTAAAGTGCTTTGTAGAATAAAAGTGCTGTATAAATAAATGCAGAAGCAGCTATAAGATGGTCAAGACTTCTGAAGTGAGGTCACTGCAACTTACACGGGGGTCTTTGTGGATTTTTTTAAATGAAGGTGTTTATCACAGCCAACACTTCAAGATTGGGACATTAATGATATATACTGTGGGGTGGTGGATACAGCTAGCACTATAGGCAATTGGAGCCTGCCCTAAATACTTTCATGTCTGTAAAGAGTCATACCCAAGGCCTGAGCATGAAGATGTTCAGGGCATGCAACTTTGCTGAGGCTCTGACTTCTCCAAAAAGTAGTAAGCCTTCATCTTGGATTTCATACATGTGACTAGAAGCACTGACATGCTTACAGATGCATATTGCAGGCACGCAATCCAAGGGTGAAAAGCTAGCAGAATTTGTTTAAGGATTAAAAAAAATCCCATCACAGAACACAGTGTTATCTATCGTAAGTCCCATTAAGTGACCGTGCTGGACTGTAGCCCAATGGGGGGGGGGGGGGGGGCGCGGAATTAGGAAAGATGCTGAGAGTTATGCAATACCAAATGATTTAATTATCCTAACTGAAAAGATCTATATCTAGCAATCCCCCTAATGTTGTGTTATGTAATGGCTCCCATGCTTTCTAAGTGCACATCGCGCTCATGACCATACTCTTAGCTCGCATGGAACATCTAAAATGTTCCTCATCTGTGCTGGAGACCACCACTGTGCTTGCAAAATTAACAACTAAGGGCAATTTGCCTGTCTGCTTTCCCCACTCATCTTAACAGGGACTAGCACAAGGAAAAGCAGCATGCAGGGACCCCACTGATGACTTCAATATGAGTTCAGGATGAGTTTCTCCCTTATTGTTGAGCCAGCAACCTTCCCTCCCAATATCTAGAGACTACCTTCAGAGATATTGGGCACCTGTGTTATTATCTTAAAACAGAAGAAAACATGTTACAGTGATCGGAAAATATAACCAGTTGATTTCAGAATATTTTATCCTAACAATATACAGCCAAGCACCATAATTTCAAACAGAAGAGACTTACCATTCCAGTGAAGGAGATCCATATGTGGGTGAAGGCTCCTTTACATGCACAGGTAACATAGATTGAATTGGGCACTTCTACGTAAATCCAATTCTGCACCACGTTGCTCATCTGTACTAAATTTCCCAGACCTGTATTTAAATGCAGATGGCTATGCTCCTGTGCACACACACAAAACTACTAGCTCAATTAGTTGAGTAGGACTAGACCACAGCCTACTGCTTCCAGCTGCCAAAGTTCTCCCTAAAATACAGTTTTGTTGAATCTGACATACAAATGAAATATCCCAATCAGCTCCTTCATTTAGAACCGAGGGGCTGAGATTAATAACCACCTTCGCTGTATTCATCTGAATATTTTACCATTTTTCATCCAGTTGCAGAGAAGTGAAGAGAAACCATTGTACAAAGTCCTTTCTCTTCTTTCTGTGATGCAGCAGGCACAAAATATCATCCAGAAATTCATACGTGAGCAGGACTATTTGTTGGGACAAGTTACACAAGTCTGGAGCTGCCCTTACTGAACTGATGAATCATACCGTTGTGATGCACAAAATTCTATTGTCACTCCCGCCACAAAACATTAAATTACATTCCTACTTTTGTAGCTTTTAAAAAACAAACCAGACTCTAATGAATAAATAGAAACATTCACAAGTGAAACAGTGTTTTAATATAATTGTTAAATTACTTAAACAGATTGCAATTTCCATGGGAAATCATAACTGTATCACCTTTTGCAAGAGCCAGAAAAAAGACTGCATACCCCTTGAAATGATCCTGACACAGTCATCAATCACAGTCAGAGATACAGGTAACTGAAAACTGAATTGACAACACAATTGCGCAAGGTGGTCTGCTCAAATGTTAAGAATGCACATTTCAAAGCAGGAGGCAAACCTAAAACAAAATGATCCTATATTGTGCTATTAATTAAAATTTGGAAGTGGTAAATGACGGTAAGAATGAAGGGTGGAAGGTGATGAAGAACAAGCTGCAGTACTGTGTAAATAAAGACCTTTGCAAATCAAATGGCATTTCTTGAAAAGGTTCAAAAATATAGTACAAGGACAGACTTGGCAGTTTTCTAGGAATCCGGCAACTATACTATCCAAGGGTGTGCCCTAGTAGAAAGGGAGGGGATGAAAGGAAAGTGGGATGCTACTGACACTCTAGTCTGAAACAGTTTAATAGCAATATTACACATATCACTGAGACCATGGATTTTACCTTATTTTTTGGTCAAAGGTGACACTAACCCCCGCCCCCTCGCCAATGTCATAATTGCCAGTGCTGGGTAATCATTAGGTAATGGAAATTCTGCCCTGAGAAGAGTGGAAAAAGTATGTGTCAAAATGTTTGAGTCATTTTTGAAATTGCCAAATTCAATATCAAAAGTTTTCCCCTACTGAAATATAAAAATATAGGTTTTTATGCTTTTATACTTTTTAATAAAATATGAAGGGGACCTTGATTTTAAAAGTTGAAAATGTATTTAACTCACTTATACATTTATTAACAGTCCCCCTCTTTTTAAAAAAATAAGTATTGTTCAGGAGAATAGGCCACATCAATATCTTTAGAGAATCAATCAATACGTATGTTTTATTATGGAAAAAAAACTTGCCAAAGTCTTCAAACTGAAATTCATAATATATGAAATGGAATTCAGCTCCCACAATATCAATCCAGAAGAGTAAAATTTCTAGGTAATATTCAGCGGCACTTACTTGTACAGGCAGTTGTTACATAAACTGTAAACATTCTTTCAAAAAGAAATTCTTGATTTGATTGTTGTTCCTCTTATGCTACTGTCCAGAGGCACACTTGAAGTGGCTTCAGGCTTAATACCCTTGGTCAAATAACTTTCAGAATTTTGAATACACAATTTACCTATTGCATTCAGCTCCCTCTGACGTTAGGAATGAGCACAGCTGTTCTCATTCTTCCTATTTCATCTCTGTCTAACTGTAGGTTTTCCTCACTTTATTTCCTCTTTAAAAAATCAAACTTGAGCCCCTGCATTATTATTATTACTTCAGCTTGTTTGCTGGACTGTACAATATTTATTTGAAAACTGCCAAGTCTGCAACTCAGAGATAATGAAAAGAATATCACACAATTCTATAGCTTATGTACACCTCCCAATGTACCTGGCGTCCGATCCAAAGAACTGTGAGCTCAGCAGAAGACTTCACACCCATTGCTGGACTCATGGAGACAAACAGAGCTGCAGGGCAGAAACATCCCATAGCCCTGATCAACCTTCCGACAGTGCTTGAACTCAGCCTGGGTGCTCGTTCCCTTCTTCCTAACTGTGACTATCAGCTTCTGTGTCAAGAGCTGACTGCCTGATAAGGGATTCAGGATTGTGTCAAGGTGCCCCTGCTCTTGTCCTGCCTAACAGTTGACAGGTGCTTTGCTGGGTGCTCAGTTCTGGATATGAGTCTCCTTCAAACAGCTGTTCTGTGAACTTCACTACAACAGAGCTACACATAGATCGCTGTTGCTCCATTGGGGCAACTGTTTAATACACAGAACGTTCAAAATATAGAATTTTGGTGTGTTTCTTAGATCTCATAATCTTCCATATTAAAAAATACAAAAAACTGCACCTCAAAACCAACAACCCTACACATTTCAGAGAAATCTCCCTGTGTTTCTCCATGTGTTTCACGTTGGCAGCTAGTCTTTCATGTGTAAACCAAAATATGCTGAACAGAAGTGAGAAGGCCTCCTCATTTAATAAATATGCTTGAAGCATCATTTCCCCCTCACCTTAAGAACTATTTCTCTCCTTTCGCTTTCAGTATATCAGTTCTGGTAAAAAGAAGGAACCTCCTATCTGTGTAAGGGTAGGGATGGCAAGAGTACATAACAAGGCATCTTTTCCATTAAAAAACCATTACTGGTGATGTCATTAAAAAAGGCCCTTTTTGTAGAGCAATCGTGGGTGGTGTTTTTAATTTCAAAAGTCCACTCAAACAGCTAATAAGAGAACAGTGGCACACTTCAAGGAGTTAACAGCATAGACCAGAAATACTATGGGACTGCACAGCCTTTCCAGAGTAATGCTGTTCCTTTTTGTCCGTTTGTTGCAATGAATCAAACTTTCCTTCAACCAAGTAAAAAACATTGTGTTGCTTCAAATAAATACTTAAATATCTTAAGTCCTGTGTAGCAGCCTCACTGAAGATCTCAAATCCACGTCTTCATTTCGAATTCCATTCAGCAAAAAATCTTTGGTCAATTCATTTACACTCAACCTAGAAAAAATCCACAGCAGTGCTAGGTAACTTCCGAATGGTGTGCCACATAGCCCAAACTGTGTCCCCCCCTCCCCCACTTCTTGCACACACTCCTGCTAGGAAGGCATCATATGAAATACTCAACTGTGCCTTGGTATTAGATTCGCTGCTAAGCAGCAGCAGATTTTTTTTACCAACTCGTTGTATTTAAATCAAACTGAGCCATTCTTGAGTCATTCTTGCCCACTGCTGTTAACTTGCCAGTGGGGGGCCTTCGTTTAGGAAGTAGGTGGTCATTTCTCCTTTACCTTTGACCTTAACAACCCCTCGGCATTCTAGTTGATAGTTGTTGACTGTTAAAACTTGGTACATGTCTGTGGTCACCTGTGGAGTTTTAAAAAGAATGGATCAGAAAAGAGTTGAATAAATTGCAATTGACACAATTCAACACAAGTCTGGTATTCTCAAGCAGCGCTGATGGAAGAAGCACTGTCATTTCACTAAAAATTACTATGATTGCACCCATAAGAAAAAGGGCTGATGACATTAAAAGTGAATTTCAGATCATTTCAGAGAAAGACTCATAGTATTCACACGTCCCCTTGGGCTCCTAAAAGGACAATGGCAAGTCAGAGACATGTGAGTAAGGAGAAGGAATAGGTGAATCTATCAATTTTGGTTTCTCTCAGTATCTTGTTTTTCAGCTTTGACAATGCCAATCACCTGTTGTAGAGGACAAGAGACTGGATCAAGTTTCCCATTCTCTTCCCACCCTGTGAGCATGATCCATGTTAGCTTGAAATTGGGCCATCTCTCTCAAAGAGATAATAAACAGTGTGGACTATAACTGCGTGAATAACGTACTAGGTGGCTAAGTGTTCAAAGCACAGTATCACATAGGTATGTATCTCTGGATCAGAGCAAGGTGAATTATCCCATCTTCTGGTTATTGCTCAGCAAGAACAACATGAAAATACTCGGGGGGGGGGTTTACAAAAGAAGAAACAGATGCAGAGGTTCACAAGGAGCTCTGTTCTGGACTCCATATTACATGATAACATAGATTCCTTCATATTTCACCCCCTACCCCCAACACAGAGATGAATCACTAAGCTGGATAAAACATGAAATATGTAAAGTAAGAAAGGAGGACAAGTTACATGGATCTGAAGTGACTTCATGTGTCAGCTGCCATATTTTGTATGCTTGGTTAAAAGTTTTTGCTTGGGGTGGTAAATATCTACCCCCAAGTAGAATACATAAAATGTACATATAGATTACTTCTCACTTCTACTAGTGGCTTGTGTAAATACTCATAAGAGAGAAAAAAAGTTTTAGGGAGGAGGAGAGGTGCCAAGAAGACTCACCTGAATCCTGTCGGGCACTCCTGTGCTGTCCATTCGGCTGGCTACATTCACAGTATTCCCCCAAATATCATACTGGGGCTTACGTGCGCCTATGACCCCAGCTACTACTGGGCCAATATTGAGCCCTAGCAAAGAAATAGTATGGAATTAGACATGAGTGTATAAAGTACATCTTATAAGTTATCACTACCAGATCACATATGCAGGAGAACTGCAACTATCTGATTCCTCCCCAGGCATAAATTGACCATAGCTAATTTTTGAATGGCCAACCTTTTGAGGGCTATATGACAAAACGTGCCATGATTCTATGATCAGGTATTATTATAAATGAACAAAGTTTTAAAGCAGACTCCATATGGTGGCTGTAATGTGTGTAGCACTTCTAAGACTTTGAAACATTACCAGTTGAGAGTGAGGTAAATTCATCCAGTGCTACCTACCCTGGTCTTTGAAATCTGTGATATCAAAGATTTGTGGGCTTTGAAATTTGTGATATCTGCATATAAATATCCTACACTGATGATTTCTCTGCCTGTTGTAGCAATTGCAATGCACCACGCTAGATGCTGTAGGATTTTTATTGCATTTTTATTGCATATATATATAATTTTATTGTATTACAATTTGAATTCCATAGAAGTCATACAGCAAGTGTTCTTCACAGGCACACCTCAGACAATCTGAATGAAGCTTGGGGACCACAGTTTGGGAACCCCTGTCCTACACTATCTAACTGCTTCTCAGAAAACTCACTAGAGCTTATTTTTTACTTGATATCAGTATACTGTATCTTGATATCCAGAATTATGAAGATGAGTAACAGTGCGCCAAGAACACTCATGCTCTACACTCAAAATAAATGATCTATAAAAAATGTTATAAAATGTGCTTCTTTGGCAGACGTTCTCAATTTACACATTACATTCTAAGCTTAGTTGGTCTGTGGAGAGTGGAGCATACCTGGAGTAAGAAGCCTCACTCCAGACATCCTTGTGAATCAACTGACTGAACCTGAGGCATTCCCAGTGAAAGAGATAAAAATGTAGCATATAAGAAGAGACTTGCTGGATCAGGCCCAAAGGCCCATGTAGTCCAGCATACTGTTCTCACAGTGGCCAGCTTCAAAAAAGGGGCCTGAATGCAAGATGGCTGGCCTTGTCGGTTTTGACTGAGTGGAAGGAAGTACGGGTGCTCGACTCAGTTCATCCCAAACAATGGTGATGGCTCTAGGAATCCAGTAAGAATGAAGGAACCCAGTGTCAAGCACCTGCATGCATGCGGATTGGCCTTACAGGATCAGGTTGAAAGAGCTCTTGCTCTGCCTCCACTTCAAGTGTGTGTGCATTTATCCATTTCAGATTCAAATAGGAAAAACAGTTTTCCAGTGTTCTACACAACAAAACAGTTCTAACAGCCATGTCCTTTCTAAAGCACTAATGTGGGCAGAAAGTTAATTTTGTTTGGCTTTAGATCTTCCCATGTTCAATTGGCTACTAACCTCCAGTTGGGAATGTTATGTAATGGGGTCAAATTTCTGCAGGAAACACAACCAACACTGCAGATCAAGAATACTCCATTAAGTGCTAATTTAATTCAGTAGAGGCAGCACCAATTAACACGTGGCATTTGCACTTTTAACCACAGAGGAAATACTCCAGAAGCATAACACCATAACACCGTAACAAAGGCATTTACCTATTTTCATCTGGAAGTTGTTGAACGAATGCTCATTGATGTATTTCATTTGATCCATTAACCTCATTGCAAAGTCAGCCAGGGCCTTGATGTGTGACTTGCCCACTTTGTCATAGGTGGAATCATTGAGGCCTGAAGCAGCCATATATGTGCTGCCTATAGTTTTGATCTTTTCCAGCTGTCGGAACTGGTCTTCGCTTATAATCTGCAGAGGCAACAAAGGAACGAAGTTATTGAAAAGGACACGTGTAAATCAATATACACTGTTTGAGTGATCTGTATAAGACCCAGATATGATCATGCACACTGTAGCTTGCATAACACATGTTCTAATGTGCTTCCCATATGAAAAGAAAGTTCATGAACTGTTTTGATCCTGCACATAGACATGATGGTGTCTTAGACCCTATTTTTGCTTCTTCAAATTGATAAGGAAAGAAAAATAAGATTTGCACTAGGATGTCAGGTCATGGGATGCAATGCCCTTTCAGTTTGGATCTACATCACGTCCTGGCATGAGTGTATCAGTACTTGCTGTCAGGTAACTGAGTTAGGACCATTTGCACTTTTAATCATAGCTTTCTGAGTAATAAAAGCAACAGTGGCCAGTGCCACTGTAACTGGTAATCATAGAGGAGGTAGAACTTTCCTAGGAGCCTCTGCACAAGCATGAGACCATTTCAGCTGACCTGGACAAATTATTGTTTCGACTGCTGCACTTACACAGATCCATGGGAGCAGAGCATGAGGTGATTAAAACAGCTGTTGACCAGGAAATTAAGTCAAAAGACCAGGATACCAAGAACTAGGAAACTAGATCTATGAGCTGAGGAAGGCTTGCAAGCCAGGTAGCTTTCTGGGTCCTACCCATAGCCATGGATGAAGAGTCTATTTAGGAGTGTATTGCAAAGGCTCAGCAGCACCTTTCAGTATATAGTACTTCTAGGAAAGAAAAGTGTAGTACTGTATTTCTATTGATACCTCTGGCATATAAAAGAAATCTAGCACAGAAAACACAAGTGTCAGAGACGACTGGTGTTGTGTGCATCAGGACAATACAAAAGGGTCAGTCATAGATTCACAGCATTGTAGAGTTGGAAGGGACTCCAAAGGCCATCTGGTCCAACCCCCTGCAATGCAGGAATCAGTTAAGCATGAACTAGACCACACTGAGGTTTAACTCTTTTTTTAAAAAAAAGAAAACTTGCTCACCTCATCAAAGTCAGCAATGATTTCATTGAGAAGCCTCAAGCATTCCACTCCTTCATTGTTGGCCTCTAACTCTACATAGAATTCTGAGAAGTTGCTGATGGAAGCAAACATGACAGCCACACACTCGCATGACTGGTAATACAGCTCATCATTCCTCCGTTCCTGTGCAAGGAAGTGGGCTGCCACATCCTTTGGCAAGATGTTATGGAGAAGGCGTCTGTTGTAGGCCTGCAATTCCTCCATTTCCTCCTTTTCTTCAGTAGCCTGAAAAGGGGGAGAGGAGGAGAGAGAAAAAGATGCAGCCTGCAACTCAGGTTCATTTATGTGGCAAATGGACTGGAAGCATAAACAGTGGACACACAACTTTTGCGTGTTTAGCTTGAGCGGTTGCAGCTCTATGGACTTGACTGGAAAAAAGGGGCAAGGGGAGATACCATAAGGGGGTGGGAGAGCAGGGGGGAAATGTCAGCAATCACACCCGCCATTGCATTAACCCTGGTGCAAGGTGTAGTGGCCTTGAGAGTATGTGTGCAGCTTTTGGAGACAGAGCAGAGGTGGCTGGATAGACTTTAATTGTTTTTAAAGGGTTGTTTTGACTATGCAATTTTGGCTTTGTTTGCTATCCCTGGAAAATAACTCTTGCGTAAGTTGTGCATCTATTGTATAAGGCTGTGGTTCCCAACATGGGGCACATGCCCCACAGGGGGGCAATTTGATTTTTAAGATTTTTAAGGAAGCCTAAAAGGCCATTAACTGTTAATAATTCGAGAATGAGTTATTAACAGTTAATGGCGTTTTAGGCTTCCTCCTCATGAATAGGAGTTCACTTTTTGAACAATACCGTAATTATATGTCATGGGGGAGGGCATCAGGATTTTAGAGTTGCTTAGGGGGGCAATTTAATTTGGGGGGGGGTAATTCAAGAATGGGTTATTAACAGTTAATGGTCTTTTAGGCTTCCTCCTCATGAATAGGAGTTCACTTTTTGAACAATACCATAATTATATGTCATGGGGGAGGGCATCAGGATTTTAGAGTTGCTTAGGTGGTGCATGGCCAAGAAGAAGCTGGGAACCACTGGTATAAGGTCTAAGATGTAACCCATCAATACATGCTAGCAACAGAATGTGATTTTGCGCACACTAAGGGTGCCTCCGTCCAAACTATATGCATGGGATGGATACACACATGCATGGACAGTATTCTTTACAATACAATATAAAACAAAACTAAGAGCACAATCCTTGTGATCCTCAGCTAAAATTGATACCATAGGAGTTTCCTTTGTGCCAGTGCTTCTAGCTCGATATAATTTATGAGCACAGTACGATAACGCATTAACAGCGTGAATAGCAACTGTTTGCTGATTATAAATGGCATTTTAAAATTACACTCAAAAACACACACCTGAAGCTTCCAGAGGAAATCAAGTCTTGCTGTGGATTCCACTTGCTGCGCATGAAGATACACCGCCAAGACAAAAACAGTGATAACTACGGGAGTCACAATCTTCAAGGCCACCCTGGACACACTTGGAGGACTATGCAGGAAAAGAAAATATATAAATCTCTGGATGTTCTAGGATGCCAGTTGCTAAACTGGAGGAGTACGTACAATTCAAAGCAAGCAATTTCTTGACCTCTTTGTGTAGCAACAGGCTGAGCAAGGGGTGGGCTCTAGCTGCTGACCAATAAAATCCACTGACTATTTTATTCTGTGCAACTCTGAATCATTTAGTTTTTGCTTTTGATGCAGCGTGAACAGCAAAGTCCAGGTGGCCATCTTTTACTTTGCACGAGGCTGCCCCAGCAATCTTTTTTGTGTGCTTCAATGGCTCTAGAAGTGAGGCACACTGTATCAAAACTGCCTCTTAGGCAAGGAAGGGAAACAAAGGGCCACAGCAGAGTCAATGCATTCCATTACTAAATCATAGGGGATTTGTGAGAGACCACTAGATTCTATTCTTTTCTCACACTCTCCCTGCCTTTATGAGGTCAAATTTTTCCTACCCTTGAATACAACGAAGGCTAGGTAGCAGTGCTACTAACTGTGGTTGACGTTAATTTGCATTTAAAGTTTGTTTCAAATTCAAACTCTGGCAAGCATTCAAAATGGTTAACAGTGCTTCAGACAGCAAGGGAGGGGACTTGTGTTTGAGAAGAGAGGGGTGTGCCCATCCCATATCCCTTAAGCACCATTAAAGGATGAGCCACATTATGTCTGCAACAACCCAAACCCACCAATGGCTGAATCCACTTAATATTTTTTAAAGCAACCTCAGGCTACCTGCCCCCTCAGTAACTCACCATGTTCCATTCTCAGTCCCATTGGAAAATACTCTGAAATAGCAAGAGATAGGTTTTAGACAATGTACATAGATTGCTATGCTATATTTATAAATCACTGACGCCATTGCTTTCTTCCCAATTCCACATTTAGTGCCTTCCCGCTGTGGGTTAAACCATAGCGCCTAGGATTTGCCAATCAGAAGGTTGGTGGTTCGAATCCCCGTGATGGGGTGAGCTCCTGTTGCTCAATCCCTGCTCCTGCCAACTTAGCAGTCCGAAAGCACGTCAAAGTGCAAGTAGATAAATAGGTACCGCTCTGGCGGGAAGGTAAACAGCGTTTCTGTGCGCTGCTCTGGTTCACCAGAAGCGGATTAGTCATGCTGGCCACATGACCCGGAAGCTGTACGCCAGCTCCCTCGGCCAATAAAGCGAGATGAGCGCCGCAACCCCAGAGTCGGTCACGACTGGACCTAATGGTCAGGGGTCCCTTTACCTTTACTTTTATACCGCTAGGAGTATAAGCAATGAGCCAGGAACACCCTGGTTCAGAGCTCAGATTGCCTTATCAAGCAATCATCTTCTAAAGAATACTGAAATAATATATGTGAAGAAGTCTGAACACTAATGAGATATGATATAAAAATTTTCCTCCTCCTCATTACTATTATGATTATGCTGTTTCCCTTATTTGTTGCACAAGCTGCCTTTTTAATTTTTCAGTATTCTTCCCAGCTGGCAAGGAACTGCTGACTTTGGATTAAAATCAAGGTGTACATTTCACTGCTCCAATGCTATCCAAACAAAAGTGCCTCTCTAATACTTCAGCCAGTTCAAAGGTCCATGTCTCTTCTGGATCACTTGCCTGATGTTAATCAAATGAACATGTGTGCAAAGTACTCCATTTAAATTACAGGGAAGTTGTTTTATATGTCTCTGTGTTCATTGTTCTGAAATGCATGATGGATTGCAGCAACAGGAGGGATCCCTAATGCCCCTTGTGACACTAGAATCAAAGCCTCAAAGCATTCACTTTATTGCAGGTCCTGCTGCAATTTCAATGGAACATGTTTCCAAACATGGTTAAGATCACCATTCTTTTTTAAAAAGTTCTTACACCTACACAGAGTTCCACGGAATCCAGGGTGCCACATATTTTAAAATAAAGACATTTAGGATTGAGTGTAATAATCAACTGCTCCACAAAATCAGTGCTACTATTTTTCACTTTGAACACTATGTGGAGCCATAACCACTTCCTAAAATTTTCTTCTACTTTCCTTTCGCTACAATGAAAGAGGATCGCTTTTTGACTTTGAGCTTGATTATCGTTGAAGTGAGGAGTCAAGGAAAGTTGGCACATTAGATAGGATGTTATAAAACAAAGCTGCCTGGACAAGTTAGGGAATGAATTCCTAAGAATTCATTCCCTAACTTGAATTAGGGGATTCAAGTGCAGGGAATTCTGCACTTAGGGAATTCTGCAGTGAGACTGCAGAAAAGAGGAGATAAAACGTGATAAGTTGGAATCTGCCCCCACAAAGCTGGATTCTACCCTTTGTTTGCAAATTTACTGTCTCATTCTAGATGGTACTGGAGAAGCAGGGAGTGCCTTGAAATCTAGTTCCTTCATATTTATTCACTGAACATTTTTTTCTTGTATTTTGTCAGAATTTTTTATCCAAGTCGTATCACCAGATCACTCCAGCAGAACCAGATACTTTATAATCCAATTAACATAGCTCCTGTTCCAGTTCTTCTGCCCTTTCGTTTTAAATTTATTTTTTATTTTGTTCAGTTTATGAGTCACCTAACAAAGTATTCTCTAGAAAAGAAACAAAGTAAAAACAGACCATAAAATCCGACAGTGACAATTCAAAAACTGCTTTTCCACGTTAACTCTGTTATATCTATCTTACTTACTGACTCACTGAGTCAGTAGAACTTGCTTAAAAGCAGCTGTCGTCTTCCAGCTGAAATTCAGACCCCACATGGCTGCTGCAGGAAGGCCTGGCGCCAGCAGTTAGCCTAGCTGGGCACTGGTTGATGGCCCCAGGGCTTCGAAAGGCCCATCATGGGTCTTAACATGAGATCCAGGCGGATATATGCAGACACTTCTTGGGGACCAACTTGGCTCCCATCCATGGTAACTGCATAGCCTGCTGCCTCTCTTGAACTCTGAGAAAGGTGACCTGGAAAATGCCAGTGCTGTTGCTGCAGTTTGCTAAAAAAGGCCTTTCAAATTTAGATTAAAAAAAAAATTCTAAAAAAAAAAAAAGTTTTCCTAGATGCCATGGCAAACCACAGCAGCAGCACAATCAGCTTACCCAGAATTCCTGGCTCTCAAGGACTCTTCTTCATCCCAAGGTGGCGAGAAGCTACCACTGAATTAGCCACTACAGTCATACCTTGGAAGTTGAATGGAATCCATTAGACTTCCAAAACGTTTGGAAACCAAGGCACGGCTTCTGATTGCAATTCGAAGCCCCGTCGGAGGTTTGGCTTCCAAAAATAATTCATAAACCAGAACACTCACTTTCAGGTTTGTGGTGTTTGGGAGCCGAAACGTTCGAGAACCAAGCTGTTCGAAAACAAAGGTATGACTGTATTGTGTGTTTTTAAGGAAGAGGAGGAAAGGGACTGGCGGCATAGCTGCTGCCACAAGGAGGAGGATGAGAGCTCTAGGAGCTCCAGTGTGACAGGAACAGGGGCCTCAGATGGACTATGCTGAGGGCCCCCTGAAGTTTGACACCAGGCCTGTTTGCATGGTTGCAATTCATTTTGGCTGGCAGGAGCACTCTAAGTTTTACCACCAGCCTTTTCTTGTCTTATGTTTTCGGTAAATTTGTATAGGGGTGTGAGAAAAGAAGCATCTGTGCATCTTGCTAATTAGTGTGCATGTCATATACAGAATAATTAGATGGATCAGACAGATGCCCAGTTAATTTAATATAGGATAATATTCCCTGCATCTGGAAGAGATCTGCACCTAGACTGTGGCGGCTGCATATGTACTAAATACTTCCCATGAGCCGTAAGTGGTTCACCACACAGTAAGACTAACAATAAATGGAGCTTTCAGAGCAAGCAAAGCTAATTTAATGAGTGGTAAGACTGCAGCTCCTAAATTTATTTCTGGGAAAAAGATGCTTATTTACTCCACCTTTTTACTGACATCTTGATTGTGAGGTGATGCAAATAATTGCTTTTAAGTGCACTAATTCAGTCTGCTCCTGGCTTATCAAAATTCCATGCAGTATAAAATGCCTAAAGGATGTTTTGTTTTGAGATTATCCCTTCAAATGACTGCCCCTAATTTGCTATCAATTTTCTTTTTTATATGAAGGGCAGAAATCACACCTGAGTGGATTAATCAGAATTAAGCAATCCAAAATGGAGAAGGGCACAGCTGTGGTTCAACCAGAATGGCCTTTTTTTCTTTCTTTCTTGTGTTGTTTTATTAGCTTAAGAAAAGATCTCATCCAATTGGTTGTTTGGTATGTTTTAAGGGAATTAAGGAAATCATAAGGCATACAAATAATGCCAATAAAAGTAGTGTTGCTTATTAGTGAACAAGCCAAAGTCCTACAATGAAAAATGTTTAATGAGTAAATATGTTTAAAAAGGAAGATATGTGTTAGCATTCAACACAACTAAGGCACTAGCCTCCTACTTGATGCAAAATATACATGTTTGGCCCTTATCTGAGAGCGCAACAGTCATGCAGATTATGACATTCAAATTGTAGATACCAGCAAAATAGAACCAAGAGCAAGAACTAATAGAGGGTTCTCAAATGACTTCCAGTGTTATCTCACTTGTTGATGCTGCACACTCTTTCTGTTTACATAAAATTGTTTTCATGGACTCATTGACTTGGTTTTCCCAAGCAGCAAATGATGCGGTGAACCTGTTTCTGGACTATTCCACTCTAGACCCTGGGTAGGGGCCTCACATGACTGAATGCCCCTCCCATAAAACAATAAAACCGTTCACATAAAAAACTGGCTAGGCAAAAACCCTTGACTTCTTAAACTCCTATGTGCAAGTTTTACTTTTTTAAACGAAAGTGTGTTCAGTCATGTGAGAACCTACTGGTACTCCGAAATGGTATAGTCCAGAAACAGTCTACTTCCTCACCTGCTTTACTAAAACTTGAACTTGGTGACCTTTCTCTAGGTTTATATATATAAAAACAACTTACAAAGGTTTAAGGGTAACTTACATGGCATTGGCTGTGACCAGAAGATCTGCATTATCGAAGAGGGTAAGCCCTGGCACTTCCACAATAAGGACATATGTAAATTCAATAATCAACATCAAAATGAGTTTCCCAATGCAACTGATCTGAAGGAACACAGAGCAGGCCAGGAGGCTCAGTAAGACACTGTAGGTAAAATACTGCGAGAGGAGGGATTGGGAAGCGGAAAAGGAGAAAAAAAATGGAGTGGAGGGAGGAAGAGAGAACAAACGGGAGTCAAATCAGTAAAGGACAGCAAACATCAATTAAGCAGTGCTGCAAGAATGAGGTTACACATCAACTTATTTTAATTATTCTTCTTTTGCTATGTCACATGTCAATTAATATAAGGTTCTGAACAACTTTGGTTGAGGGTACCTTAGGTCCAGCGTGCCACTGAACATCCTTCAATGGATCCTTATACTGGGACTGGCACATTTGTCTAGCTGGGCTTCCAGCAGGCCCACACAATGCCTGACCCACCAAGCCTCAGCAGCAGTTAAGTCCTCTGGCAGTTAAAAGTCATAGAATCATAGAGTTGGAAGAGACCACAAGGGCCATCGAGTCCAACCCCCTGCCAAGCAGGAAACATCATCAGAGCACTCCTGACATATGGTTGTCAAGCCTCTGCTTAAAGACCTCCAAAGAAGGAGACTCCACCACACTCCTTGGCAGCAAATTCCACTGTCGAACAGCTCTTACTGTCAGGAAGTTCTTCCTAATGTTTAGGTGGAATCTTCTTTCTTGTAGTTTGGATCCATTGCTCCGTGTCCGCTTCTCTGGAGCAGCAGAAAACAACCTTTCTCCCTCCTCTATGTGACATCCTTTTATATATTTGAACATGGCTATCATATCACCCCTTAACCTCCTCTTCTCCAGGCTAAACATGCCCAGCTCCCTTAGCCGTTCCTCATAAGGCATCGTTTCCAGGCCTTTGACCATTTTGTTGTTTTTTAAAAAAATGATATTTATTAAGAATTTTAAGATTACAGAAAAGATAAAAAGAAAAAAAGGAAAAAAACAAGGAAAAAACAAACAACAATCAAACAATACAAGTCGATAGAAATCAAAAGCAAAAAGCAAAAAACAAAACACATAACAAATCAATCAAAATAAAAAAACAAGAATAAACCACAAAAGTTTAAAAACAGTTCCAGTGTTCCCAGATCCTTAACTGTCATTACCTTATTTCATCGACCTCCTCACCCCTCCCTTTTTTGTATTCTAGTTATTATCACAGCAAATCCTTCCCATTTTTCATAATATTCTGTCATTAAATTACCTTAATCTATTTTAACCTTATCTTGCTATAAAAAACCCTAAAACTTGAAACTTGAGTCTTATCTATACCAATTTCTCATAACCATAACATATTCTTGCATAGTTCTTTTTAACATTTCTGCTAAAGCCAAATAATTTCGTTCCAACATTTTTCTAATACTCATTAATTTTAGAAAACATTCCTCAATAAAATTTTTGAAACTTTCTCCAATCTTCTCCAACGTCTCTTCCTCCTGGTCTCGGGTTTTGTCAGTCCTTTCTACCCCATCCATCTAGTTCATTAACCTGGTAACCTTATGTCCGAGGCCCTTAAGTCTCTTCCATGTCCCTTCCGCAGATCTTCTTCATATTTATACCTGTACTTTACTTTGTCTTCTGCTCCTTTCACTTGTGGAGACTCCAGCTTGACAGTATTTTTGTCCCTTCTCGACAGATCAGCCCCTTTTCCATAGTCCACACTAAACTCCATGTGGTATTTAAAAACATGTTTCAAAGTCCCTCCAAAATTGAGGACCCCCACAACTCCAAACTCCTCCCGGCCCAACGCCAGACTTGAAAAGTCAAAACATCCCTGCATAGGGGGGGTCTATCCAGCCCCCCATCTCCAAACCAATCAAGACTCTATCTCTCCAAATCTGGCTTTTTCCAGGTTCATTCGTCAGGTCCAACCACTCATGTTCCTTCTGGGCCACGGTTTCCTCCATCTCTGCCTCCCGGGGTCCAGCCACAACCTCCTCCTTCATCTGATCTGTCAGAGCACACTCCTGAATTGATTCCTGAGTGGGTTCTATATAGGTACCCACTACCTGTTCAAAATTTCTGATCGCAACAGTCATCAAATCCGTCTTCTCATGTAACTGTTCCAATAAAGCACTTGTTTTGCAGAAAACACGCACCAGAGCCTCTGAGTACATTGTTATACAAGGTCAGAAGTCTATTCCCACGGTCTTAATCTGTTGCAGCTGCGAAGCTCCCCAGTTCAAGTTTAATAACAATTTCACAAGCTCCCTCTAGGGGAAGAACTTCTATTTGTATCCAACTCTTTTTCTTTTTTTTTTAAAGCAGATCTAACAACAAAGTTTCCTTTTTCAGATATTTTGTCAATATTTGTTCCTTTAAAGTGCGAAAGAGGACAATGGAATCACTATGTTTCTCTTCTTTTAACTATCTGTCAAAAACATTTGTCTATAGTCAATGAACTTCCCAAAAACGTCTGTCCTGACACCCCGCTCCCAGGTTCAAGACGGTGGAAAATTACTTTTCTTACACTCTCTTCTGCAGGTTTAAACAATCCGGAAAAAAACCCCTCTTCTCCTGCTTCCGAAGGGGGTTCAGTAATTTTAGATGATGAAAGTTGATCCTTTACAAACGATTTTCTATACTCTAGTTTGCCATGTCTTTGCTTTAATCTATCTACAAGGAACGGAAGGCTGACTTCCTGTTTATACCTTCCCGTTTCAGTGCCAAATTAAGAGGAATTTCTTAATCCAATTTTCCGTTCTACTCACAGATCGTTGTTTAAAGTCCAATTGTCCAAATTTGATCTGCTCACGGGTAGTTGTTTTTGTAGCCAAATTGTCGCAGGAAAAGGGTAGCGCTCTCCGGCAACGGCTGTGCGGCTTCGCTCCACGGAAGAAGCAGCTGACTCTCAGCACCGCGCCACAAACCCCTCTTCGCTCCGGAGCCCGTAATTGAGTTCCTTTGCGAATTGGGGGAGCGCACAAGGTGCCCGCCGAGTCCCATGGTCACAGGCTTCATCCGCCTGTGATTTTTTAAAGGGTCCCCGCTTCGCCGTAGTGGAACAGACCCGTTTCCCGTGGAGCCAGTCCCTCCGGATCAGAGGGAATCCGCCATTATTGATGGCGCCACCCCGGAAGTCCAGGCCTTTGACCATTTTGGTTGCCCTCCTCTGGACACGTTCCAGTTTGTCAGTGTCCTTCTTGAACTGTGGTGCCCAGAACTGGACACAGTACTCCAGGTGAGGTCTGACCAGAGCAGAATACAGTGGCACTATTACTTCCCTTGATCTAGATACTATACTCCTATTGATGCAGCCCAGAATTGCATTGGCTTTTTTAGCTGCCGTGTCACACAGTTGGCTCATGTCAAGTTTGTGGTCAACCAAGACTCCTAGATCCTTTTCACATGTACTGCTCTCAAGCCAAGTGTCCCCCATCTTGTATTTGTGCCTCTCATTTTTTTTGCCCAAGTGCAATACTTTACATTTCTCCCTGTTAAAATTCATCTTGTTTGTTTTGGCCCAGTTCTCTAATCTGTCAAGGTCGTTTTGAAGTGTGATCCTGTCCTCTGGGGTGTTAGCCACCCCTCCCAGTTTGGTGTCATCTGCAAATTTGATCAGGATGCCCTTGAGTCCATCATCCAAGTCGTTGATAAAGATGTTGAATAAGACCGGGCCCAAGACAGAACCCTGTGGCACCCCACTAGTCACTCTTCTCCAGGATGAAGAGGAACCATTGATGAGCACCCTTTGGGTTCGGTCAGTCAGCCAGTTACAAATCCACTGAGTGGTAGCATAGTCAAGACCGCATTTTACCAGCTTCTTTACAAGAATATCATGGGGCACCTTGTCAAATGCCTTGCTGAAATCAAGGTAGGCTACATCCACTGCGTTCCCTTCATCTACCAGGCTTGTAATTCTGTCAAAAAACGAGATCAGATTAGTCTGACATGACTTATTTTTCAGAAATCCATGCTGACTATTGGTGATCACAGCATTCCTTTCTAGGTGCTCACAGACTGTTTGATTAATGATCTGCTCCAGAATCTTCCCTGGTATTGATGTCAGTCTGACTGGGCGGTAATTATTTGGATCCTCTCTTTTCCCCTTTTTGAAAATAGGGACAACATTTGCCCTCCTCCAGTCTGCCGGGACTTCGCCTGTTCTCCAGGAATTCTCAAAGATGACTGCCAGTGGTTCTGAGATCACATCTGCCAGTTCTTTTAATACTCTTGGATGCAGTTCATCTGGCCCTGGAAACTTGAATACATCTAAACTAGCCAAGTATTCTTGTACTATCTCCTTAGTTATTCTGGGCTGTGTTTCCTCTGCTGAATCATTTGCTCCAAATTCTTCAGGTCGGGCATTGTTTTCTTTATCGGAGAAGACTGAGGCAAAGAAGGCATTGAGGAGTTCAGCCCTTTCTGTGTCCCCTGTTTGCATTTCACCATCTTCTCCTCTGAGTGACCCCACTGTTTCTTTGTTCTTCCTTTTGCTACGAACATACCCATAAAAGCCTTTTTTGTTGCTTTTAACCTCTTTAGCAAGCCTGAGTTCATTCTGTGCTTTAGCTTTTCTGACTTTGTGTCTACACGTGCTGGCTATTTGTTTGAATTCCTCTTTGGTGGTTTCCCCCCTTTTCCATTTTTTGTACACATCCTTTTTTAATCTTAACTCAGTTAAAAGTTCTTTAGATAGCCACCCTGGCTTCTTTAGGCACCTTCCATGTTTCCATCTCATTGGTATTGCCTGAAGTTGTGCTTTTACTATCTCCCTCTTAACAAACTCCCAGCCATCATGAGCTCCCTTTCCTTTTAGTATTACTGTCCATAGGATCTCACCACTAACCAGGTCATCAACATTGGTTAGGACCAGATCTAAAATGGCTGTTCCTCTTGTTGCTTCTCCCACTTTCTGGACAATGAAGTTGTCTGCAAGGCCAGTGAGGAATCTGTTTGACCTTATGCTCTTGGCTGAGTTTGACATCCAACAAATATCCGGGTAATTGAAGTCCTCCATTACTACTATAAAGTCCACCTTTTATTCTGTAAGATGTGTGCATGCAAGCCTATTTGAATGTACACACATCATATATGCATACGTGTTTAATGCATCTTTGTTTTCATTAACTTGTAATTTTGTGTGACAGCTGTCAGCTGCTCCAAAGTCAATTCTACGTAAGATGCATAATGAAGGTGGCATTGCGAACTCATAGAAACCACCTCAGATCAAGACTTATATTTTTCAAATGCCACTCCCTGATCCCAGTTTTTAAAAGTTTGTTTAGGTATTTAATTATAAAGGAGCGCATCAGAACAGTGTGATTCTTTACATGTCTACTCAGAAGCAAGTGTCATTGACCTCAGTGGGACCAACCCCCAAGGTAAGTGTGTATAAAACTGCAGCTACATTAAACCTGGTGTGTAGCAGCATTGAATAATAACACTATCCCACCTATCGTCTGGAGTGGTAAAGCTGAGAATTCAGTGTAGAATTGGTTTGACACATTATCAGTGGCAAAAGAATATTGTATGCAAAAGGCCCTAGGTCTGAAACCTGTAATCTCTCATTTAAAGGATCCTAAGTAGCTGGGCTAAGGGATGCGGGTGGCGCTGTGGGTTAAACCACAGAGCCTAGGACTTGCCGATCAGAAGGTCAGCGGTTCAAATCCTTGCGACGGGGTGAGCTCCCGTTGCTCGGTCCCAGCTCCTGTGAACCTAGCAGTTCGAAAGCACATGAAAGTGCAAGTAGATAAATAGGTACCGCTCCGGCGGGAAGGTAAATGGCGTTTCCGTGCGCTGCTCTAGTTCACCAGAAGCGGCTTAGTCATGCTGGCCACATGACCCGGAAGCTGTCTGCGGACAAACGCCTGCTCCCTCGGCCTATAGAGCAAGATGAGTGCTGCAACCCCAGAGTCGTCCGCTACTGCACCTAATGGTCAGGGGTCCCTTTACCCGTTACCTTTAAGTAGCTGGGCTAGAAAGAACCTCTACCTGGAAAAAGTTCTCTACCTGAAGACAATGGAGAGGAGCTGAAAACAGCTGAAACAGATAACAGTGGGCTAAGTCTTTAACTGTCTCATTCAGAATAAAACAGGGCCACTTATAGTTTGTACGAATTTTAAAACTTAAACACACCCACCTCTGGGAAATTGCAGCTTGGCTGGGAGCTGGCACATAATCCTTGTACTGTCCCCAGGCTGTAATTGGAGGGAGAGTAGCTAATATGGCACATGTTCACCTCACGTGGGGTGATGTTATACTCTGCAGCCACACAATCACGGAGATCCACAGTGCTGCAAGTGAACTGGCAGAAAGGAAGAGATTAACAAAAAGAAAGGCAAGGAAAAGAGAAAACAGCTAACTACAATGGAAAGTACTCAGGGCAGAGATGCATTAAAAGATGCTTCTCTGCACAATGGCAAAGTGGTCCAGCACAGATGGCTCTTGGGCCTGACAATATAAACCACCAGTTAAATAGTGGCGGCTGTAATGACAGCTTAGCAGGTATGCAAAACATCATCTACCTTTTCCCACATCCCAAGTATCGTCTAACCCATCTAATTAATATACCATGAAACTGGCACTGGGAATTTCCAGAAAGTGCTCCATTTGCAGGTGAAACAATTAGCGTTGCTTTGATCCTGTCTATTTTAAAGACATAATATTGGCCAACGCACTGGAGACATTAAGTTGTAACCATGACTGGTTAGAAGGATTAGGAAAATTACTGAGCCCACGCCTACTTTTATTTTATTGGTCACACATACACAAGGAGCTAAGCTTTCTGTTGTACCCTACAGCTTCTGGGCACTGATAGGTCAGTGATGCTAAATAAAAGTAACAACCAGTGTAACATACCATGTTGGCAAAGGCTGAGAGGAAAACCAATACAATGCTAAAGACCCCAACTATGGTGTTGTTGGTCCTGGACTGAACAATCTTCCTTGAGAGAGTCTGGAGTGGAGCTGGAAAAAGCTGGTCAAAAAAGAGAAAGCAAAATGTTTGAAATCATGATTCTGGATAAATATCTTGCACACTAAAGAACAATACACATTAGAAAGTACAAAAGCTGACATGCCAGATCACTGAACATCTGTCTTCCTCTAGGTAATTTTCGGAGCAGAAAGGCTAAATGCATAATTGCTTGGCTAACTTGTCATACTGACTTGCTGCTCCCTGATTAAAATAATGGTTTCTAAATTAGAACCAGAAAGAATGGTGTGCAAAACAAAACAAAACATCCGATTCTGATCTCAGAATAAATGGATATATAAACATGCATTTTGAAATAACCTGTTTTGCTTCCAATATTCTAGCTAGAATTGAGTTTTATCTTCATGTCACCTCTTACTATGTTTAGATGGACAATAGGTACAACTGCAGCAGTGAATTGTACAGTAGTCAATAACACTGGCAAATGTCTTCAAACGTCCAAAGGCACCAGAGATTTGAACATTAAAGCATCAGATCAAAGACCTATCTAGTCCACCATTCTGTGTTCACAATGCCTATGGAAAACTCATACGCAGGACACAAGCTAAACAGCACTCTCCTGCTCTTGATTCCCCAGCAACTGTTACTGCCTCTGATACTGGACGTAATGCATAGTAATCATGACTAGTATTCATGGATACTCTCCTCCTCCATGAATTTGTCTAATCACCTTTTGAAGCCATCAGAGTTTGGCTTGTACTGAATCTTGTGACCCTCTGGGATCTACTTACATTTATCTACTCTACAGGAGCTGTTCAGGAATCATCAACTTCAACTAAATTAACTCTAAATGGTATTTGGCTAACCAGTGAGTTTGGGATCTTGGAGATTATCTTCCGATATTAAGTTTTGACCTGGTGAGTTCAGGGGAGCATATTTTCCTTCACTTGCTTCCTGCACATCTTCTTCCAATAGGTTTTTGTTTGTGGCTCACCCCACCACAGCACTCAAATCTCACATGCAAGGAGATAACAAGGATACATTTCTAGAATTCAGATATCTGAGTTCTGTAAAACTAAAAGGCTTCCCTGCTGTTAATTTCACCTCATCAAAATGCTCCCCAATTCAATCCCTAGAGAGAAATCTGAGACACAGACAAATAGCAGCTCAAATATGCATCATTATCATCGCACCAACTAGGCTTCTAAGTGGTTTCTTTTTTAAAAGAAGACAGTGAGAAATGGCTTGTGTATTGCTTTTTTAGCAATGACTAACCACGCCAACCTCTCCCTTTTTGCTCCCCCCCCCTTTTTTTATTGCACGGTTAGAAGGGTTGCATTTTCCTTCCTACACAAGCACAATTATGAAGCTGTTTGATGAACAGGAGGGTTGATTAGCTGGTGCCTATTACAAAAGGAGACAGATACAACTTGTGACAATCCTGTGCCTCTTTTAAGCTGCTGCCTTCACCTGTGTCCATTACAGAACTATCTAAAATCACTGGACCAGATTTTTTCTTTGGTTGGGGTGGGGAGGGGGGAGATCATCTATCATACCAGGCACTGACATAATAAAAGATAGCAATAAACTGTAAGATGATAATAAAAATCTAGCAATGTTCTTCCAAGTGGTTAAATCAAGCTTGTAAGTAGTTCTCAATGCGGCAGATGAATCACAGTCAAACCCTATTCTACACAGACAAGGAGAAAGTTTAAATTATGTGCAGCATGAGGTGCAGGCTTTTCATACTACCTCTGCCTGCACAATTTTTTTTTTTAGAGTACTGTAAGGATTTTCAGCCTAATCAGACTCCCATCAAGCTCTGAAGCAAGGACTGGCTAATTACGTATTTAGAATTTTACATATTTATGTAATCCAGAAATTCATCAAATCCCAGATTTGGAAAATGTCAGCATTTGAACTGCTTTCTTCTATTTGACAACCTAACTGCTCGTTATTTGACTATCTGGAAACCATTTTTCAAAATGGTCTAGCTGAAGTAGAAAAACCCAGATTTGTTGGCAAAGAATATGTTATGCAATGTATGAAAAACCATTTGCCCATTAACATTTACCTTTCATTGCTCTGGAATGTGGAATACAAAATCTGAGGTCATAAACCACTAGTCAAGGATGGAAAAGCTCCAGCGTGTGGACCAGGTCTGACCTGCCAAGCCTCTCCATTTTGCCCATGAGGCTGTTTTTCCCAAACCAGGCACACCTGCCTCACACCTGATATCATATGTGATGTCAGTTGTGGGGCAGGTAGAGTCACAAGTGGATCAACTGCAGAAAGCAGGACAGAACTCCCCACACATCATGTGATGCACAAGGAGTTCAATCCCACGGGTTCAGCTACTTTGCAGGGTACTTCCTGCATGCACATCAGCTGATGTGCAGGGTGTTCAATTCTCCTTAGATATTAACCTGCAAAGTTCTTACCTGGCCCTACCCACAGAAGGCCGATATTTTTAAAAATCCAGCAATGGAAACTCTAAGAAGCAAATGACAAGAATCAATGACTGATATTGTTATAGAAATGAAATAAGTAGAGTCATGATGGTAACAAGCAATGAACCCTGCAGGACAGGCCTTGCAATCTAGTTATCACCTTTGTTGAAATTTACACAGGACACCCAAATCATGCAGCAGCAGGGGGCAAACAAAAATGAATCAATATAGAAGGTATAAAATTCCTAACTGTCACACTCTAGCTTGGTTCACACATAACAATAAGCTATTGGTGTTTAACAAGCCATGAATGAACCACAAGTTGTCCCATGACTTGTTCTGTGTAAACTTGTTTTGTTTTTCAGATGTTCTTGCCTCAGGCCTTTGTAGGTTGGTGAGCCTCTAAGATGAAGTAGCCAAACAAACTATGGTTAAGAAAGAGTGCTGGATATGCATATAATACCAAGTCATAGTTAAAGCAAGTCAAAGTTTGTGAGTAAACAAAAAAAAAATGGCTTCAGATCATGGATTGTCGGCAGTAAACAAACCAAAGCTAGATCACTGGACAGTATTTGAATGATCAAACAAACCATGGCTTAGAATTATATGCAAGCCAACTACTATGCTCAAGCAGGCTGCCCTCCCTATCACTGATCACCTAAGCATGTTCTTAAACTGGACAAGAGAAGAAGAAGAAGAAGAAGAAGAAGAAGAAGAAGAAGAAGAAGAAGAAGAAGAAGAGTTGTTTGGATTTGATATCTCGCCTTTCACTTCCTTTAAGGAGTCTCAAAGCAGCTAACATTCTCCTTTCCCTTCCTCCCCCACAACAAATACTCTGTGAGGTGAGTGAGGCTGAGAGACTTCAGAGAAGTGTGACTGGCCCAAGGTCACCCAGCAGCTGCATGTGGAGGAGCGGAGACGCAAACCCGGTTCCCTAGATTACGAGTCCACCACTCTCAACCACTACACCACACTGGCTCTCTGAGACACCAACAAACTGGTTAAATCTCTTAAGAATAAGCATAGTCTAAGCACAAAACCTAGTTATTCTCTTTATGACACCTTTAAAGAGTATGTTTTCAATTAGCAAACCAGACTGTATTTGAAATAGAAGCTAATTTCCTACAAATAGCAGCCTATCTCAGAAATGTGGAAGCTGAGTCAGAATGGGTCATCAAGAAGTTCAGTACTGACAGCAATAAAATACTTTTGGATGCTAGGGCAATAGTTCAGAGCCTAAGCACTGAAATCAGCAAACCAAGGCAAAATAAAGGTTATAACTATAGCTGTATGATTTGTCACTAGGTATTTCATGAGTCACTACTAGTCACTTTTCCATTAGCTGGTTTTTTTTTTCTTACTGGAAAGAAATTCAAACAGCATTCCAAGTACTGACAATGCTTTCTTTATAGAGTACAAAAAGGCAAAGGACTCTGTGTAATAGTGGTTCTGCTCCTACTTAAGGGAGGCTGTTGCTCAGCCATGCTATTTCAGGAAATTTGGAGCAAGGTGTTATTAATATGCTGATGATCCCCAGCTCTATTTCTTCATTCCATCTGAATCAGGAGAGGCAGTTCAGGTGCTAGACCAGTGATTGCAAGTGGTGATGGGCTGGGTGTGGGCCAATAAATTGAAGCAAAATCCCAATAAGACAGAAGTATTATGTGTTCTAAGTTCTCTGGTTCAAGGGGGGGGGAGAGATGGCCTCTTCTCAAAAGGGTTACACTCCTCTGGAAGGAGGGAGCTCGCAACTTGGGGGTTCTCTTGATTCCAACATTGTTACTTGAAACTCAAGTGGCCTTAGTGACTAGAAGGCCTGTTTCCAGCTCTGACTGGTTCACCAGCTCTGGCCTTGGTCCTTCGTGACTCAGCCCCTGAACTCCATGCTTGGGTACCTTCAATCCTGAAACTTCAACTGGTACAAAATGCAACAGCCAATTACTGGCTGAGGCTCCATTCAAGCCCCTAGAACAACTATGCTGGTTAATAGTTAGTTTCTATTCACTTTGTTGTTTAGAGCTCTAAAATGATGTAGGAGCCAATTATCTTATTGGCTCCTTACCTACAGACTGTCAGATGTTAAGATGAGCAGAGGAGGCCGTTCTGGCAGTTTTGACAGAAGTACACAGAATGATAACCCAAGAGAGGGCTTTCTCTGTGTCAGCCCTTAAACTGTGGAATTCCCTTCCCACAGAGGTGTCTAGCATCATCATGGTATAGCTATCACTGTATGCTGTATGTATTACTTGGTCACACACACACACACACACACACACACAATCCATCCTATTCCTCTGATTGAAAATTGTTTTTACTGGATTTAATGTTGTATTTTTATATTGTTGTAATCTGGGACCTTATGGGGAAGGACAGGTAAGAGATCCAATATCCACAGCAGGGCAATGTCTTTATGAAGACTAATCAAATTGCCACAAAATAGTGAGCAAATCACCACCCACTTGCCGGAGAATAAATCCCATTGAACTAAATGGGGCTTACTTCTGAGTAGACACATACCATCAAATTACTACCACTCACCTTTACGCAGGAGTAGATGACTGAAACAAATATTACTGTGGTGAGGATCACAAAACAGGTCAGGTAGAATGCCAGCATAAACACAGAGCTGAAACCAGAAAACACAGCCATGTGAGATGAGTGTAACAAATGAAAGGAGGCATAGTAGAGTCATTGGAAGATGCAGGAATAGAGGATAGAAAACCACAATATCACTATTCTCTTTATGTTAGCTAAGAAATATAGGAGGAAGCACCACCCTCCTGAGATAACAGCTCCAACAGTGAAAAAAGAAAAGGTTTATGATTAAGAGTAGGTCAATCCATAAGTTGGTAGTGAACAACAAAACTGGATGGCAGCTTAGTAAATTTGAGCAAGAAATATTTGCAACCCACTGTAATCATTTCACACTGTTCTTAATCAGAATTTTACATTATATTCCAAAATCCGGATACAATTTTCATTCTCATTGGTTCTATTTAAAATGATCTAAAACATCTAAAGATGCATTATTTGTCAAGCACTTGAAAAACAACAACAGAAAAATGAAAAACAGAGCAAATACCCAAACAAATTCTGGCCACTTCCTTTGCATCAATAACCCAGTTCATACACCACAGTAAGCCACAATTAACAACTTGCTGTGAGTGCACAGATCACTCTACTATGTTCCTTTCATAGTGTGAGAGCAGGAGCAGCAAACCACAATATTTACCTGAGCATTGCATCTGGATCATGGATTGTTGTTGGTTTTACTCAAGAACAAATCTTCCTTGTGGAGATTACATTTCTCCTGAGGGGCAAGCAGTAGCTTCAAATTGGGAGTGGGGGAAAGCAGAATTTCGTTTCTACACACCACCACCCTATAGCTATTTCCCCAGTCTAATTTGGCCTCTCTGCCTTGTGTAGCTGTATAGAATATAAAATAAAAGGGATTGGATTCTGGATCCCCCAGCACCAGGTCTACTTTGGCCCTTAGATGTGTGAGTGACTATTGTACCAACTTGCATCTATAAATTAATTATGACTATTGAGTATAACTAAAAAAAGTGTTTACATGTTGTTTTACTGCTATCCAAGCTAATTGATCATCAAATCATGTAGCATTCCATTTTTTTGTGAAGTCCTTGGAATTTTTATACGTGTTTTAAATGGAGGGGAGCTTGCATGTTGCAATAAATTCTACCTCCACCGTCAAGATGCATTATGCCTCTGAAAGCCAGTTGATAGGAATTACAGACAGGCAAAATGCTGTTGCACTTGTGACCTGCTTGTGGGCTTCCCAGAGGAATCTGGCTGGCCACTGTGAAAACAGGGTGCTGCACTATGATGGGCTATTGGCCTGATTCAGTAGGTTCTTCTTATGTTTGCATTAAGTGTAGTAGAGGTATGAAACCTGGCTGGTATGTCACATTAGTGGAAGGGAACTGTTTCAATGGTGCACAGAACACTAGGTAAAATCAGACAGTTCTGTCTCTTCCTTCATCTCCCCTTCTTGCACCCTTCCAATTTTGAAAAAAGGTCCAGTGTGTGGCCCAGTTGCATTGGTTAGAATATTTTAACTGAACAGTGAGTGGCACAGCAATGACAGTGACTTTTGCCACCTCAGCACAGAAGGTGGGGCCAGGACCTGGTAGTGCCAGAGCAGGGAGGAAATATTTTCTCTTGTGCCAGTACTGATACCTATGTATTGGGTAGATTGGTTTCCCAGCTACCATATAGAATCCAGGTTATATGGGCTTATTCAGAGTAATACCTCCACTTAAATTCAGAATGTCATTGCCATGTTTTAGCATAGCATTTATGAGTGAAACATTTCCATGTTACCTTATTATTAAAAACAACAAACAAACAAACAAACAAAACCGGCTCACCCTTCTCTTCCTATTGCTCAACCTCATCCATAATTCAACAACAATGATTATCACGCACGGTAACATTAAGGCTAACCACATGAAAGCCAGCTGGGTTTCATGCTCTTCCCTGACTACAAAGAGCATTTCCACTTGCTAATATATTCATCAGGCTTTTGTGGCTTTCCTGCTGATTGTAATAAATTTATCACTGCCATTTTGCTGAGAGTTTTCATTTCTGAACCTCTCCATGCTTTTGGTCAGTATCTCATGGACATTTACAGTGCTCAACGCACATATATCCATTGCCACACAATATCACAAACATTGAACCGGTTCAGACATAATGATTTCAGTCCGATAATCCATGGTTTGGGGGCCAAGAATGATCTCTCCTTGAGTACCTAATTTCAATGAAGTTTTCTTAAACTAGTTTTCTGTGAAGTGTGAACCAGGAAACTGTTGTTTAAGTGCTGCTTACAAAGCAGAAGTCTTCCTTGAAACCAGACATGCAAAGAGAGGAGAGAAGAGGAAGCATGTGGGCATAAGCCTCATTCTTTGTCTGATAAACTATGGTTTACAAGACCAAGATGGTTATGTCTGAATTGAGCCATTTTATATGTATAATTTGGTTGTCCCAGCAGTTCTTAGAGAATGTCTGCACTACAGACAAATATGTACACTACAAATAAAAAGCAAATGAAGTTATGAACCTCTAAAATACACAGCTGAGCAATACCTTTACAGTGGTGCCCCGCAAGACGAATGCCTCGCAAGACGAAAGAGTTTTCCGTTTTTTGAGTCGTTCCACAAGACGAATTTCCCTATGGGCTTGCTTCGCAAGACGAAACGTCTTGCGAGTTCTTGCGAGTTTGTTTCCTTTTTCTTAAAGCCGCTAAGCCGTTAATAGCCGCTAAGCCACTAAGCCATTAATAGCCGCTAAGCCGCTAATAGCCGTGCTTCGCAAGACAAAAAAACCGCAAGACGAAAAAACCGCAAGACGAAGAGACTCGCGGAACGGATTAATTTCGTCTTGCGAGGCACCACTGTATTAAGATCAATTAAAATGCCACAAAATAATGGCAAACTTTTGAGTTCTCCAGAACATTTAATCACGTAAAAAGTTACACAAAGCACGGGGGAGGGGGAATTGTACAATAATCAGGTTGGATAGTGCAGCCATAAGGTAATTTTTTATATTTAGTTCCTTGATCAAGTCTCTGCTAGGTGTTACAGTTATCAGGCTACACACCCAGGATTCTGGGATAAAGACTCAAGGGCTGCTTCCTATTTTTGATTTTGCCGATATAAAGACTGCAGTGTTTGTCTTTATTTCTTGCTCTCTGCCTAACTAGAAAGCTTTGTCAACATCCAGTCTAAATTTTTTACTTCTTAATTTTCCCTGTGTTTCACCCCACCCCTCACCCCAGTTTTGTGTGGCATATTGCCTGATGAAGAGTTCTGGAGTTCTGGATAACCAAAAAGGGTGCAGATAAATCAGTCTAATATTGTTGCATGCCACCCCAATCTCCAAGTGGTCCTGTGAGAAAGAGTTAGTGGCTGTCTAAAAGAAAATTGTGAGTGTCCTCAACAAACCACAATTCCTAGAATTCTCCAGCAGTGGAAGTAATGACAGCATTATTGCTTTAAAGTCAAAGTAAGTTTGCAGGGTAAGTTTAGCTGGGAAAATGACCTCCCCAAGGATTTGCCCTGAAGCTCAGACTTGATGGCTTTCACTTTCCCCACAAAGCTGTTAGAGCAAAAGTGAAAATTAGCTGCTAATCGTTTTTTGCAGTGTGTATTTTGATTCCGGACTCTAGACATGGCTGCCAAACTACTGTCAACACCTCTGCTATTTTGAACCACCACTAAGTAGAAAGCTGGCCTTTTTACACCACAGTTTTATTATGGGTAAAATTATAACTAGAGTCCTGCTTCACAGTCTACAACCCTGTGAACTGAATTACAGTAAGATGTGCCTGGGATTTCCAGTTTCAGCAAATAATACCTTAGTTTACATTGCTTCATTTTTGTGGCTATCTTTGCATTCTCCAATATAACCGAAGTCTTATCATCAGGCAGCTTCCAAGATCATGTTGTTCTGGATTGCCTTAGCAACATCCAGACAAACTACCATGCCTGAAGCACATGATGCTTGAGGGCTTTGCCAAGATGAGCCCTGGATCCGGCTCAAATCTAATCCACTTTCTTTTTCTCCTGTCACTACAGAGACCATCAGGGAAACAGCATCATATCATTGATGCAAACAGACACATACTTGGGAGGGAGAGGGTCTTGCTGCTTGCATACAATTTTCCACTGTCCTGGCAGCAGTCCCCATTCCTTGAGAGAATATACTGCTTACACCGTTACAGCACAATTCCCTGCCTTACCTTTCTTGTTGCTCTTATGGCGTTTGGGAGACAAGAAGTGAAGGGTACTAAGAATTATCAAAGTGATGAAATCTGCAGGTGCTCATTGCAAGGGGTGTGTAGGCAGATCACTTGCCTGTGGGAATGACCCAGTATATGGTTGTTGCTTGAGATCTTTCTTAAAAGCAAACTCTGGAGCCAGCCCAACTTCTGCCATATTTGTTACTTAGCTAAGACAACTAGAAATGATTATGTATGTATATATATATATATATATATATATATATATAGTTATGCAATGTGTAATATGTTACACTGAATCTTTAGGCAGTGGGTGGAAATCAATGTTGAACAATTACAATTATTCAGTCAGAACAATAATTTCTGCTTGCCATACAGAACAATTTCCCTTCTCCCCACCCTATGTGCTGCTCTAGGGGTGTAATCCTAGGATCCACTAAGTCCTGGCACCTGAAGACACATGTAGCACATAATGGAAAGTCATTCCAAAGTAAAAATAGCTTCAAAAAAAAATTTGTTTCTTGGTCAGAAAGGAAAACTGGAAAGTCTGCCTCATCTGTAAAAAAAGCCAACAGCAATGCAGACCTTGCCTCAGCAATAGATGCTTTCCCAACATTACATAGGATGGGTGTGTTGCACCTTCAAGGAACATGGCAAAGGTCCCTATTCCTGTGATTACTGGGCCATTTCTGTAAAAGCTCAGAAAAGGCACAAATCCTGTAACAGTAGTGATTACTGAAGAATAATGGAAATCACAGACCTCTGATCTAAAGCCTCAGAGATGCTGAGCTAAGCCAGAAAGAATAAATTTAGTAGCTTTTAATCACACATTAAAGTGAAGAGATCGACCTAAATTTAGCTGCAAGCCTCTTTTTGATTTCTCTTCAGTTTTCCTAGATGGAGCCGTCTAAATTTTAGATTACATGTTTTTGGTTCCTGCTGCTTTGTGGAACTGATTTTCTGCCTCTCCTTGCACAGTGCTTTTTCTTTTGCCTCGAAGAAGAACAAGCCAGGATGATAAAAGCAGCAGTAAAAGGCCTAAGAAGTTTCATATGTGGGGGGTGGGGGGACACAGTGACTTCAGCCACACCCTGTTTCCTGCCACTAACTTTCCCATCCTTTTCATCTCCACACTCCCTTACCTCACCTCACATTGCTTCCCTGTCACTCTCCTGAACCCAGCTTCTTGGTGGAATTGCAGCCACCTTTACTGCTGATAATGCAAAACTCCAAGGTGTAGTCCAAAAAACTTGCATAAAAAACCACTCCACTCATACCATTTCTCCATCAATATTTTAAGATCCAGAAGATGACAAATAATACCATGAGTGGAAAGAGAAACTTCATGGACTAAAACATTTGTACCAAAGGACAAACAGCAAAGCAGGAAATAATTTATTAAAAAAACACATTGGTAAACATAAAAGTGATTTGTTTCAAAAGCATCAAATAACACATTTTAGTTTCAATCTTGGTTAAAACTGAAGCAATTGGATCAATAACAGAATTCGAACAATTGATATAGATACTTATAACACTTGCAAGTAAGGGAAATAGTATCCAAAATGTATAAACTACTCAGAGTCAATACCACAATGGTATAGCCAGACCTCATTGATGAAAAGGATATATCACTATAAGAATATTTTATGCTATACATCATGAGGGGGAGTTATTTGGTTGTTTCTGTTTTTATTTTGATTATGTATTCTGTGTTGAGCAAGTTTAGGCGTTATGGTCAAAGCTGAATGCATGTTATTTATGTTCATGATTCATTTTGAATGCAGGTGTTGAGTTTTCAACCTGCGCATAGAGTACAATGTTGCAAAGCGCAGTACCCTAGATAAGCACCCAGAGGGTCTTTTCCTGTGATATTTATGTGAAAATAGACTAAATCATATTTCTCAAAGGCAGAAATAAGTAGACATAAGCTATAATATTAGTAACAACCAATATTACATCACAATACCAAAGTAAATGAATGTCAACAATGAGCACTGCAGTTTGCCACACAGGCACACATTATGGGAAAGAATTTTACTTCACTTTAGTGCAAAGAAGCCAGGGATAGTAAAAAGTAAGATGGATTGTGCAAGGAAAGATATAAAGATCTACTCACTGTGGCACAATTGTGATTTGAACAAAGCAAATGAAGAGAAAGACTATGGAGGCACAAGCCACATATGCACCAAATCGATCGTCCACCTGTTTGGAGTACTGCAAGGAAAGGAATCATGTATTAGATAGTGAATTCTCATGGTATACCCCCATTCTGAATCTTGCATTTCTTAACAGATTTGCCTCTGCCCTTATTGCTGTGTTAGCTTGACAGTGGTACAGGGGACTATAAAATGGAAATAAGCTGATACTACCTTTATAGGCAATTACTACAAATTCATATATTCGATAGGAGGACACATATCTCTCACACAAAATACCCAGTGCCACGATCACCTTCTTCAAACATCTGCTGAAGGTTTCCTTCACTAGGGCCTCTCTTAGTGAATAACAAGGAAAAAGGGCTGCTTGCAGGCAATTTTTTTAACAAACTTGGAAACTAAAAGGGAAAAACTATGAAAAAATGTGTAGAAGCAATCTTATTAGGAATGATGAATTCTGAGATATCATGTAGCATTGTAGATATATGCAAAGTTTCAAGAAAAGCAGCTCATCTGTTCTTCCTCACCTGTTCAAATATGCTCATGGCCCAGGACCAAATGCAATAAAACAACTGGAAAAGCAGCTGAAATTAATGTACAAATACTGTCTCCGAATACACCATATCTGACAACATGCTTTTTGCTATCTAGGAGACACCTGAGAAGCATTGGTATGTAATAAGAGGCCAAAGTTCTTTAGTAGGGAAATATAAATTCATTAAGTATCGATGTTTAGACTGGGGAAGAAGAAGGAAAAAAAGAAGATTATTGAGGGCCGAAATACAAATGACAGTGGCAGACTGAAATCATTAAAAAGTCTTCACAAATTGTGTGAGAAGTGGGGACTGGGGGTTGCAATTTAAAGCTTTTTAAAAAAAAGGTGTGTGGGGAGAGGACTGTGAACCTCTCTACCTCAGTTGAATACCAAAGGGAATTTTTACCCACTCTCCCCAATGGGCTCCAATACTGGAAATGAAAGAGCTGAGGGGGGAAAGCAGCTTTCAGAGAGATGGTGGTTTTTTGGGGGTGGGTCTATGCATCTGATTCACATGCCTCTCTTGAGCTTTAAACCATGCCCCTTGCTTTACAAATGATTTGCACCGATTCAGATTTTACAACTGTAAAGATACAGATTTGTCACCATCATCTGTCTGGTTTCGTTCTTAAGTGACCTCCACAGACACACCTCTTCTTGAGGAATATTACCTTCTTCTCCAAGTCAAGTTCCCTGAATGTTAAGAGAAACTTGCGAACGTGTTCAGAACGTAAGCGGTCAATACTCCTTGCATCAATGGCGCGGCCTAGAAACTCATCCACTTCATCTTCCGGATTCATGCTTTCCTGGATATTCCTATAAAGCAGAGACCAGTCAGCCTGGGTATTTACACCAGAAGAGCCTTCAACAATGTGTCACCCAAAGGATGAATCAGTTCGTCACTTTTGCCTATTGCAAGCCTACGCTGGGTTTCTACTGACAGTCTGAAGGAAGAATTCTACTGTCATTTTGGAAACATGAATTTATTCTGCAGCAATGTAGGCGGCATTTGTAATTCTACGTAAGGCTGCCTTTCCAAGCTTCATCAGTGCCCTATAAGCCTTCACATTATGCTGACCCTAAAGGAGAACCCAGTGACAACTTATGAAACTGCAGTCTTTTGCGTTTCATGAATTGCAGTAAGCATCTCCCTTTACTGTTATTTGCTATCAGGAAATTTACAAGTGGTACCTTGCAGTGTATCCTCACCTGCTAACAGCAGTGGCCCAGAAACACATCCTTCAGAATTCTCTAAGCTGCAAAAATGGTCCTTCTGTATACTGCAGGGCTCACCCAAGCATGCAGGGACCACATTGCTTTCTCAGTGCTGCTGCTTTGATGACTTCATATGAAAGAAGTCAACCCGACTGTAGCAACACAGAGATCATAATGAAGACAAAACACCTAGGTTTCTTTTGTCAGCCTCTTGAACTACAGAGGGAAGCTACGATATTAACCTGCCTGCCTTGAGAAATAGTATTACTGACCTCTTTAGAAGCCACACTCATAACTACAGAATATGTTCAAGGGATCTTTGCACATCTGATAAGAAACAATGCCCTGTAAACCCTGTGAGGAAAAAGGTTCTATTTTGCCACCTTGTTCAGCAGAGCAGAAGAGTTTCATCAAGCTCCATCTCAAAGGAAACAAAATCAGTTTTACTTCAAGGCTGCTGTATACCTCTTATGAATGGTAGGTAGTATCAATTCTTTTTGAACTTGTTGATGATTTTATGTTCATAATTCATAGGTCAAATAATAAGACCAAATGTATTATGCTATCACGATTTATCGCACCCAGAGTAAAGAATTCCAGCTCTTTTCACAGTCAAAATCTAATATTTGCTATGGGAAAACTGAAATAGTATAAAGCATTGGGTAGTGAGTTAACCATGTTAAAAATATCATTGAAATTTGTCTTAAGAAAATTAAAGTTCTTTTATTAAGAAATGAATGAGCAATCTAGTTAGGGATCTCTACATTTTTAAAACTACCTCTGTTTCAAAGAACATAAGAAGAACAAACTGGATCAGACTGATGGACCATCTAGTCTACCATCCTGGTCTCACAGCGGCCAACCGGATGCCTGCGGGAAACCCACAAGCAAGATTCTCGCACAAGAGCACTCTCCTCTTCTGTGGCTCCCAGTAACTGGCATTCAGAAGCGTTACTACCTCCAACTGTGGAGGCAGAGCATAGTCACCATGGCTAGCAGCCATCAATAGCCCTACCCTCCATGAATTTGTCTAATTCTCTTTTAAATCCATCTAAGTTGGTGCCCTGGGGGGCTGCACAAGAAGATAGCTGTTTGTCCCCCAAGGAATGGATCCCTTCTAAGGGAATGTTTCCCGCTACCTCAAGACACTGTTCTCCTTCCCTTCCCCAACACCTTCATTCTTCCTGACAGCAGGGGAACTATCAATATCTATAGGTGGTAGGGTGCTTTATATCACCCATTGATTTGGAGGCGGGGGTGACATTAAAAATCTCACCCACATCACATGGAAGAGAACCTATAACATTCTACCTCACATCCTTTGCAGAGACTTCAAAGCCATTTTACCTCCGTGCCATGAATGTTCTCATTTAGCACAAGCCATGTTTTAATAAAATGGCAGCAAACAACTGCACAGCCTAGATCTTGTATTATTCACCTCAGATTTTCATAACCAAACAAACTTCACTTGGTCTTCTCTGGCATCTCTAATAAAAATGCTGCTTTAACAAACACCCTTAATTAGGCAACTGGTGATAAATTTGGAGTTCTCTGCCTCCCATCCCACTCCTGCCTTATATAACTCATATCTGAAATTCCTCAGATGCCATTACAAATCTAATTTGTATACTGGGGTTACAGACAGCAGCAACCTAAGTATTAGATAGGGTATGCTTATTAAAGCCAGTTTTATTGTTCACGAATCTAGATAAAATATGTTTATAGAGATGTACTATAATCCCCGGTATAAACTTTTCCTGATAACAATAGCAGAATTTAGGGCATTCATTAGACAAAAAACTTTAAATTGAAGTTATTTTTTCATATGTGATTTTCATATCACAAGAAAGATCTACCCTGTTTTCCCGAAAATAAGACAGTGTCTTATATTAATTTTTGCTCCCAAAGATGCGCTAGGTCTTATTTTCAGGGGTTGTCTTATTTTTCCATGAAGAAGAATACGGTACACATTTATTGTCTAATTGTGAGTCAGCCAGACTCCATCAGGGCAGAGAGAGCAGCAGGCAGCAGCGCGGGCTCTCTGATTTAAAGAGACCTCGCACTGCCTGAACAGCTCCAGCTGCGCTGCAGCCAATCAGTGAGCTGCGTGGTGGCGCCCGCCGCTACGGTCCAGAGGGGTCAGACACCTTATGGTAGCTTCAGGGGCCTTATATTCCGGGGAGGCCTTATTATTGGGGAGGTCTTATTTTCGGGGGATGCCTTATATTAGAATGAGAGGCAAAACTGGAAGTAGGTCTTATTTTCGGGGGATGTCTTACTTTCGGGGAAAGACGGTATGATATAAAAAGCACTTTCATTCAAACACAAAAGATTATTACTAATTTGAGGCAGTCTGATCTGGTAAAAGATTTAGATAAACAAACAAACAAAGAAAGAAACTGGTTAAAGATCCTAAGAAGGCCCAGACATTTAGTGGGAATTACCCATGTTAATAAATTTGCAAAAGAAGGGCATATTTCCTGGAAAATGATTCTTAATTAAGCTTTGTATAATGGCTCTTACCACAGTTATTTTATAGAGCTTTTAGTCTTATGAAAGCAATTAAGAATTGTGAGAGAGGGGGGAAATAATATTTTTTTAAATCTCAAAGATTTGTTGAAAGTAGACTAAATGGGAAGAAGGAGTTATACAGATCCTGAATTCAACACTTTAAAAAGGACTCTTGGTTTTTCCAACATTTTTCTTTTTAGGTGTGATAGAGATGATTCCTTCCTATTTCGTCATTCCTTTATACACTTTGAAAGTAATGGGGCATCCAGCTATTACCTTATCCTTCTTTATTACTTTTATTCTCACGCGCACATAGATACAAAAGCTGGAGATCAATAATTAAGTCACTACCTCCTCCACTTCCCATCTTTGGATCAGGAGCTACACAGCAACAATACAAGCAGCAGCAGCAGCAGCAGCAGCAGCAGCAGCAGCAGCAGGGCTTATGTTTTGACTAATCAAGAAGCATATCCTTTCTGGCAAATTGGCAATGAAGTCACATCCTTCATAGTCAGAGAACTACAAGTGCTCCCCTCCTTTAACATGAAGTAGCCTTACAGGACTTTACATCAGGCAATCTCTGCAGGGCTCTTGTAGGCGACAATCAGCAGTTAATCTGTGGCATCCCTGAACTTCTGAGGTTATGCAGAAAAGAGCTAATAGAGTTCTACACTTGCCCCACCTATTAACTTTCTCCTCCATTTTCCCTTTGTGCCATGTGAAAAAAATGTTTGGAGTGCTCCAAATAATACTTTAGATGTGTCACAGAGAATGAAACCAAACAGTGCTTGGTGTCCATCTTGAAACAGAGTTGTACAGGAATGCAGGGTTGCTGTAGTTAATCATCACAATGACCCTGTGAGTTAGGTAAGGCTGAGAGTTAGTTCCTCTTCTTTTCCCTCTCACTTTCTTTTTAGTTAACCCCCCCTCCTCCGTAGCTGCTTATTCTTGAATTTCTCATACTGGTGACACCCAGTTTAAGAGCCTTTCTACACGTGCAACCTTTTTAAAAATATGGCTCATCAAAGCTTCCCTAAAGAACAAAAGATAATGCCAGTGGCAGGATGGTGTAATGTATGTATTCATCACATGGGCTTTATAAGTTCCAAAACCTAATAAACATTGAATGAGGAAAATTGTGACTTAAGGTGATGTATTATAACGAGAAGGTCCTCTCCACAATTTGTAGATGGCCAGCTTGAAAAATTTCACATTATAATAAAGAGGAATCAATTATATTTTTTCTCTTACTTGTCTTTTGGATCTTCAAAACCCTGAAAAGAAAAAAAAATATATACAAATTAGCTAGCAGAATGAGCTCAAGTACAATGAAGAATTCTGAACCATTACCCTACTAAATACTTCCATTTGTCCATATCACGGTGATAACAGTCATGCCAAAAGAAGGCAACATTATCAGTTATGAGTCAAAGAATAGAAATGTTTTGTAAAGTTCAACATAAAGGCTATAAAGTTGGTCACTTAAACTTATGTGCCATACACCAGCTGATGTAAACATCATATTGTTCTATCTAAAACTCTTCCACAATGCACTGTGGTTCATTTTTTTTACTATGTGTCCTTACAAATGATGTATTAAAATAGTGACTGACTGGTAGATCGATCTGGATGTTTACCTTGTAAAAAACTGAAATCATCACTGATACCAGCCAGTGCATTCTGAATGATTAATTAACTCAATCAAACTTGTTTATATTAATTCAAACAATCAATATAAGTAAAAAATAACAATAATTGATTCAGTAGCACCTTAGAGACCAACTAAGTTAGTTCTGGGTATAAGCTTTCATGTGCATGCACACTTCTTCAGATACCAGGTATAGAAAGAAAGAAAGAAAGAAAGAAAGAAAGAAAGAAAGAAAGAAAGAAAGAAAGAAGCTTGGGCAAACCAGTCCTTCAGTGGCCCCCTTCTTGAAATATTCAAAATTGCCAACAATTTCTGAGTTACCTTGGGAACAGAACAGCAACTGCTCATCTCTGCAAAGATCTTGCTGCAAAAATATCTCCCTGATTATGTTCAGAAACATGACACTAGCATAAAAAGGGGGAAAGAGCACTCTCCCAACCTCCCCCCCCCCAAAAAAGAGTGGGAACTAAACTCCTCTGTATATCTCACAGATATATGCCAAAAATATGATTCTTGGCTACTTGGTAAATATTAGCTTGTCCTGGGTCTACTTTGTTTTGTTTGGACTGGGAAAAGGAACCCTTAAAGCAACAAACAGTGAAGGCATTTCAGAGCAGAGGTTTTCCTAAAGCTGATGGTAGACACTGGCCACACTCATGTTTGGCACACAATCTCTATGTCAATCACTTCCAGATCTCTTCCACTTTGGCTAGCTAATGCTCAGGAGACAGCTCCTCAATTGCTCTGTGCCGAGACTCCTGGAAAAAGAATTACCCACTCCACAACACCACCATCAAGGAAACCATGGCAACAAACATTGCTACAAGAGAGAAGAATCTTTCACAACTGAGGACACTCTCCATTTGTTGCTTTTTAAGGGGAACAACAGCATTTCTCCTTAGGAAAACCCATACTGGAGGTGCCATTGACATAAGAAGAAACATGGGCGGTGGCCCATCTAGAACAGTACTGTCTACGATGATGAAGCATCTTTTCAGAATTTCCAAGGGGAAATTCCCAGCCCTACCTGGAGATACTGTTGACTTGAACATGGGATCTTTTGTGTGCAAAGCATGTGGCCTGCCACTGCTCTCCCTCCACATATATAACCTATGTATGAAAAGCAACCCATAAAAATTGAGAAAGGCTGTTCACATAAAACAGGGGTAGGGAACCTCCAACCCATTTGGCCTGCCAGACTGTTTCGGTCAAGTCACACTCACTTGCCCCACATCTGATATTCTGTATTCTGCTCTGGTCAGACCTCACCTGGAGTATTGTGTCCAGTTCTGGGCACCACAGTTCAAGAAGGACATTGACAAACTGGAACGTGTCCAGAGGAGGGCAACCAAAATGGTCAAAGGCCTGGAAACGATGCCTTATGAGGAACGGCTAAGAGAGCTGGGCATGTTTAGCCTGGAGAAGAGGAGGTTAAGGGGTGATATGATAGCCATGTTCAAATATATAAAAGGATGTCACATAGAGGAGGGAGAAAGGTTGTTTTCTGCTGCTCCAGAGAAGCGGACACGGAGCAATGGATCCAAACTACAAGAAAGATGATTCCACCTAAACATTAGGAAGAACTTCCTGACAGTAAGAGCTGTTCGACAGTGGAATTTGCTGCCAAGGAGTGTGGTGGAGTCTCCTTCTTTGGAGGTCTTTAAGCAGAGGCTTGACAACCATATGTCAGGAGTGCTCTGATGGTGTTTCCTGCTTGGCAGGGGGTTGGACTCGATGGCCCTTGTGGTCTCTTCCAACTCTATGATTCTATGATGTCATATCAGGTACTGGAAACGTAAAGGCAGAATTTGGACAATAGGAACTTTGCCAGCACCATGGATCAGCGGAGTCTGTACAGTGCTTCTTACGTGCCAACTATCAGCTGAGTGTTGGCAGTGCTGAAGTCATGTGTGCAGTACTTTCCAAGCTCCAAATAACAGCTGATTGTCAGTGTGTGGGAAGTGCTGCAGCACAGTTTTTTTGCCTGTATGGTTCAATTTCAAATCATGCAGGTAAAAATGGGTCACCTGACATCATCATAACGTCAGGTGATTGACAATTAAGCAGCCGTTCCCACCCATTAAGCTCGGCTCAGAGGTGCCTGGAAATAACTTCTGATTGGCTCACAGGGGGAGAGTTTCCCACCCCTGATATAAAGCTTCTTTATTCAAGCCAATTTTCAAATTGTCACCTTTACTCACACACACACACACACACACACACACACACACGGATACAAACAAAATCGGGCCTGTGGATTTGTGGAAGTACACACTTTAACATAATCTTGGACAGTAAGATCATGATTTGGAAACAAAGTAATGGAAACAAAGTAGGTGAGCTGTCCAGTCTTGGCTGGTTAGTGACAGCTGCAAATCAATGCCAAGTTCAGGAGAATGGAACAACAGATGATTTCGGATGAGGGGGCAAGCCAAGCTACAAATTAGAAACAGAGACATGAAGCAATGCTTAAAAGGGAGAAAGAACCAGAAGATGCTCCAGGTAGGCCAGCTACCTGTGGTCTGATGAACAGCATGAAGATGTAAAATTACAAGGGAAAGAGATAAGAACAGTATCTCATGTGAAAGGTCGTATTTCCTTTTAACTTAATAAGCAGTTTCCTTACATTAAAAACGTAAGAGACAACAACTATGAAACTCTTGATTCTCTCTCACACATGGGGCAACCTGCCCCACCAATTCAAGCAACAAGAGACAGTGAAGTATTTTACTCCTGTCTTCCTCCAGCGGGAAAACAAGTCATGGAGCAACTGTGTTAGCATTATATCTGAACAAGTGAAGGTTTGTTCTAGGGAGGTAATATAAAACCACACATGGGGCCCAGGAGGTGCTGTGAAACCTGGGGCTGATCACCAGCCAGCTTCAGCTGCCTCAAATCCCATGCAGCCCCACAAGGTGATTCCATAGGGAAAGGGTTAGAACTGTTTGTGAACTAATATGTTTTACCATGGTTTTTGGCGTAACACTGTGCCCAAACATAACCACGGTGTTGGAAAACAGCACTGAGAGTGCTGAGCAAGTTATTTTACTCATATACCTGCAGATGGTGCGTGTTCATGACCTCAGACTCTTTTATTTAACCCAGTGTGATAAACTGCTACTTTAGCAATGTTTGCTTTGCACTGTAGGCTAAGTAACTTCTGTTTTATGACTTATTTGGTATGTACCGTATTTTTCGCTCTATAACACGCACCCAACCATAACACGCACATAGTTTTTAGAGGAGGAAAACAAGAAAAAAAATTTCTAAACGAAACAGTGGATGTATGATTTTTGTGGTTCATGCTGTGGCCACAGACATGTGATCTGACAGTGAGTTTGGAGTAACCCAATGCAAAAATCCTGAGGATCCATGTGGCTCCATGCTTTATAACCACGTTTTTGCACCACTGCGGCCCCAGGCAACAGTGGGTGCGTGATTTCTTTGGTGCAAGATGTAGCCATGGACATGCTATGTGATCTGATGGTGAATTTGGGGTGACCCAGTGCAAAAATCTTGAGGATCCATGTGGATCCGTGCTTTGTAACCACGTTTTAAGTGGGGAGGGAAGGAAAAGCGCTCAAGGGACAAGGAGCACACATGGGGTGGGTGGAGAAGGATGCTGCTAATAATGAAGAAGAGGGGTATAAGGGGAGAAGGCTCCTCTCCTCTTCCACTTTGCTCCTTTAAAGCAAGCAGGCTCTGCTTTTCTTCCTCCTCCCCGCTCCTCCCCGGCTTAGCGAGGTGAAAAACTTTGCTGCTATGTAGCGAGCTGGGTGGGGAGGAGAGAGGGACAGAGAGCCTGCTTGCTTTAAAGGAACCAACCGGACAGGGGCCGCTTACACTCGTGTAAGCGGCTCCTCTCCTCTCCCGCTTTGCTCCTTTAAAGAAGCAGGCGCTCTGTCCCTCTCTCCTCCCCACTCAGCGGCTCTTCTCCCGCTTTGCTGTTTCAAAGCGAGCCACGGAGGAGGGAAGGAAGGGGAACCATGGATCCTCTGCTCACGACTGCAACAGATCCCCCCCCCCGCCACCCGTAGGCATTCCCTCCATAACATGCACAGGCATTTCCCCTTACTTTCTAGGAGGAAAAAAGTGAGTGTTATGGTGCAAAAAATACGGTAATTTTCTGTGATGGATACTATTGGTTTTTCTAGTGCATTGCACAATTGCATGGAAGCATAATTAAGAAAAGTTTGATTAATTATAAACTCCTAACTTGGGTTTTGTAACATGAAACAGTACCAGCTTTGGCATAGGTTTTTTGGGGGAAGTAGGAGTGGGGCATAGAGATTTGCAGGTTTGTAGTTAGTGGAGCTATCAAGAAGCAAATTAATCATAAAACACAGGTCTTCACTATTCCAAGAGCAAAGAGAGAACTGTTAAGAAATAAACGATATTCTACAAAGAAAGACAACAATGGCTGGAAACAGAGATAATTTTTTCAGAAAGTTGAAGGTGGAATAATAGAAGCATTGTTCCCTGCAATGTGCATTCTCATTCCAGTATCATCTCTGGTAAACACACTTTGCAAGCTTTTTTGATGCTTTAAAAACAAGGGGGAAAAGTATTTTAAAACAGTAGGCAAGGGAAATGAATATGGATACCAAGGATAACAACTGCATCTATTAAATTACCTTTGATTTTATCAAATATGCACAATCTATTGCCCATGGCTACCCTCTACCAGCTTGTCATGGGACATTGTTGAATGATACATTTGTTTGATTCATTCTTGTTATAGGCATCACTTTAAGTCTTGGATTTTAATTATAATTTAACACTATCTCTATACTTCTGGGAGAAGGATGGGTTGGGAAATAATGTAATTGCTGTTGCTTTTAGTTTTGTTATATTTGAAAATCACTAAAATAGGGGGAGAATGATATCATCCTTAATTGTTTTAACCGTTTCTCCAGCCTATCATACTCCCTCCAGCTTGCATAATTACTAGTCACAACATGCATATTTGAAATGCTGTCAGCCAAAGGAAACCAATAAACTCTTCTTTGTATCAGTACAATGTTAGCACAACACTGAGCCCATACTCAGTACACAAATCCCCACATTTTTCACTGTAAGAAACACAAATCACGCATGTTATTTGTGTGTCAGATTCTCCAGAGCTAATGCTATGATGCAGAAACATGCAATTCCCACAAAATATCCATTCGTAACTAAGTTAAAGAGAGAAAAGTTGCTCCATCTTCACATTTCAAAGATGTCTTCTACTCATACCATGTACAAAGTGGAGGGTATGGGTTTTTTTAAAAAAATCGCAGTTTGATATTACAATAAATAATAATGTTTTCCCTCTGAATCACCAGCTAGACATAGCAAACTCTAATTAACAACATGATGCACAACACCTCTTGGCACAACTACCCTTTTTCTATGAATAGGATGATGCAAGCACCCTTCTAATGCCAACTGAAAGAAACATCTAATTATAATTACATGCTAGCTTGATTAGAATCTCTTAATCACATCATGCTTTGTGAGTTTGCATGACCAAAAAGCCAAGAGAGGTTTTACGTGAACAAAGGCTGCAGCTGCACTGATATTATGCTACTCCTACTTGACAAAACTGCATATGAAAAGCATGAGCATAAAAGCAAAATAATAAGAAAGGAGGAGGAAAACACCAGCAACATTCATTTTTAAGCCATATTACCAAATATATCCAAGCTGGTTAAACTGCATAATAGTGAATGTACAATTACTCATAGCAATATGTTTGCAAAAACATACAGTGCTATATGATCAACTCAATTACAGCCAGTAGAAATCTCTGCTTTTTCCATCTTATTTTAAACAGAATCAGCATTACAGGTAATTATGTCTCATGCCATATTCTGAAAGAGATGCAGGTTCAAAAGCATGCTCTTAATTTGGATATGCAGGATTGCATACCTGGATGAAGTTAATTACATAATTTTCATTCCCCCACATGCTGTGGAGTTGGTTTTAATATGAGACATGTTCTAGTCAGTGTGCAATGTAGATGTATCTTTATCTTCGAAAGTACCATTATTTAAAAAAGGAAATAGATTTATTGGGTAAAGCCTTCTGTTAATTCACAGTTAATATGTGAAACTTCAGGGACAGGTATTTGAAAGAACATTATGTGAAACAAGTGGGTATGATAATAAGAATACTAAAATAGAAGTGAATCTCAGTGCTTTTTTTCCCAGCTGGAACTCACCAGAACAGAGCTCCTTCACCTTTTTGGTGCATTCCGGCAACTCTTTGTAGCACTGCTGGTGATCCCCCTAAAAAAAGCTCTTTTTCTAGAAAAAAAAGCACTGGTGAATCTGATATTGCTTTTTCAATATTTTGTTTTCCTCAGGGTACATTTCTGTTAATAAGCCTACTTATTTTCAATAGTACTACTATGCAGTAAGTAATTTGAGGATTTATTACCTTGTTTGTCTTCCTGATGCATGCAGAATGATAAGCCTACATCCTCTAAACCAGGGTGTTGCAAGAAATTTGGTTGCGAGTTGCTCTAATGTTGTTTCTAATGTTACATTTTTATGTCAATAATTTCCATAAATCTATCATAACGTAACATGAGAGCAAAATATATAAATAGCATGTAAAGAGAATGTGTATTTCACAGCTAAGATATGTCCAGTGAATTTCCCAATATGACTACCAAGAGGGTATTCAAGCTGCTCAGCACTAAACTATGAATAAATATAGTATATAAACCTTCTAAGAAAGCAGCTTGCTCCCGTCTTGATTAGATACGGCAACACACACACACATACACTCTATCACCACTTACTTACTTACTTCCTATAATGGCAACTTAAAGGTAAAGGTAAAGGACCCCTGACAGTTAAGTCCAGTCGCAAATGACTCTGGGGTTGCGGCGCTCATCTCGCTTTACTGGCCGAGGGAGCCAACGTTTGTCCACAGACAGTTTTTCCGGGTCATGTGGCCAGCATGACTAAGCCGCTTCTGGCAAAACCAGAACAGCACACGGAAATGCCGTTTACCTTCCCGCCGGAGAGGTACCTATTTATCTACTTGCACTTTGATGTGCTTTCAAACTGCTAGGTTGGCAGGAGCTGGAACCAAACAATGGGCGCTGACCACGCTGCGGGGATTCGAACCGCCAACCTTCCGATCAGCAAGCCCTAGGCTGAGTGGTTTAGACCACAGCGCCACCCGCATCCCATAATGGCAACTTATCCAGTCAAAATTGGGTCCAATTACTTGTGAGTAAGTCCTACTGAACAACAGTGTTGTCACTTCCAAGTAAATATTCATGGGACCGCACTTTAAGTTGGTTTTGGACACTGTACCGTAGAAACACCTGGTGTTCTGTGGCAAACAAAAGAACAAGTTCCATATCTGTTTGACTCCTCCAACCCAATGGGGAAGGGTTTATGGACCATCCACAGGACACACTAAGAAGAACTCACAGAGTTCAAGTCAATTCTGCTGAATATTCTGTTTCCCACAGGCATCTGGTAGGCCACTGTGGCAACATGATGCTAGACTAGATGGGTCATTAGCCTGATCCAGTAGGCTCTTCTTATGTTCTTATCTAGTGGTGGGTTACACCCAGGAATGTGGTGTCTCTCATTTCTAAAAGGGGCTGGGCTGAGCTTTGAATGACAGTGCCACTCTTGGCAGTCCTTAGGCTCCTAAACGCATTGCCCAGCTAAGCAATAATACCTCTATTGAAGATGGGTGAGGGGCTCCTGCTTCATGTCTGACCAGCAGATTATACAGCTGAAGCAAGTACTGTGTTTTCCCCAGTAGTCAAGCCCACAAGCCACTTTCACAGTACATTTTTGAATTTTAACACTGAACTTTGGGCCGTTGGTGAAAGTACTCATTATTCTTTAATGTGAAACTTTCCCTTTAATTGTTGTCTGTGCTGAGGCTGCCTCCAGACTGCCAGTATTTTGCCAAAAGGATTCAAGCACATACTGGAAAATTAGGTTTGCACAATTAAACTGGATTAAAGTTGCCCTGATGCAACACACCCACTTTAAAAGTGGACTTCTCATGGTTAGGAAAATGACAGGGATGAATGAATGATTAATGGGAAGTATGACTGCCACACAAACAAATCAGTATGAATGCTCATTTTCAAATAACCGCCTTGCAAACTAATCAGAATGAATTTTCAACAAAGACCAGACATGGTCTAACCTCTCCCTAAGATTTGTCCAAGCAAATCAAGATGAATGCTCAATAAACAGGTCATCTGGAAGAGCTCTGCATTTCATCTTCTGCCTCATCATCATTGTGTGAGAAACCCTTGCTTAATCTAACTGGGGGAGGAGGGAGATCAACAACAACAGAAATAAATTAAAAACAGATTAGACAGGGTAGACCCAACGTAGACTGCTTTGCAAGAAACATAATGGGTTTTAGTAAGCCATTCCGCATTCCCTTTTAGACAGTGCTGTTTGTGAGACTTCCCCCCCCTGAAAATGCAAGGTAAAGTATACAGTTTACTTTACCTTTCAGACTGTGTAGTAGGAATGGCCTTGTCTAGGGTAAGTGTTAGCAGCAGATGTTTGATGCAACTCGGGTTGTACCAGTCTTTTCCTACTGCTGCCTTCAGTCAGTCCTGAGCCAAGCAGCAGATACTGATGAGATACAATCCAACCCTCTGGCTGGTCCTCACAGTCTACGTGAAGGACACTATTTTTTAGAAACAGTATTACTTGGGGGTTGTTTGTTGTTGTTGTTTAAAGTTTGAACCACTGCACTGTTTATGAGCTCGGGGTTTACAGAGCATGTTGTATCTGGTTTGATTTGTACCCCAATTGCTCCCTAACATAGTAATGCCACAGCCACCATAGACTAAATATAGGAATATATATTTACATACACACACACACACACACACACACACACACACACTTCACACACAACAGCAACACATGCTGCATAAAACTGAACAGCGTTACCATTCTTTTCATCTCCTTGGAAACTTGGTTGCTGCCAAGATGGTTGTAAAAGGAACGATCTACTCCCCAGTGTGGCGGGTTGTGGCCAATGGAATTAGTGCGCTGACGATTCATCTTGGCTATTGTCGCTTTCTCATCTTTCTAGAAAGAAGAACATAGTAAAGAGATTATATTTTGAAACATTTCAGTGGCTATATGTCATCCTAAACCCTGTCTTAACTTCTTTATAATCCTCAACCAGCATATTAACCAAAATCTTTAAGACTGGATGGCTGTGATAAGTATTCTTCTCATGTTACTCACTATATTACACTCCCTTCACCCTATGGTCCCCTGGCAGGTTACAACAAATAAAGCATAATATTAATATTAAAACACAGTATCACACAATATTAAAAACAGCTTGTTTAAAATAACAAAAGTTACAGAAATAAGGTGTCAAAAGCCATGGTAAAGGAGAGGTGGATTTTCAGCACTCGCTGAAAGCTGTATGATGAAGGTGTGGGAAAGGAGCTCCACCACTTAGGAACTGTCACGGATAATGGCCTCTCCAGGCCGCCATCCCAAGATGGCACCCTCCACCCATTGTAGCACCCAAAAGGGTCTATAGGGAAGGAGGTAGTATTTCAAATATATGGAGCCTGAGACATTTAGGGTTAAAATTTGTTAGAAGAATTTGAACATGGCCGCATTAAACAAAAAAGTCATAAATGGCAAATCACAGAAAGATCAGCAAAGGAGAATTGAACCCCATGATAATCATGCCTTCTCTTTTCTGCATCCAAAAAGTGCTGTTTAATGTAGAAGAGCTCCAACTACAGATGTCTAGTGCCAGAATGCTGCATTATGACCGAAAGTGAGGTTCAAGTGCTTCTAAATATATAATACTATGAATTCACTTAGTTATGTATTTAGCTGGCTTTTTTCCTTTCAGAAATAGCCACAATGATTTATTTTACATTCCTAGTCTGTCTATTTCTGCCTTCCAGCTGAAACTGATTTTACATCTACAGATTTTAAAAATATATCTCATTAGATGCCAAAAAAGGAAGAAAGAGCAAATCAGTAATCTGCAGCTAAATATTTATTGCATGGCATGAACAAATGACATTGCCTGTACATTTTATTATAGCTCAGCTAGGGGTTTTGCAACTAGTAGTTATCTAAAAAGCTGCCATAAAACCAAGCCTTTATCTTTCTTTAAAACTGTTTCATTACATTATAAAACCCTCCTATTCACAGATAAGAGCTGTCATATCATGAACTTTCTCTAACAATCATATTTCTGACTTACTGAGAACAATGTGTATTAAATGCTTTGAGCACTTAGGAAAGACACTTTGTATTATTTCAAGAGGTTTCTTCATTTCAGGGTTTGCCAGTACATCCTGCAGTCCTAACTTCAGTGGAGCAGGATGTGGGAGAAAATGGAGGAGCAATTTTTTTTTTAATCTCTCCTTACTTTCTAATACCAATAACAATCCAGCTCAGGAGAACATTCAGAGTGGACTGGGTCTCTTGGTCTTATCGCTGGGACAGTGCAGACAGATGGAAGACCAGCCCAGCTGAGCACGGATAGCATATTTCCCTCGGTACCCATTCTGACATGCCTTAGTTAGGACAGCTACCACTCTTATAAAGGCTAATCTGATATATTCTGGGACATCAAATGAAACCAGTGCAGCCATTTGTTTATTTAAAACAAAGAGAGACTTTCCACCTAGCACAATGGCAATCATTCTGTGAGTGTAAGCTTTTCAGCTTGCCAGACGGAATAACCCCTGCTCTCCTCCCCCTCCACACTGTTCTGGGGGTTCTTCCAGGCATTCGCCACCCCAGCCAATTCTGCAGGCTTGGAGGAAGGACAGAAGGGGAAAGTCCAGCTATGCTAGCGGAAGTCCTTGCATGGGCTTCTGCTAGCAGGAACCATTGTTTGAATCCTGTCCCGAAGCTGCAACTCAGTAAACACAATTGCACTGTTAATTCACATTTCTGTTTTGGAGGGTATTCTTTTTATATTCTGTTTGTGTTGTTTTAATATTATTCTGTCTATAACAGTAATGGGGGAGGGACCGACCAAACAAGCCCACAACTCTTAGCACCAGTTAAAAGACATTAGACAAAGGACATTAGACAAAGGCCTGGTCCACATGCCACACTACGCCAGGCCTTGGCCTTAGGGGGAACAATGAACTCCCATAGCACAGCATGCAAGCTAAGGAAAGGTTTGATTTAGCATTTTGATTTAGGATGTTGTCTGAATTCAGACTTGTGGTTGAGCTCTTTCCAGATTTACTGTGAGCTACAACCACAGGGTCCAGGGTGGTACTGGGGCAGGAGCGAGGGTGTTTTTATTGGCAGTTCTACTGTGGGGTATAGCTAAGAACAGATAAAAGGAAAACACTTATCTATGGCTATAACAAAGTGATGTAATAGCCCTCCAAGTCAATAAAAGGAACTCTTGCAATGGGCCACAAATTGTCTTAGGTGTGTTGCAGTTCCCACCAGATAAAACACAGTAGGGGAGAGAAGCCTACAGCTTCTGCAGGCTAAGCTACTTGTGCTAAATAAAGCACATTTTGCAAACCTGCCAACTTTGCTGCTAATTGTAAAAAGTTTATGCAAATGAAGTCATTCACTTCGAGTGCTGACAAACACAGTCACCATTCTCTTGAAAAATGCAATAAACTTCTAGCAGCTCATATAAAATTGAAACTGTAGACATACATGCTCCATTCCTAAAAATGAGGCCATCTGTCTTAATAGTGTCCTGAAGCTCAGGGTACAACTCACTGTTATTTGTCTGGAAATGATTGGTAGCATTTTTTGTCATTGCCTGGATTTGTAGCTCTGGATACAAAATGGAGTGCGCCATATTTATTTTTAAGTATCTGAAGAACAATCTACTTTAAGAACCTTCTGAGATTAAAATCTGAGCTTCCCTAATTTAATGCTGAAATATTTATAAAGGTCGCTATGTTCAGACAGTTTGTTTTTTCCCCTTTACACAAAGGGAAAGGTTTCTCCCAAAACTCTGAATGATTTACAAGGACAATTCATAAGTATCCAAGCCTCTTATGGTAAGGAAACTCAAGATTGCAGTCTTAGAAACGCTTTGTTCCTTGTCATTAGCTCTTTTGTACTTTCAAATGTTAAGTGTTACCATGGACCAACATCAGCCTCTTTCAGCTATGCGTATGGGAGATTCCTCAAATTGGAGCAAAGAACAGATGTAAAGCTATTTATTCCACTGCAAGCACAGCATAGGGAAAGACTGCCTGCAGGGTTCAGATAGGGAAAGGTACAGAAGGAGGCATTGCTGTTAGCTCTGAAGACTGTTCTTTGTGCTAAGCTGAGATAAAAGACAAAATTAACATCTTTCTGTCTCTGATTATGCTTCTTTCTGTTCCACATTCTTCTTCATTTCAATTAAAGCTCTCTATTCTGCTGTGTAAATTGTGGACATGCCACTCAGTTCATGTTCATGCATATATGACACCCTCTGAGCTACTTTGCCCAAAGCAATGTAGGCTTCATCATTCTAATCCATCTAAGTGGTGCTTTCTAGACTGATTTGTTTTTCCAACAGCAACATTGTAACAGAGTAAATTTATATGAACTGGACTCAAACTTGGCTGAAATTCATAAAGTCTGAGATATTAAGATTATCTGATTATCTTGCTGCATTAGGATCACATGAAAGTCATCTCAGAAATCATTCTGTTTGTTCAGCTGGGTGGATTTCTAGAACACCACTTGGAGAACAATTGACTTGCACTCCTAGGAGTTGATGGAACTATTTCTGCTCTAAACATCACTTTCAACATTTTTGTTCGATTACATTATTGCTGCATTTTTAGAAAAAAAAACCCCAAGCAACCTGTACCCAAGTTTAGTAGGACACAATCCAGATACAGCCTATAGAGAGGTATTTGAAGGACATTTGTTTGTTTGTTTGCCCATAAAATATCTCTACATAGGGTGATGTTATAAAGTTTTCACTGTTAGCCTCCATTTTGTGTTCAGGAGTGAACCAAAGATGGGTTTGGCGAAAGTGAACAACCATAGGAAACAGACCTCCTGCCTTGATCTCATACAGTTGCAGCTGATTTCTCTGTGCTTAACATTGTTAGTGAGATCACGAGGAACCAGAATGTTCATTGATTGACTCACCAGGGAGTTAGGTTGAAATAATAGTACCAAGGCAAAATAATTGGATGACAAAAGATAAATGGATACAGGTTTTGTGCAAACTCCTCAAAAGAAAGGAGAGCATCTAATCCTCTAAATAGTGAGAGCAACATGAACTCAATATGAACCATCTTACACCATGGACTCTTCCACTTCCTGCTTAGCAGGTTGTCATGGGTATGTAGCTATGGTACCATCTTTTTATATGGCACAGCTGGACTATTAACCTATTATAACTTTTGGCTAACTCTTACCCTTTTTTGGCTGCATCGTACAATGAGGAAAGTCTCAATACTATGCTCTTTGAGGTAAGCATTACGTTCTCCTCCAAAACCAAGCTCAACTTCATAGTCACCGTTCAGGTAGTTCAGTGTAGCTTTTGTTATGTGGATTCGCCTTGGATGAAGACAAAAGGCAACCAAATAATAAAAATCATTGAATGAACTGAGAAAGAAGCGGTCTGGAAGAGAAAACTATTACATGCAATGGAATGGTCAAGTTGTACTGAAATCCTACCCTGCCACTATAATCGTTCCACAGTTTTGTGCTTAACATAGAGGTCAATAACATAAAAACAAACGTTATGCCTATGTTTTCCTGTGCTTATAAGTATCCCTTGACTAAACTGTTATTTTATTTGTTCAACCATTCAACCTATGCCACCCCAGCTCACCAATAACAGGCAATGGTTCACTGCCACTCCTAACTATCCCTCTTCTCTTTGATATGGTCAAGAGACATCCCATGAGAGCTAGGATCAAGGCTTCTTGGCTCATTTACAAAGAGGCCCTTCACCTGACTTCAGATTTTCAAGAAAAGGGTAGATACGTCTCTTTTTAAACAATTTTTAGGGGACATATACATACTGAAAATTTAATGAGGCTACAGTGGGGGGTTCTATTAGTCACACACACACACACACACACACACACACACACACACATGCATATTTTACTGATGCTTGTATTGTAGTTAACTGTTTCAATTTCCAGGGAGATAAAAGCAGAGCAAAAACATTTTAAATGGAATAAAAATGGAATAAAATATTGGAGCAACTTGTGTTGGTGACCATGATTTGTAGTTTCATTAGGGCTAAGCTGCAATGGTGTGTGCAAGTGCTTTTTATTAATACTTTCACACTTTGCAAAAAGAGGGGATGCATCCCCTCTTTTTGCATTTTTTTCAGGTACATGCCTATTTAGGTTCTGTTTCCAGGTGAAAGCAGAAAACAATGGCCCAGCTTTGCACAACAAGCACAACATCCTTGACTTAGCATGACACAGCAGCAAATAAGACTCAGGAAGAGCAAAACGTGGCCTCTCCAAGAACCCTCATGGTCGCATTGTTTTAGTCAGACTGTGCAACCATTTGGTTTAGTGCTGGGGTAGTCAACCTTTTTATACCTACTGCCCACTAATGCATTTTTCTTGATGGTAAAATTTCCTTACCGCCCACCAGTGCTCGATGGAAGGAGGATTCAGCTTGTGCCATAGAACCCCCTACCGCCCACCTAGAACCCTGAAACGCCCATTAGTGGGCGGTAGGGACCAGGTTGACAACCCCTGGTTTAGTGTGTCATGCCAAACCAGACTTTTTTTTGTTACATTGTTTGCATGTGAACATTCAGCACAGCTCTAAATTTCATAATTTTAGCAATCCTTTCCCTGTGTAGAATACACCACCTCCTGAGGCTGGCATTGTGCTACATGGGCAGATCAGACCCAGAGAAAGAGGAGTTAGTTTTGCACCATTTGTGCTATACCATTTCTATAAGCCAGATCAGGATTTTAAAGTCCACTTTTTGGTAACAGACATGAACAGGAAGAAGCAAAGAAATGGCATCCGAAGTTTTAATTTGGACACGCTGTACTTCCCATCTCTCCTTTTGTACAGAGAGCGCAACATCAAAAGTTAGTAATTTGCCCGAATCTAGGTAGAACTGCTCGTCCATACTTCCTGTATCCAAGAATATAATTAAAGGGTAAATGTATTAATGTGAGGCTGCAGAGAAGTTACTGGAGCAAAATCAAACAGAACAGTAGACTTCAAAGGTAGGACTCTCTTACCCCGCTTTGCCGCCTGCTTCCATGTGATTAGCTAATGTGACATCATTTGACCACACATCAAATTGCCATTTCCTGAGGCCCAAGACTCCACAATGAACTCTCCCGCTGTGGATCCCAACTCGCATGTTCACGTTGACACCTGTCACCTCCCGCACTAATCTGAAGAAGGATGCAGGAGGGGGGGGGGAATGAAAGACATTGAAGAGGGCACAAATTTGAACCTAAGAGACTGTCCTCAGTTTTTTAAAAAAATAATGTAAACACACACATACAGTGTTGCTTAAATGCTATATTTCACTAGGTAAGGCAGAAACCACACTGTGAAGGTTGGCTAGACCAGCAACACAAATCACTGGATGGAGGAGTTAGCCAAGGATGTCAATTTGCTTTCAGTTCAAAGCACAGGGTTTTTTTGTGGGGGGGGGGGGATATCTGGGGCACTGCAAAGAGCTCTGGCCTCTGATTTCCACACCAAAGCTGGACATAACTTGCCAGCTTTCAGAGCCTCATTAAACATAATAGCCATGTTGTGAAGAGAAAAAGAACAAGATTCCAGAGCTCTCAATTTATTCACAGAGTACCAGGCATCAAATGTTCCAGAGATGAAACATAATACATATGTGAATTATTCACTGTAGCAAGACATACTGAGCTGCTGCAGCAGCAGAGCAGACAGGTCTGTCTTCTTCAGTTACTCCCAACAGGCTCCAATGCTAATGAGCTCTCAGATGTACAAAGCTTGCTCCCAAAATTATCACTGGAATCCTTTGTGGGGTTTTGCCTTTTAGGGCAAAAGTTTACTTGGAAGAACACAGCAATTTGCAATGAAATTATATCTAGGGATTAGGGAGGAAACCACTGAGGCGACTCTTGGCCTTGAAAGACCTTAAATGCTTGCTCGTGATTGCTGTCACTGGACATGTTATGGCTGCTGTGGGGAGCCGCCACAGCTCAGCCACTTCCAGGATGGTTGTGCTGTACAGAGAGTAACAGTGAACTTCAGTGGAATGAGAAGATGTCATGGGTCGGATTGTCTAATGAATCAAGCATGACCGCATTGTAGACAGAAACTGCATTTTGTTCTCTGCTTCCCCCAATTCTGCCTTTTCTTTGCAGAATGCAACTTTACTGGTGGAAAGGTTTGGCAGACATGGGAAGGTGGCATTTCAGATCAGCTACCAATTTAATAGACCTAGTGCAGAGCGAGTTGAGTGGTTCTTCGGTCAAGCCTCTTGCCTTAGCTGCCCGTAAGGTTGTATCAAGCTCTATTCTTCCTGCTTCAGTGCCTCTCCCCCAACCCCTATGCACATCTGTAATGAGAGGATCATACTGCTAACACAACTCATGGGAGTTCTGATATAGTGCTGTGTGCAGCAGTCAGAATACTTGACATGCTTTCTATGCAACTGTATTAAGAACAAACCACATGTGACACCAGGAGATCTGTGATCAGCTCTCCCATGAAGTTTTACAGCTGTCAGGCCCCCGTTCAGAATGGGGTCATGGAGCTCAGAAGTGGTTTTCAAATTTTCTTTTCTATCATTTGCATGATCTAAGCTCTCCTGCTCCAAGCTTTGGGGAAACTGGGAAACAGACAGGAACCAACAGGGGGAGGAATTTAGGGCTTGTGGTGAACAGGCGTAGATCAAATTCTAGGAAATCCGTTCCAGGGGCTGGGGTTGGCCCTTAGTGGACGCTATGATCTTAGATCACCAGTGTTCTCCAGGCATCAGATAACATCAGACATTTATTTTCCCTGTGAACCTCATACTGAACATTAGGTGTGAAGACAAATGCAACATAAAAACATAATTCACAGGAGGTCTATCAGCCAAAGTGTAACCATTGGCTGCACATTTCCCCTCAAACATAATGTGCAATCAGAGGAGCTCCTTGTAACCTTCACTTTCTCCTAGCTTCACAATTTGTATGACAGCATTTGTATGAAACAAACACTGGCTCAGTTATAGTGTTGCCCCTTCCTTCATGCTGCAGATACCCTGTCACTTTAAAAAAAGGCACATGTATGGTTATTCATTGATTAGTTGCTTTATTAATAATAAAGACAAACTTCTTTTTGAGAGCAAAAATGCTGCAGAGATGTGAGAGGAGGAGGAGGAGGAGGAGGAGGAGGAGGAGGAGGAGGAGGAGAAGAAGAAGAAGAAGAAGAAGAGGAGGAGGAGTTTGGATTTGATATCGCGCTTTATCACTACCCTAAGGAGTCTCAAAGTGGCTAACATTCTCCTTTCCCTTCCTCCCCCACAACAAACACTCTGTGAGGTGAGTGGGGCTGAGAGACTTCAAAGAAGTGTGACTGGCCCAAGGTCACCCAGCAGCTGCATGTGGAGGAGCGGAGATGCGAACCCGGTTCACCAGATTACGAGACTACCGCTCTTAACCACTACACCACACTGGCTTCTTGATGACATCGTTGATGTTGGTCTATCAGTGATGTGCACAGTGCATGCCGAATTCTGCTAAAAATTTGCACCATCATTTTTTCACAACTTTTACCTCACAAGGAATATACTGATAAAATGAATGCAGTGAGAACACTTCCAAACAGGTTGCTTTCATCTTCATCCTATGGTGTTCCACATAGCTGTGTACCTGAGGATAGCTAGGATTGTTTGTGCATACAGCAAAACAAAGTATGTGAATCAAGCCTTGGTTGTTGAGGGCAGAATCTAAGCTGTGGTCCTTGTTTATTTTAGTGCTGCTCACATCAGGCCAAGCAATTGTTGCATTTCTCAAAACTGTCCTTGACAACATTCAGTGCAAACCTGTTCATATCTACTCAAAAGTAGGCCCTACTGACTTCAATGGGACTTACTTCAAAGGGAGTATATATGAATGCACCTGAGGTGCCTAAATCCCACAGAATTCCTCCCCATCCCACTATGAATCTTTTCTAATTTGGCCCTGATACAATGTGGTGCTTTTTCTAATTCACTGGGGCTGCAAGCAAGGCTCTGTGGCATTTCCACAGAGCAGCAGTGTGTTTTATATAAAGCACCGATACAGGCACTGAAGGGCACTCCATTTTTGTTTACAAATTGTTCCCTGTCAGCTTTGAAAAACCTGGTTCCCACTTTGTGTGGGATGAAAAGGATTCAACAATCTTATCTCTTTGCTAAATCTGGAGTGAGAGACTTTTTGTTCTCACTGCCTCCTCCATATTCTCTGATGAAAAGAGAATGCTTCTCAGACAAGCGAAGGTAATAAAAATCAGAATGCTGGAATGGCAAGCACTAAAACTGCTGGTCCTTTTAGGATCCTCTTTATGCTTCTGAAACATTAACACAGCACTATTTTGCTTTCGTAGCTTTTCAGCATCTATTTCGTGGAAATTATTATTATTATTTATTGAATTTATATACCGGCCTATACTCGGAGGTCTCATGTAAAGAGCTGAAAGGATAACTAAGAAGCAGATTGTTTACCTTGAAATGGAGATGTCAAGTACTGGTTGAAAGAATAGGTGCAATCCAAAGAAAAGTTGCTGCTCTATGTCATACAGAAATCTATATGATTTAAGATGACAATCAACTGCTTGCATATGCAAGTTCAAGGTGCCCCTAACTTTGTTGGGATTTTGCTCAGTATCTTTAACAGAGCCTTTAATCGTGTGAAATATCAAGTTTTTGACCACCCACAGACTCTTCTTCAGGCAAAGAAGTTCAACATAAAACAAAAGAGATCATAATGTCCTTACTTTTTCAGGTTTGGCATCTTAGCACACAGCTGTTTGGGGACATTAGCTGGGTCACTGCCATGCTCACCAATCTAGTTGCCCAATCTAATTGCCTAATCTAGTTGCCCAAGCTGCCCTTCAGCATGAAGCAGACGATCAAAGAGAACTTTAACTGCAGCTATTCCAGTTGTAACACCAGCAGCCATCTAGACACAAGGAGCATCTGCACAAGCCAAGCTAAGCTAAAGAGCTCAGCAAAGTGCTGAGCACTTTGGTGAGAATATTTTTTACCTAGACTCGGGAGGGGAATTTGCATCCAGTCCATGGCATGACAGGAACCAGCTTTGCCCCACTTTGATCCCAGTTTGGATCAGGGCCCTGCATAGTTGCTATCTGCATGACAGGAACCAGCTGCACCATCGTGCAAGCATGGCTGTTGGACATGTATGCCAGAATACAGTGGTGCCTCGCAAGACGAAATTAATCCATTCTGCGAGTTTCTTCGTCTTGCGGATTTTTTCATCTTGCGAAGCACGGATGCACCCTGGTACTGTATTATAATGGGATAGCGGGCAAAGCACAAAGCGGGTCGCTCCCCAGCAGGAGGAGTTTCCCCAGCCTGGAGGGTCTGTTGCTGGGAAGAGGCAAAGGCACCCCCTCCCACCTCCCCACGAAAACAGCCCCCCTTCCTCTGTCGCCAAGCCTTGCCGCGTCTTCGCTCCGCCAAACCGCGTCCCACATCAAAGCCCCAGCCCGCTCCTCTCCCTCTCTCTCCACGAGGTGCCAAAGGAAGTTCGAGCCCAGGAACCGAGGGTGGACGCACGAAGCGCCCGGTGCGGACTCTCCCTTGCTCCCCCAGTTACCTTGCGCCACGCCGCCGGGCTCCCCACAGTCTCGGCAGCTGCTCCCGGCTTCTTCCCACCCCCGCAAAGGCGCCTTCGCGGCGGCCCAAGCGCAGTGGATGCCTCCTCCTCCTCCTCCTCCTTTGTCCCGCCTCCTCCTGCCTTCGCGCAGTTAGGGCAAAATGGAGCAGCCACGTGGGGAGGGGGAGAGAGAAAGAGAGACAGAGGTGGCGGCGGCACAGAGACCCAGCCAGATCCGCTGGATCCCAGCCCACCTGCCTCCTCTGTGCCCTCTTCAGAAGAGGATCCCTCTGGAAAAGGTAGGTCGCTCCCTCGCTCGCTCCCTGCCAGCCCAGTTCCCGCTTCAAAAGGAAACAAACTCGCAAGACGTTTCGTCTTGCGAAGCAAGCCCATAGGGAAATTCGTCTTACGAAGCACCTCAAAAACCGCAAAACCCTTTCGTCTTGCGAGTTTTTCGTCTTCCGAGGCATTCGTCTTGCGGGGCACCACTGTATGCAGTCTTGGAAAATGGTGACAACACACCGTTTGTACCACCACTTTGCCCTAATAGGAACCCATGACCCAAATATGCTTCTTCCATTCTACAGGTTTGGCACTTCCATAGGCCGCTGTTAATAAGATACTTGTAAATTAGCACTGAGGATTTGCTACCAAAAACTTCACCATGGTCAGTTTGTTGCTTTACTGACTCCAAACAATAGTAAGTGACTTCTTGAAAAACCAACATGAAGGAAGTAGAACTACAAAAGGGGAGGGACAATGCAAGGTCCCCCCCTCCAATTCCAGTATATTTAAATTCCTTAAACATTCATCATATTGATATTTCAAGCATACACTCTTCTTCGGGGACATTTGCTTCATACATTTGTTTCCTTCTTTTTTGCACTTGACAAATCAAGTAAATATTCTCTAGTGTTGTGTTTCCCTGTGCTGAAGAGCTGCACAAGTACTTTGCTGCATGTATAGTGCAGGGATGACAAGTACTCAGTGGGTCATACCACAGCTGCTGCAAGTGGAACAATGTCCTCCCCCCCACCCAGTCTTCTTTATTGCACTTGTATCTGGGGCTTTCCCCCAGTACCAGAAGCTTTCTCTCTCCTATTCCACCCAAACATTTGGTCGGAGCTAGACTTTGACTTGCTGGTATGAAACAGTCACAATGATTTACAAGATATAAAATTAATTGGAAGCACACACACATACAATATATATTTGTTATTTATCCACTGCCCCTCCCTGTGGTGCTTGGTACTTACGAGATAGCCTCTATCATATCCATTCCCATTTCAACACAGCAGTGCGCGTGGTCTGCTCTTGCCTCGGGTAACCCAGACACACAGTAATAGCAATCGCCTAGGATTTTTATACGTAAACAATGATTCTCCTGCAAAACAATAAGAAGAAAAATAAACACTTTTACTTCAGGATGTTAACAGTTTGCCGCTTAAGGCAATGAAATTTTTTGCAAAAGTCTAAAGCAACATCATGCGAAAGGCACCATTATAATACATTTGGGGAAGCAGAAGGAAGAGAAAACTTACAGCTGCAAGTTTATCAAATCTGGCAAAGAGTTCGTTCAGCGTCATCACCAGCTCCTGGGCAGTACACTGGGAGGCCAGGCTGGTAAAGCCCTCAATGTCGGCAAAGAGAATGCTGCAAGGATAGTAAAGGGGAAAGAAAACAGTGGAAAACACAGGTATTGGTAAATAAATGTTTCTCATTCATTCTGCCATCTACAAAGTTATGCAGAACTTTCCTTATCCCTAAGAGCATGCCCCTATGTTGGACTCCTTAAAATACCATTGAGAAATCAGTTTCAGTATAGGTGAGAATCCCTAAAACTCTTAATATATGTTTTTCCATTGTGTAATTTTTTCTTCTTTGAGACATCCTATAATTCATCCTCTTTTGATGAATTTATCAGGGCAGCCCGACAAGAGAGAGGCTATATACTGTTTCTCAGATACAGTCTCAAATATCTCTGACCAGGTAGCAATAAAAACAAAAAAAAGCTCTGTGTGTAAGAGCTCAATGGGTTGACTGTGCTAGCTAAACTGCATATATTGCATGGCTCTTAGTTTTCTTCTTTGCTATTTGTGCTCTGAGTTTTAACATGAAAGGGGTCGTATGACCACAAAGAAGACCAAGTGACTGAAGATATAGCACAAGACAATTCGGACCAATGCATAGTTTATATCTGCTTTACATTCCACAAATCAGTACTTTAAATATGCTCAGTTTAATAGCTCTCTATGCCATTCTGGGATAAGTTTAAATTTTAACAAATGATATAGTGATTCAAGTTTATACCAAGTGGTATATAAATTTATCAACATTGTCGTTGTCAATGGGATGCACAACACCCACCCACCCACACATATTTTTTCATTACAAGGCTATAATACATTTTTACACAAAATACTAAAATGCATATAATAAAAACATGGTCAACTTTACCTACATTTATAGATGACCAGTATACTAGTATACACCTCATTTGATTCCACTAAATTAACATTAAAAAAATAAAGGTTGCATACTTGTACTTACACTGCTTTGTACTTTTGTTTCAGTGACTCAGCTGACCATTACTAGGTGCTCCCCATCCCTTTCCACTTATGCTGAGTCAGAAATGTGAAGCATTGCTTAAGCTCATCATATTAACAGGTTAAGATACTCACAAGTTAATAATAATGATTATAGCAGAATCAAGAATAGCTGTTAAACCAAGTGAGGAAAGCCCTGCCTCCAAAAGACTAATCCCTGCCTCACAGGCCTGTGAAATTACTTCACTGGGTAGGTAGAAACCAGAGGACCTTTCAACTCCTGCTCTACTACTTTCCACCTGAATTTATTATTGATCGTTTATAATTATTGAGGATTAATAGTAATTTGAAATGTACTGTGTATGGTCATCTGATCACCTCCATATTTTAGATGCCACTGTTACGCGTTCTGTGAAACCGCTTTTGTTTATTTTTAATATGTTGTGAATCACCATGAACTTTCTTTTCACAACAGAAGGATGGTGTGGGTGTACACACACACACACACACAGAGAGAGAGAGAGAGAGAGAGAGAGAGGCGCTGCACTCCTATGGTCCCTAGAAGGGCATCCCAGGGGCAATTTATTGTATCTCCCTCTTTGACAATGGACACAGAGAGAGATCGCTTTAGAGGCAATGACTCTCACAGCACAGTCAACTAGACAAGGGTAGGGTGGTGCTGAACCACCTCTTCTGTTCTCTTGGAAGAAATAATGTCCAACATTATAATTGCTGCTAAGATTATAACAGCTAAAAATTGAGAGGCAAAACATCTCTCTTACTATATTGAAATCAACTGAGAAATTTGGACCATTGTAACTGATTACAAAACAATACATGTCAATCATCTTAACAGGTTTAAGAAAATATTGGTGGTTTTTTGGGTAATGTTTTGGAACAAGTTCAATAATAATGTCCAACCTGCTTATGCTGCTTACAAGCTGCTGTAATAGTATTTCTTTATGCTCCTTACCTTTGATTTATTTTTCTTATAAAAAAATTTATAATATTCACTGTACTACATAATCCACAGGAGGAAATAATAAGGCTCACAGTATGTTTCCAAGTTGCATTGCTTTTTATACATGACCTTGCAAACTAACATTATTTAGCTTCAACAGCATACCGCAACACCAAAATGATGTTCAAAAGATAAACCAAGCTCAATGACTCTAATGAGGAGATCCCAGGAGACTTCAGGGATGCCAAAATTACCAATCTCTTTTAAAAAGGTGATAGAATGGATTGCGGAAACTATCAAGGCATCTCTATTAGCTGCGGCTGGCAAAATTCTTACAAGGATCTTAGCAAAACATCTCCTAACAATATCTGAGGCTACCCTTCCTGAATCCCAAAATGGTTTTCGACCTTCTAGGGGGACAGTGGACATGATGTTCACCACTCAACAGCTTCAAGAAAAATGCAGAAAGCAAAACCAACCCCTGTATATGGTGTTTATTGACCTGACAAAGGCCTTCAACACTGTAAATCGTAATGCCCTGGGGACTGTCCTTCTCAAAATCGGCTGCCCAGATAAATTTGTGAATATCCTTTGGCTCCTCCATGATAATATGACAGCAACAATTGCAGATAACAGTGACTCTCAAAGTGAACTATTCACAGTGGAATCAGGTGTTAAACAGGGTTGTGTTATCGCCCCAACTTTATTATATTCATCACCATGATCCTACACTTTGTCGAAGGGAAACTCCATACTGGAGTAGAAATCATTTTTTGAACAGATGGAAAGCTCTTTAATCTGAGCAGGCTGAAAGCAAAGAAAAAGGTCACCATAACTTCTGTCATAGAGCTTCAGTATGCTGATGACAACGTAGTGTGTACACACTTAGAGGATGACCTCCAAACCATCCTAAATATATTCACAGACGCATACGAAAAGCTTAGCCTATTGCACAACATCCCAAAAAACAAAGTGCTGCACCAACTAGCACAAAACAACCCCTCTGCAGTGCCACAAATCTAACGCAATGGTGTAACATTGGAAAGTGTTGATCACTTCTCCTACCTGGGCAGTTATCTTTCCACAAGGGCTGACATTGATGCTGAAATCCAGCATCACCTGAGCTCTACGAGTGCAGCTTTCTCCCGATTGAAGTGCAGAGTGTTTGAGGACCGGGACATTTGCAGGGAAACCAAAATGCTTGTTTACAAAGCTATTGTACTACTGAAAAATGGACCATGCCATCTCCAACTCCTCGAAAGATTCCATCAATGGTGACTCCAAAATTTGTTACATATCACTTGGGAAGACAGGTGAACTAATGCCAGTGTACAGGAAGAAGCAAAGATGACCAGTGTTGAAGCAATGATTCTTCAACATCAACTTCGTTGGACTAGTCATGTTGTTTGATGCCTGAATATTGTCTTCCAAAGGAACTATTTTTTTTTAATATAAAATATTTATTGAAATTTTCAAAGTGTTACAACATAAAATAAAAGCAGAAGAAAATACAAAATAAAAATAGTTAGCAAAGTAGAAAAGGAAAAAAAAACAAACCCCTTCCAACCATACAAATACAAATTCAAAAATAAGAAAAAAAAGACAGGAAAAAAAACAAAAATACAATTTAAGAACATTTAAAAACAAATTCATTATTCTCGAATCCTCAACTGTCATTACCTTCTTTCTTTGACCTCCTCCTCCTCCCTTTCTTTGTATCCTAGTTATTAATTATCCCAGCAAATCCTTTCCATATTTCATAATATTCTGTCATTACATTACCCTAAACAGTTTTGATCTTATCTTTCTATAAGAAAATAAACCTTAAAGCTTAAAACTTAAATCTTATCCTTACCAACTTCTCATAACCATAATATTCTTTCATAATTCTTTAAACATCTTTACTAAAGCCGAGTAATTTCATTCCAACATTTTTCTGACATTCATCAATTTAATAAAACAGTTCTAATGGTAGAAAAAAGAAATACAAACAGATCCAATCTTCATCCAACGTCCCTTCCTCCTGGTTCCGGGTTTTGTCAGTCCTTATTATCCCATTGATCTGGCCCATTAACCTGGCAACCTTATATCTGAGGCCCTCAAGTCTCTTCCATGTCCCTTTCGCAGCTCTTCTTCATATTTGTAACTGTATTTTCCCTTGTCTCCTGCTCGTAGTAACTCCAGCTTGGCAATATTTTTAACCCTTCTCGACAGATCAGCCCCTTTTGCATATTCAGCACTGAATTCCATATGGTATTTAAAAGCATGTTTCAAAGACCCTCCAAAATTAAGAGCCCCCACAATCCCAAACATCTCACGGCCCATTGCCAGATTTGAAAAGTCCAAACATCCCAGCATAGGGGGGTCAATCCAGCCCCCCATTTCCAAGCCAAACCAAACTTTTTCTTTCCAAATCTGGCTTTTTCCAAGTTCATTTGTCAAATCCGAAAACTCATATTCCTGTTGGGCCTGTTCTGTCAGGACACACTCCTGATTTAATTCCTGGGTGGGCTCCACATATTTTCCCACTGTCTGTTCAAAATTTCCCACTGCCTGTTCAAAATTTCTAGTCGAAGTCGTCATCAAATTCACCTTCTCATGTAACTGTTCCAGTAGGGCATTTGTTTTGTAGAAAGCACACAACAAAGCTTCTGAATACATTGTCCTGCAAGGTCAAATGCCTATTCCCACGATTGTAATCTGTAAACAGCTGCCGGCTCCCTGGAGTTGGTTACAGTTTCACAGTCTCCCTCTAGGGGGAAAACTTCTATTTGATCTTGCAACAAAGTTTCCCTTTTTGAGATACTTTGTCAATATTTGTTCCTTTGAAATGCGAAGGGAAACAGTGGAATCACTATGTTTCTCTTCTTTTAGCTATCTGTCAAAAACGTTTGTCTCTGGTCAATGAACTTCAAACGTCAGTCCTGACACCCCGCTCCAGGATCAGGACGGAGGAAAGTTGCTTTACTTTAAGCTCACTTTAAACAGTCCAAAAAAGATCCCCCTTCTTCTCCTGCTGTTGAAGGGGGGTTCCACAATTTTAAATGATGTAATCCAATCCTTTCAAAGCGATTTTCTGAGCTCTAGTTTACGTTGTCTTTGCTTTATTCTGTCTACAGAAGAACGGAAGGCTGACTTCCTGTTTAGACCTTCCCGTTCCGTACCAAATTGAAATAGATTTTTAAAATCCAATTCCTTTCTGCTCGCAAGTCCCCATCTAATGTCCAGTTGTTCAAAGTCTAAGTACTCACGGGTGCTTATTTTAGAGTCCAAATTGTCCCAGGAAAAAGGCAGCGCTCTCCGGCAACGGCTATGCGGCTTCGCTCCACGGAAATAGCAGTTGACTCACAGCACCGCGCCACTTCCCCCTCTTCACTTTGGAACCCGTTTGTGGGTTCCTTTGCGAGTTGGGGGGGCGCTAAAGGTGCCCGCCGAGTCCCATGGTCACAGGCTTCATCCGCCTGTGATTTTTGAAAGGGTCCCCGCTTCGCTGTAGCGGAAAAGACCCGTTTCGCGCGGAGCTAGTCCCTCCAGTTCAGAGGGAGTCCGCCATTGCCGATGGCACCACCCCGGAAGCCACCTTCCAAAGGAACTATTATTCCGAAATTAAAAATGAAAGGCATAATGCTGGTAGTCAACAAAATAGGTTTAAAGACTCTCTCAAGGCAAATCTTTAAAAATGTTGTATAAACACCGACAGTTGGGAAACACTGGCCTGCGAGCACTCAGTTGGAGAACAGACTTTACCAAAAGTGTCATGGACTTTGAAGACGCTCAAACTCAGGACGAAAGGGAGAAACGTGCTAAGAGTTTGGTAAACCCTCACATGATCAACTTCTGTTTGGAACCCTATGTTTTCTATGTGGAAGGACGTGTGGATCCAGAATTGGCCTCCATAGTCACTTACGGACTCACTGTAAGTGAAGATCATGTTCATGGAAGACAATATTACTTGGCTACGAGTGATAGCCAAAGAAAACCCTAATGTAATTATTTATTGATCTGATTAAAGCCAAGAATGGGTCAAGACTAGCTCCCTCCATTTTACATTTCAATCTTTATTTATTTTCTGATCTTATCTAGAGCATTTGTACCCTTGCTCTTCAGCCAAAAAGGCTCTCAGGGTGGCTTTCATACAATTATGCGGGCTTGCAATTGAAAAGACACAACACACAAGAGAAAAGGTACAGGGCGGAAACAGGCACCAATTATTCAAAGAGCATTTTAGAGTGTTTGGAGTACTTAACTCATAGCACCTTAAAGAGTAACCAGTTAATTACAGATTAAGCTTTAGTGGGCTAGAGTCCACTTAATTAGTGGCATTTTCTAAAGCAGATCAGTACTGCTGAGTCCTGTTGCTGAGGTTGAGAAACAGTGGCTTGCCTTAAGACCAATGTGTGGCTGAAATGAGATCTGAAACATGGACTTCGGGGGGGGGGGGTATTTCTAATACCAGAACAGTTCCATAATAATGGGTATATAAATTTTTTCCATGGCACATCACAGAAATTGCAATACATTAAAACAAGCATGCTTCAGCATCATCCAGACAGACAGCAGGTGATAGCTTCAGAGATTTTCCAGCAATGATCTGACCTTGCATATGACTACATATGCAATGGTCTATTTATATGTTGACACAGTAAAACTGAATTGCTTTAGTTGTCTTCCATTGGAATTCACCTATAGATTTTCTGCAGAAAATATGTGAGTGTGCAAAATTCCTCTCTGGAAGAAAAGTTATTTGTGGAAAGGAAGAGCAGTACTCTTTGGCCCAGGATTCTACCACCTCCCAAGATATCCATGTTGACATATCACAAGGAAGTTCATGTGCAAAATAACTACACCAGCTTATGTCTTTGCCTCCACAAACAGAGCTAGAGGTTTCTTGCTTCTGCCTGATGATCATGAGTACAAATTTCATCTGCCTCGGCTAACTGAAACTTCAAATGTGCCCATTTAAGTATCATGACAATGAATGCTCACAAAAAGAATACCACTCTTTAGAAAAAGCCTTTCTATTTTAACTGTATGATTCTAACCTTGTAAAATAAATATAGCAGTTGCACTTCACAGAATTAACAGAATCATAAAATTGTAGTGTTGGAAGGGATCCTGAGGTCTATCTGGTCCCACTCAATCTTAATTTCACATATATGCTCATGGGGTCTGAACTGAGGGTGACACACTAGGAATGAGGCCTTGGGGTCACAGTAGATAGCTTGAATAAGTTGTCAACCCAGTGTACGACAGGAGTGGAAAAAGGCAAATTCCATACTAGGGAATCATAGATTTGTAGAGGTGAAAGGGATTCTGAGGGTCATCTAGTCCATCTCCTGCAATGCAGAAATCTCAACTAAAGCATCTGTGACAGATGACCATCCAATACATGCTTAAAAATTTCCAATGCCATAAGAAAAAAAAACTATATATATTTTCTTATGGCAGTGCCTAGACCATGGGTAGGCAAACTAAGGCCCGGGGGCTGGATCCAGCCCAATTGCCTTCTAAATCTGGCCCACGGATGGCCCGGGAATCAGCGTGTTTTTACATGAGTAGAATGGGTGCTTTTATTTAAAATGCATCTCTGGGTTATTTGTGGGGCATAGGAATTCGTTCATTTCCCCCCACCCAAATTATAGTCCGGCCCCCCACAAGGTCTGAGGGACAATGGGCCAGCCCCCTGCTGAAAAAGTTTGCTGACCCCTGGCCTAGACACCTCAGTCACATACAACTTAATTTACATTAGCAAAAGAATTAGAAAACTATCAATGAAGTTACAAGGAATTATGTTTAGAAGAACTAGTTATTATTTAGTGCTAATTTTTCAGTCTCAGGAAAATCCCTTTCTTCTAAACTACTTTTAATAATAATAATAATAATTTTTATTTATACCCCGCCCTCCCCAGCCAAGGCCGGGCTCAGAGCGGCTTACAAGCAATAATAAAAACAAGTTGAATGATTACAACTTAAAAACAAAATTAAAATACAACATTAAAATATTGAAACATTAAAATATTAAAATGTAGCCTCATCGCAGGAGGAGAAGGAAAGGAAAAAAGAAAGAGAGGGAGGGAATCAAATTGGCTCCAAGCCAAAGGCCAGGCGGAACAACTCTGTCTTACAGGCCCTGCAGAAAGAAATCAGATCCTGCAGGGCCCTGGTCTCATGAGGCAGAGCGTTCCACCAGGCCGGAGCCAGAGTTGAAAAGGCCCTGGCTCTGGTTGAAGCCAATCTAACTTCCTTAGGGCCCAGGACCACTAGGGTTTAGGACCTTGAGGCTCTCCGTGGGGATACCGGGAGAGGCGGTCCTGTAGGTACGAGGGTCCTAGCCCGTGAAGGGCTTTAAAGGTCAAAAGCAGCACCTTAAATCTGACCCTGTACTCTACCGGGAGCCAGTGCAGTTTGAAAAGCACTGGGTGAATATGCTCCCATGGCAGAGACCCCGTGAAGAGCCTCGCTGCAGCATTCTGCACCCTCTGGAGTTTCTGGGTCAGCTTCAAGGGCAGCCCCGCGTAGAGCGAATTACAGTAGTCAAGCCTGGAGATGACCGTCACATGGATCACTGTGGCCATGTCAGGGCGGGAAAGGTAAGGGACCAACTGCTTGATGCGGCGAAGGTGGAAAAATGTCACCTTGGCTGTTGCTGTAACTTGCGCCTCCATGGAAAGGGAGGCATCAAGGATTACACCCAAACTTTTAACGGAAGGCAATGGCACTAATTGGGCCCCCGCAAGAGAAGGGAGTTGGTCCCTCATCCCCATGCCATCCCGACCCAGCCATAGGACCTCTGTCTTCGAAGGATTTAGTTTCAATCGGCTCCCACAAAACCATCCAGCCACAACTTCAAAGCATCTGGTCAGTGTGTTCGGGGCCGAGTCGGTGTGGCCATCCATCAGCAGATAGAGCTGAGTGTCATCAGCATATTGGTGACAGCCCAGCCCAAAGCTCCGGATAATCTGGGCAAGGGAGCGCATAAAGATGTTAAAAAGCATCGGGGAGAGAATTGCGCCCTGCGGCATTCCACACACCAAGGAATGGCGCGACATTTCCCTCCCTAGTGCCACCCTCTGTCCCCGACCAGAGATAAAAGAGCACAGCCAGTTACGGGCTATGCCCTGTATCCCTACATCTGCGAGGCGGTGGTCCAGAAGATCATGATCGACCATGTCAAAGGCTGCTGACAAATCTAAAAGGATCAGAAGTCCTGACCCGCCTCGATCCAGTTGTCTACGGAGATCATCTGTTAGGGCAACCAGAGCCGTCTCGGTCCCAAAACCAGGACGGAAAACGGACAGAAATGGATCTAAAGCCGATGTTTCCTCCAGAAACCTACCAAGCTGTTCAGCAACTGCTCTCTCAATTACCTTACCCAGATATGGAAGATTTGAAACTGGGCGGTAATTGGATAGGTCTAAGGGATCTAATGAAGTTTTCTTTAAGAGTGGACACACTACTGCTTCCTTCAGTTCCCCTGGGAATGTCCCCGTGTCAAGGGACAAATTGATAATTTCAACCAGGGGGATCCGCGCAACATCTGGACACTCCCTAATCAGCCAAGATGGGCACGGATCGAGGAGGCAGGTGGTGGGCCTACCAACTTGGAGGAATCTATCCACATCAGCAGGGAGTATCCGATTGAAATGGTCCAACACTGGACCTGAAGTCAGTCGAGGGGCCTCCAGTTCAGTCACTGTATCTAAATTGGCAGGGAGGTCACGGCGGAGCAACAGGACTTTCTCCGCAAAAAAGCTCGCAAATGCCTCACAGCTGTGGGTCGAATTTGTGCTTAAATTTGGTTGTCCTCCTAAGGACGTTATTGACCTAATTATTCTAAAAAGTTGTTTAATTATCAAAAAAAGTTTTGATCTCCAACTTTATTGCATACAATAAATAATTGTAGCTACAGTTAGCAAAACGTTACCAGAAAATCACTGAATGGTTTGGGAGAAACTTACAGAAGCTTAAACTAAGCACAGTATAGTTCTGTTAAAGATATCCTATGGTGGCCTTTCAGAGAATAATGGATAATTTAGGGGAATCACTTCTTCTACTAACTTGTGCTTGGAAAGCTACCTGCTGGTGTTAAATTTGCAGACCCAGGAAGATAAATAAAAGCTATACCAGAAAATAAAGATAAAATGCTGGATTGTTTCTTCATGAAATCAAATGACCACTTAGGAAGCCAGAAATCTTAAAGAAAATAAACTATATAAAAGCAGATCTGAAAATAGTCCTTTGAGTGCAAGAGAAAGACCTGAAGTTATATAAAAGGAGAAGATACACAAACACTATTTGTCATCACTGAGGTCCTTAGTGTTCCCATCACAATGACAAGACAGCTGGATATCGATGGAACAATTTAGTTCAACACAATGTTACTGAGCGAAAGAATAAAACAAGCTTTATATAATGTCTTTCCTAGTTTTGGTTTCCCACTGTGCTTTCCAAAACAAAAAGCCAACTTTCTGCTGATCTGGTCACATGCCCAACACCCCCCGACACATATAAACAGTATATAAATAGAGCATCTATACATCTCACATTGATGAGTTGGACATTATGATTTCAATTCATGAAAAAGTTATTTTTGTACCTTATAGAGTGGGTCTAGGAGTTCCGTTTACTGTTTCTTGCATTACTTGTTATGAAATCTCAAGCTGAATTCAATAGCACGCCCCAGTAGATAGGGTTATGACTGCACTGTAACACAATAATTTACACACACACACACACACACACACACCACCACCACCTGCCTGCCTGCCTTCCTTTATTCTAGTTATATGTCACTTTTCCTTTAAGGAGCTCAGTGAAACGCCAACACGACTTCCTAGGTGTTCTCTTTTTTTGGTAATGCTGTGTGTGTGGACAAAAGAGGACAGAGATTTGCTTAAAAATTCTAAAAGCTAATTTATATGTATAGGTGCAAATTTAGAGGGGGGGAAGCAAATGCTGTTCTTTAAATAGAAATACAGTCTATCTCACCACAATGGGGAGCAGACTACAATCAGGTGACTTTTATGCCTGTTCATTTTGCCAGGTTCTACTGTAACAGCTGTTGGGCAACTTCTGGGCCTTGCTATCCCTTCATGTGGATCTTTATCTTTGAACTGGACTTGGAATGGACAGCTCTTCAAATAAAAGGCTGTCCTCTGTAGTGTAGGACACATTGGCACCCTATACACAAGCAACGTATATGGCCATGCCCTCCTAACTTAAAGAGCAGAACTGCATCAATTGCCTTCTAAGAAGTCTCTGGGCCCACTCCTGGCGTAATGATAGTGTTCTGATGTTTCCAAACAAAGAGATTTTTGTATCAACCCAGAAGGCCAGCTCGAGTGTGTCACCTCTCTATCACAATATTTTAAACGTTGTCATTTATCAGTTAAGCTCTTGTTCCTCTTTGCAACACCCCTGCTGGCCAAGTCTTATTATTTGCCTTTTACAGACTAAAGACTGAAAATAAGCGGTAAAGACTTGCTTTTGGCGTTTGAGCAAACAGCACTGTCAAGCACTGACTGACTGGACCACCCTGGCCCTCACAAAAGCTCAGTTAAGAAGAGCTGGTTCTTTGTTTCAAAGGATCATCAAAGTCTCCGGAAATCTAGATTTGCCTACCACAGCCAGCCCCATTTTAAATAAAGCACAATTGAGATATCTTGCAGAAAAGCAAGAAGCCTACAAGCAAGAAGCTGGAAAAAACGGGTAAGGCTCAGTGCTGCACAGCAAACATTTCGTACTGAATAACTGGCCTAGTTTTCCTAAACAATGCACTGAACAAAAATAGAAGCCTATTTACATACTGATGCTAATATCTTTATTTATAGTGCCACAGAACAACAAAATTCAAGCCTTGACTAAGAAGCAGAGTGCTCCGGAAGCATTGTACAACTTTCTTATTCCTGGTCTTAATATGTCAGCAGTTTTTATTAAAAGAAAAAATCTATTCCATGTAATTGAAAAAGACTTTTAAGAACTGGTCAGGGTTCCAAAGTGGGTTGCCTGAACTATCTGAAGGCATGCATCATCACAATTAAAATGCATCTTGTATCTCTAAATATTATTTTAGTAAACTGTCAACCCTAGTTAGCAGAAGCACTAGGGTCAACTGTGTATTTTGCAACCTAGTACATTAATGTTTATTACAGACATTTGTGCTTATGGTATATTCACGTATAATACTTTTAAAACCGTGTATCTATTCTATTCTATTCTATTCTATTCTATTCTTTTCTTTTAAAGTTAAGCTGTTTTAACCCAGTGAGTTTTTCAGAGAATAATAAGCAATAGTTGAGCGATGAAAAACAAGCAAATGGAGATGTTTATACTCAAGTTCTCCCCCCTTTCTTTTATTATATGTAAATTGTCTATGGTGGAAGTAGTGAACTAAATCAGTTTTGACTTAGCTATTGCAGTCTATATACCAGGAGCTGTATTAAATAATCACTTGGAGTTCCAACTGATTTGTACAGTCATACCTTGGAAGTCAAACGGAATCCGTTTCAGAACTTCCAACTTCCAGAACTTCAGACTTCCAAAACGTTCGGAAACCAAAGTGCGGCTTCTGATTGGCTACAGGAAGTTCAGCCCAGCCTTCCTCAAATTGATACCCTCCAGGTGTCTTGGATTACAGTTCCCCACACTCTTGAACACTGGTTATGCTCCAAGTAGCTGATGGGATTTGTAGTCCAAAACACCCAGAGGGCACCACGTTGGGAATGAATGATTTAGTCCAATACTCCAATGAAGTTCTCAAAGTCAAGATGTAGTTAGTTGTCTGGTTTTTATTCACAACTTTCTAACAGGCATAAATGTTCACACAGTCTCTCAACTGGAGCCATCTTTCAAGTAGAAAATATTATCAAAATAGCTATTTCTGATCTGGAGTTTATAGCTCTTTCTTTCTCAGGGGCTCTGAGGCCAGCTGTCTTTCCCAGCAATAGTAGCTTCAACAAGATGCTGGGAAAGACCAAAATGCTGACCATTGCTGCAGAGCTACTATCTTGACAATTTTTCTGTTAACTGCAATTTTTCTATTAATATTTTAGTTGCCCTTCACAGCTTATGAAATTAAAAGCACCACCAAGGTTCTCAGCATACTTTCTGTTAATGATCTGTAAGATAGAGATGCTTGAAGAGTCTGCACAGCATGAATTCCTATTTGAACTTTATGATTCCACACAACACCAAATGAACAAATCAGGCAGTTTTCCCCCTACATTTACATAGAATCCTAAGAGGCAGTTTTCTAATCACTGCATTCAACTGTTTATTCGTATAACAGTGTAATAACAATGAATATTGTTTGCACATAATTATTTGCACATAAGCACATGCAGTGCTTTCCCTCCTAGAAAAATAGGTGCTATGAAGTTCTTACAGTAAGTGCAACACTTTATAACAACAACAACAAAAGAGGTGCCGGTACTGCATACCCTTCAGTGCCCCTGAAAAAAGCACTGAGCACATTTATTTATTTACAACACACACACACACACACACACACACACACAATGCCTAAATTAGATTGGCAAAAAGAAGAGAAAGCAGTAAAGAAGGAACAAATAATGGCAATTCCAGAATAGTACGCTAGTGTGGAAGCATCCCAAAGAAAAACCATCCATCTTCTTGGATGAATTAGTTTTAGTTAAAGGTGCTTGAATGTGAAACAAGTGATTATTAGTCAATGTGAATTAATAGTCAATATACTGGCCCCATAGCAGCTTTTGACACAATGGAATGCCACTGGGATGTTTTTAACCAGATAATATCTGCCTCAATCAGTCCATATAGCCATTTAGTTTATCTTTCTAAAAATTATATTACTAACGTAGTTTTTAATCTTTCTCTCTAGTGAGCCATTTTGATCCCATGTTGAAAACACAGCACATACATTTCAAATAAATAAATAACCATAAGCACCGCTGTGCTGCCCACAACATTGGTCAGCACCAACTGAGCTCAATTCTCAACCAGCCACACTGAACAATCAAGGAGAAAATTCATAAAAGAAGCTGTTCTTGCTGAATATGCACTCAGTGTGAAAGCAGTTGTGGTGGGCCGAGTATAACAGTTGGTATGTTCTTCTGGTTTTGAAGTCCAGACAGCCCCATCCAGTCTCAATTGGAGCACAAGTTTGATGCTCCCTGTTGATAACAAAGGCACAGCAGAGCCTCATTTCCTTGGTGGGGCTGTGAAATGTCTATATTTGAAGCAACAAAGCATGCTCTTAGGCAAGGCATTCTTCCACCTCACCTACTGCAAGTGCCATCAATGGACACCCTTTCCAGATGTCAGGTCACAATGTCTTTCTATTGTAAAATGATCAATAGTGTGCAGTTCTGGATTTGAAGGACATTTGATGATTTAACAAATAGTGTTTGTTCTTATAAGTGCTTTCTATAATGTCACGTATCTCCAGGAGGGAGTAATCTGGCACCAGCACTACTTTGAAAGTGTTTCCTTTGATACCCGGTAGCTGCTCATTCTGCTATAATATACCTTTGAAGCTGGTTTCAATTTATTGTAATGACTGCTGCTAGGTGCGGGTACCTTTTTCACAGTCTGGTATAAGCATGAAAGATTGTATCCCTCTATCTGGGGAAATAAGGAGCGGGGCCAGTGATTCAAGCAATGAGTAATAAGCAGGCTACAGACAGCAAGTGTGAGGCCTCCGCTGCACTTCCAGGCTTAACAGGGAGCTTCCAAACAATTATCATCATCCGAAAAATGTTAAGGCACCTGCCTTGCTGGGAAATAATTCCCTTTAACTTTAAATCATTCTGACACCCTAGTGCAACAAAACAACTGCTCTAAAAAACTGATTATTGATTTTTTTATTTGCTATTATGGGGAACTGTACTGAAAAGGATGGAATGAATGATCAACAGAAGATATATAAATACCCAGTAAGTCAATTGGGATGAATTATCATTGTTGTATAACCTCCCAGCAATGGAATCAGAATAAATGCTTAATCAAGACCAGAGAGAGCCTAGCCATGAATGAGCCTAGCCTAGAATGAATGGCCAACAGACAGGATATTTGGGAGAGCCCTCAGCAGCAGAACACCATTATCAAGCAAATGTAATCAGTGGTACCTAGGGATGGAGGGAATTTGGTTTAGTATGCATTTTAATGTGAACCTACCATATTGTTCGCTCTATAAGATGCACTTTTCCCCTCCTAAAAAGTAAGGCGAAATGTGTGTGTGTGTTATGGAGCCAATGCAGGCTGCGCAGCTATCGCTGAAGCCAGAAGAGCAAGAGGGATAGGTGCGCATCGATCCCTCTTGCTCTCCTGGCTTCAGGGATAGCCACGCAAAGCCTCTTGAGTGCCGCGGGAGAGCTACTCCCTCTTCGCTCAGGAGGCTTTGTGTTGCTTTCTTGTTTCTTGTTTTCCTCCTCTAAAAACTAGGTGCGTCTTATAGAGTAAAAAATATGGCACCTCATTTGTGCTTCTCCAAACAAGACACCTCTCCAAATTTTGCTATGCATTTGTCTCACCAAATAAGGTGCACAAAATTTGTATCTTGGGTAAAGCAGTGGATAAAAGTGCATCTGTTACTGAAAATAATGTACAAAACAGCATTCTATTATGAAAAATTGCATACAAAAGTGTGTAGATTAGGAGAAATGTGCATGAAAATGCTGAAAATGTTAAAGAAATGCTGAGAAGTTTTTTTAAGAAATTGCAAACTGATGGGGAAAAGTGGTGAACTGAAATTAAAATAGGGGAAAAGAGAGAAACCAAAATGGATAGATCCCTAGCAGTAGCAACTCTTTTACTGCTCAGGTCAGATGTGAAGACCTTTTGGTTCTTTAAGTCTTCAATGCTGTTTTTATGTTTTACCGTCTACTCTTTTTAGTTTTTAATGTTGTCATGGATTGTGTTTGGCTACTACACATTTTTGTTTTATTGCTGTTTTATACTGACAACCTAGCAGTTCGAAAGCACGTCAAAGTGCAAGTAGATAAATAGGTACCGCTCCAGCGGGTAGGTAAACGGCGTTTCCGTGCGCTGCTCTGGTTTGCTGTACGCCGGCTCCCTTGGCCAATAAAGCAAGATGAGCGCCGCAACCCCAGAGTCGGTCACGACTGGACCTAATGGTCAGGGGTCCCTTTACCTTTACCTTACTGACACTTTAGATATGGTATACAAGTAACACTCCCCCCCCCTTGCGCTCAAACTTTATTAATCTTTAACAAAGGACACCCAGTATAATTACACACAAATTTAATAAAAACCATTCTACAGACAGACTTTATTATTACTATTATTTATTAAATTTCCATACTGCTCTATAACTGCATTGAGAATATAAGTCAAAAACCATGGTCTTTTTTAATTTTAGTTTTTTATTTTAATTGGACTATGATTTGATATGTTAATTGGATTTTTTTTTATTGGAAAATTAATAAAAATGATTTAACAAAAAAACAAAAAACCATGGTTGGAAGCCAGAAAAACTGATTCTGAAGCAGATTGCACTGCTTACTACTACATTGTTAGAAGGATTTAAACAGCGATAAATGAAGCAACAAATTGGTATGTTTTGGTACATTAAGCAAACCACATTAGAAAGCTAAACGTGTATTTTATTTACAGAGCTGACAAGTCCACTGCTGTATTCCAGCAAATGCTGGTTTAACTTCCACCTTTCAAGCCATTCTAATTAACTGACAGTGACAACAACTGCTTCTCCTTAATCAAAGTATATTTCAACACCCCTTAACAGAAATTGTCATTCTCATTGCATCTGGGTACAACCTCTAAAAAGAACACATTGGTGAGAAAAATTTAGAGGCATATAAATGGTGAGCAATTTTTGTTATTGAGCTTGACACCTCTTTTCATAGTACCAGGATGACTAGATTTGGCAAATTCCAGATACCATTAAGGGGTTATTGTGGCAATGGGATACCATCTGAAAACCACGAGGTAAAAACAACCTATGCATATCTTAGTGCTTTTATGTCTGCCAGAAACTAGTCCAAGATGGAAAAAAAGGACTGCTTTAACAGTGCAGTTTGTGTTATTTACTTTAAAAAGTGAATTGAGAGCTCCTGGAAATCCCATTTTAATTTTTTTGACAGTGACCATTATTTTTCACAAACAGATGTAGGCAAAGATCAATTTCTGCTGCAAGACTGTTTTTGTGTTAAAGCAGTTTCTCACATTTTAACTTTCTGAGAGTGGGAATGTTTGCTTCCCCATGAAATGTCAATATACTGTATAGTCATAATTCACATCACAAGTGACTATATGAGCCTGAGATAGATTTCACATCATCACTAACTTCTACTTACGCAACACTGTAACAGCAACTAGATTAAAATATTTTATGAGCAGGCATGACAGGAAATCCTGGGTAAATTACCCCTAGAACTGTAATTCTCATTGCCGCATTCCTGAGTTTGTTTATTTTATGCATTTATGTTCAATGTTTCTATCTCTCTATTTTTATAAAATTATACTCAAGCTAGCTAATAAATTAGAAACAACAAAATTAGAAACAATAAAGCCAAAATCATCAACAGTAAAAACCACAATCTTGATACATTAGCAGTCAGAGACCCAGTGTAAAAGACAACAGCAAAAAATGCACGCTGAAAAAGGGTAAGTTGAAGCTGCCTGCTGAAAGGTAAGCAGTGATGGGCCTAGCTGAACCTCTAGACTGTTCCCTGGTATCCACTTGTCATACGAGAAAAAACTTAGGTGTCCAGAACTGCTCCTTGCACACACCCTGGATTAACTAGAGCATTTGTGTGCTTTGCCAGATGTGACTGGTGTTCCGCAGACGCTTCAGAGATGGATTAGCCAGGAGATGTGTGCATTACAACTGGAGAGGTTGGAGAGGGTGCCCTTTTTTGTGTGCACACGTGGATCTGTGGCTTTCACAGATGCGTAAGAATGCAGGACTTTCCCAACCTGATGTTTCCCTTGCATGGCATGGTTTCTAAACCAGCCAAGGTCACAGGGAGCCGTTGTCTTCTGGTTGCTCTCTGCTGTGTAACTTAACCAATGCCACCTCCTGGTCCCATTCCCACCACCACCAGCAAACACTTGCAGGGAACCTTCTGCAAGAGACATCTCTAGAGGAGACACAAAACCCTGTTCAACTGAGGCGCCCACCTTCTGCCAGCCCAAAGCACTGGCTAGCATTTATGGAGCACCAGCAGAGTACCACGAGATCATAAGAAGAGCCAGTTGGCTCAGGCCACACATCTAGTCCACCATCTAGTTCTCACAGTCGCCAACCAGGTGTCTCAAATGGAAGCCCACAAGCAGCAGCTGAGCACAAGAGTGCTCTCCCCTCCTGGATTTTCCAGCAACTAGTATTCAGGTGCATAGCTGCCTCCAGCTGTGGAAGCAGAGCAGAGTTATCGTGGGTGGTAGCTATCAGTAGTCCGCTCCTCCATGAATCAGTCAAATCTACTTCTAAAGCCATCTGGTTGGTGGCCATCACACCCTCCTGTGGAAGTGAGTTCTATTGATTAACGATGTACTGTGTGAAAAAGGTGGATTAAGCAGGCCAGCTCAGAGGACCTTGTGTAAATATGGAGCTGGTCCCTGTGTGCAGATTATAAGTGCAAGGAACCTACATTTATGCATTAGAGAACCTGTAGCTAATTATAGAAAATTGCAGGTGAAGGTATGGAACCAGAAATAAGTGATTGCTCAAAGTATATTTTAGGTACAAAAGCTTGGCCTTGCTGAAGCATGAATTTAGGGCAAGCCTTCACAATGTGGCCCAATAAGCCAAAGGCAATGCCCCAAGCATGGACTGTAAGCGACCTAATAGCTAACAAGCCTGCTATTTTGCAGTCCTAGAAGACAGAAAAAACAGGTTTGTTCAGTTCCTGGAGGACCACCATACATGAAAGGTGGACTGCACCCAGTTCAGTGTTCATTAGCTGAGCAACCTTTAAGGTGGATTTGAAGCAACCGGAGAGATACTGTATACGTTTATATCAGGCTGAAGTAGGGATACTTTTAAAACCAGAAGCTTTTCTTTTAGGGATAGTTAATACAGAAATTCCGAAGGACCTTCGAAATTTGTGTATGCTACAACCACAGTCAGAATGGTATTTGCTCGGAGATGGAAAGAGGATGCTGTTCCAACCAAGGAAGAATGGCTGATTAAATTGATGGATTATGTCGAAATGGCAAAATTAACAGGTGTGGTAAGAAACCAAGAGGAAAGCTAATTTATTAAAGAGTGGGGAGCATTTGTGGTATATTTCAAAAATCGCGGCATGCAAGTAAGTGCATTAGTAAGTAGGGTTAACTTAAATCAAGCAGTTAAGAGTATTATCAAGATTAACTGTATAATAATTTAAAAATGGAGCAAAGTGGAAAATGCAGTGTTAAAAATTTAAATAAGAAACCACAAAACGGGAGATGGAAGTCTAATATGTATTGGAGGTATGTGATTGTAAGGTGTATATTTGTAAATTTTCAAAAACTGAAAATAAAATTTACAAACTCAAAAAAGAAAAAAGTAGGGCTACTTTTGTTCTTGGGGGAGGGGGGAGCTAGTGCTGAATCTTTCTAGTCATTAATTGTTTGTTGTTGTTACCTGCTCAGTTGCTTCCCCCACTCCCCATCTGTTCCTATTCACCACACACTGCCAATACAACTTCAGATACACATTGGCCAGAGCACAGGTCATAGTGTCTATCAGTGGATACTTCTGAAAACTGCCTCCTCCTTCTGTGTGACATGTTGTTTTTTTTTGTTATTTAAAGCCCTACTTACTGCACTTATCTCGCTTTATTGGCCAAGGGAGCCGCTTCTGGGTCATGTGGCCAGCATGTCACTATAGCTGTCTATAGCTGTCACTATAGCTCTCCACAAAAAAATACGGAGCAGGACTGTGGAGTTCAATGTGAAATTATCCAACTTCCATGCAGTAAGTAAGTCCTATACATGTCATGGACCAGGATTACTCACCACAGAGAGGCTGACTCCAGTAGTATAACAACTATACCTGGGTTGGGCCATTTGTTATGCTACCGAGACGCTGAGTTTCAAAGAAATGGTAATGCTGAGACAGGCAGGTCAGATATTGGTATTGGAACTAGATAGACTTGGCCTCTCAACATTTGCCTAGGTCCATATCTGGTTTCTGAACTGTTGCTAGTGACTACCCAAACATGTCTAACCTGTTTTCTGATTACAAGTCTAGAGCCTTGTTTTTATTAAAGGCAAACTGGACATACCAAACATAACTAGGATAACTATGTGTCTAGGGTTATTGCTTATATATTTATATTTGCCCAGAGTCGCTTGGGCAACCCAATCAGATGAGCCGGGTACAAATAAAATAACAACAACAATTTTGTTTCTATTAGATACAGTAAACTGATTTTTTTACAAGTCTCCTATGTACACCTATCCTTGTAATGAAGGCCACAGAAATTACTGGCCTCAGGAAATTTTAAATAGCCTGTTTTAGTTGTGACATTTTGATGTCTTGAGAAGGGCAGAGGGAGAAAAAAACTTGGACACCAGGAAAATGGCTACTTACAAGTCAGCAGTTAACTATGTGAACTCAGATAAGAAAACCATGTGAAAGCATATATTCACCCTCCTCAGTTATAAATCTCTACCTTTTGGAGAAGTTACACAATATTTAAGATATAAGGATACTATAAAACTCGCAATTTTATGTGTTGGCACAATTAGCTAAATACAGCAAACATTTTCATCTGTTTATCTTAAGACGCACATAATTATGTTCCCTTTCTGAGCTATCTTTTTTCAAACCTCCTCCAGCTTGTGACCATTCTCTCATCTTTAATTGTTCTCTCTTCATCTCAGCAAATTGGCCTCCTTTTAAAACTAGTTGTTTGTTTAGATGACATTAATAAATAAGGTTTAAATCCAGTGAGGATGCTGGATGGGGACTCTGATCTTGAAAGTCTCATTTCAAATACCACAGAAAAGTGTCAAATGTATATAATGCTGGAGTCAACAAGGCCAATTAAGGCAAGTTTCTTCTAATTAAAGAGCACAGATTGAAATGCATAGATCAGTTATGCTGTACTGCTTTGATTTCAGCTGATTAATTTTCAATTAATTTGATATGATTAATTAAGTCAGTCCAAGAATTTCTGCTTAAATAGTTTGAGTATTGGTGCACTGGTTTAATTTGACTCACTGGGACCAAGTCATTTTAAAGGCAAACACACAGTTTTTAGTGCAAATTAAGATAATCAGATTATCAGTGCATGAAATCACTTGCTGCCTAGGCTAGAAAATATTATTAGAGTATTTTTCAAATAACCTATGAGTCTTAGGACTCAAAAGGCTTTAAAAAAGAAGAAGAAGATGACATAGGATTGTATCTGACTCAAGAGTACACCCATTGAAACCAAATGACTTAAATTAGTTATGTTCATTAATTTCAATAGGTCTACTCAGCATATGACTTAGGCAGATAAAGTATTACTTTCAAAATGAAACTTCACTTTCCATGGACATTTGAGATAAGAACGTCAAATTATTTCTATAATGATTAAACAACAAGACGTAAAGACAAATCAAATCTGTTTTACCTCCTATGTGCATGGTTTTCCCTACATGTGACACCAGCAAAGATTAGTCTCTCACTCTCTACTCTCATATACAAACTTTATAGAAGGGAAGGGAAGGCAGGAAAAGACTAAATAAGTCATCCTTAAACTCACACCAAGGCCTGAAGTCTGTTTGGAGATGCTTTGAATTTTGTTTCCCTCTCTCCCTTAAAGATATATCTGTGATTTGTAGTTCTGCTGCTAAAAATGGCAAACAAAGAAATTCCATTTATGCTTACCTCTCAGACATACATATTGTTTGCTTTAGTTTCGTTTCTTTTTAAAACATGCTACCGTGTTATGGGTTCATTCCACGCCTTTACCGTTGCACTTACCTGACATTGTCATGCTTCTGTATGTAAATTTTATGAAACATCATATCTTCTTTTTTGGCATTAATGTCAGCTTTCATCTCCATGGCAACATGGCGAGGAAGTACGGAGAGCAGGAGGCGCTCCTGTGGTGTTAGACAGATGAGCCAATTAACATGCCTGCTCTCTATTTAACAACACAAACACACATCTCTTCTAATCTCATATAAACAAAATGAAGCTATCAGTTCTGCTGTGAATGGGCAGAATCATGGATATTTTCCATAAAGCCAGCCTTTATGTAAGATCCTATTCTACTCAGTAATTAAGCAAGTCATAATCCATCAGATTTCTCTCCAGTTCCAATTTAACTTCCATTCATAGAAGTTAGACTCTCCAATGTTAGCAACATCAAAAGGTAGCTGTTTTAACGGAGTTGGTGGTGCACAGAATACATGTTGACTATGCATTGTTTGTGGCCATTCCACGGGCTCTGTAGGCCATAGGACAAAATATCATTCATGAAATTTGGCTTCATTTATTTGTTATGTAGCAGCAAATCCAATTTCTAATACACGTTTATGGCTTCAGTAACTATGAAGAAATGACAACAAATGACTTTTGTATTTTGTATTTCTTGTGTCAAATGTGAAGGTTGAAGATCAGAACTCTCTACTGATACTGAAATGCATGAGCATTGTCCTGCCTTCTTCTGGCTTACAGTCCCAGTGGAGGTCAGGTTAATGCTGATAAGAAAGAAGCCATATTCTAAAAAGCAGGGTCACAGCAAGGGATGTCCAGTCAAATCCAGCCAGATTATGGGCTGGGTAATTTGTCAGCACCCTGGAGAGCTCACACCAGCCAATGCTTGCGAGGACTCACTTAGGAAGAGCTGTTGTCTCAGCAACAGGCTGAAGCCTTCTGAAGACTCCTATTAGTCCAGTCATCCCTGAGGTGCTGTGTATTCTTTTAAGGACCATTGCCCTGTTCTGTAACTGCTGGCTCCTATGGCTTGGAGGCAGTGAAGAAAGAACTAGTGTCCTCTGTGATGAAGAAGTCCAGTAAACCCACATTATCTTTCACTCTGAGTCTGCCTCTTAGCTAGATAGAGAATTGTGGCCAAATAATATAAGAAGCACCATCTCGCTACTGGAAAGTTGTGTACTTTGCTGCTTTGCACATGACAACAAGATAATCTTCTCCATTGCACTACACAACAATTGTTCATAAAGGTTGCACCTGGGAAATTTTATGGGCCCAAAGTACATGTGTTTAAAGATGCATAAACATGCATAGATGACTTTCACATTTTAACCGTTTGCTATGGAAAACACCAGTTTCATATTCTCAGTAGTGCATTTTCTCAGTCCCTGTATGAGACCAAAACAACCAGAGCAGAAAGATAGCAAAGTAACACATTTTTCTCAGGATATTAAAAAAGCACTAAAATCTTTATTGTGTACATTAGAACCAAAAGGGTTCAAAAGGTGACATATGAATCACTGATACCTCAGTTTCAGAAGTAATTATTACATACTTGTGAGTCTCTAAAAGTGAATTCCAAAGGCTTGTAGCCAACTAAATTCTATTCAGAGTGGACCCATTGAAATTAGTGAATCTAAATAAGTCATGTTCATTGACTTCAATGGGTCTACTTTAAGTAGGACTAGGATTAGATGCATCTCCAAGTTCCTTTTATCTATTTACATTAGATGGAGTTGGGCAGCTGGGTACAGGATAACAAAACATGCATCTGTGCAATGTGGGTGGAATCAGACTTAATTTCTGTCTATAGATGTATCATCAGTCCTCTTTAGATCATTGACAATTCTCTACATGCATCTTAAAGATGCTCTCAAATTAAATAGATAGCTCACAGACACTCTACCATGAACCACACTCACAGAAGGATGCTACTAATTAAAGCTGATGAAGTAAATTAATGTTCTGTGATAACACCGGAACCAGGAACACAGTTTTGGCAAACTACTCAGTGCTGCAAATCAAAATGTTCTCAGGAGTAGGATATTTCCCCAATTCATGATGGTTACCTCCCTCACCCCACAGACCACCTACTGATTTCTCCTAACCTGATAGATATATTAAAGCTTTTGGGTCAGACTTGGGCTTTGCCTAAGCAATGATCACAGCTGAACCTTGGAGAACATCATTATAGTCCTGGGAACTTTTCTCCTGCAGCCACAAATGGCAGCAAAAGCCAGGTCTCTATCAAATCACAACTTCAATCAGAATTACTTGAACATTCTGTATTCTTCCTATGCAAGACCCATATTGCCACACAAAAAGCCCAGAAATTTGTTCACCACAAAAATATATAAAATAAAATAAGATAATCAAGCTAAAAAACCCCTCATCCTTGAATGTATTATCACCATCATTTTTCTTTTACCTGTTGCTGGTTTTCTCTCTGAGAATGTAGACGAGCTTGAATGCATTCCCTGGTCTCTTGAAATGCCTGTCTCTGGGACACCTCAGCTGGATAGTGTGTACACACACCTACAATGTTCGTGCAGATGAAGATGAGGATGTTGGACACCAGCTGCATAAGAGATAGTGGAAGGAGAGAAAGACAGAACTGGTTACAGTCCAGAAACCAGGGTAAGAATAGCACCAGATCCAAGGCCAGAATGCCCTCTTCTGAACCATGTATGTAATCACTGTCTTCTGCTCTAAGCAAATTATCTTTATGGAAGTCAATAGCTGCAGAAAGAGTAACAATATTTATCCTCTGGTCCTGCTTACAGAAGAGGTCACATAGGCAGCCAGACACAGTATATTTTCCTGCTGTTTTGGTTAACAGATTTGAAGAAACCTCTTGCTTTGCTTTAAAATATGGTCATACACACGGCAATAGCCATCAGCATCTGAGTTCTGGAAAGTTTTAAAGAATCCCATTAGGGAGATGAATAAGCACCTAACTCAGAGATGGGCAAATATCCCAGTCTTTCCACAAAGAAGTCCACTTTTGATTACTCTAATCACACCTCATTTCAGTAATGTAATTTAAGGTAGTGACAGGTACAGGGATCATTTTCTGCAGCTGTTGTTTTGGAGTCCAAAACCCTTGCCAATCTACTGCAAATCACTCAGAGATCTAACGTAAGATTTATATCTTTTTTTCTGCCCGGCCCTAACCTAGTCTACTATCAGGCACACATATATAACTACAGTGGTACCTCGGGTTAAGTACTTAATTCGTTCTGGAGGTCAGTTCTTAACCTGAAACTGTTCTTAACCTGAAGCACCACCTTAGCTAATGGGGCCTCCTGCTGCCGCCACACCGTAGGAGCACGATTTCTGTTCTCATCCTGAAGCAAAGTTCTTAACTGAAGGTACTATTTCTGGGTTAGCGGAGTCTGTAACCTAAAGTGTATGTAACCTGAAGCATATGTAACCCGAGGTACCACTGTACACTACAATCTGATGCCATAGTCTATACTTAATGTCTAATCTAAGCCTGAAGAAAAATCAGGGAAAAATAAAGCTAGTGTGACAGTTTGGAGGAACTGATTGGTTTCTGATGAGCAGACCATGGTGATTCTTGCACACATATCTCAAAAATCCTTGGGAGTTGTTGTATCACTTATCCCCTACCTCTCCAAACCCAATGAGATGTTTAGGCAAAGTTTAAGTAATTTAAAGGGGCTAGTATGTTAAGAACAGTAATGAGGAACCTTCCAGATGCTGTTGGATTCCAATTCTCATCAACTCCTTTCTTTAAAAGTAGAGCAGCAGGTGTCTCTTCCCCAAGTTGCCGGTACTTCAATAATATTTTCCCCAAAACTGGTTTACAGCCTGACAGCCAGCACATTAACTAGTAAATCAGTTGTGATGTTTGACTGCCCTCTTTGCACATCTGCAAAGACTTGAAACCAAAAGTGGCTCCAGATGACAGAAAAGTGTTTGCATATAGGGCTGCAGGTAGTTAAGATAGGGAAAAGCAAGCAGATTCGGCTCCTGCATACCATTTTTGCTTTTAAAGGTCAGATCTCAGGCTCAGGCAACAACTTGTAGCTCTGCAATATAATTTTCCTGCCCTCTCCTCTGCCCACAAATCTGCTCTAGAGGATTGCGGGGATGGAACCTAGAGCAGGTTTAGGGGGTGCTATGTGGCAGATGATGTGTGTATAATCATGTGGTTTTGCAATGAGGTTTTTTTTAATGCTTCTGTTTTGGTTTTTAATACAGCGGTACCTCGGGTTACTGGGACGCGGGTGGCGCTCTGGGTTAAACCACAGAGCCTAGGACTTGCCGATCAGAAGGTCGGCGGTTCAAATCCCCGCGATGGGGTGAGCTCCCGTTGCTCAGTCCCTGCTCCTGCCAACCTAGAAGTTCGAAAGCACGACAAAGTACAAGTAGATAAATAGGTACCGCTACGGCAGGAAGGTTAACAGTGTTTCCGTGCGCTGCTCTGGTTTGCCAGAAGCAGCTTAGTCATGCTGGCCACATGACCCGGAAGCTGTACGCTGGCTCCCTCGGCCAATAAAGCGAGATGAGCGCCGCAACCCCAGAGTCGGTCACAACTGGACCTAATGATCAGGGGTCACTTTACCTTTTTACCTCAGGTTAAGTACTTAATTTGTTCTGGAAGTTTGTTCTTAACCTGAAACTGTTCTTAACCTGAAGCACCACTTTAGCCAATGGGGCCTCCTGCTGCCGCCGGAGCACGATTTCTGTTCTCATCCTGAAGCAAAGTTCTTAACCCAAGGTACTATTTCTGGGTTAGCAGAGTCTGTAACCTGAAGTGTATGTAACCTGAAGCGTATGTAACCCGAGGTAGTACTGTATACCTCATACAGCAAGTTGACTAGGGAAAATGGGGGTACTGTAAGTAAAATGTAGCTAGTTAGGCAGTTCTGGGGAGTCCTGGAAATCACTTATAAGGGAATATGGAACAATGGGAAAGTGACAGTTGGGGGGTGGGGGCAGTTGGGCCAGAAAAGGAGAAGAGAATGGTGGGCTGTTGAGGAAGAAAGTGTTGTTTTGAGTTTGTGAAGCAGTACACCTGTTGAGGGAGCCTGCATTCAAGTTCTGGCTGTGGCTGTTACAGGTAGATGCAGAAAAACGCAGTGACAAGGGACAGAATGGTTGTAAGAGGGGCGGCCCTCAAGGAACTAAGCTGGGGGAAAGGACCACAGTGTTATTTCATTTTACCAGAAATGATACCGACTTGTTAAGGGCATTTTATGCTAGAGAAAATTATTCCTTCCTTCAATCAAAATTGTTTTAACAAAGGGGTTTGTGTAGACTTCCAAACTCCTTTCTCAGATTCTGAAATTTTGATTGTGGTCTTCTACTTATTGCACTATGTTTAACATAGACTAGTTTCTTGAAGGCAAAGTGCCTCTGCTTAAAAGTGTTTTAGTTCAATGTTCCTTGGCAGAACCTTAGAAGGACATTCAACCTACCGAGTTGCCCTTTTAACATATCCTTAGACATGTATTTCTTTAGAATGCCATTACTGCATTGGCACTTCATTAGAACACTTTAATCTTGGCCTGCTAACATTCAGATGCCTTCAATTATTGTGCCCGACTGCATAAATGTTTCAACATTCATGGAATCTGCGATGAGCTCAGAATTTTATAAAATATATGATGGATGACTATAATTATTAGCACTTACTGATATTTGCATATATGGCATGAGAGCTGAAAATAGGATAGCCTTTCTTTTTCCTTCCCTCGTATTTCAAAGTCGCGCTTCAACTTCTTTGACAGAAAGGCTTTTAATTTCATTCCAAATACTCCCACTCCCAGAAACATGCTTTCTTGATGAGATTCAGCTGTTAGATCACAGCAAAATATTATTTCCAGGCAAATGAGCTATGGAATTTATATCCCATCTATTCACAAATTTGATCTTCAAAGTGGCTCACATATATCACTAAAACAGTATAAATCAGTTGGTTACTTAGAATAGCTACATTTGTTCTGCATTTTACAGAAACAGAAACTCAAAGGCAATATTTCAAAGTACATTAAAACAATATATAAAGATATGAAGGGGAAATTAGGAATAAATACACAAATTTCATGCCCATTTTATGTCTGACCAATTATCTGTCTTAAGTTAAGGAACTTTAGCTGTAATCATTGCAAGACTTAAAGACTGAGAATACATGTCACACTAAGCCAAACCACGGTTTAGCAGGCCTATGTGAGTAAGTGGACTCCTAGAGAAGAACTGCTTTGCTTCTCCATAAGTCTTTTTGCTACAAACCAAGGTTTTTGCACAGTAAGCCAAAGTTTTGCTTAGTGTGTTGTTTAAACCCAGATCACAGCTCATAGTTAGTCTGGAGAGAGTTTGTTCCGGAGGCTTTTCAGATGTGCAAGTGGCTGCAGGAGAGAGGAGGGGACAGGGAACTTTCCTTCTGGGAATTTCCATATATTAGGATCCAAGCCATTATCTTTCTGAATTTTATAAAATCCAAGATGTAAAGGTAGAATTGTATGGATGGATAGATTTGAATATTACAAAGCAAAGAAAGCAGCTTATTTTTAAAATTGTTAATACTGTAGTTTAAAATTAATTTATGCTATTTCAGTAATGTAACAATATAATAGGGACGCGGGTGGCACTGTGGTGTAAACCACTGAGCCTTGGGCTTGCCGATCGGAAGGTCGGCGATTCGATTCCCCGCGACGGGGTGAGCTCCTGTTGGTCGGTCCCAGCTCCTGCCAACCTAGCAGTTCGAAAGCACGACAAAAAGTGCAAGTAGATAAATAGGTACCGCACCGGCGGGAAGGTAAACGGCGTTTCCGTGCACTGCTTTGGTTTGCCAGAAGCTGGCCACCTGACCCGGAAAAACTGTCTGCAGACAAGATTTAAAGAGTGGGAATAATTTTAAAGCATGACAGGAAATGATCTCATGCTCAGCATGGGATACATCTATTCAAACCAAGGTATATCCAGTGATTTTGATTTTAATCCAGTGATTTGAGTTTGACTTAAATGAATATCATCTTCTTTGTATACATATCATTATTATTATTATTTATTATTATATACAACAGTGCTGATATTCTAAGCCAAATAAATTGACTAACATCTAAAAAAACAAAAAAATTGTTTTCTGGTGATACAATTTACCTTAAGTAAATTATTTACATATTAGGTGTTGATGTTCCACCTAATATGTAAATTCTGGATGAAAGTTAAGATGGTTAGTAAGAGAATGATCAATAACAAAATATTGCTAGATGCTAAAATAATGTACTAAAATTCACTCAGCAGATCATATCAAAAACACACCACCCATTCATTTCAAACCTTTTATTTGCTTCAATATTTGTAATGGCAAAGAGAGAGAAATACTAAACCATCTATATGTAAAGAAATTTGGCAATTACTGAAGCTCAGTTGCCTAAGCAAACAAAAACATAAGCTTAAAGAAGAGAAGTCAGCACAAATAAAAATTACTATAGAGTAGCATCCTTTTACTAATTATAGGAAGAGAAAAATCATAGAATCAATGTCATATAAGGGTGGGGTTTTTCGCCTCACAAAGATGTTTTATCTTTTTATTCTTTTTGTATAATAATAAACGTAAAACAGTATTAAAAATATTCATAAGCAACAGTAATGGATCAAATCAAACATCCTAAAAACAGAAAAAAGCAGCCTATTTAATGTGAGAGATTTTCTGACTGATTGCCAGGAATAAATAAAGCGAGTACAAGATTATTAAATGCTATTGCATTAGCTGTCAGATGCTGTCAAATATGGACTTGACTGTGTATCAGCTGCGAGAATCCGTTAAATGCTGGTTGTTATATGTAAGATGCTGTAAAATGTTGGCAGCTGATTCTGAATATCAAATATTTATTGAATATTCACACATTTACATATTTGCTAACAAAATTCACACAGCAGAATGGATTTTAACTCTTGTGTAGGACAGCCACTGAAAATATGTAGCTTCTTAGTACAAACTTTGCAAACTGTTTAATGAGGAATAACAATTTCACAGAGAACTCTAAAAACTAGTAAGCAAGAAGTGAGCAACAGCACAGCAGATTACAGGATGTGTTGCAGACTGTTCTCCTTTCCTTGTGCAGTTATGTGTAGCAGATTGCATACATCTTTATACATCTGCATACATCTTTAAATGTGTAAAACTGACAATATGGTAATTCATTGCCCTACAGTATCTATTTACGCTGAATTAAACCCAATACCACCCTGCTTTGTTTATAGCTTTCACATGCTATGAATTTCCCCCCTAGAGCCCATATATTCAAGCAATCAAAGACCCATAACATGGGAAGGCATTGGCAAGTCTTCCCATCAACACAGCAGTTAATTATAATGAGTTACTCAAGGCACACAGCATTATTGAAAAACTACCCTCCATGTCTCTAGTGCCTTTTACACACCACTAAGAACAGTGATTATACAAATCACTCTACTGTAATTCTCTGCAAAGTCAAGGTGGCAAAGCACCCAAAAACAGTTTGAAGTAGCCATTCTTGAAACAGTATATGTGTGTGTTTCATGCAACACTTGACTAAAGTGAGACAAGAGCTGAAAGTCTTATAAATGAGCTTTCTGCCCCCCCTCCCCTGAGAGCAAACAATACTAATTCTCATCATCGTAAAGGGATGAAATTCAATTAGGAAACCGAAGCTGAGATTCCTAAGGGAATTAAATGGAATCTGACTCATTTCTAACGTACCTATAACTAAAAACATTGCTCAAGATTAGCTGCGAGTGAAATACAGGAACTGCACCTGAACTAGAAAAGATAGGGGCACCAAAGGATTTTTAAGAACACAAGACTTTTTGTCAAAAAATTACTGAGAGTGCACTGGTAGTCATGTTATTCACACAACAGCTGTACAATTTAGCTGTACATAAAGGTGATCTCCCTGCAATCTTCACTTGGCCAGTCACAACCCTACAATGTCTGAAGTTTTCCCGCTCCCTAAAAGGACTCTGGCCTTTCTCTCTTTGCTGTACCTTATGCCTATAACTACATCCCTGAACAGGTACCCCAGGTATTTAATTACCTACCTACTTTTCTTCCTTCCAGTGTTTCCTCAAAACTCACCTTTCCCAAGTTCTTTGGAATAATCCCCTAGACCAGTGGTTTTCAACCTTCCTGAGTCCACGGCTCCCTTGGCCAACCACATTCTTTCTGCGGCTAACCTGTGGGAGCCACTTACATTCAGGTTCCATTGTGTGTAAGGGGGAATTCCCCCGTTTCACCCTGCCTTCTTTTGGGTGATGTTTTTGGCAAGTGCCTAAGTGGGAGAACACATGCCAATGGGAACCCAAGCAACACTGCTGCTTTGCAGGGCTGAGCTGACATACTCCACATGGCAGCCCCAGCCTGCCTTTCCTGAAATTAGTGTGCACATGGGGAGGAGAAGGCAAAACAAGATTAAGATCAGAAGCAGAAACGTTTTGTTATTGTGGAGAATGAAAGCGAGAAACGCAGCGCAGGACACACATGGAGACATGGTTCTTTTCTGCAACATTCTCCCTTTCCCCATAAAGCTGGGTGACTGTTAAGGGGGGGGGAGTGTTGCCTGTGGAGAGAGGTAGAGAAAATAGTGGGGAGGGATGTTGGGGTAGAAGGAGAGAGAAACCCAGAAGACACTCCTCACTCTCATGGTTATTTTTAAATCCCTCCATACAGAGCACACACACCATCAAGCTACTCTGCTATTTTTATTGCATTTCTCAAGCCCTTGGTGTAAAATTAAGGAACTGTTAGTTACTGAAGCCAGGGAGGATTTTTGGGGGGGAGGGGGTGATTTTAAGAAGATAAACATGGTGGGGGAGAGATGCAGGAAGATAATGGGCTGCAAGTTAAAGCTACTGGCTCCCTTGAATGTTCCTTGGAGAGAAAGAGAGAGACAGATAATTCAGGAAGATATGGACTGCAAAGATATGGACTGGAAGATATGAAAGAATGCCCTGACAGGGTTCCCCTGCATGTTCCTCAAGTCACCCCAGGGTGCCATGGCACACTGGTTGAAAGCCACTGCCATAGACCAATGTTTCTAAAACTGTGGTAACTTCCCAACATGCTGCCCATTTCCAAAGCTTAAAGCATAATAAACACTGGGCCATATTATTACATGGGATCGTAAATTATGCCATACTGTCATGATCCGATTCTTCTGATGCAGCTATTGCACTCCTTTTCTCTTTTCACATGATTATTTTGTTTTCAGAATAAAATCCGCATGACTGAGGTCAAGCAGGGCAACAAAAGCATATGGAGTCTCTCTGCCTGGGTCTGAGAAGGTATTGTATTCATTTGAAACAAGGTGCTTAAAGAAACATTTTCAAAAAACACAGCAGAGAAACACAGGGCATTATTTTTACAATCCCACCAACGAAAACATCTGATATCCCTTCTCTGCCAGTTGGGATAAATGTATGTACTAGTCCTCATTTTACAGAAGTTCCTTTCGTGCATGAATCATATGAAGAGGTATCATGCATAAAAAAAGGTAGCTGCTGTGATCAGAGAGGCCAGCAGTGACCTGGACCCAGATTCAGAGACTGAAGGACCATTGTTACCAAATGGAAGCCCTTAGCACCACCACTGAACTGGGAACCCCCAGCACCCATATGATAACAACCTCTGAACCAGAAGCAGAGACTGCAGACCCTGAATGAAAGTTCAGCAAGGGGCCAACACACCTGACATCAACACGGGTAGTTTATAGATTATTTGTTAAATTTTTATTCCTATCCTTTCTCCAGGGAGCCCAGGGCAACATACATGACTAATCTCACTCCCAATTTGTATCTTCACAACAATCCTGTGAGGCAAGTTAGGCTGACAGAATATGACATAAACCAGTGAAATTCATGGCTGTGTTTTTGAAGCAAACATTTTTGTTGGTGTTGTTACTTTGCTCACACAAATGACTCAAGGCGACTTACAGAAACACTGAAACTCTAAAAACAAGTATGACAACCAATCAATAAAACCCGAAAACACTACTACAAAGATAAAGGACAGGTCTTAGGTCCTATCCCATAAAAGAACCTGAAAATACACGAAACTCTTCAAATTAAGGGCAAAAAGCCTGGATAAAAAGGAAAGATTTTGCCAAATTACATTTGTATCTAATTTGCTTTATTTTTTCTCCAAAGATACTTTCTTCATTTCAAAAGATAGAACTCTTTCATCAGTTTCATCCTGTTGCTTTAAAAACTGAAATGAATAGGTAGAGTAACCCTATTATGTAGTAATTCAGAGGAAAAAAGCCTGGTACTGTACAGTCACCACAAACAGAGCGAAACACCATCTTGTGTCAATATGCTGCACCACTCTGCTACATTTGTATTTGATTATTCAAACACCAGATGCCATTCAACAGACAATTATAGGCAGAAAATATGCTTAAAAGAGAGATGGTGTCAAGATAAGCTCTGTTATTTTCTTACCTGTGACATGAATAACAATGCAAGTTATTAAGCTGCAGAAACTGGTGCAGGAGCAAGCAGATGTATTTTCCACTGTTCAGATTCATTGGATGGTTATGGATTCCAGTATTATGACTACCCACTTTCTCTACACTGTGCACCATTTTATACACCTGCACAAAGTCCAAACATTATTTTTTGTCTAGATTAAAAAGCCCCAAAGGTTGTAACCCTTCCGCATAGGCAAACTGCTTCAGCCACTTGATCATTTTGGGTTTTTTTTTAAATATTTATTGAAAATTTTTAAAATTACAGAAAAAGACAAAGCAGAGAAAGAAAAAAGAAAAAAAACAAAAAAGGGGGGGAAACAAACCACATCCAACAATACAAATTCAAAAAACAAAAATACACCACAAACAGATAAAAATAAAACCAATATTCTCAAATCTTCAACTTTCATTACCTTCTTTCTTTGACCTCCTCCTCCTCCCTTTTTTTGTATCCCAGTTAATAATTATTGCAGCAAATCCTTTCCATATTTCATAATATTCTGTCATTACATTACCTTAATCTATTTTCATCTTATCTTATAAAAAACCTTAAAACTTAAATCTTATTTTTACCCACTTCTCATAACCATAATATTCTTGCCTAATTCTTTAAACATTTTTGCTAGAGCCAAGTAATTTCATTCCAACATTTTTCTAACAGTCATCAATTTTATAAAACAATCCTAGTGATAAAAAAAAGAAAGAAATAGAAACAATCCAATTTTCATCCAGCGTCCCTTCCTCCTGGTCCCGGGTTTTGTCAGTCCTTTTTATCCCATCGATCTAGCGCATTAACCTGGTAACCTTATATCCAAGGCCCTTAAGTCCCTTCCATGTCCCTTCCGCAGCTCTTCTTCATATTCACCTTTCACTCGTGGGAACTCCAGCTTGGTAATGTTTTTGACCCTTTTCAACAAATCAGCCCCTTTTCCATAGTCCAGAGTAAACTCCATGTAGTATTTAAAAACATGTTTCAGAATCCCTCCAAAATTGAGAGCCCCCACAGCTCCAGACATCTCACGGCCCATTGCCAGACTCGGAAAGTCCAAACATCCCTGCATAGGGGGGTCTATCCAACCCCCCATTTCCAAATCAGTCCAAACTTTATCTTTCCTAATCTGGCTTTTCCCAAGTTCATTTGTCAAATCCAAAAGCTCATGTTCCTGCTGGGCCGCAGCTCCCTCCATCTCTGGCGCCCAAGATTCCGCAACATCCTCTTCTCTCATCTGTTCTGTCAGGGCACACTCCTGATTTAATTCCTGGGTGGGCTCCATATAGTTTCCCACTGCCTGTTCAAAAATTCTGACCGCATTAGTCATCAAATCCGTCTTCTCAGTTAACTGTTCCAGTAGAGCATTTATTTTGCAGAGAGCACACAACAGAGCTTCTGAATACATTGTCCTACAAGGTCACAAGCCTTTTCCCACGATTGTAATCTGTGGCAGCTGCAAGCTCCCTGGAATTAGTTACAGTTTCCCAGTCTCCCTCTAGGGGGAAAACTTCTAATTGTTCTTGCAACAAAGTTTCTTTTTTGAGATATTTTGTCAATATTTGTTCCTTTAAAATGCGAAAGGAAACAGTGGAATCACTATGTTTCTCTTCTTTTAGCTATCTGTCAAAAACGTTTGTCTCTGGTCAATGAGCTTCAAACGTCAGTCCTGACACCCCGCTCCAGGATCAGGACGGTGGAAAGTTACTTTACTTTAAACTCACTTCTGCAGGTTTAAACAGTCCGAAAAAGATCCCCCTTCTTCTCCTGCTGCCGAAGGGGGGTTCGAGGATTTTAAATGATGAAAGCCGATCCTTTAGAAGCGATTTTCTGAGCTCTAGTTACGTTGTCTTTGCTTTGTTCTGTCTACAAAGAAACGGAAGGCTGACTTCCTGTTTAGACCTTCCCGTTTCAGTACCAAATTGAAGTAAATTTTTAAATCCAATTCCTTTCTGCTCGCAAGTCCTTATTTAAAGTCCAATTGTTCAAAGTTTAAGTACTCACGGGTGCTTATTTTAGAAGCCAAATTGTCCCAGGAAAAAGGCAGCGCTCTCCGGCAACAGCTATGCGGCTTCGCTCCACGGAAATAGCAGTTGACTCACAGCACCGCGCCACTTCCCCCCTTCGCTTCGGAGCCCGTTAGTGAGTTCCTTTGCAGGTTGGGGGGGGCGCTAAGGGTGCCCGCCGAGTCCCATGGTCACAGGCTTCATCCGCCTGTGATTTTTAAAAGGGTCCCCACTTCGCCGTAGCGGAAAAGACCCGTTTCGCGCGGAGCTAGTCCCTCCAGTTCAGAAGGAGTCCGCCATTGCCGATGGCGCCACCCCGGAAGTCCAGCCACTTGATCATTTTGGTTGCCTTTTTCAAACTGCACCTTTCCCCAACACAACAATATACTTTTGAGATATAGGGACCAGAACTATACATAGTGTTCCAAGCTCTGGTTGCAGCATGGATTTGCATAAAGGAATTTTGATATTGGCAGTTTTATTTTTGATCCGTTTCCATTTCAGGGCCTTGTTATGCAGAAGTTAAGGACTGCAATTTTGGAACATCCTCATTACAGACACATGTTAAGTGGTCAAGTCTTCTAGAAAAGTCGGCAGTTGGATCGAAGGGACATGATACCAAATACGGACCATGGACCTGAAGCTTAGTCAGTGAATTTAGCAACGGAATCAGCTGCAAAATAAAATAGAAAAAATATTGAATGCTCCATTGCATTACTGCTGCCCCCTTTAGTTTAACAATATATATACATGGAAATAATTATAAATTTTTACAGCAAGGAAAATTTCCTATTGAAAAGAATTTTCCCTTCTATTGGTTGCCTGAGGTTTTAGACCCTGTAGTCTTCTAAAATAATGTTCTACTCCATATTATACAGTGCTGTCCACTATCCAGGATTAGTGTGGAAAGATGAGGAAACTGATTTCTTGCCAGTGTGCAAGGTAACATTGTCATGGAGAGATACAGCATTGTGGCTGACAACTTTGAAAGGATTCAAGGCTCTCCCATTATTCATTTCTTGTACTTCTAATAGATTTCTCTTGACAACCAGTTCTGCTTTCAATATCTTTCCCTGATAACAGTTCTCTAGAGGTACAGCTGATATGAAGCCTATCTACCAGTGGAGTAAACTAGCAGGCTGCCTGCACATGGTTGACCTCTCTCTCTTATTGCGACTCCTGAGAAATTCCAGGATCTACAGCCTGGCTGAAGACAATTTTCCTCTTAATACCAGACAATTTCCCCTTAAGAATTTCTGGCATACAGGAATGGGTCTTTGCAGACATGGAAAGTCAATATTCATACTATACTGGAAAGCCCAGCTAACACTTGAACCTCACAGACTTCATGTAACGTGATGGAAAAGTAAAAATATGTACAGGAAGTACCAATAAACACCAAGTCAATAATGTGGAATCCAACAAAAGACCTTGGAGAGCATCACATAATGCCTCTTCAGGCATTCAGTATTAGAGTGAAGCAAACACACAACACAGGGAGCATGCTAAGTCCACAAACCCATCACCATTCCTGTTGGAGGGTGACCCTGTGAGGCAGGGAGCCTCCCGTACTCATGGAGTCTCTCTGAACATTTTAGAATCCACATTCTACAAGTACAGGAGGCTCCCTGATTCACAACACCGAATGACAACAGGAGGAAGAACTAGTGGACTGATCCCCAGGACCTCCCTGTGCACACTTAATTCTTAATACGGCTTTTGTGACTGTAGTTTCTATATACCCAGAAGAATTGTGTATGAAAAATTATAGAAAAAATCCACAAAACAGCTCCAGTGAAATTCATGCACACTTAGCATTTTGTCATTGCTCTGTATTGCTTGTTGATGTTGCTGAAGTCATTAGATAGTCATGATACAAAGCAACTAATTATGAATATGCCTCAAAGCACTTTACTTCTAGAGAGCCGGATGCGCAGAGACTATTCAAAGTAATCATCTCAGATGACATCGCCAACAAAGATTCATACAGATTGCTTTGAAATAGTAGTTTGTACAAATCCCATGTTCTTGAGGACTTTCATTAGCTGGCTGTCTCCTGCAATTATGAACTCTGCATGTTCTCCTTTTGCAGTGTAGGGAAACAGCTGTCTAAGAGATGCTTTCACTGACTCATGCACTACAGAGTACCTCCACATTCCTCAGCCATAATCAACCTCTCTAATTAATAAACAGCAAGGATCCTGGCACTTTTTAAGCCAGGAGACTTTTCAACATAGTTACAATTATAGAAAAAACACTTTGTAGATAACTCTTTTCTACCTAGACAATTTTCTACAAAATGCCCTATCATTTTTAAATAAAGATTTTACATATGTCATATAGATAGAAGAACAGACAAAAGTGTTGGATCCAGAACATGCTACTTACACTTTGTTCCCAGCGGAATCAGCTACAGCAATGATTCACTGAATTTAAGTCCGTGCCACCCCCACCCCGGTTTATCATCTAGTCTGATGAGTTCTGGAGAACCCAAAGGCTTGAACCCTATTTTGTGATATATTGTTTGGCCTAATAAACGTATTTTCCTAATATGGATTTTGGAATTTTGTAACAGTGGGAAGAAAGGTGGTCTGAGAAGTTGCAATGCCACTGAACAGAATCACAATCCTAGAAGCAATTATAACAGGAATGGGGAACCTGTAGCCCTGCAGACTTTGATGACTCCATCTCTCAGCATCCCTGCCCTTTTGCCATGTTGCTGGGACTAGCTGGAGTTCAAAAACTTCAGGAGGATTACAGATTCTCTGTCACTAGAATTCTGTGTAAGTTTGTTCTGCCGCCCACAAAGCTCTGGAATCTTTCAGGAAGGACCTGACTGCAACATAACTTTCAACTTTTCCCTTTTCTTGCGAGGAATCTTATTCGGAATAAGGGAATTTCCCTTTAAAAAAGGGAAACATTGATAGCTATGGACTACAACTGTTTTTGCTGATTTAAAAAGGCCAGCTGGGCTCATGGAAAGAAATCATGTAAATGCCTTGATGCCTTATTGACAGGAGTTCAAACAGTTTGTTAGATTAAAACAAAAAAACCTGTGCTCACTTCAAATCAAATGAGTTTACCCAAGGCACTCTACAACACAGGCATGTAATCAGTTACATAATTGCCTAATAAAAAGGAGCAAATTATAAGAAGAAATGGTGTGTCACAGCATGAATGCTATTCATTAAGACAACCCAAAGCAAACAACTCACATATCTGAAAAATAAAGTTCTTTGAGAGCAGCAGGGGAAGAAAAGGCAATGATCACCTGAAAAAAAATATACATTCTCACCCTTAACTTGCTATGGTTCTGCACAACTTCATGGCTTTGAAACTCAAGGTCCAATCAAACACAGCCAGCATGGCCAATAAGTCAGGGATGGTACTTGCTAAGGTCACTCAGTTTCTTTCTTTGGCTTGCCACTTGCAACATCTCTCCTTTATCTTAACTTAAGTCCATTTTCCAAACACTCATTTGTACACCCAATTTATGCTAAATGTCTCTCCACATTTCATAAAATGTTCTTAGTGCTCTTGCATATTGAGTAATGTATCGGGGTCAGTGTAAGACTCCTTCTAATTTCCCTGGTGATGCATTAATTGGTTTGTGATAGGAATATGTACTCCCACTTGCATTTTCTTTTGAGTGAAAAAGTACATTGAAAACACTTGCAGCAGATGGATGATACATCTTACATAAAGCAGTCTCCAAATGGCTAGTGTCTGGAGACAGTAATCCATGTGGCATTACTCTTTCAAGAAGGAGAACTTTAGTGGACTGTGAACAGACAGGGTGGTTGTTTCACATGTAGAAGACCCCAGTTTGTTTATTTATTATTTTAAGAAAACGTATGCCTTGCCCTTCCACTGCGATCACAACATTAAGGGGCAGCTGGACATGTTACTGAACAGAATGAGACCAATGGCCAATCTAACAGATTATACTCTGATTGGTAGCAGCTCCAACAGAAATACCAAGGGCTGACCCCCGGACCTTTTGTGTGCGAAACTATGTGCTGTAACACTGAGCTGCAGTGGCCTCTCCCCACTAATCTCTTACTTTCCTGCAGGCTCTACCTCTAAACACACTCTTCCGCACTTCCAGCTCTTACCAATAGCAATGAGAAAGTTGGGGAGATGGTAATGAACCTGAAGTTACTGATACTCTACAGATAAAGTCCTACTCCAACTTTACCATTTCCAACCTACTTAAAACTGTGAAGACACAGTTACTAGAGATATAGCACATGTGCAAATAATCTGCAAATTAAAATTGATTTGTACTAATTCTAGCGGATAAATACCAATTATGAAAATATCAAAGTAATTTTTTGACAATTTAAACAAATACACGTCAGATATACAGTGGTACCTTGGGTTGCAAACACTTCAGGTTAAAGACTCCGCTAACCCAGAAATAGTACCTTGAGTTAAGAACTTTGCTTCAGGATGAGAAGAGAAGTTGTGCAGCGGTGGCCCCATTAGCTAAAGTGGTACCTCAGGTTAAGAACAGTTTCAGGTTAAGAACGGACATCCAGAGCAAATTAAGTTCTTAACCCAAGGTACCACTGTATGTCTTTTGCAGGCAGCTTTACCATATTAGTGGGCTAATGACACACTTTTTCATTGAGTAGAAAATTGATTAATACATCACCAAGAAAATTACAAGAGGTCTTGCACTGACCCTAACACATTGATCAATATATAGGAGCACCAGGAGAAATTATGAAACAAGTTAAATGATATTTAACTTTTGGCACAAATTTAGAGTCAAACTAGATGAGACATTGGCGATCTGTAATTGTATCATCTATCTCTTTTAATTCCTTTTAAAAGCAGCAGCTGAGACCCTGACTCTTATCAAGACCATAGTGCGGGAGAAGGTTAATGATTTTACTCCATGCCACTTTCCTAATTTAATCACACACAGATAGTTTTGCCATGATAGGAACACTCTTCTACCCATAGTTTCCCCTAAAAGAACAAATAGTATATTAGTAGTAGAATTTACAGCATGAAAATAGGGGGAAAGTTGATCATCCTACGATACAGATTCAATCCAAGCCCACCTTCCTTTGTTGCTTTAAAGAGAGGGACGGAGGGAGATGAAATCAAAAAGGGCCAACATCTCATCTAGTTTGGCATTTACTTACAAAAGAGTACTTGCAAAAGTAATTTAAGATCAGCAGCTACCAATGGCAAGACTGAAGGGAACTGAATGCTGTTATGAAAGCCAGAAAATTCAGGGGTATGGTTGAAGATGTGATACCAATGCAAAGGTCTTGAAGTTTTATGCACTGCTTTCACTTATTTTCCATATCCATATCTTGCCAGAAATCGTAATGAGTGTTTCACCAACCCCTCCCCAGTAGTATTAATCAACTTCATCTGACCACAGCTTTGCTACTGATCACCCTCTTGTTTATTTAGTAAATTTATCTCCTGCCCTTCCTCCCAAAGGAGCCCAGGACTTCAGGAAGAAGAACTCTTGATATGTACAACATACTTTCGTTGTAGGGCATTACTATCCGTAGACAGAATGAGGTGGATGCCCCAGGCATCTGATTTTAGGCAATGTGAAAGTTCAGCAAATTGTTGCTTTTTAATTTGTTGTTATTGGGTGAAATAATGCCATGCAAGTAGACTTCCACTTGCACAATGAGAGCTCTCCGTGCCGCTCCAAAATCTGTTCTGGGGAGGGGGTCCCCTAACCGTGCAGAACAGGTTTTGAAGCTGCGTATATGGGAGGAGAGGAAGGGGAAGATGGGGAGAGGAGGTTGACACATGCAATTCTGCCTTAAGCAGCAAAATAATTTGGGCCAGCCCTGACAGTAACTGATAAAGGTCCTTCAGGAATCTACTTTAAAAAAATAATATTTTCTTAGCAGATCTCTTGTACTTGACAGTTTAATTTTCAACGTTTATAAATAGAGAATAAAACCCAGCAGGAAGTCTTCAAAAAGGGAAAATCCTGCCTGAACAAGGATGCAATGGATGACAGCATCAAGTCCCTGACCTCTCTTGCCCTGCAATTTCTTGGGAAATTATGCTTTTACTATTATAATACAAGTGTTCCAAGTACACAAACACAAAATACACTAATGAGGACCAAATTAGAACAGCTATTCTTATGTTCCACAGAAAGCATCTGAGCTCTGAATCAGACAAAACATAATAAGACGAGCTGTTTCTCATCTGACTTTCTTGCACAAGATGTTCTACAAAAATCCCTTTTAAGGAGCTCTAAAAGTGACATCAACTCAGGCCAGTGCAATGGGTGGGGTAGCCGGGTACACTTGTCCCAGACCTTGGAGGGTTAAATCATCTGGGAGGCCCTGCCAGGGACCGGCTGCTTTTTTGTTTGAGTTTATAACTTTATTCTAACATGACTCGAGCCCCGGGCCTTGGACAAGTTCTGCACAGGCCTGCATAAACTGCTACTGCTCTGATTGTCTCAAAGATAATGCACTTTACACTGGGACAGCTTCCTTCTGTAAAGCTGGAGGCTAAAGGTGGTTTTTAAGAGGAAGTAGATAGGGTAGGATGGAGGCGTAAATGCCTGTGACATATATATTCATTTCTTTTGTCTCATTCTCAGCAAAAAATGCTTTTTCAAGTACCACCAACATAAACTAAAAAAAAGGGGGGAGTGGGGAGATATTTCCAATAATGGGATGTGTTTAAACACCCTGCATTATGATGCCTCATTTATTTCAACTGAGCAAATAAACTGTGAGACGAAGTCAATGCAGTGCTCTAGATCAGTCCATCAGTAAAAGTACTTCTACGTACCTGCTGGAATGATCTCCCCTCTCCTCTCCTAATGCACTGTTCGGGGCAGGGCAACAAGGGGAAACCCCACAGTCTTTGCACAGGTTTCCCCGGTAGGACCCATTAGTTGAATCGGGCCCAAAGTTTTGAAAAGTTTGACCACAGCACTTGAAAATGGCCTGTTTGGTCTGAAAGTGGATGGTCCATGTTGGAAACCCAAATTCAGGTACAAAACTCCATAGATAACAAATGGACAAATCATTCTCTTTGACTATCACCCTACTCACAGTTTGTGCGACAACAAGCAAGCAGTGTAGCCTTAATTAAAAAAAAAAATTCTATGAAGAAAATTCCATTCTGTTCATGATACATTCATTCTTTTTATAAAGATTCACTTACTTGACTATTTTATTGCACTGTATTGTTTTATTTATAGTTATTCATTTTCTTTACATTATTTGCCACCTTATATTTGAAAGCGGCTGAAACTAATTATCATCATGGACTACATACATCAGAAACAATTTTATGTTTAATTGGGCATTTGTCCTCTTATCACTACATACCTACCCCACCCCAAACCAAGCATGCCAGAGACAAACAGATTAAAAAAGTGAGGGCTGCAAGTGTTGTAATGATCACAGAAGCATACAGTGAAACAAATCATCTTCAGAGAGGAGCTGTCAGAATATATAGAACATCTTACAGCAATTAAACTGGTGAGGCCTCAACATGAAAGGTAATTCAAAATCAAAGCTTGTTCCAGGCTGATCAGGCTGCTGTGTCTTATAAGGGAGTGCCGCTGTCAACTTCCTGCCTCACCCTGAAGTTTATTCTATAATCTTAGGCCTCAGCTGCGGACTATGCCATTTACAGCATCATGCCACTTTAAACAGCTGTGCCACCTCCAAAGAATCTGGGAACTGTAGTTTTGTTAGAGGTGCTGAGAGTTGTTATGGGGGAGACCCCTATTCCCTCCACAGAGCTACAGTTCTCAGAGTTCCTTAGGAAGAGGGATTGCCTGTGAAACCACTCTACGAACTATAGCTCTGTGACTGTTTAAAGTGGTATGATACTGCTTTAAAGGTACAGCCTCTCTCCTTCTCACGCAGCTGCCTTACATCCATTTCCCACCCAAACCCCCTTTCGACACAATTCTTATAAAGGAAAGGACATACAAGAAGTCATTTTTTTCTCACTATGATTATCTGCAGAGAAAGGAGAAAGCTGGGGATGTGACGGCAGGGGGGAATACACATCTTTTAGAGCCTGAGCTTCAGGATTCCTTCTCTGCCTACAGTGCCAACTCTCATTCCAATCACCCTCATGTGGAGCGATATTTGGGATGTGGAATAGGTTTCCATCAGAGTGGTGATGACATCCACACCCACCTTTCCTTGAAAGGAGTCCCTCACTTCACAGTTATTCCTCCTTACATAGTTTCTTGTTGGTGCATAGATGTGTGAGGAAGCCGTTTCATTCCATATCTAGGTAAGACTAAGATACTGATGGCTGGTGAAAGGATTAGGTACACCTGTAACTGTTAAGAATCTAGGCTCCCAGGGTCCTGAATATTCCCGAGATCTAGGAATATCCTGGAGCCAGTGTGGTGTAGTGGTTAAGAGCGGTAGTCTCGTAATCTGGGGAACCGGGTTCGCGTCTCCACTCCTCCACATGCAGCTGCTGGGTGATCTTGGGCTAGTCACACTTCTCTGAAGTCCCTCAGCCCCACTCACCTCACAGTGTTTGTTGTGGGGGAGGAAGGGAAAGGAGAATGTTAGCCGCTTTGAGACTCCTGAAGGGGAGTGAAAGGCAGGATATGAAATCCAAACTCCTCTTCTTCTTCTATCCATTCCATCACCACCCCCGCCCCATGTAACCTCGATACTTGATTACAATGCAAGCTGGCTACATAAACCCCCCTCGGTAGATGTATTATATTGTATAACTATACTTATGGGAAACTATTATTTTTCCACAGCAGTGTTCTTGCAAGAACTAATTGACTTGAGGTGAGGAGGGTTACGGGGGAAGCAAAGAAACTGAGAGCTCATTAGTGGCTTTTAAAAAGACAACAGATAAGATTCTAGCAGCAAGTGGAAGAGTTGGAAGCAAGAGAAAGGATATAATTTCCAAAAAGTGATGCAGTTTTGCATGGTTGGCTGGACACAACATATTCAGGCCCCTTGCCAAATCAAGGCATATTAGGACATGTGTAAGACATGCCAAGAATCGTGTCGTAGTTCAAACACTTTTGACATTAGCTGTTTCTGCGGGCTTTCAACTCTGTTTCGACAGCTGATGCTCACCAGATACACCAGACCTGGTTCTATTTCCAACAGTGATAATGAGGAGGCATGCATAGCAGAGCTAATTAAGCAATAAAGACAGAACTTTACATACTCAAATACGTGCAGATTTTATTTTTTGATTAATGAAGAATGATACCGAGCAGACAAATACACGCAAAGATTAGGGGATAAGTGCACAATAACTATGTTTTTATGACATTTACTCTTATAAACATAGGTAGTCTATTCAAACTGTCCAACATGCACCACTGTAGACACTTGGTGGGGAGCAATATGTTTGAATGCCCCTCCCCAATTAAAATAAACAAATCCGTGCAGAGAGGAAACCAGATGCCATGGAGATGTATTCTTTATTTACATTAATATCCCACCTTTCTTCTGTTATGGAACACAGGGTATACATGTGATTCCCAGGTGGTCTCTCGTCTAAGCCCTGAGGACCAAGGCCTCACATGCCTTCAGAGTAACTTAAACACGTCCCTGACATGCCAATTGCCTATGTTTTCTGAGTGCCCACATCTACTATATGAAGTAGTCTAAGAATGAGTTTACCATGTGATATGCTATTTGTCTAGTCCAGACCTTAGTGTAGCCGAAGGTGGCAGTCACATGCCTTCTCATCATGTTAGTGGTAGCCTATAGCTGCTCCCAGAGTCTTGGTGCTGTACCCAATGTAGCGCTAGGTAACCAGTTCTATTAGCATAGTTTATTTGTTAATCTCTCAAAGATGGCTATTTCTTGAACTGTTTTGTACCTATTGTCTATTGTTGTGCCAGAAAGGACTTAAAGGTCTATCCAGTGTCTGGAAATTGCATACTGAAATTAGTATGAGTATGTTAAAGATAAAGGTACCCCTGACCATTAGGTCCAGTTGTAGATGACTCTGGGGTTGCAGCGCTCATCTTGCTTTATTGGCCGAGGTAGCCAGCATACAGCTTCCGGGTCATGTGGCCAGCATGACTAAGCCGCTTCTGGTGAACCAGAGCAGAGCACGGAAACGCCGTTTACCTTCCTGCCGGAGCAGTACCTATTTATCTACTTGCACTTTGACGTGCTTCTGAACTGCTAGGTTAGCAGGAGCAGGGACTGAACAACGGGAGCTCACCCCGTCATGGGGATTCGAACTGCCAACCTTTCGATCGGCAAGCCCTAGGCTCTGTGGTTTAGACCATAGTGCCACACATGTCCCATGAGTATGTTAGGTCCATTAATTTCAAAGGGTCTACTGTGAGCTGAATACAACAGAACCCACAACTAGTATTGTGAATAGATTACTTAAACTAGGGAAAGATGCTCATGGCGCTGGAATTAGGAGTCAAAAAGTTTCTCATTGCCCTTAAAATACTCACCTGTCTTCTTCTAGGGTCAGTGATGGCCAAACTTGGCCCTCCAGCCGTTTTGGGACTACAATTCCCATCATCCCTGACCACTGGTCCTGTTAGCTAGGGATGATGGGAGTTGTAGTCCCAAAACAGCTGGAGGGCCAAGTTTGGCCATCAATGTTCTAGGCACTAATACTCCTCTCTTGCATCAGGACAGCTGTGACAAAGGCAGACAAAGGATTATTGACTTCATACCCTTTGATGTCACAGAGTATTGTGACATTAAATCCAGGCAGCTGATCAGTTGGGGCCTCAACTTTTAAGAGTATCCCACATTCACTGTGTCAACAAAACAGATCAGGTGGTCCCCATCAGGAAAGAATGATCTGTGTGAACACTGTGAGCATAAAAAGAATGTCTTTAGAAATTACATCTGCCTCGTGCATTTTGAGTCTAACATGAGGTGCTATCACTACTGAGACTGAAAACATTGTTTAAAATTCTAAAAGATTTTCAAAAGCATAAATTTTCCCATATTTTAACCGACAGAGCTAGAAAGTCAATTTTATCTCATGAACAGTGTTAACAGTCACATGATTTCCTATTTGGTCGTTAGCCTGTCAAATTATGCACAATAAATCTTTTAGCAGTTGAACATGACACAAAAGAGTTGTCAGATGAGGAATATAAGGAATGTGTCAGTCATCGTAAATTAGATGAATTTTAAAGGGAGACTACTTGCAAAAACTCAAACTGGGTATAACATTCTAACTTTTTTGTACTAAAAGAGTAAAAGTCACTAAGAGATGTTCATAAACAATGTGAATTTAACTGTCTACTTTTCCTTTGCAGTTGAAACAAAAATGTAAAGGGAATTCTGAATTAGATGCAGTCTCTGAATTCAGGGTGTCATATTCCATTTAGGATTGTACAAATAGCTTATAGTTATGTCAATTCTGCAATAACATTCTGAAGCCTCAATTCTGCAATCTGAAGTTTTGTACTATAGACTTCAAAATGCTAAATGCTGAAGTGCTGGTATTTCTGCAAGTCTAGAGTGCAAAATAGCTTCTACTTTTAAGCTTTGTATTTGCAAACTTTAACTCTATGAATGTTTGATTCTAAATGTGAATTTCTACCAGTGGGATAATAAAGCAAAATGAATCTTTTACCTGAACTAAATATATCAGATTAATTGTTTCTAAAGATAGCCACTGTGATCATTTTTCACAAATACTTCCATTTTCAAAAAACAAGAAGTCTAAAACTAAAGAAACCGGTCTGCAACTCGAAGGTCGGTAATGACTGAGACTCTCCTATAGTGTGTTACCAAACTGCTCAGCCTCACTGCCATTTTTTAGCATCACCCTAGCACCCTGCCTCCAAACCCCTTTTGTCTAGGAAACTATGGTAAGACTGAAGGAGGGGAGTCTGACATGCCAAAAAGTTTGCCTAAGTGTGGTCTTCCATTCCTCCCAAAGCATCCAATTCTATGCTGGGTTGAGAATACTGTGCCCATTAAATAGGGAAAGCAGGAAGGGTTTCTAAGGTCAGATTCTATAAAGGAAAGTCTATTTGAGTGGCTTGTTTCAGATACATGCCCAGTAGTTACACGAGCTGAGCAAACATACTCTCACTTTTAAAAATCATTAACTGAGCTTATGACAATTTAGAAAAGAAAATGAATTGGTAGATAAATGTGATTCTACCAGTTCATGCTCTGAAACCTCAAACAGTAAAATCAGCAATCAGCTGAGCAGGCAGCTCTCTCTGTAGCCTTAGTGAATACCAATGGACAAACTTGCCCTTTTGTATCTGCTCAGTTGGCTTCTTGTAGCTCGTAGCTCTTGCTCGATTTATTTGTGACAACAATGTCCTAATGTTATCTGACAGCTACTATTAAAGTATCATACGCCTCTTGTATATGCAGGAACCTAGCTCAGGCTTCTGCTGCAGCTGGGATTCCACTGTAGGCTACTCTCTTCCAAGCTACAGGGATGGGAAAAGGATATCATCCCATCCCTCCCTCCCTCCCTCCCTCACACACCAACAAACTTGTTATCACCCCCCCCCCCACACACACAAGAGGGTGGTATCAGCAGGCCTGGGTAAAGTTTGCAGAACAGCAAAATGTTAGGGGAGAAATTAAGGAGTAAAAGAACCACCCCAAAACAGTTAAATGTGAATCCATCTAGTGGTGGACAAGGCCAAAGTCACTGGGCAGGGTCAAAATGAAAAGGCACTTCTCTCTCCCTTTGCCACCTGCTTGCCCTCCACCCCCCCCCCTTGCCACGCTTCATGAAATTAGACCAAAGATAAAGTTATAGCTCAGTAGCAGAACATCTGTTTTTCATACAGAAGGTCCAGGCTCAATCCCTAGCATCTCCAGGCAGGGTTGGGAAAATGAAACCATGAAGAGATGCTGCAGTCACCGTAGTGGTCTGACTTAGTATAAGGAATTTTCCTATCCTCTCATCCTTGGGTCACAGGTTACTAACTCATGGTTTAGAGATTAGCAAATGGTCAGGATGTTAAGTGTCCATGCACAACAGATATTAAGAAAGACATGAACAACCAAGAACCAAGCAAACTGACTGTTGCTTTAGTGCAGTGATAGCCTTTCTGTTCCCGGACTACAACTTTCATCATCCCCAGCCAGCAAAGCCAATGATTAGGTATTATGGGAGTTGTAGTTCAAAAAATATGGAAGGCACTACATTGGATACCCCTGTTTTAGTGTCTGGATTGTAACATTCAATAATTATTTATCTGTACCTACGGTACTTTGAAGGAAAGAACTTTTAATTCCCAATACTATACTAGCTACTATGGACGTGGAATCTCTGTATACCAACATCCCACACAACGATGCTTTACAAGCTATAAGGAACACCATTTCAGATAAAACCACAGCGGACCTTGCCACCAAACTCTGCCAATTTGTCCTTACCCACAACAACTTCAAATTCGGTGATGACCTGTTCCTTCAGATCAGCGGCACAGCAATGGGCACCCGCATGGCCCCACAGTATGCCAACATCTTCATGGCAGATTTAGAACAACGTTTCCTAAACTCCTACCCACTCAAACCTCTCTTGTACCTGCGATACATTGACGATATTTTTATCATCTGGACACATGGTCAACAGACCCTGGACACCTTTCACCAGAAATTCAATGATTTTCACCCCACAATCAACCTTACAATGAATCAATCTATGCAAGAAATACATTTTTTGGACACTACTATAAAAATACAGGATGGACGCATAGACACCACCTTATACCGTAAACCAACTGACCGACAAACATATCTACATGCCTCTAGCTACCATCCCAAACATACCAAACAGTCCATTGTATATAGCCAGGCACTACGTTACAGCCGCATCTGTTCCAATTCTACAGACAGAGACTCTCACCTAAGAGATCTACAGCAAACCTTCTCAGAACTAAAATACCCAGCAGATGAAGTTAGACAACAGATCAACAGAGCCAGACTGATACCCAGAGAGAACTTGCTGCAAGACAGACCCAAAAAAGAAAATAACAGAACACCACTAGTCATCACATACAGCTCCCAAGTTAAAACAGTTCAACGCATCATCAGAGATCTACAACCTCTCCTGGACAATGACAGTTCTCTTTCTCAAGCTCTGGGAGGAAGACCTTTCATTGCCTACAGACAGCCACCCAATCTTAAACAACTCCTAACCCACAATAATACTACAACCAGACTTAACACGGACACTGGCACCAGAGCCTGCAATAAACCCAGATGCCAACTTTGCTGCCACATACACCCGGACAACTCCATTACTGGCCCCAACAACATCACACATACCATCTCGGGACTATTTAATTGCTCAGCGTCTAACATTGTGTATGCCATCAAATGCCAACAGTGTCCTTCAGCTCTCTATATTGGACAAACAGGCCAAACCTTACGCCAAAGAATAAACGGACATAAATCTGACATCAAGAATCACAAAACAGAGAAACCAGTAGGAGAACACTTCAATCTCCCAGGACATTCTATACAAGATCTCAAAGTAGCTGTTTTACTACAAAGGAATTTCAGAAATAGACTGGAAAGAGAAGCTGCTGAATTACAACTCATTACCAAACTTAAAACAATGGAGAGACCTGGTCTGAACAGAGACATCGGATTCTTATCTCATTATACATGACTAAGCCATTTCTCACCTTCTCACCCCTTGCCTTTTCCTGTAAGACCTATTACAGTCGTTAAGAGTCGTCAACAGGCTCATCTCAGCTATCTGCCAATCTCCGATTCCCACCACCCTTCTAAGTAATACCCCTCCCCACCTTCTCAATATATAGAAGGATCTGGCAACTTCTGTTTCAGTGTATCTGAAGAAGTGTGCATGCACACGAAAGCTTATACCAAGAACTAACTTAGTTGGTCTTTAAGGTGCTACAGGAAGGAATTTTTTTATTTCGACTATGGCAGACCAACACGGCTACTCATCTGTAACTTAATTCCCCATGTTAAAGATAGAGATGAAAATCTGGAGTTGTATCCAACCAAGTTGTTCCATTTGCAAGGACTTTGGCTTGTGCTATGAAGCTTCCCCCTCCTTCTCCTCACCTCCATGAACCCCAGCAAATCTGTTCTGGAAGTTCCCCCTACCCTCCAGAGAATAATTAGGGAAACACACAAGGTGAGGAGAGGGAAAGGAAGTTCCATTGCACAAACCAAAGTTCTTGAGCTAATGGGACAACTTCACTGGATATAACCCATAGACGTTTACAATCTCATAGTGAAAGTGAGTGATAGAGGCATCTTTCATCTTTGATGATAGTGTCTACATTTCCATTGATTACAGACTGAAGTGGAAAAGGACAGCAAGTGTAAATCTGGATTGATGTATGTAGTCATACAGTGCAAAATGCCAAAAGTCTTATCGTCTGCCCTTTAACCAATTAAATTTATTTAATACATTTAATAAATTTGCATGTGACAAAACACCTCAGCCCATCTTTCCTTTTGACATTCTGAAGGGCATCCAAGACGACATATACTTCTATAAACTAAAGCTACAAAGGATGGCCATCTTTAACATTTGGTATTTTTTATTGCCTTTTACAGTAACACAGTGGAACTAAAAATAGCCTCTAAAAATAAGCAATTGTGCCCTAAAGGCCAGTGCAGATGAAACTCACACAGACCCAGCGACTAAAATTGGTCTCCACCAATGAATCATCTTCAGTCAGCCTCAGTACTAGTTTACTATATGAGAGAGAGTGGGGGGGGGGGGGACAGTTGTTGAAAAATTAATTTTATGGATAAATCTGAAATCTCTAAGCTTTGTACAGTGACAAATCAAAACTTTGTTATCTTTTAGAAGCAATAATGTTTATATGGCTTTGTCGGGAGGGGAGAACAAGAATATCAACTTAAGAAAAAAAGAGCAAAAGTGAGCCATGTTTTGCCTTACAGCTGTGAAAAACTGCATGAAGAGCAATCTATTTTTTTTTTCAAGGAGAAAGACTGCATTCCTTCAAACATAGCAAAGGCTGTACAGAGAAGTCTGGATAGTACAAAGTTCCAGCTTATAGTCAAACTGAATGTTTTAAAGCTAGGTTGGAGCTCTCAAGATTCTGGCTATAATCCAGTTATGTATTCATATAAATCATGCAAAATTCAACAGCATTTTATGCATGTAACGGGCAACACTTTTGTTCTTAAAAATAAAATAAAACGAGTAAGTGAATCCAGAAATGTACCCTTAACATAAAGCAAAAGAACAACATGGTCCAGGTTTAAAAGGCCAGTGTAGATGAAATGTTGGCCCCTTGCTAACCCACTATTATCATAAACCACCCAGCCTGTGGAACACATGTTCCTTCCTCATAGCCCCTCATCTCTCCAGAGCAAATTCCACCCTCCCCTTCCTCCTCAAATTCCATTTAGCAGTTCATCTGTTGATCACTGCTCCCCTTAAAACAGGATCTAAAACCTATTTCAAACTTTGCCAGTTTGAAATGGAGGTTAACTTTCACTGCAGTTAAAGGTGACACCAAAGAGCTGCTTAATCACAATTTGGAGAAAATTTGCACTGAGAACTAACACACATTCCAGAAGTTGCCTCTGGAGTGATCAATTGTTTTTTACAGGGAGCAAGTGTCAAATCTGTCCCAGCCACTGATACTACCTGGCTGCTGCTATGGAAACTGCATATGGCAGCTTTCTCAAATGGTAGGCCATGGGCCATTAGTGAGCCTCCTCCACCCAGTGCCTCCTCACTTACCTGCAATGCCCCGTTCATATAACATAGGCTTTTGGTTGGACCAGTGCCAGCACCAACAGCTAGCCACATTCATGACAGTGGGATTTGGTTAGAGAGCATGTGAAGTTGGAGGGGGTGGGGGAATGAAATATATGGACCTTTTGATGGATAGATCAAGTAGCTGACTAAAAGAGTGCCCTGGTTCCCAACCTCAGACATAGTACTCAGAAACCTTTATTTAAGAAATCAGCACACGGTCGCAGGATACACAGTTCATAGGTCTATAAGGAGAGTTCTAAGATACATGACTAGGATAAGCAAATACACTGTCCCAACATTTGACACTCCTGCCCTGCTCCATATTTAAAGAGCAGGATGGAGGCCACCATTCACGCAGTGGCCTGGGACATCTGCTGTGTCTTCTAACACCTTTGATTCACATACTCACTCCCACTCTCACAACCCACTACTCTTTCCATTCTGGTCTCCTGCTGGCTGAGTCCAGGTGCAATAGCTCCCTGCTCCATCACAGAAGAGCAACCTGACATTGGGTACCAGAAACAAGAAAGGCAGGGTGGATATGTGATCACAGGGGATGGGATGGGGTCCAAGAGAGAAGGTGGAACTAAGCAATGGCATGCACCTCTTAACCACTCCTTCCTCTGTCCTGCACTGCTAAACATCTGGGGGTGTCAAAGCATTTCCCCCAGAAAAGCACACAAGAAGAACATAAAAGCAAATGTTAACTAACCTCCATTACCTGGAAATCCCATTGAATTCAGCAGGACTTAATGGTAGGACTGCACTGCTGTGTTTCACAACAGAGGCTTGTCCTCTGCAGGGGAGATGATAGATGATAGATAGACGATAGATAGATAAGACATGGAAATTGCTGTCTCAAAGAATTTAGAGAACTTCCAAAGAATGATCATATGTCAACAGAAAATTATGTTGGTAATTGTCAGCTGATTATGTAAACTCTGCCTCCACTCACCACTCACCCTGCCCTGTCACTTTGTGGTTGGAGGACTTCTGTAATTTTCAATCCTCCCAAGGGCCACAGGGGCAGAAAAATTGAGAATATCTGGTACACAGTGTATAGAATTGTTAATGTCACTTGAATAGAACTGTTTGCCCCAAACTCAAGTGGTCATGCGAACCTGCCCAATTTGCACCCTAACTTATATTGATAAGCCCACTCCTGCCAACTCTCACCACAGCTTTAAGTGTGGGTTCAATTACAAGCAAAGCAACACAACTACGCAATCAGTTTATGCTGCTGTCTAAATTAGGTGAGTGAATCCAAACATGAGGCATCCATTTCCTACATTACACATTGCTTGGGGGATACAGAAATTCATGAATTGGTTAATAAAAGTAGATGACATTCATATTAATAGGCAGGCACTCAAAGTTGAAAGCAAAGTGGCCAGTGCCCAAATATCAATCATGGAAGCAGATAAGAACTTTATTACTGGGTAGATTCCATTCTATAATGGAATCTGCACAGAACAAGGCATTCCAGGACGTTTCGTTTGTTGTGTTGTTCCTGCAAAGCATAAACAATCAAAATGACTTTCAGGTCTCACCCTGTGTGTTCTGAACCCATCAGCTGTACTGGGCCTCATCTGGTTCCTGCAGAGAACAGAAACAATCCCAGTGCCAGGGTCTTTAGAACAAAGCAAGGGAGTTGGCATGCTTGAGAGAGGAAGAAACAAAAAGGTTGGATCTCAAATGCTAAAACATGGATGTAGTTCATTCCTAGACTTAGCTTTATAAACAAACACATTAAAAAAGCATTCTTATTTAAAAACAAAAAACGCTCGACAACCCAACCCCTTAATATTGAATTTAATATTTCAGCAGTACTGTCTGTAAATTGCATAGAGACATGCAAGCTGGGGGAAGGAAGAGAAATCTAAAAGCTATGATCCTTGTTGAGGAAGAAAACACCTCTGTTTAGAGGTTTGGTGCTATCAAACCCCTGCATATGCACTCAGAATCCTATGTTGCAAAAAACACTGATCTGCACCAAGTCTTGGACATCCATCTCTCTATCTGGAAATAGGGAGGCTAGATTCAAAGGACAGGGCTTATCTTCAAGAAAAGACAGAACTATGAAGGTAGGAACATATATGTAAAATTTCATGCAGGGTAATATTTATAGAGATTCTGAGCAACTGTAAAACTTCCCAAATAATCCTCTCAGTGTTTTGGGAAGAGATCGCAGGGATTCCAGATGACTTAAGACGGAGAACATTATTTGACATCTCAATTCACAACTAAGTTTCCCTAATATTTCAGGTAACAACTGTCTCGGGTTGCCCTGTCCTGTCCTCTATTTTATTTGACTGAAAACATTTCTATAACCACCCTTCAGCAGAGCACTTAGGATGGTTCACAAAAACAAACAACTTGCCTTTAAGGAGTATTATTTCTCTTGTGACTGAGCTAAAACTAGAACTCAAACAAACGTTTGTTTACATTCAGAATAACTTAATTAAGGTCTGGTACAGAACAGGCTTGAAAATCCTTATCCTAAATGGCATGAAGGCTGACGTTTGCCACAATACTGAATTTTTTAGCTTTACAATCCCACATTCCCAAAGCAGCTACACAAACAGCACTGATTTATCTGGGGAAAACAGATCATATCCAGTTACTTGTGAAAATAGGACTGCACCTTCTTTACTCACTACTCTTGAGCTGTGTTGCAGTGGTTTGAAATTAAGAGTAAAATCAACCCCATCAGCAGAATCGCACAAACTGTGCAGTTGAGTGAAAGACACGTTTCCCTTTATTTTAGAAAAGAAAAACTCCCTACATTTGGAAAAGTAGCATGCCTAAGGAAATTGTGGTAGCTTAGCCACCTCCCTGGCGTACTAGTTATCTCTAAGCAGAGTTTTAATGTACCCACAGCAAGAAGGGGAGAAACAGTCTGGCAGAGCAATAATTATCTAACTCCACAAAATTATTTTGTGTGGATATTTTGTGGATAATAATAATAATAATAATAATAATAAATTATTATATTTTTTATTATCTCCTACCACCGTTCTGAGAAAAACCCCACCCCACCTTCCCACTATATATAAGGGTTTGGTGACTTCTGTTTCAGTGTATTTGAAGAAGTGTGCATACACACGAAAGCTTACACCCAGAACAAACTTAGTTGGTCTCTAAGGTGCTACTGGACAATTTTTTTCTATTTATTTCAACTGCATCAGACCAACACGGCTACCTACCTGAACACAAAATTATTGGTTAGATCTTACAGTTTGGTGCAGCATATGGTAGGGATCCAAACACCCAACAACCCAATTGCAAACCGACACAACCACCCAGTCCAGAAGCTGGGAAACATTAGTGTGAAGAAGGCAAACTTGGGCCCACCTTGGCGTGGACTGATATTTTGTGGACTGTCACTTTCAATCTCTGTGTGTCACAGGCATTCCTTTAAGATCCCTGAAGAGAGTCCCCATGGAGGAATGGGGGGGGGGGCACCCACACCTACCCCAATTATGAATCTTGACTAATTACCTCAGGGCCTGCTGGAAAGTTGTGGTGGTACTATGGACATAATTTTAAAATCACAAAGTATATTGCTATGAGGATGGCAAAAGTCTTGCATCGCTGAAGCCATTCATGAACATAGATGAAATTCTTTCCTAGCCACATCAGCTGTCTTAATCTCTGTCCATAGCAAAGTGATAAGTACACTGTGGGAGAGAAATTAGTGATTAACAGTGCTGAAACCTGGGCCAGATCCCCAGTTTCTATCGCAGGAACAGATCAGAAAGAAGAGGTTCTTCCTCTGCTGTGTTCTGTGGCCCCACTCTCTGAAGACCAGCCAGCATCACTGATTGGTTCCTGGAATGGGATCTGGACCATGGTGTACCTAGTTAGCAGCCCAGCCAGATCACCATCTAGTCATACAGCTGAGGGATTTATCAGTCTCCTGCTACTCCCACCTCATGCAGGACACAAGCAGAAGGACAGTAAGCAGGTACCTCTAACATATGGGAACATCATTAAAACATGTGTCCCCTCTATAATCTAAAGTGGCAAAGTCTCACAAGAGCTATCATATCTTATTCTGCTAATCAGGTAGCTCAGTTCTAAAATATTATTTAAAATTCGATCAATTGGAGAACTGTGTGTTAAATTAATGCAATCAAAATTAACTTTTTGGAATACCTCAGTTGTGTTGGGAGGTCTTGAGAAAGGACAAATAGCCACACCTGTGCCTTATTTGGGGATCTGAAATTAAGGTTTGCTACCAAAAATAGGCCTGACTATACTCTTATTATTCATCCAAAGCAGATGAAAAAACAGCTGTCAGGATATGAGGTAAAGTCAATGACAAAGATTAGGTAAATGGGGTCTGGTTTCAATTTTTTACAATGGGCAAAATAGCTGATAGGTAATGGATGGTGTGCAGCCAATAAAAGGACCATAGTTACCAAAATCTGAACATACCATCATAGTTTATTTTAACACAGTCTGGCCTCAGTGTCTGCAAGCTACAAAGGCAAACCAATGACCACACTAACCCTGACTGGTCCACTGGGAAATGCTGCTTCCACATGTGCCTATTTGACCCTGACAAGGCAAAGCTCTGGTGAGGAAATAGTGATGGATGAAAACCAGAAACCAAAAAGGAAACTGAGCTGAAGAAAGAATCAACTATCACAAACAGAGACAAAAGAAACCATGCCAGGAGCAGCATGATCAAGTTAAACTTGGGCAGGCTATGAACATCTTGGCAAGTGGTGCAAAAGATTAAAAGAAGACAAGGCAACAATGCTCCAATACCTTTAATATTCGTGGAAAGGAGGGCAGGTATGTGTGTTTTTTGGCAGATGCAGCTTTTCTCACATCTGCATGGGAAACAGCACCACTTATACACATGGTACAGATTAGAACCCCTGCCAACACTGCATCAAATAACCCTATACCTGGAAAAGGAGATATATGGGCCATACTGGTTGGAGCTGATGGAAATGGCAATCTAACTACAGTGGTACCTCGGGTTACATACGCTTCAGGTTACATACGCTTCAGATTACAGACTCCGCTAACCCAGAAATAGTACCTCGGGTTAAGAACTTTGCTTCAGGATGAGAACAGAAATTGTGCAGCGGCAGCGCAGCAGCAGCAAGAGGCCCCATTAGCTAAAGTGGTGCTTCAGGTTAAGAACAGTTTCAGGTTAAGAACAGACCTCCGGAATGAATTAAGTACTTAACCCGAGGTACCACTGTGTATCTGGAAGGCCACAGATTCTCCAACCATGTCCTATATAATATTTAAACAGCACACGTACAACATTCATCCTCAAATACTCCCAGCCAATCAGGGGTCATGTACTGGGTGTAATCACATCCCAATGCTATTTATTGTTGCTGTTTGATATAACTAATGGCAAATAAAGCCCATTTAGTGTGAGGGAAATCCTTCTTATATAAGACACACAGTGATTCCAGTCAATTGGGGATCTCATTGTGAACATTTTCACAATCTTGTCTTGCTTCAACAACCTACACACATCCCCTGCGAAAGCTGGAAGAAGAGTTGTGTCTTTCCATTCTGAGAAGATTTTAATGAAATAGTTCCCACTCTCAACTCAGCCCAGCAGGCCAGTGCGAAACATTCACAATATGTTTTACTAGTAATTATTATTCTCTCTTCCTCCTCTTACAAGGGCTTCGCTTGTTACTTTCATTTCATAAAGTGACATATTTATTTGCTGTTTTTATTTATTTATACCTAAATACACAGACCTCAGCTTCTGATAAATGGATTTAATTTAATCTTGTTCCCAGATTCTCTTCTCTACGACTGCTGATTGCTTCAGGTTGTAAAACAATCAACTTTGTAACCAGAGAAAAAAATGCAGGACAACAAATATTCAGAAGCTTGACTTGCAGTTCCCCTCTCTGTTTCTACATCCTGAAATGGCAGGATAAAAATCCTCCTAAACCAGGCATGTCCAAAGTCCATTTCGGGGGCTTAATATGGCCCACCAGTCAGTTTAATCCGGCCCCTGTGGCAGTTTATTTCCTGGGGTAAAATCCTTAAAAAACCCCTCTTCAATCCTAAAAAAAAGTCAACAACTTGGTTGGCCCTCACGACCCTTCACTTCATCAAATCTGGCCCTCTTTGAAAAAAGTTTGGACACCACTGTCCTAAACATACGAAATAAATAAATTGTTCCACTGCTCCACAATATAACAACAGCTAGTAGGTAAATTCTTCAAAATCATGACAATTAGGTATAGAAATAGTTATTAGACTTGATAGCTAACAATCAAATGGTTTACCACTGGTAACTGTAATAGATGCCTGTGGAACAAAACTAACACAAAAATGCAATGGGAGTCATGACCTTGGAAGCTTCGCTGGCCACTGTTGCAGCTACAATGCTGGGTTATTTTGATCTACTCAACTAAGGGAATTACCATATTCTTCAGTAGACCAAAAAGGAAGGCGATGCCCCTCAAAGATGCAGATGTGGACTAATCTAAGCAATTTATTTCCATCCATTAACGTCTGCCATCTCATTTTTCCCTAACTACACAATTAACACATTAAATACTCAATTTCACCTAGAAACCCTTTTGCTATTTTTTTTAATCACTGCTATTTTTTTTATCTGCCTCTTAGCAGCAAGGTCACCAGATTAATCAGCTAACAGTAATTGCAATAAATCTAGACCCCAAAGCCCATTTTTAACTATGTTGTTGTTGTTTAGTCATGTCCGACTCTTCATGGTGTGTGCCAAATCTAAAACAGTTTTGAACTTTCATATTCCATTTCTATTTTTTAAAGAATCGGGTTCATTTTAACTGTGCTTCGCTATATTGTACATGAAGTGCAATATTTTATTTACTTACTTTCAGATAAGTACAGGTAACTCACATCTTACATAGAATCATAGAATCTTAGAGCTGGAAGGGACTCAAGGGTCATCTAGTCCAACCCCCTGCAATGCAGGAATCTCAGCTAAAGCATCCATGACAGATGGCCATCCAATCTCTGCTTAGAAACCTTTAAGGAAGGAGAGTCTACCACCTCTTGTAGGAGTCTGTTCCACTGCCAAACAGCTCTTACTGTCAGAAAGTTTTTTTCGAATGTTTAGTCAGAATCTCCTTTCTTGTAACTTGAAGCCATTAGTTCGAGTCCTACCCTTCAGAGCCACATGAGGGTTCAACTACTGCTCTAGTGAGTTGTCTTATGTATTTTCTGTGTATTTTCCCAGCATTTCTATTCTTTTCTATTCCATTAAGATAGAAAAAGAAAATACTTGCCATCCGGCATTAAGTACTGTATGTCTTTTTATGTTTGACTATGCATGTGTATGGCTGTCCGTAGTGATTCAAATATTATTCCTGGATACAGTTCGCTTTCATTTTCTAGCTCCTATCTACACCAGAGCACCAGCAACAGACAACATAGCAGCCAAGTCTTAACACTGTCTGGAAAAGAAAAAAGGTTTTCAAACAATTTGTTAACAAAGAAAAGTAAAGTAAAGCAAAGCAGATTTCCCCTCATTTTTGCACCATTTTATATTCCCGTACCTTTTCTTGGTCCACTGGAGGTGGCAGTTATGTTATATCCCTGGCTGCAATCATTTGTGATTGGCAACCTTGGCACTTTTTCAAAATTCTCAAAAGCCAAGCCCCAATAGTATCAATAGAAGTTTACATTCCAGTAGCACAATACCTATATTATTTTTTCATAACATAACCAAGAGAGACAACTCTTTAGAAGAAATATTCATTTCCTTTTCCTCTTCTAGGTCCCCTACTATAAAACCTGGAAATACCTCAAAATACCTCAAGGCAAAGACTCATCTTAAGTACTCAGTGTGGTCAAATATCAACTATATTTGGAATTACATAATCTGATTCAGCTGATGCTCACAGGACCTAGCTTCAAGAAAAGCATGGTTAATTAAATTTCATCAGTCCTGTGCTCAAACTAACTCATGAGCCTTGGAAAAAAGTATTTTTCTAACAGGACAAAGAAATCAAAATCTCACTCCTTGGTTTTCCTTCTCACAACACTATCCAAGGTGATAACGATGTCTCAGTATTGTGCAGAAGTGTCAACCACCTTTTACTACAAATGAAAGAATAAATTTCTGTTCTAGGTACATTCTGCACAGAGGTGAAGTGAGATATTCTATAGTGTGTGAAATCAGGCAAATTCAAGAGGATCCATTTTAATTCTACTGAATCTGACTTTATACAGACCTCACGGGAAATCACATACTCTGCTTTCTCTGTTCAGTGAGTGATAGGACAGGAACCAAGAGGGGTTAAGGCTTATGACAATGTCCCAAAATCCCAAATGTGCCCACAGGCCACAAAAATTCATGTCAAGAGTGTTTTCTGGGGGGAGGGGGCGCATCCCATTGGCCTTCTAGCCACTGAGAAAAGAGGGTAGGGTTTAATTCTGATGCACTGGAAAAGTAAGAGATAAGGCTCCACTCCCGGCTCTCTGCATTTTCAGAATGAACTGATCCCTGCACAACATGTAATACACTGGTACCTCGGTTTAAGAACAGTCCGGTTTAAGAAAGATCTGGTTTATAAACTCCACAAAACCGGAAATAGTGTCCTGGTTTGAGAACTTTACCTTGGTCTAAGAATGGAATCCGAACGGTGGAAGGGCACCGAAGGCGGGAGACCTCATTAGGGAAAGTGCATCTTGGTTTAAGAACGGTTTTGGTTTACGAATGGATTAAGTTCGTAAACCAAGGTACCACTGTAGTAAAAGGGGAGAGATAGCTTAACACTGAATGTTAAACATAAATGTGCAGTGTAGCCTTTATTTGACTTGAGCATTAAAACCCTGTAGAAAAAGGTATATGCCATATGTGCAAATGATGGAAGCAAATAAACACATGCTCTGCAAGGTACACATTTTTTCCTAACGAATATACTCACATTAATACCATAGATTCCGGCATATAAGGCGACTTTTTAACCCCGGAAAAGAGGTTAACAAGTCGGGGGTCGCCTTATACACCGGGTATGGGTGGAACGGAGCGGAGCCCCCCCCCCCCGCTGCTGCGGCGGCGGCTCCGAAGCAGCAGCAGCGAGCGGCAGGCTCAGCTCCACGCTTGGCGGCTTTCTCCTGACGCGGAGCTGCCCAGCGTATTAGGCGACTGGGCTTATAAGACAAATCCCCAAATTGCAGCTGCTAATTTGGGGGGTCGTCTAATACGCCCAGTCGCCTAATACGCCAGAATCTACGGTAATTTTTGTGTGCGTTAATCGCATTGAGGGCTTTACGTATGTGATTTTGAATCCTAACGGCTCATTCTGCATTTATTTCAACCCTTAATGCCAGTGTTGAGGCCAACACTTTTTGCTGCAGTTGCAAAATACTTTGCCCATACAGTATACAGCTGAAGCTACATTTCTAGTTTCTACAGGCTGCTTCCGACAAATTATATCATTCTAGCACTGCAATCAGCTTTTGCTTTGCTGTTTTAGAACTATTTGGAAAGAGAACTACTGTGCACACCCAGGATACAACTGGCCTTTTCAAAAGTCATTTAATTCCCACTGTGACAGACAAGCTTTCAAATAGAGAAATGCCAGATGGAAATTTTGTATGTGCTGATTAAATATTTTTAGGGAATATAAAACAATGCCTTCAGTTAAAACATGTTCTTTAATATTTCCGTACATGAATCATGGCTTCTTTTAATAACAATTCCAATAATAAACCAGAAGTGAAAGAAAAAAGAACTGAGCAAGCTTTTGAAAGGCTGGTGAAAGAAGTAAGGCTGCTGTTCTGATATTCACTGCCCCATATCTGATTTTTCACTTAAGCTGGGATGTCCATGATGATGTGGCTGGAGAAGATGCAATGCCTTGGACATCCATTTCTATCTACTGCTCCTATTGACAGCAGGGGTTCTAGGCACTATACATTAAACAGAAATAACATAGTGCATGGCTGGAGACATAGGTACAACTCTATGGGGCTGAGGATAGATACGGACTGAAAAGGACTAGTGTGGATAGAAGAGCAGCTAAGCAACTAGCAGCAGATGGTATTGAAAGGTTGAGGCTACCATAATTGCCATAAGACATGATGTGGCTAACATGATGCCCTCTAGATATCAGACTACAACTCTCGTTGGCTCCAGCCAGCTTTGCCAAATGGTCAGGGATGGTGCAAGTTGCAGTCGAACAACTTATGACAGGTATCACATTATAGTTGGTATCACACATGTTCTGGAACGGACTGGGGAGAGGACTCATACAGGTGTCCTCAACAAAATTCTACATTGAGAAAACAAGTACGGTACATACCGTATTTTTTGCTCTATAAGACTCACTTTTTCCCTCCTAAAAAGTAAGGGGAAATGTGTGTGTGTCTTATGGAGTGAATGCAGGCTGCACAGCTATCCCAGAAGCCAGAACAGCAAGAGGGATCGCTGCTTTTGCTGCGCAGTGATCCCTCTTGCTGTTCTGGCTTCTGGGATTCAGAATATTTTTTCTTGTTTTCCTCCTCCAAAAACTAGGTGCGTCTTATGGTCTGGTGCGTCTTATAGAGCGAAAAATACGGTAACTCGGTACGTTACTGAGGTATACTAGCAAAAGTACTAAGATAGGATGTGGGAGCTGAACCAAGTTCAATTCCAATACTAGGAAGGTCATATAGGACACCAGGTGCATATCATATTACCAAGTTACTCATCCTATAGTTCTATCACACAGAACTGTTGTGAGGGTAAGTAAGGTTTGTAAAACGCTTTCTGCACTGCAATATGCACAAAGAGAGAAGTGATGAAGCAATATTATACCAAATAAGCAAATCATATTAACTTTAATCAAGTACATTCTTATAGCAATATCTGCAACATTTACTGATTTTCTTAAAAAATAAAATTTCTAGATTGTCAGCTACAAAGCAAAGCAAAATGGCATGGGGAAGGCGGGGGCAGTTTGGACAAGACTACACTTACACAGAGCTATACAAGGGACAGAAATTCCTAAACACATGATGGAAGACCTGCTAAGCTCACTTCTGACAAATTCTTTATGGCCATTGCTCTCATATTAAAATGCCCCCCCCATTTATGTATGTATGTATGTATGTATGTATGCATAAAATTTATTAAGCAGTTTTCTGCCAAGAAGGCACTCAATAATGATATAGAACAAGCCAATAAAAACAAATTAATTCAAACAACTAAAAGAATAATAGAACCAGTGCAAAAGACAGGAACGCAATTACAACCACGTTAAAGTGCAGAACAGAGGCCCCAACTTCAGAAAAAGATTGTGGGGGCCCAATGCAACATCCTGATGTTACAAGTGTGACATTGCAAGGTGTCAGGAACCAGAGTTGAACATGACAGCAGCAAGGCTCCACTCCTCCCTCTCCCCCTGCTGCGCAAGGGAAAGACAAGGGAAGCTATCCCTGGTTAGTGCTGGCAGCAACAGCAGCAACTGGAGGAGCTGCCAACCACTGAGCCACGCCATGCTGTGCTCAGCTCCAGTACTGGCCTCCTCTTCCTCCTCCTGCTGTGCCACTGGCGGGGGGCTGCTTTCCCCGTCCCGCTTGTACATGGCAGGAGGAGGAGTTGCCAACCACTTAAGCTGCACCTGGCTCCACATTCGCCCTTCACCGCCCTCTGAACATTGGGGGGGCCTGCCCTCTCAAAAAAACAACATTTGGGGCTCCTCCAAGTGCCTTGGCCCCAAGGAGTTGGTGCCTATGGTGCACAATAAATTAATAGGGTATTTTCTCAGAGCCTAAATTCTACTAATGAGATGGCCTGGAAGGATTTGCTACGCAATTTGTTCCAGAGTTGTGGTGGGAGACAAAAACTATGAGAGATGGACTTAATTTGAAAAAAACTGAACTGAGATTTTGTAGCACCATAAATCACTTGCCATATTCTAGACAAGAGAAAAAGGAAAATGTCCAGGAGAGCATAGTCTCTTGTCACCACAACCAGGGAATAGTACCAGTTTTCCTTCCTCTCCTACTGGTATACGTGTGTGTGTGTGTGTGTGTGTGTGTGTGTGTGTTCAAACTACCACCTTATCTAGAATTGCTATCTCACTGCACTCTGCAAGCCCACACAATTCACACACATTTTACCTACACAACTGCAGCTGATGGCTGTGTAATACATACCCATTTTCACCCTCATTGGCTGTGTAATGCATACTCATTTGCAATGTAGTTTCGTCTTCTGTATATACCTAGTAGCTTGCTTCACACATCATTTTAAGCCAAACCACAGATAAGCACAAGCGTACAGACTGTTTGCCCCAAAAAGGTAAACCATGAAACCTAGTCTGGACAATCTGATAAGCCGAACATGGCATAGCTCAGTGATGCACAGCAGTACAGCTATCAGGGAGGAGGAAAGTGGACGCAATCTTCTCTCTTTGATCCCACATATGTTTGCATTAATGCTAAGCCATGGTTTCATTTAGTGCAAAGCTTGATTGTTAGGTATGGCAAATAACACCCCATAGTTTTTATGAGCTGAATGTTCAGAATAAATCCTTTCTAACTAAACTAGAAATGACATCAAAAGTTGTAGTTCCAAAGACCCGATTTATGAATTTTGGCAGCTCAAAGTGTTTACCAATATGAATGTAAGAATTATAATCTCAATTTCAATATTAGCAGGTGGGTGCTTGGGAGAGGATTTGGAGGTATATGTGGAAGGGTTGGATCCCATCACACTTCTGGTGATGTAATATGGATCCAATTTAACTCATAATTCGGGAAAGAATAAACCAATCTATTTATTCCCTGACTCCTTTTCTTATTTTTTTGGAGGAGGGCAGGATTTTTCTCACATTTGCAAATCAAACTATATACTGCAGCTGTATCAGCAAAGAACCAGCAACACTGTCTTTCAAACAAACAGTGGTATGTTGAATTCCTGAGTGGAAGCTAAAGTCAGTAGGGCTCACCCAGTCAAGCTATCATTCAGATGGGAAGGGGTGGAACTTTCTGTTGAAATGAATTGAACTTCCTTATAGGGGCAAAAAATGTCTAGAGCTGTCAAATTAAATCAATTTTATTTCTTGAAGAATGAAAGGGGAGGGAACCATGTGTGTGAGTGTGAGGGGTTAGGAATGTCAATATAACTGCTTATTATTATAGCAAACTCTGGCTAAATAAAACTTTCGTACTTATATAAGTTTATCTTCCCTCACAGTGAGAAGCTTCATGGAATGTGCTGAAATAAAACATTCTGAAATTATTGCTTTGTTTGAATGAATCCCTTATACCAACTCATCCCAATTACCAGTTTCAAAAAGCACTGATATTAGCTAGACAAAAGGTAGATGCATTAGAGGCAAGAGAAGCAAATTAGTCCCATTTGTTATTGCAGAACTTGGATCTCAGTTTTCCTTAACAATCTTTCTAAATAGTCAGCACACAGCTTTCCTTTGTAAATTTCTATTCCACCTCAAAATAGATTTCAAGCAGCATAAGAACAGGAGTGGTGGGGGGAACAGAAAAAAAAACAACCTCTTCTTAACAAGCCTGATTCCAAATTGAGCCCAGCGGGGGGATTGCTAAATACATTCTGTGACTTGTACAGATTATATAGTATTATGCAAACTAAACAAATCTGCCTACATTTGCTCAATCTACCCAACTACACCAGACAGAAAATGTTGTATTCTTGCATCCCAATCTCTCTAAAACACAATTTTAGGGAATGGGGGGGCTTCACTGGGGAGGGGTAAATCAGCAAAAACAAACACCCCCCCAAAAACCCCATCCTCTTATGTTAAAAGCAGTTACAAATAAGGGGTGGGAAATGAAATCACTGGTATCACATCAGGTGACAAAATCTGATGTACCATCCAAGTACAGAAAGTTTAAGACATTTTTAACACTGTAGGAGCACTACTTCACTTTTTCTGCCTCAGGTACCAAAAAGTCTTGTGTCACTTCTATTCAGCAAGCTCACAGTTACCAAACACCTCCCTCATTATCTTCCCAGGAGAACTGGAAACACTATCGGTACAATGCTGACAACATATGTGGCTGAACTTGGTCTACAGCTGCACAATTCATTCTTTGTGACATGGATGTGATTCAATGTGGATCCGGCCCATATTCATGTCTTCCTTCTGTGCCAACCAGGCTGAACAAGGACAAGTGTTGAACCAGCGTGTCTGGCTTACCCTACCTTGTTCCTGTTCTCATGTTTCCACATCTAATACTAAGCAATTGCTGCAGCTCAGTTCACTGAGCAGAGCAACAGTGTCCATAGAGATTAATACCCAATGGTGTAAACATCTGGTCAGCTCTGTAATGACTCTCTCTTAAGAGTAAAGCTCTTTTTATTATATACATATTGCTCAGATTAGTGTGAATTTGAATTCAATAGACAGTTCCGCCTATTAAATATATTTGCTACAGGAATAAAATGGAGTTCATTTTGTATTTTTTTATATTGTATTTTTATGTTCTGAGCTGCCCTGATATCTAGAGTTGACGGGTGGCACACAAATTTAATAAATAATAATAAAATAATTACAGAACTCAATCAGCAGAACCATCGCTATGGAGCCTTGTGTCATGGATTGTGTCCTATATAAGTTCTCATTTATTGTTGGCTTAGTGTTTTTGTTTGTTTGCTGCTAATGTGCATATACAAGTATTAAAAATAAAAAATCAAGTTTGAGTATTTTGATTTTTTTATATATCTCTGTATGTGCACATACATACCAAAATATGCATCTTCCTTGGTTTGATAAACTCTCAAAAACCTTGTACTTTTCTAGTATCTTCTGTTATTTTAAATACCCAACATAAGCTTAGTTTTAAGCATGTGCAAAACCTGTTTAGAGTCAAGAGTCTAGAGACAAGTACATTTTCTTAACCTTGTACAATCAATAAACATATCTTGAAATGTTCTTTTCCTCATTGCCACACCTGTCCCATCTGTTTTGGTTGCCTAAATAATTACTGTGAATAAACCTCTCTGTCAAACTATTTTTTAAACAATGCACATCTAGAAAATGTGGCAGATTTTTTTAAAGGCAGATGGGACAGGTGCAGCATATGAATTTATTCTGACTCTGTTTATCAACAGGTGCTGAAGTTCATGAAGTTTGTCACTGTGGACAAGCAGTGTACTAGCTACTAGTCATTCTGGAACAAAAGCTTGAACACTGACCCTGCGGATATTGTGGTTCTGACCCACCCACCCCCAATTTCTTGATACATACCCTTCTTGCTGCCTTTCCTACCTGGGGAGGAAACCAGCAGCAACCATGATTTTATAGTAGTGCAATTACTTAACAGGACTACCAAATGCCATTAGTTCCAGTCAGCATGGATGATGGGAAAGGTAGTCCAGGAACATGTGGAGAGGCACCGATCCCCCCCCCCAGTCAAGTTTCTGCTTCTCTCTAAAGTTTCCCTCAGGAGTCTCAAAGACAAAACACAGCATTATAGTGTAAATAGGCATGTGTAAACTGGATAGCCCCTAAAGAAGGATATTAATCTACATTATTATTTGTAAATAGGGGCAAGGGTTCTGAGCGCAAGTGGTTGGCCTGACCGATCCAGGCATCCTGGTCCACATCCTCAATCCTTACCAACGAAAACTCATCCAACACAACAGGACTAGACTATGCTCCGAACCCCCCTTGAGATTCATTTGCTATAACAGCAGAGTCAAGATGCCGGTGGATGCAAGCGATTTTATAAAATGGGGTATGGAATTTCTTTATCATAAACTATGTCCACAGCACAGGAATGGCCAAGGTGATGCCCTCCAGATGTTGGACTCCAACTCCCATCAACCCCAGCTACTATGTCACAGTGGCAAAGAATTGTTACATTCTCAAACTTTCCTTCCAGGCCAATAGTTCCACTGTAACCCCATTTCACACTGAAGCAAGCACTCACACAAGTAAGTTAAAGAGAGGCATTATTCACCCACGCTCCTGCCAAGTGCAAGTACAAAGCGCAAATGAGTCAACAAGTAGGAATAATTAAAGCAGAAAAGGGAACCACAGCTTCTGTTCTTGCTTGAACTTTTAATGGTTTTTTTTTTAAGTATCTCAGAGGCTGGTTTTACCTACAAGGCTTTTGTACCTACTGTGAAATGTCTAAACATTTAAGCTCCCATGAAGAAATATGTCAGCATGTCAAATGCATGCTACAGGAGGGAAAAGATGGGAACGGCGATTAATCAAAAGGCATGCTTTAGTTGACAAGATATAGGTTAGACTAAAGAGCCAATTCACATGCATCCAAAGCAGCTTTGGAGGCTTATGGATAAACCCAGGAGGGAAGTGAGTCTCTCTCTTCTTAAGTTACACCGAGCGCTAGAGCCACGTGCCATTTCTTCTATTGCTACTTCTTTGAATTCACTGACTAGCCTTGTAAAAATAGCTAATGAAATAATGGCAGGGCAAGACTTGTAAAAAAATATGCTCTCTGTATAGAAAACCAGCGCCGTACACTTGTTAGAGTGCTGGACTGGGACCAGAGTTCAAATCCCCACTCATTCAGGAAGCTCTCTGGAGCAGTCGGAGCTTCTTAGGTTAACCCACCTCACAGGGCTATTGCTGGGGGGGAATGGGGAAGCAGCAGAACCATGCTTGAGGTTCTTGGTGGAAATGTATAATATAAATGCAACAATAAATAAATATTCCTCTCAGGTTAATTAATACATGTGGCGACCATTTCACATGGGGGTTCCATTCCCACCCCTTGCATGTGTCAGCGGAGTGCACATAAGTGCCTCTGCCCCATTCCGCCCTCTTCTGGGTCCAAAAGGACCTGTGCATCAATTGGATCATGCATCAATTGGAGATGCCTTAAATGGTCATCACCTGTACCAGGTGATGTGGGGAAACTGGGGAAAAAAAATACATCCAAATGCAACTGTTAAGGCTGATAATATCACATGAGGGATTTCTTACCCTACCAATGTAACATTTTCCTCTAGGGAGGTAAATTTGAACTGTGCATGCACAATACATTTACACTGCGTACACTCACGCCCAAAAGAAACGTGGAGCTGTACTCTACCCCTCACAGAGCTACAATTCTCAGCAGCTTTAATAAAGTATAGTTGCACATTGGGGTGGGGGTGTACTTTAATTGTGTGGTGGGTGCACAGTCATTCACATGGGGAACACAAGAGATGAATAACCACATTAGTCTGTTGCTGCAAAACAACAAAGAATCTTGTAGGACCTTCAAGTCTTAACACATTGTTGCATAAGCTTTTGTGGGCAACAACCTACTTCATCAGATTCATTTGATAAACAATGGATTTGAAAGTATGTATGGCCATCTCATGAAAGAAATGAGAGCAGAAGATAGCAAGAATCTTAGAATATTAATTCAACCTCTCCTATAGTAATGAGACATGTACACTTTGTAGAGCTCATCACCTACTTCCTACACTGAAATAGACAAATTGCAAACAGGGATAAGAACAGGTATCCTCATTCCATCTATGTTGCTTTGGGAGATAACATGAATCACACCCCAAGCGAACTGCACTGGATTGCCAAAGTGATGCTCCTTAAGAAATCATGTTGAGAGAAAAGTTAATTATACATATATACACAGCTATTTTTCTAGAAAGAAAGGTGCCAGAACTCACCATGAACACCTCCTTTGTTCTTTTATAATGTCAATAGTGCCAACCTGCTGGGGGTGGGGGAAAGCCCTGCATATATATGACATTCCACTTGACACTTTAATCATCCTCTGGATTGAATAATTGTGTAAACAATTCTAGAAGTTAGCTGAACTATACACAGTGTTCTTCAAAAGTTCAACAAATAAAGGATGGATTGTATAATGAAATTAGTAATTCATTAATTACTAGAAATTGTTTTTTGTCCTGATGAAACTTGACCCTTGTCCAAAAGATCTCATAATGGGATACAACACAGCTGGTTGTGAATTACAAGAAAACTAAAGTCACGGTGTTTTCAATAAACTATAGGGCCCATAGATGGTATATGGATAATCAGCTGACTGAACAATTTAAGTCTTTAAATACCTTGGCCTTATTTTTCAGTCAACAGGGTCATGGGGAGCACATCAGAAACATGCAAAGGAAAAAGCATCTTAAAGCACCAAAATTATGACATGCTTCTTCCATACAAAAGATGGCAATCACATACCATCAGCGTTTGAAGTGTTTAAAGCTAAACCCCTAGCAGAGTTATTATATGGGGCAGATTTGGACAGATGCTCACCTTGGATCTAAAGATACTGTTCAATCTAAGTTCCTAAGGCAAAAAAAATTCTGTTTCATCCTGTGTTCCAAATGTTTCATTGCGCCTGGAGGCTAATCTCTCCTTTGTTGAATTACAGATTCGGTCTAGGTAGGACATTTAATTATTGGCTTTGGCTAAATTTAAACCCCACTGGTCTACTACCCTTAGTATTACAAGATTGTCATGAGCACGCTTGGACTAAAATTGTCAACCAAAAGCTTTACTTTTCTGGTTTATCACCACAGTAGTTATTAACACTGAGCTTCACTAAAGCAACTAATTTAATTAGACAGCACCTATATGATACTGAGCGACAGAATAATTTGGCCACGATAAGGAAATTTTGTCCATGATATGGTTATTTTCCACCTAGTCATTTTGACACTTTGGCATCCTATTTTGGAATTTAACAATTCCAAAATACAGATGTGCTTTCACTTGTGAAAGGTTAAATATACTGCCCTCAGCTGTACTTAAGGGTCGATTTCAAAAAAATTCCGCTGAAAAAGCAGTAATGTCCATGTATAGATGGAAGTATTGCATCAGTAGCTCATGTGCTTCCAGCTTGCACTCTTTATAAAGGTTTGGAGGAGTGAGGTTCCTACCCCTCTACTGAGTCATCCGCAACTGGATCTAATGGTTGGACCTAATGGTCAGGGGTCCCTTTACCTTCTTTACTATCCATACCAGGTTGCTCAACTGTTGCTACTGTGTCCTTTCTTCTAGGAGATCAAGATAATCAGGTAACAGCAAAAACTGCAAAAATTTTAGCAGGGACAATTAGAATAAGATCTATTATTTGATTACTGATGTAAACCTCCATAGTGTATTTTGTATAGTTAAGTTTTTACCTCTATCTTCAGTACATTTTATTTTACTTTATTGCTATGGCTAGTGGCTGATGCAAATAAAGATTATTCTGATGTACCTTCTGAAGTAATGGGATACAATTTGTGTATTTTCTGAATATTCACTCTTAAATTACAAGAGCTTTCAATTTTGCTAAGTCAGTTCATTTCGTCCTCAAAATAGGATTAACGAAACATTTAAGAGCATTACAATAGTTCAGCTTGAAGACTACGTTGACAATGCAGAACTGCAGAAATAAATAAAAAATTGATACATTTTGCACATTTAGCACAGACAACTCAAATCCCCAGTTTAAATAGTCCAGAACAGAATGCTGCCTCAAGCAAAAGTATTGTTTTTCAAGCCTGTAAAATGCATTACCTTTGCTGGGATGTTTGCTAAACGGCATACTGCTGTCTTTCACACACTATGATGTGATCTAGCACGTTACCAGATTGCTAGCATACTTTAGCACATACTTCATTTTTAAGATTATGTAATCAGTTGATAGCAGTTCTATATGCAAACTGCATATGCTAAAACAGAGGTGTGTGAAACAAAAAGTTATGCGAATGAAATATGGGCACATTCAAATGGGATGTGTTTCATCCCTGTGCAAACCACGTGATGACTGTACGTGTATCTTTTTCAATGTATATCCACATGCTAAGAGGCCACAGTCTGTTGTAGCTTCCCTTACATTTGTACATACAGTGAAACAGATTAATGTATAATTAGCACATGAAGTTTGAATATGTAGTGTGCAGTGCTAGCGGTGTAGGACTCTAGTTATATCTGAATAGACCTAAGATGATACATTAAAAAAGGAGGCAGTAGAAGCAGGGTGAGGTGGAAGAAAATAGCTGACAGTTGGGTTTTTAGGATAATGTCCTCTAAAACTCCCAGGAAAATATATTTGTTATCTGTCTGGAAAGTGCAGTTTGTTCCTTTAGCACTGGATTGAATCTCATGTTTGCCAATTAGCTAATGGAGAAGTATTTCTCCCCTTCTTGTGGAGTCTTGTCTAAGATTCAGGCAGAGAATTGTGAAACAGATGTTAGCAGATGGGGCAAAATTTTCAACCCTAGCTCAGTTATGGTTAAATGGGAGAGAAGGCACACCCCTAAATATTATGAAATGCAGCATTCCTTGAGCACAGAGGATTCAAAAACTCACTTGACATGCAGTCATTGCCCTGAATAATGTGTACAAGGCCAATCCTGTAATTAACCTCACTGGCTATAGATGTGGGAAGTGGACGAGTAATAAGATAAACCTTCATGATTGGTCTTCACATGTTACCATTACAAAATACATCCTGATTTCCAGGTTCTCCTGGTGTATCATGAATTTGGAATGATCTGAAAGTCATAATCCACATTCAAATAAGGTGTGCTTATAAAATTATTTCCTGTCAAATTTCTTCCCAGATTTTTCATTCAGCAATAGCAGATTTCATCTAAATTTCATAATTCAGTATGTTATCAACAATTATTAAGACATAAACATACACACTGAGAGACGCAATATGTATGTAATAATATGCTCTAGCTCTGAAAGTTTTCATAAAATTACAAACATCAAGAGTGACTGAAAATGCCCCCTATTGGTTAACATGATTATGACATAGCTCCTCACTTTTCCCAGCTACTTCAAGAAACTTCACAAACTATTGAGCTTACAGTGGTACCTTGGGTTACATACACTTCAGGTTACATACGCTTCAGGTTACAGACTCCGCTAACCCGGAAATAGTACCTCGGGTTAAGAACTTTGCTTCAGGATGAGAACAGAAATCGTGTGGTGGCGGCACGGCGGCAGCAGGAGGCCCCATTAGCTAAAGTGGTGCTTCAGGTTAAGAACAGTTTCAGGTTAAGTATGGACCTCAGGAATGAATTAAGTACTTAACCCGAGGTACCACTGTATACCCTTTCTGTTTTTGTTGACCTCTGGTTTTGATGGCCCCTGCCATCATCTGTCAGGTAGCCAAATGCTATCAGGCCTTTAACTTGAGCACCACTCCTTCAGATACATTTATTGCACCGAGTGTAGGTATATCTACTCTATTTTACTTTTATTTCATTGGGTCTTTTGTTGTATCAGTTACCTTAAACTAGTTATTTTTATTGCCATTACTGAAATTATTGTGTTCAGCCATTTTTAATAGGACAGCGGTGTTGGTGTTGTTTTTGTAGTTGTTATTTTCTCAGGTGTCCTAATTTAATTTATATACCCCATTTCCAAATGTATTAACTAAATTCAAGAACTATTTCAAGAATATTTAATTTGGAAAGCATTCACTGCTTTCCACCTGAAAGATGGCCTCTAAATCTTTGAATCAATCAAATTTTTTTGGGGGGGGGTGCATTTTTGGGTCTGCCTCAGGTGCTAAAATGTCTTGTGCCAGCCCTGACAAAAGCACTCTTACAGTTCATAGACATCTATTTTACTCCTCCATTCCAAATGGGAGACAATATTGACACCAGGCTGCATAGCTTCCACTCATATTTAGTAATCTTTCTCAGTGGCTACGCTTTTCTGAGTCTTCTGGTTCTCTCCCCCCAACCTCCCCACCCAGGAGCCTAGAGATAGGGGTCAGGGAAAAAGAAAGTTTCTCAGTGGTCCCTCTCCAATCGCCAACAAAGTTAGGGCTGCAATTGTCTTGTCCTAAAAAGACCTGCTGTGTCAAGGTGACTTGGTGGCCTACAAAATGTTATTGGAGTGGGGGGAGGTTCGTGTGGCCTTGTGTCCCGGCTCTGTATTTCCTGTGACCCTGACACAGTTTTCCTCATTGTCTGCTTTCGACTTCTGCATTGTTTCTTATGACCCAGGTTCCTATTCCTCTCCTAGACGAAACTCTGGTTGCTCCCAACATGGGTTCGGGCACTTTCCTGGAAGTCTATTTTTCTATTAGCTATACTTTTGTCTTTTCTGCTTAGCTAGCTCTCCTTCCCTGGCCCTCAGAACCTCGGAACAGTTTGCACACCTAGTCAATGAAAGGTACTTAATTCTGCAAGGATTGGGGATCAGAAGGCTTGTACCTAGTAGGAAGAGAGATAAACACTTATAAATCAGCCAACAGCAATACCTCTTAATGTACCCAACTTACGCATTTTCTCTCTTAATACTTTCATTAAAACATGTTCTCCATTTATCTTTAGATTCACAGAGAAACATAGGAGATAGTGATCTCTATTTTACATAAGCCCAGGGGACCACGTATGGGCACCATCTGTACATCCTCTGCATTTGTGACTGATTAGTGATTACTCTTCAGGACCACTTCCAAGGCTAAATCAGACTTAATGTGGGAAATCCATAAGCATGGTCTGAGGACACATTATGCAATCCTGCAGTGTGCCTGACCAAGCCGTTTCATTTTAAAATTAACTAGAAGGCATGCTGCGAGAGAATTTGCATGACAGATATATCTACCACTGAAACATTTCGAGATAGTTAAAGACAGGATAATAGTTTCTAGGCAACCCATGACTAAGTGCTGACAATTATTAAATTAAATGAAGAAGCAGCAACAGCTGCCACCATCTGATTTGGGAGAACTGCAGTGCAGCTTATCTAATAATACAAATACTAAGAAATGACTTGCTGGAACGCACAAGGCCAATTCAGCCCAGCAGCTGCCTCCAAGAGTGGATAGCAAGATGCCCTTGGGAAAGAGGGCATGGATACTGTCTCAAAACATGGACCACACATACCTTGGGTAATTCCTCCCCCCATGGTCTCACAACTGAATTGCTTCGATCTTTAGCAAATGAAAGACACACAAGTTACAGGGTCTTGAAACTGATCTGATATCCAAACTAGGTTCCTGACACTGATGAGACACAAGTAACCCCAACCCCAATGCAATTCCAAATTGTTGCTTGGAATAAGCATGCCTGGCATCGCTTAATATATATGCAAACCTTTCTGATGACAGTTAAAGATTGGGAAAGTATAGCACTTTGAATTAAGTGTCCCCTTAGATAATTTCAAAGTCCACATTTACAATGCAGTTTGGCAACAACATTAAGGTAAATTTGACTGCCCTGGTTTGGGTGAGACCCTGCTTTACCTTTTTACCATAATCAATCAGAGAGCAAGAAAATGTGCCCCCATCCTTTCACTAGATATGCCTGTCTCAGCTCAGATAAATCAGACGTCCATGAATGGATATAATATTTGAATAAGGTTCATGTAAATTTCTGTGCAAGTAAACCCCAGTTATGCCACCCCACCCCCTAAAAGCCAGGAATGGGTGGAACAATTTTGGGCTAGGCACACATATAACATATGTAATAATACACTTAATTATAAATAGTCTCACCTAACCTTTTGGGGAGGGGAATAATAGAGCCAAATTTTCATGTGCAAAGCCAGACCCCAAAATGCTGGTTTAAAGTTCCCAAGAGAGTGAGGAATCCCTGATTTAGAATACAGGGCACAGATCACCTGGAAATATCAAGAAGTTCACAAGACATAGGGAGCTACATTATACTGAATTGGGCCATCTAGTTCAGTATTGCCTGGCAGAAGCTCTACAGTTTTACAGACAAGAACTCTCCCAACACTACCTGGAGATGCTGGGAATTGAACCTGCATGCAGAGCAGATGCTCTACCGCTGAGCACTACTTCATGGTGTTCACCCTAACTTCAAGAGAGTATGGCTTGCACTCTATAATTTTAGGTGGAAAATTAAATTTGTGGGTAGCATTGATTTACCACCAAGATCTCTTAACATCACTGTTTTAAAATAAATGTCAGGAGAGCTGCCAACATAAACTGGAGGGCATTACTGTAGCTGCACTTTTGCTGAAAATCTGCATGAGATGTACAAAATATCTAAGGGGTGATTCCCTTACCTCTCCTCTATGTGCAGCAGGGGAAGCTAAACGATGCCCTTACACTTACCAGCTGTGCCTACCCTGCCTCCAACATCCCTTGTAGTTGTCCCTTGGAATTCAACAGACTATACCAGAAATACTCGGGATATCAAATCCAAACTCCTCTTCTTCTTCCAAAGGAAAATTCCTTACTTCATCAAAAGGAAGGTTTTGTCTGTTAGTTTATCTGAGCATAGCACCAAAATAAGATACACTGTCCTGGCTAACACTGATCAATGGCTAACCAGATGCAATGCACTAAGCGATATAAAGGTTCTCACATGTGAGGATGTAGAGAACTTCCATGCAAATTAATTCTTGGCCCTAACCCTGTGGACTAATCGTTTATAAACAAGTCCCTTTCTCTGCATGACACCAGCAGCTACAAGAGAGATTATTCAGCACTACAGAGTGAGACACTGACACACTTCACAGTTGTTACTGATTTCACATTTCATTATTGATTTTACCATGCTGTCGAATGAAAGTGTAAAATCCTAAAATAGAAAGCTGGTCTCTCTAAACGGCATGATGAAATCTGCATAAACTACATCCATTCAAAAGATCTCACTAGTTTACAAATAAAGCGATAGCAGAAGCTACAAGGATAGCCACAACTTTGCCACAGTCTCTTGCAACACAAGCTGCTATAAATGTGGCAAGGCATGGAGGGAGAGCGGAAGAGGTGGGAAGAAGCTCCAGTTTTCTGACAAGAAGAAATGCAGGTTAATGAATGCCCTTCAGGTCAACTGCAGTTTACTCAGAATAATCCCTCTTAGAGTAAGCATCCAGTGGGCCGGAATCCAATCTCCCAACAACGAAATTCCTACAGTTTATCAGGCAGGTGCAGGGCAGGAAGGTTTTGGGGGGCCACAGGTGCACCACCAGTGACAGAGTCAGACATGCACTGCTACTGTCCTTAGAAGTGACCTGAAAACATTACTAAAAGGGATGGAATGGGGCAGAGGAAAAACAAGGTGTTTGCATGCTTTCTCAATGGTATTTCAAATATGCATTATTTCATTTAAGTGTGTGGTGCCTTGGGACATAACCCCAACATAAGTTGGGCATTGCCTGCATCCTAACATAACTATGGGATCTATAGGTATCACATAAATGACCATTCAATAAATTTTATATTGCAGGAGACTGGGTAACCTTTTATGGCTTAAGGACTGCATTCCCCTCTGGAATACCTTTCGGGGGGAGTGGCACATGCCAGCAGTTGGTATGGCTACCCCCACACAGCCCCCCCCCCTCTCTGACCATGCAGATCCAACTGAGTAGGGGGAGCTCACCACATCACGTCTCATAAAATTATCCATCTGATTTATACTTGTACTACTAGTGGGGCTCCACCCACCCCTGTACTGTATCTGTTTTTATTTCCTTTTTGCTCTCACCGTCAAAATCAATGAGGGCCAGCAAAATTTGCTTAGGAATGCTGGATCAAGCCACCAAAGTGGAGGTGTACTGAAACTATTCCCAGAAAATGTCAAGGCAGGCACGCCAAATAAGCCAGATATGTGCATCATCTTGGCCACACACGTCTGACACTGATGAGAACCATTTTAATAAACTTCATTCAGATGAGCATGTGTTAAACACCAACAAATAAATCTAGATAGTAAAATATGGAATTTTCTGTTATTGTCCTTTGGGGCATCTGTTCATCTCTGTAGGTAAAATACATGGGAAGTGGGAAGGAAGGACTTGGCAATATAACCTTTAGAGACCTCTCTGAGCTTGGCCACAAAAAGGAAATAAATAAGAGCTCCTGTAAATTAAGTTCCAGCAAATGAAGTGACCAAGAAACTCATTAGGATTCAGAGAGAGAGCCAAAAGCAGTAGACTAAAAACTTGCCTGCAGCATTTCATAGCCACTGAAAATGTAGCTTTAAGCTTGCTCTGGTGGAAGTGAGAATGCAAACAGATCTTGCACATGGCAGCCCCAAACCCTGAGGGTAATGTACTTTTTCCCTTTCATGCACTCATTTAGAGCATCAGATGAACATATAAGGAAACAATGGCATTCCAGCAATGCATGGCAGAAACGGTCAGGAAAAACGAAGCTTTATGTACACAGATTGTGTTGCATTCAGCTTTTGCCACTGGGTGACATAGCAGCTAGGCAACCAAGACATCCCTTTGATGTATGTAGGGCATTTTATCTCACCAACAAAAAGGAAAAATTCAATTAGAAAGCGGTTTACATGCCTGTGTTCCATGCCAGGGAAAGTATATTTCCCACTTAGACAGTAGGTCTATTAAAAGCCTAACTCAGAGTAGGAAAGGGGAGAACAAAACCCCCGAAGGCTTCGCCAGCCCCATGCTGCATTTGTTGTCCTTGCCTTTTTTCTTCTGCACCCCAGTGTGTGCTCCTTAATATGTTTACAGAAATTAGCAGCTAGTAGAGGGTGAAGCCTCTTCCTTAGGCTATATAGCATATCTCTGCAAGTAATGAGCACAATCCAAGTGGTACACTTTCAAACCTTTCTTTTTCTCCCTCTGATATACAGCAAAGCCTAAGGTTCTTAAGAGTCTGTGTCAACTCGGTAGGACTCAGTAAAAAAAATTACAAACCAGAGCAACCCCATAACCTAGCCCCCCCCCAAGCTCTAGAACTTCTTGTTGTTGTTGTTGTTGTTGTCGTCATCATCATTATTTATTATTGTTATTCCCACCACTACTACTATTTTATTTTTATTTTGTTTTTCAGAGATACATTAGATACTTCCAAGAAATTCAACTTCCATTAGGTTAATATATATGTTTCAACACATAAACAGATATATGTATATAATATATGATAGCTGATGCTAGAAACTTGGTAAATGCCAACATCTACTGATTAGAAAATCAGCCAAGACCCAGTTGCAAATGTTCCGTAACATCCATGGTAGGCTACGTGTTCTTTATATGAAAACATGGAAGACATTTTGGGGGCATCATTAAGTTGGCTGTGATGTTCCATTGGTAAATGGGTTTAAGCAGAGAGGGTGGGATGGGCAGGAATATGGAAGGTACTCAAAATGGCCTGGTGTGATTACCTGTGTGCACTCTCATTCACATGCACACATACTTCAAAGGTGTATGAGGAACATACTGATGCACCTGTAATTGACTGGGTTAAAATATTTTAATTGCTACATGGCAGACAAGTCCATTTTTTCCAATTCCTGTATTTCCCCCTTTTATATAAAAAAAATCTTGAACCTGACATTTGGAAAGAGATTGAGAGTTCCACAATAAGACAACAGTATTAGACTAGAGTTAGCAAATAAACTCCATTATGAAATACAAATTCAGCACAAACAAACAACACATCTAATGAGAAATAGAAACAGCTGGCTGATAAACAGAAGCAGAGTTCTTATATTTGAATGTGATTGAATTGCATACATTGGTCATTTGCAAATCTCTTTATAATTTTCTTGATTGAGGCCATTTTAAGGCCACTGTTCTTTGGGGAGGGGAATCATTGGGATGAACCAAATAATGTCAATATTTTATGTCCTGCCCCCCCCCCCCGAACATTTTTGGCCATTGCAGCAAAATTCTATATTTTTATTAAATTGTTAGAGAGTTTTCATGTAGTAATGATGTTCTCAATTGCACTTCAGTTCGCAGATTTACTCATTTAGCAGGAATAACCTAAAACCCAGAGCCAGCCCAGCCATTAGACAGGGTGGGGCTTCAGAAGCCCCTCAGGCAGCACATCCACAGGAGCCCTGCCTGCCCACTACCTCTGTCTGAGGCAAAGAAGCACTGCCACCACTGGTGCAGATTTTGGGTAAGATTGCGTCCATTTTGGAAGAGTTGTGGTCTTGCCTGATATTGGTGCTGATGGCAGCGGCAATGCTTCTCCACCAGCGGCAGATGCAGTGGGGCATGTTGTGGTGGCAAGGAACACAGTGGCAGCAAGAGCAGGTAGGTAGTGGCAGAAAGACAGCACTTCCTATTGTGCCTCAAGTGGAAAACAGGACACGCCCAGCGTTAGAAACTGAGATATGAAAACTAGGAGTTAAACGGCACCTTAAACCTAGGTCATGGGCACAACAATGTCTAGGCATGTTTTTTTTAATAACAAAAATACAAAGCTGAAAATGAATGAACTGCAGCTAAAATATTATGTTCATTTTTCACATGGTCTACTCCTTCCCCTGCCCACCCCCCTAATATTCTTAAGAATATTCTTCTCCAGTCTTCAGAGAGTAGCTGGAAGTGGGGAGACAGAAAAAAGTCCTCCTTTCCTTCCACTCTGCAGTTTAAATCTGAAATCTTAGGCGCAGTACTGAGCCCAGAGCTCAGAAACTGCTCGCGCTAATGAAATTACCTGTTGCAAAATGCGCCTAGAACAATGGGAGTTTCGAACACTGGACACGCCCCTTTTGTTAGAACCATAAGTGTTTCAGATAAAAGCAATATTCAAATGCCTACCAATAGCTCGATTCAATAACTCACTCTCCTAAATCTCTAACTCCGTTGCCCAAACTATCAGACAAAAGGAAATGGATTAACATTTACCAGCAAAGGTAAGTAAATAATTTTCAACTGTCCAAAGGGGGCAGGGAAGATTTACAAGTTTTAAAAAGATCACTTCATTAATTTAAAAACATTTAAGTTTAAAAACACATTACTTCATTAATGTGCATTACATTATTCTTAGGGTTTGGTTACAAATATTGGCTTTCCATCATCAGGAACATTTTGAAATTGGCTTAGAAATAATACTGTTACATATAATACAATTACCTAGACTCAAAACTGGAAAGCACAAAAATTATTGGGTTCAAATTCCTGCACTAATAATAAATCTGAATAAACTCCCTTCCCTCAGGAATAAACTCCCTTCCCTCAAGAAAAGGAAATATAAGAGGAGTAGGACTCAAACCATTCCAGAACAGCATTTTCCTCGTGTGACCTGTTGTTGACATTGGTGCAAGGAGAAAACACAATTCAGACCACATCCAAGAACTATTACCACTTGTAATGGTGAAATTTGTGACAGTGGTTTTGTTTATTAGTTTGTTTCGCCCCAAGCATGTATCTGTAAACTTTCTGCAGGACATTTTGAAGATAAAGTCCCTCGCATCTGTCATGATTTAGACTTCATATTTAGTGCAGTTCCACTAGGTGTCCAGAATACTGTCTGATCCAGCATTGTTGGATCAGTTTCAGTCAGTGAGGCCCAAGGGTGTGGATGAGGTGCTTGGGCAGGTTCAGCCAACTATTTGTGTGCTGGACCTTTGCCCATCTTGTCTTACTGCAAGAAATAGGAAGATTTCTGGATGCCCAAGGGTTGGTAAATTCCTCTTTGAGAGTGGGAACAGTCATAGCCTCCTTGGGGGGAAAAGGCACTTGTTAGGCAGTTCCTAAAGAAACCGAACCTGCAGCCAGAATATGCTAACTATAGGACAAGATAATGCCACTTTAAAGGTTGGTTTATTTGAATACTGTTACAAAGAAATTCAGTGTTTGCAATCCAGCCACCAACTTATCACCAGTTTCATTTACTGGTCTTGTTAAACATAATGTGGATGAGCCTGGGGAAAGGGGGACAGTGTATTTATGAGGATACGACTGGCAGCATTTGCTTTCATTTAAGTTGAGTGTTATGCCCAAACATAGATGAGCTGCAGTTAATTTTAAATAGGGTTTGCTGAAGCACACCAACTTCAAACCTTCATTTCTAAGTATGGCTTGTTTCAATAAACCATAGCTTAGTATTCACAAGTAACACAAAAATGTGACTGAAAATGGAAGTGAAAACTTCCAAATTGCCTGGCTGCCATACTACTGGGGCCATCTGAGGCTCACCCAGGCTTATTCATGTTAAATAATAAACCATACCTGAATGAAAAGTTTGGCCATTGTGAAATCAGCCCAGGCAATCTTCTAGTTTGGTCAATTTAATGGTTTTTTGGGAAGCTTTTTGAACTTACACAGTATGAAAATCAAATCCTTGCTTTCAGACATAGTACTGACTTGCAGAATTGACCAGTGGGGAAAAAGAAACCCAAAGAAAGAAAGAAATGCAAGGATACTGGATTGCTTGGGGTGAAAAGGAAGGAGAGTGCTTTTATCTTTATTGCTTTTTAAAAGCCAAACATGATGATTTTTTAAAAAAATCAGTAATGCAAGAACAAGTTGGATTTACATAAAGCCACAAATTTTGGAAATATAAATTAGTACACCTGTGAGCATATATAAGATGATATCCAACTGTGGAGAGTTAGGAAGACCCTTCAGAACAGATGGGACACAGCAGCTGCATTTCAACTCCAGGGTCCTGGGGCAAGGTAAAGTGTAATGTATGTGGTATTCACTTAGCCACAATGCTGATTTCCCCAGCTAAATCCAGTGAGATAAAGGTGGTCAGACCCCCCACTTCCTCGACCCTTTAGATGACTCTTGACTGCCAGGAGACTATATTCACTTAGCCATTTCTTGTAAAATTATTTTCTGTAGGGTTTACATTAAAATCCATAGTGTCTTTGTGGAAATACCCTGATAGCATCCAACCAGGAAATTCATCATGAAGGCAATTAGTAAGAGCCATGGACAAAACACATTCCTCTAGGGATTCACTACCCAATATGCTATTTTTAAAAATGCACGGCCAGTAGTGCTGGTTCCCATCTATATATATATTCTCAGATTTTCCCCTCCTTTCCTCTCTTTGCAATCCAAGTCCAGGAAATAAATTAATTCCCATTTTACCTAAATGCTTCTCCAGAAAAATACAATAAGTGGTTTTCAGAGTTTCTATATTTGTCTTAGGCTTGCTGTTCCTGAGAATAGCTGGGACTAGGTAGAAGGGAAGACTGCCTGCCAGCTACATCCTCTCTTGTACTTCCTAATTGACTTTTCCCCTACTCTCTATTGTGGCAAAATTAAAAGGCATGTCTTAGATTTAGTCATGCATTCATCAATTTTACTTTCATCCCCTGAGTGCAAAGATGCTGAATAACTGTCACCTCCTATCAAGGGCTGAATTATTTGTGTAATGATGGCTCACTTGCCTTCCAGACTACAACAGAGAAGTCCTCTTATTTTATTAGTAATAACTCTGCGCCTGGATAGAGTGAAGAAGGACTCCCCCAAGCAATGTTAGAAACTCATATATGTAAGTTAATTTCCAAGTGGCACCTTAAACCTAGGTTACGGTAGCCACAATGGACTATCTAGGTGCACCCCCCCCCCTGAGATTTATTATCTTTCATTTCATTTCTGTACCACTTTTTTTTTTTAAAGTGGTTTACAACACATTAAAACAACAAATAAAACAATCCAGAATAAAACAAATTAAAGCTTGAAGGAAAGTATTTCAGATCCTTCTCTATGTGACATTTTGCTTTCCCCATATTAATTTACCCTGCTTAATTTATGTAGCTGCCCCATAGCAGAAGTCGTCTGGAAAACCAGTGTGGTGTAGTGGTTAGTGTTGGACTAGGACCAGGGAGACCAGGGTTCAAATCCCCACTCAGTGATGAAGCTCACTGAGTGACCTTGGGCCAGTCATAGCCTCTTAATCTACCTCCCAGGGTTGTTGTGGGGATTAACTGGGGAGGGGGTAAACCATGTACTCAGAGAGAGAGAGAGAGAAAGTTATCCTGCTTACCTGCTTAAAAAAGCAGGAGGAGCCAGCCAGAAGGAGATGTCAGCTGCCAACCTGGCACCCAGAGATCTCCATGTGGTCGAAATTTGACCCACGCCAGTAGCAAAATGTGCCCAGCTAATTTCAAACACTGCCCCCAAGGCACACCAGATGGGAGAACTTCACTCTCTTAGTTTGGACAATAATCTAAAGGGGGACATTTAAAAGGAATGTGTTTTAAATGCATTATGTAGGTATTCAGATTCTTCCTTTGAGATTTATGATGTGATCTTATGCATATCTACTCAGAAATAAAACCCAACCAAATTCAGTGGCGCTTATTCCTAGGTAAGAGTACATAGGATTGAATCTGCAAGATAGTACAGTGATACCTCAGGTTACGAACTTAATTCGTTCCGGAGGTCCGTTCTTAACCCGAAACCGTTCTTAACCTGAGGCGCGCTTTCACTAATGGGGCCTCCCGCTGCCGCTGCGCCACTGGCACACAATTTCCGTTCTCATCCTGGGGAAAAGTTTGTAACTCGAGGTACTACTTCCGGGTTAGCGGAGTTTGTAACCCAAAGCGTTTGTAACCCGAGTTGTTTGTAACCCAAGGTACCACTGTATAGATTACCAATGATCACACTGCCAAGAATGAAGTTCAATCAATCTATAATAGGCAGAACTAAACATAACAAGAGAAAGGTTAAAAGGGGGGGGGGGGTATACTATGAATGTAAAAACAGATATTCTAAATTGTGGTGGAAGTTTTTTGAACAAACATGCATTTGTTGCGTTCCCCGGCACTTCTGTTTTGAAATAATGTGTTTCCAAACCACTTTGACCACACTTTGCTTTTAGAATTAAAGGCCCTCGCATAATGCCTGAAGGCATCAATCCTCAGTTAAAAGATAGGTGCCCTAACCTCATTAGAAGATACACTACATAAGTTCATCAAATCCTGTTTGTGGAATTAGTTATATCACAGGTCATTATCAAATCCTATAGAAGTGAGTTCCCGCGTTTAATGGGATGCTACACAACCATTTTGGGTGTGGTGGATTTGTTGACTGGGTGCATTGGTTTGCTCCTAATGGTTGGCATTACACTTATTATTTACTGCACAAATGTCTAACAACACCTCTTAATAAAGAACAATTATCAAAAGCACTGACAGAGGTTCACTAGACTGTGAAAGTTAATATTTGCTTGGTGCTAAGCACCTAATTGGGACACAGCTGGCACTGTGGGTTAAACCACAGAGCCTAGGACTTGCTGATCAGAAGGTCGGCGGTTCGAATCCCTGCGACGGGGTGAGCTCCCGTTGCTCGGTCCCTGCTCCTGCCAACCTAGCAGTTCGAAAGCATGTCAAAGTGCAAGTAGATAAATAGGTACCGCTCTGGTGGGAAGGTAAACGGCGTTTCCGTGCGCTGCTCTGGTTCGCCAGAAGCGGCTTAGTCATGCTGGCCACATGACCCGGAAGCTATACTCCGACTCCCTTGGCCAATAAAGCGAGATGAGTGCCGCAACCCCAGAGTCGGTCACGACTGGACCTAATGGTCAGGGGTCCCTTTACCTTTTTAAGCACCTAATAGTGATATACTTCCCTCAGAAAGCCTAGAGGCCACACCAACTGCTTTGCCAGTGGAAAAATAGGTGCTGCTGCTGAAACAGAACTATCTCTTGCATGCCACTTTTTTGCTATTATCTTTTAAAAAACGAAATAGCATGCAGTTTTCTTTAAAACAATTTAAAATCAATCTCTCTTTTGCTTAGGGTCACGGGGAACAAAGCATTTTCCATGTTAAATGTCTTAGTATTTAAAAAATACATAAATGAAAAACATTGCCATTGGTGCAGCCTTCCACAGCTCAGTGCCCTCCTCCTGCTTTGAGCAACAACTCTCCTGCTAGGCTACTGTAACCCCTTGGAAAGCTCCAAGACTACAGTACCCAGCAGCCAGAAAACTTGGGATGATTGGGAAAGAGGACTTGCCATCTCTCTCTCCAGCTTTTCCCCATTGCTGTTGCACTGGAGGAGAGACAACGAAGCATGCAAAGAACTATCTAGACCAGGGGTAGGCAACCTAAGGCCCGGGGGCCAGATGCGGCCCAATCGCCTTCTCAATCCGGCCTGCAGACGGTCCGGGAATCAGCATGTTTTTACATGAGTAGAATGTGTCCTTTTATTTAAAATGCATCTCTGGGTTGTTTGTGGGGCATAGGAATTCGTTCATATTTCCCCCCCAAAATATAGTCCATCCCCCACATGGTCTGAGGGATGGTGAACCGGCCCATGGCTGAAAACGGTTGCTGACCCCTGATCTAGACCCCACCCACAGGATGCCAACTGCATTTAAGCCAGCCTGCATTGCCTGCTTAGAGTGCAGCAACTTATGGGTTACTTTCCCCCTGTTTTAAGATTTATCTTGATTTTGTACCTGATATTTATAAAGTTTGACTGACACTGCTTCACTATAATATGGACTTTATGCTGTATCATGCTCATCAGATTGTTGACTTTATCCTAATTGTTTGAGAAGTTTTCTAACTAATTGTTTTTCAAATTGCTGCAGTGTTTTTATACTTCTTTGATTGTTTACTCTGAGGCACTTTGGGCATAGCCTACCATGGTAAATCTGCATATAAATTAATTTCAATAATCCAGAACCTGTTTTATAGCAGAGCCACACAAATACACTGTACATAGTCTAAAGGGCATGGCAATGCATGCTTATAATACTCTGGTCTGTAAGGCTCATAATCTAAGGCTAAGCAATGTCAACTTGGGCTAGTTTGAATGTAACACTAAGCCAAATCATGGCTTAGGTTCCCAGAGAAGAGACTGTGGCCAATCTTCCTGCTGCTGGCTGAGCTGCCATGAACTGAGCCATGGTTTGGGCTTAGTGAATCATCGAAACCAAATATTATGGTATGTCTCCCCCCTTATCCTTCAGGCAAACCACTAGCTGTAAACCCAAGAACTAACCTTGGTTAGAGTTCATGGTTTGGTCTGGAAGAGATAAACCATGAGCCTGGGTTTGGAGAATATTCTCAGCTAAACCATAACACAGCACAGGAGCAAAAGGAACTAGGATGGAGTGCAGCGGTCATGGCCACAATCTCTTCTCCCAGAGTTTGGTTTGGTTTAGTGTGCTGTGCAAATAAGGTCATTATATGCAGACTCCACAGATATCTTGTTTCATGACTTCTGGCTGTGGCACAGTTATCAATTTCACACATAGAGTAAAGTGAAATTTACTCTTACAGGTTAAAAATAATAATCAAAGACCTCCATTGTGAGGTCCAGAATGCATAATCCTAAAAATCCATTTTACTAATGGGGAACACCAAGGGTGAGGCTAGTTCTAAGGAAACCAGTGAATCCATTGCAGAGAACTCACTTTCAGGGCAACTATCAACCTACACAAATGCACTGCATTGCCAATATATTAAGCATCCAGAAAATACCTATTTTTACAAACTAATCCAACACCCCCCATATCACACACACTTTCTATCTCACACACAACAGAAGTCAAGTAACATGTCTCTCACGCTCTCTTATGTCACCAATTCTAGCTCCATCAGCTAGGTTGGCTCTTCTTTGGCTTGCAACTGTTTGCTACCTTACAATACAAGAGAGACAGGCTGAGTTGGTGCCATGGCATCCATTTCAAATTTTGCATGTGGAGGCCAGCACTACACACTGTCTCCTAAGCATGAATACATGTCGAAAATTGATCAACTATCCAGAAGGGAAATCATTTTGAAATGGTCAGTCCACATTCTTGATTTAAACTTGCACCCAACTGTATTGTATCCAAACATACCGTATATGAAAACCTGCTTCATGATTTGAGGAACCATCATACAAATTTGGCTACAACATCTAAAGAGGTGTGCAAATGCACAGCAAACAACTTTCTAAAATATGTAGTAAATCTCTAGGCTGGTTTTCCACCAGTAAAGGTAAAGGTACCCCTGACCGTTAGGTCCAGTCGCGGACAACTCTGGGGTTGCACGCTCATCTCCCTCTATAGGAGGGAGCTGGTGTTTGTCGGCAGACATGTGGCCAGCATGACTAAGCCGCTTCTGGCGAACCAGAGCAGCACACAAAAACGCCGTTTACCTTCCCACTGGAGCGGTACCTATTTATCTACTTGCACTTGACGTGCTTTCGAACTGCTAGGTGGGCAGGAGCTGGGACCGAACAACGGGAGCTCACCCCGTCATGGGGATTCGAACCACCGACCTTCTGATGAGCAAGCCCTAGGCTCTGTGGTTTAGACCACAGTGCCACCCACATCCTGGTCTTCCACCAAGAGTCCTTCAAAGCAACTAACTAAGAACACTTACAGATATAAATGAGGGGGGAAACCCAAAAACTATTATGCACAGTAGTGTAAAAACCATTAGAATATAAAAATAAAACAAGGCTCAGGAACCCTGTAAGGCTAAACCCCACTTTCCTAGGAGTTGTCTCACCAAACTCAATAGGACTTACTTTTGAGTTTGTTTGTTTGTTTGTTTGTTTGTTTGTTTGTTTCCCATCCTTCCCAAGGCCTTCATTTCCTTGAGAACTAACTTTTATTTGACAATCAACTCCTCAACTGGCTGGACATGTTTTGGCTTCCTGGTGGGCCATTCTACTTTATTCTGCTGCTCCAGCAGTTCTGAAATGAGTAAGCCCACTGCAGTGAGTGTCTGAATTTCTTGCCAGCTTAAGGAATGGGCCCATCATAACCAATATGCAACTTATCCACTAGGAGGCCACTGGATTACACTTAAGTGGAACTCTGATTTGCCACAGGACTGTTGGCCATAAAGATGTAGCAACCATACATCTACAAGGGAAATAATTCCCAAAAGGTGTTTCTTTCTTTTGCTCTGATGCTGTGATTATGGCTCTCCCAGGGAAATACTGTTCTGTTGTGTAATATTTTCCACCACTCAAGAGAGATAGTAGAAATGGTATTTTATGATTCTGCATGTTTGGAATTTCTTGGTGTAACACTAGGGCTGGTATTTTAGTGTTTTAAAAGAGAGAAACATGTTGAAGATAAGATACTTCAAATAACACTTTATAGAAGTATGGAAACAAAGGACAGCGGCTATGTCCCAAAAGCGTAATGGCATGACAAGGAATATGCCAAGATAAAAGCCAACTCTATTCTGGCAATTTCATATAATATTTAATATTAAATTGGAAGTTACTGTGAAAGTAAAACTTGTGCGTGCTCACAACAGATCAGCTAAAGTAGGACTGAAAAGGGAGACAAAATTTCTATTTCAGGGTTGCAAGGCAATCAAGTGAGAATACAGAGAGCTGTGGAGGGACAAAGAGCAATACAAAAAAGCACTTTCCTTTGGCCATGTGATGCTATTTTACACTTATTCTAATCCTGCAGTGTCCTGCTACACTACTGCTGTATGTACTTCAATCACATTCATTTGCAGAAGAGTAAAACTGTTTGGCAATGTTAAAATTGTTTTAATTATGCCTGTAAGCCATGTTTGAATGGCTTTGCCATGAAAGGCGGTATATAATTTTCTCAAATAAATAAATAGCAAGATACAGTAGCCAGAGAACCATGAATTGTTTCTGCTTTAAAGGCAAGGCATACCTATACTTCATGTTCCTACAGCGTGTTTTATGCGAGTGCATCTCAGGCCATTTACAAGACAGCAGTGCTCAAAACACTGCAAAGGAGAAAGAGTGGTTCCCACAGGAAACGTTTGGGAGTTGCTGCAGTAATGAATTAGTGGCCAGAGGAACACCTGCCTCCAAAGGCAAACATAAATATCTGTACATGTCAAGTGTGAAAACTGATTATATGTACACAGAGAGTGAAGATAAATTATTACATTCAAACAAAAATCCAAAGTCAAACAGAATATTACAAAAGCAAAAGAAAGCCACAGGAAATTGTTTGACAGCACTTTGTTGTCCTTCCCACCATGACTGTGATAGTGGGATAAAATGAGACTGGCAAAGCTTTATAACAGTAACATGAAACAGATTCAACATAAGGAGGAATTCATAAAGGCTTGGGACCAGGTTACTTGAGGAATCAGCTCTTTGTACAATATCATCTTCAGACGCCCTTCCCTAGGTGACCTCACCAAGTAGGGCATGACTGGTGGCTATTGGGGAGAAGGTATCGGTGGTGGCATCTCGGTTATGGGATGCCATCTCTAGAGATACATGGCTGACACTTTCTCTATACACTTTTCAGTACCAGATAAGCCCTTAATTTTCCTAATCTTTTCAAATCTATGCACTTTTAATCCATGGAACATTAGCAATCTGAACTATATTTTTAGTGATGATGTGCACCTTATTAAACAGTTTTACACACTGCCACGGACAATTGAATTCTGCTTTTCATTGTTTTGTTGACAATTGCATTTTAATATTTATTTTTGTATGCCATCCAAATAACACTGCTATTGAGCAGCAAATGAAATACTACACATAATAGTGTGTGTCTCTGGTTATAAATGAGATAGGTAACCTGATCCTATTGCAATATTTTGTTACCATAGATTAATAGAAGCCTACATATCAACCAAAGCAACACCCTTTGTATGACAAGTGCACTAGCATTATCCAACTTTATGATAGCTCTTTAAATACAACTGACTAACCCCTTGATAGTGAATTAAAGCACTAGTAGTTGGAAAAGAACTAGCTGCTATGCCAGCTCTTCAAATATGCAGGCCAACACATAACCAACCTTGCACCATGAGGCAAATGTATCGCAGGAGGCAAAGCTATGCTGTTTATGTGCTTCCTCAAAGCAGTGCCACTGATTGCAAAGACAAAGCAAGACACCTCCTTGCACCAGCACTTAGAGCTGCCCACTGTATCTATTGCTCCCGTATGGTAGGGCTTAACAGACCGGGCTACAAAATGGATTAAACGAAACTGCAAATAGATTTCTCCGAGTACTGCTCTTTCTGAACTATGAGGGGAGAAGTATCAGCATCCTCAGGAAACCCTGTGGTTGCAGAAGTACAAAAAGAAGCTTTAGGGAATAAAAATAAGTGAGCAAAAACCCTGATGATGAAAGGGCATGGGTACAAAGAAAAAAATGGGGGAACTAAGGGAGAGGAATAACAGCATGAACACGGCACAGGAGAACTGCACCATGTTTCCCCGCCCTGCCTCCATCCCACTAAGAGGCAGCAACACCATTGCTAAGGAGGGTGGCTCCATGGCACCACCCCAACATTCCTGCTTTTAAACTTTGATATCATCTTAATATACATTTCAGCGCATGGAAGTTATTGTTTGGATGAGTAAGAAGCAACCTAATTGATATGCAGATAATCTCTCTCCTGTTTTTTCACAAGATATCCGGGAAAAGTTTTGATTCAAGTGGGCGGACAGCTTTTCAAAAGACACTGCCATACTAAATGTTAAGTTATTTTAGAACTAGCAAGTTTTATTTTTTAAAAGAAAGTTCTCTGTTGCCCACTTATAATCTCTCCAACGCACATTGCAAAGTGCTGCATTATAAATTGCTACATTATTTTAAAAAAACAAACCTTTCACATCTCAAGCAGAAGTATGGCTTCTGACAAGCAAATTTCAAGGAAATAATGTGAAGTGTGTTATAAAAGTAAAAATTAAATTAAAAACACTTTTTCTGTTTTTAAAAAAATCATTGTACAGTATTTGCCTTGGGGCTTTGGAATCAACAACTTGGGAAAGTCGTATTTTTTATGACCTAGCTGTGTTTCTAAACACTTTCCCCCTATGAACAATGAATTTACAATTCTCTCCCTTTTCGGTTCTCCAAATGCTTATAAAGTATAGCAAAACATTGGAACAACATATTTCATTTTAAAGGCATTATTTGTAAAATAAGAAAGCTTGTGGTCTGAATATATTTAAGGTGATACCTTCAGGGCTCCTGCCCTTATGATGAAAGGAGGCAATTTCAATAGAAACATTAACAAGCGTACATTCAAATTTTGACTGTTCCTAGGCTCAGAGTTTTCTGAAGACATCAAATAATTTGATTTTGATTTTTTTGGGGGGGCTGGTGCTTCCAAACATTACCACTGAGAAAGGAAAAGCGCCCTTAAATCTTAAGATTGTAGAAACCCATTGTAAAATCTGTAATTAACCAGCTACTTCGAACAATCATTTCATTTTCCCCCTAATGTTTAAAAAGGCTGTTTAAATGCATTAAGTACTGACATGGCAAAATATCAGGGTCAGTTTGCTCTGCTCATGAAAGTATTAAATGGCTAACTCAGAATAAGAGGTCACATTGTGCATTTTCCAGCTCACATTAGAGCGCTCACACGCGCGCGCGCGCGCACACACACACACATGTATATTGGAACTGATAGTCTGAGTTTGGAAAATGTGTAAGTAAAAATGAGCATATTTTGAAGATCTGTAAAAAAGGAATAATTTATAAATAAAATAAATTTGTATTTCAGTGCAAGAGCAGGTGCACAAAGCACACAGTATACACACCTCTTTGTTTTGCTCAAGTTGAAGCAGCACAAAGTAAGACATTTCCATTTAATCACAATGAATCATACTCCCTTTCTGTCCTCCTTGCCTTTAAAAAGTTGCACCACCACCAGCACCACAGTGTGTACAAAACACAAAACTGTTCAGCTTAAGTCTTTGGGTAGCATCTCCTTTGGTTGCCAGGCAACAGTTTCTCCTGCTCTACTGTTATTGTCTAACTTGCAAGATGATTTCAACATGTTTACCTGAAATCCCATGGGTTTGGAAGGTGGGGTAGTAAAAGACCCAAAGCCAATCTTGGCCAGCAATGTATACTTTTATCACCATCTGGAAAAGTATATGACCAATTAATAAGCTTAGCTTGCTCTTCTTATAAGTAAACAACTTAAAACATACACACAGAGGAAATGTATTGGCTGAAATCCAAAAATGGTGATATAACTGACTGTTAGGTGACTGAATTTCACTAAGAAGAATCTAGATTATGAACTGGAAGTGGCAGGATGCTTTTGTAGTGGGCCAGGGAAACCCATATATAACAGTTTTAGTCTGTTTTAGAGGTACATTATTTATTCTCCCCAACTCATGTAAAGGAAAACATTATTTATTCTCTCCAAACTTACTTAAAGCAAAATAGAGAATGTATTAAGAAACATGATTATGTTATTCTGTATTCATTTGCAGCTCAATCCAAAATCTGCCTACTCAAAAGTAAGTACCACTGATGGGACTATGTACTTCCTACCTAGTACTTGTGTTTACGATTACAGCCCTAAGCTAACTATACCCCAGGTTCCTCGTAATGAGAACTGCAATTACAGCTTTGAAAGCACTGTTTAACCATTATTCATTAACTACTGCAACTATGGGCATTACACAAAATCTGTTGTTAAACTGTGTTAATCAACAAAGAACTGTTCAGAGCTAAGAGTTTTTGAACACAAATATTAGCAACTCTTGTCTCAAGTCTCAAAGTAGGCAGATCAAATAGAAAGACAAATTTCTGTACCATAAATGACAAAGACATTAGGCAAGGAAAACTAAAGAACCATAAGAATCACAAAATAGGTCTTGGGGGGGGGGGGGTGGGTACAACTTACCTATATTGAAGGAAGGAGTTGGGTCTGTGTAACTTTCCCAGCTGTTATATTGTTGATGGACAAGGCTGTGGCAACCAGCATTGTCCATTAGGATTACATTAAGGGAAGGTGCACAGGCCCCAGACTAACCAACATTATGGGTGCTTAGAACGGGAAGAAACAGAACAGTGATGGAAGCCTATATTATGGACTCACTGACTGCTTCATAGGTGTGGAAGGTGTGGACAAGTTCCACACAGGATTCACTGGGAGTTGCATGCTTCCCTCTACATGTTCTGTAAAATGGTAGTGAAGGACAAAACTGCAGGTTGAGAATGCACAGAAAAGCACTCAGGGCCTGTTCTTGACCCCACCACACCAAGCACACTTCCAAAAGGTGGGAAAGACACAGAGCAAGGATTCAGAGGCTGAGTACAAGGGGTTTTAGTTCATTGCCTGTACAACAGAACCAGCTCTAATAAATTTTAAAACCTGCCTTGCTTCTTGAGAAGATTTCTTTACTCTTGAAATATAAACACTAAAAGCTTTCAGAGCCATTTTTAAACTGCCAAAGAGTGCTTATGCCAATAGCATCCATAATATTTCAACACAAATAGAACATTAAGTCCTCTAGTGCTCAGAAAGTTAAACACTTGCAAATAATTAAACATCTAGTATACTACATTGCATATGGAGGATCCCCACAGGGCTCAAAAGAGCCCTGCTTTTCTACTCTTGACCTCTCAGGATGTGCTGGCAGCAAAACACTGCATTATGGGAAAAGGGAGGTCTGGCCAAATCTCCCATACACCCATCCAGCAGTTTGCCTCCACTTGATCACATTATGGAGCTACAGAGCTCCTGTAACTTGACTGAGTGAAGGAGCACAAGCTTTAAGGAGATATAGGAACAACAAACAGACTTCCTAGTCATCTCTGTACCCTGGAAAGTTACCTGTGTGTGTTTTTGGTTCAGAAAATAACCACTAAATCAAAAGGGGAGCCCTCTGGGCACACAGGGAAGGACTATATACCCAAGCAATTAAAAACTAAGTCAAAATAAATAGCAACCCCTCTAAACCTAAACAAAAGCACAGGGCTTCCAGAGCCCTCTTTAGCAATGCATTGCTCTAAAAGCAAGCCTCCAGAACTCACTCCAAATACCTAAGGTGGTATGTCCTAAGGCACTGCCTTTCAGCAGTTGTCTGCAAAAAGTCCAAAAGTATTTACTGCTGAGAAAGGAATGAAGCTCAAATCACTCTAGGTACAGGTACAGCTGGCTAAGAGAAGTTGCTGCAATTAACTCAACCTGCTTTTACAGAAATTAGGGCTCCACATCCATGATAGAGTCCAGGGTGGATAAAAATCAATGGTTTTTTTAAAAAAAAAAATAATCAAAAAGGCCAGGGGTTTTTTTATTTAAATAGGATTTTTAAAATAAAATGCTTTTGGAGGAAAATGCATTTGGCAAGGTAATGTCAAGTTTGGCCCGCTGTCAATTGTCTAGGTGGAACATCAAGGACAAGTGAGGGAGATAATACCACTGTCAATAACCAGCAAAGACGGGAACTCATCTAGTTCTGACATGTTTGTGCCCATAAAAGTGAAATTAACTCTCTCTTGTTTCCAAAATAGTGCCAGGTCTTGAATCTTCCATAGGAGACTAAAAATAGACTCCTGAAAGATGTGAACAGGGCAACATACTCTCTATTCTTAGCAAAGAATTTCTTCTGTTTTGTACACAAACACTTCTGGTTTTGTTGGGTTTGACACAGAAATAAATTGAGGGCTGGGTGCCCTCTCATTTCCCATGCTATTCCAAAGCACAATGTAAAATCATGAGAGAGAGCAGCACATTGGAATCTGTTATAAATTGTAATTAATATTACCTTGTGAAATGACAAATGGACAAGATGATTCCTGCAGCTGACATTACTATCTCAGACACAGAGAATGGCAATGTTTTATGAGTTTTACTTTTCAGTGTCTAACCTTCCCACCACTTTCCACCAGTGGTCAGGGATGATGGGAGTTGTAGTCCCAAAAATCTGGAGGGCCAAGTTTGCCTATGCCTGCACTATAGGAAATAAAAAACAGCTGGGGGAGCTCCATACTATTAGTACAGGGAGCAAGAAATCTGTACAGTATTTGCTTTCTGGCTGTTGGACCATCCCTGATGCTTGAAGAAACAGGTAGAAATTGCTTTGGCTCTTGTGCAAGTTGCAATGAGAATAATTAAGTTTGCCTAGCAGGCATCCTTTGGAGGACAGAGCCTATTCTAATTAGAATGGTTATATGTTAATTCCACCTATGGAGTAGGTTTTTTGACTAAGACTCAAAACCTATTTCCAGCAGTTCAGTCCATCAGACAATAATTATAGCCTAACCTTGGAAGCCCATTCAAATCATCTAATTATTTCACAAGAAATAGAGACTAGCATTTGAATGTTTAACCTTACTACTAAGTAAGAGTGTGACATGCTTCCCTCCTGCTCAATACACCTTCTGTGGATTTGATTATATCCAGTTGTGTGGTCACTTCTATCAGGACCATTAGAGACAGAACTAGGCAGTTAGCATGTGCTACTGTTGATATTATCCGCTTTATATTTTATTTATAGGTTCAGAAACCTCTTGAGATATTGTCACCAAACTTGGCATGAGGTGGGAGTAGTGATATTCATTGATGTTGGGACACCAGGCATCATTTTGAATCAAAATGGTAGACCCCAAAGTTACTTTAGTGTGATTTTGCCCATTTGTTGGTCATGTTGCACCTGGGTTGAGAGGTATGTGTGAATGTGCATGCAAATTACCTTATTTACTTGAATCTAATGCCCAGCTTTTTTTGCCAAATTACGCTGTGAAAGATAAGGTGCACATTAGATTTGATGGCACATTTACATTCACCAGCAAATACTTTATTTGGTTTCAAGGTTCTGAAAAGTGAGGTGCACATTAGATTTGATGGGACATCAGACTCGAACAAATATGGTACCCTATCCATTTTAAAACCACAATGTTTGTATGTTTCTTTGAATTCCTGGGCAGTGTTGGGCACTTCATATATATATATATATATATATATATATATATATATATATATATTGTTTCTCCCTGCCCCCCCCCCAATAATATTTTAATTACACCTTCAATATTACTGAATCTTCTCCTGGATGAAGTTGTAAAGAATTTGGATTCATACAGTTCACACACAGATTCGCAGTAAGAAATAAATTGTGGCTTAACATGAACAAGCAACGTGCTGATACCCACTATCGAATCACCTCCATTTTGCTCTTCCCTGCCTGGAGCCAAGAGGAAAAAACCCATATAGTTTGGTTTAATGTTACGTGCAAACTAGTACTCACAGAAGTCAAGGTTTGTCATTGACAAACCTCGTTTGTCTCCCAGTTTCTCTCTCTCTCAAGCAGGCCCCTTACACAGGGACACTGCAATACTAAAAACTCAACATAGTAAGCACTGTCCAACACCAACCATTTAATACTGCCCACATATGCAATACATTTTTCCAATATGCACAACTCTGACCTTGGAAAGTACTCCCTCTTTAAAATTACAAGTTTCATCAGATTTTGTTCAACAGCGAGCAGAGCTTACAGGTCTTACACATCTTGAGATGGAACAAATCCGTGTGATGTCAACAGCTAATTAAAATGAAACTGTTTCAGCAGGGAAGGGTGGGGGTGGGGAAATGCTATATCTATACAGTATTGTATTTGGTAAGATTTAACGAAGCAATTGCAGAAATATTTAGCATAGTATGCACAGGGAAGACATAAATAGCTGTATGCATTTTTAAACTTGCTTTATTTATATATTCTCATTTAACTGGAAAATGTGAGGTTGTGTTAGGTTAGCTATACAGAATACAATCCTGTTTTCCCAAAGAGCTTGGGGCACATCCAACATAAGTAGATAGTGAGATTTTTTAAACCAAAGCAGAATTTCATTTACATACAGAAATTTTGCAGAACATGAGCCATATTTGTCTGCAGCTAGAAAAAGAGGGGGCGGGGAAGAGAAAGAGTCTGGTTCACACATGATTTACATGTGCAACTTGGCCATTACAGATTAACAGCATAGAGAGGACTTTCAAATCACATAACATCACAAAAAGCACAATGGGTGGAATCCAACCCAGTCATTCCATGAATGGAAGAAAAATTGTGCTCACACACCAATGTAAAGTGTTGTCTTTCATGACTGCAATACTCCTATGAATTAGAAAGTAGCTAGTCTACCATTTCTTTGTTCATTGGAGGTGCCAGTAGCTGGTTATGTACTGCTGTTTTTTTACCTGGGTTGTCTGCCTGTTGATGCGTCCCCTGTCTGTTTTCACTTGATTCTGCACCATTAGGTTTTCCCCTTTAGAGGTAGCTTGGAGGTCTGAGACTAAAGTGTGTGTGAATACCTAACCTCTATGTCTTATTAAAAGCCAGGAACACTTCCGGTGGGATAAAGGTTTGGTAATGTGTTCTACTTTACAAACAACAGGGATACTGATGGAAGTCAGATATTACGCTTTTATATAGCCACCTTTAAACATATTTTAAGTCTTTCTAGTCACAAACAAAACTCTTCTATAGTTAAAATCACATACTCCTACTAAACTGAAAGACTTACTTCTGATATCTTTCCTAACAGATAAAAGGGGTACTGGCAAGCATCTGAGATGAGTTTGTGTTCATGACCTTTATAGTTCAAAAGATGAATCAATCAAGTTTTTCTTTGAGGACATGACATGTAAAGAACTACATATAGTGTGTGTGTGTTTTTAACATTTGAAACTCCCATAAACACACCACAAGGGTTCTCTCACCTTCTGCTCAAGCATTGAAGTTAATGTTTGATGTGCACCAGTGTTTGTGAGGCAAATGATGCATAAGAAGGCTGATAATACTCAGATCTATCAGAAATCTAAGCTTCTGGCTTGAACCCTATGTAGAGGGCGCAATGCAAAGTAACTGTAGCAGATCTTCATTATGACCCACTCTCCCTTCTGGGTAAGCCATTCTAAACATACTTGAACATGGTCAGGTCACTCAAGTCAAGGACACATATTTCTGTGCTTACTTTATGAACATCTATCTGTCCACTTCTTCTCCAGGCCCTGAGCAAGCAGGATGCTCTCAAGTAAAGCTGTATAAACACTTGCTGGGGTGGGGAGCAGACAGGGAAGGTCACACTGCTTGGTGCCATTGAGAAGAAGCAGAGAAGGTTCACAAGACATAGAGTTGGTAGGGACCCAAGGGTCATCTACTCTAACCCCATGCAATGTAGGAATCTCCATGACAGATAGCCATCCAACCTCTGATTTAAAAACCCCAATGAAGGAGAGTCCACAACCTTCTGAAGGAGTCCACTCCACTGTCGAATGGCTCTTACTTTCGGAAAGTTGTTCCTGATGTTTAGTTGGAATCTCCTTTCTTGCAACTTGAATCCATTGGTTTGGGTCCTAGCCCCTGGAGCAAGCCCCTGGAGCAAGCTTGCTCCACCTTCCATGTGACAGCCCTTTAGATATCTGAAGATGGCTATCATATCTCCTCTCAGACTCCTCTTTTCTAGACATACCCAACTCCATGCATACACAAGAATGCCACAAGTCATTTAAGCCACCAGCACCCATTAACAGTGGCACAGCCATTTCCACCAGAGACACAGTGAACAACACTAAACAAGTTGTTCTTCATTTGAAGCAAGGAATCACCAGCAGAGATGGATTACAACTGTTACATTCCTGCATACTCATCTATCTGATCCCAAGACCAGTAGAGACACGATATTATGCTAGATTAGTCATTTGTTTTTACCCTGACAGTTCTTATGTCCCATTAATTAAAAGAAGCACAAGATACAGCTAAAAGGCTCAAACCAAAGACAAATTGTATTGCTCCCCCACTGAGACTGTTACAGAACTGCTTATGTGAAAGTTCATACTGCTCCCTGTATGCATCACGTCATCCCCGTTACCATGCAATACAATATACAATATGTTGGTTTCCTCTGAAATACACACAGGCAATCTACTTTTTGCACAGCCTACACACACTCTTTCCATTTGAAACAGTTATGTAAAAAATAATAACTGGAGAAAGGTTACTTAGAACAAAAATGCAGAGGAATCATAGTAATTTCTTCCTCAAGTTGTGCAGGACTAGTGCAAAAAATTAATAAAAACTCAAAGCTATTTGGGGGCATTTCCCCCCATGCAATTAACATCCTCTCATAGTGCAGAACCCTGAGCCAATGTGGCAAGTATGCAATCCATTACATGTGCAGAACAGACATATTCAAAAGTATATTTCAAAGTTAAATTAAATGTATAGAATCCCTTTTGAAAATGTTGTTTTACTCCCCCACATCAGCAGGTTTACATTCTCGTTCTCAGTTAAATGCTTGTACCAGGCTTTTAATAGCTTGTAATGATTGCCTGTGGCAGGGTAAGATTTGTCTCTAGGTGACTGAACACAGAAGTTTTATAAACTTGGGTTGTTTTGCTCCTTCTCAGAACAGTAGGGGCCAACATAAATATGTCTGCAAAGAGGATTTTAGTATTCTGGGGGGTGGACTAGTAATATTTTTAGATTCCCCCCAATTATATTTTATAATAGCAGTACCTCTTAGGATGCAACTCTGAATAATTGAGTGCAAACATTAACAAATAAACAAGGTATAACAAAGATTTGCTTTGATACATGTATAACAAGAATTCAGTGATAACGTCCAATCTTATGCTGTAGTCCACCTGCTATAACAGTATTTCTTTATGTTATTTATCTTTGGTTTCTTTTGTTTATTAATAAAAAATAATAATAGTAAAAACAAAAGAATTCAATAACAAACAAAAACATCTTGCAAACAGTAACATATTATTAAAGAGAATCTGAATTAACTTTTCTATTTCCAGCTATCCAAGTCGTTTACATTTTAAATGAGGCAACATGTTTCTACAAGTTCACTATTTATATGCAGGGCTGCATTTGTCTGACGCCACAACGAGCCCCATAATAACTTCTGTTCTCCTGTCTTGGGTGTGCTGCCCCATGGACAGGTATAGCCGTTGCTGCCTCATATTCTTACACTATCCTTACATCCATGAACGGATGACAATGCCTGCCAGGCCTGAAAGTACTGTCATAATCACAGCAGCAAGGAATGTGAGACTGTACACAGTTTGATACACTGACAAGCACTTTTGAAAACAGCTGATAATTTGCAGGGGGGAAGACAATGCTGTTTTCGGAAACAGATGTAATGAGCCAAAACGCCAGCATCTGGTTTGAGATTTCCATTTCACATACACCTCCAATCAAGGGGCCAATCCTAAACTGAAACAGGGATCCAAAATAAATAGGGTCTCTCTCTCATTTGCCAACTGGGGGTAACTAAGGGCCCCTACAGAGTTGTGTTCTATTGCATTCTCCTTGGCCAATGAATAATCAGCATTGTCTGAAGAGTACTGTTCTACGCAAGTTTAGCAGTTTTCAGCAAAAGGATAGGCACCCTGACTGACTGGGAAGTGTGCTTAGCGGGTTCCGCATTATCAAGGGAGTGGTGCTGGCTCCCCAACGTATCTACTTGCCCCTTTACATGTGCAAACTGAACACCTGAAGTGAGACAAAGCTCAAAGTAAACATAAATAGGACTACGCTGTAAATCTGTTGCTATAAAGCAGGCATGTCCAACCTGTCGTTCGCAATCTACCGGTCAATCGTGGGGCATCCCTGGTCGATCACGTGATCCTTATTGATCGGCTCCCAAAAAAGCTCAACAACAAAAGTCAATCCAATGGGTAGATCACTGCCAGTTTTTTTTATAGTGGGAGTAGATCAACATGCCTGCTGTATATGAAGTCAAACTATAGACCGATCAGCCATTGTGCAGACTAACAACCTGTCAACAAATGAGTTGCATGCAGCTCTTAAAGCATTTTTGTGTGCAACCCTTTGGGCTCTCTTTAGGGTTCTTAAAATCTTTCAGCTTTCAATGAACAAAAAAAAAATAGCCTGAGGGTTACAGAGGCCCTGAAATGTGATGGCAAAGCTCAGGAAAGCTTTAGAAAACTCAGGAGCAAAAGATCGTATTTCTAAACTATGATTCAATTACTTTGAACATCAATACAGGTGATCTGGAAATGTTGTTGGTAATGTGAGATTCTACCCTATGTATCCAAATACCTTTCCAGAAATTAACACTACAAAAGGCGACGTCTAGACTGATCACAATAACCGGTTAGGGTGAACAAGTAGCCTTGGCTATGGGTATGAAATTCATGGCCTTATCACAGCTTGATTCATCACTGTGCCACATATTGCAATCAGTCTTCCAACCACTAAAATATATGTTAATTTTTTGAGGTTGTACACACCTCCATTATCATACCATACTCTAAATCTCCAGGGCAATATCTTGAGGATGCAAAGAGATTCAAAAGGGCACAAAGTGGAGCAAAAAGAAATAACATTTCCAAACCATTAAACTTAAATCATCCATATTTTTCATTTACAGCACCAACAGAATCAGAAAAGGCATAAATATACATATAGCAAAACCTCATTATATAACAGTTTTCTCTCACTAGGTTTTCCAAGATCATCAGGCAAATGCTAGCTGCTTTCTGAATTACAGGCAATGGGCAGCAGTAATTTTGTTTTATGGCTTCTAAGCAAACATGAAAACAGCCACTCCTACCAAAGGACACACAAAAGTTATTTAAGGTACGCAGGTTTCACAGTATAGCTTTGACCTTTTCCATTCTCAATTGTTTCTTCCAGTGACTGAAGAGATTTGTTTTATGATACTCATAATTCAGAGGACTTTGGCAGGCATACAGAATCTCATGGTGGCATCATTTCCAAACAACTTAGGTTACCACCATAAATCAAGTCACATCCATCACTGGCTGATAAGCAGAACAACAAAATGTAATTTCTCTAACTAGAGTCCTTATGCTACATGATTTGTAGCATAAAGACTGTGGTTAAGACTTCCATTATTTAAAGATTGCTGCCACAGAAAAATGAAACCACGAAACATAACTGAAGTCCCTTTTTCGTTCAAAAAATAAAGAGATTGAACTGGGATGGTCGAATCTTCAAAACTCTGCTATTCACATATCAATAAGCTCTCTAAGCTGTCAGGGTAATGCAACAAATAGTGCTCATACATGTGCGGATGTCAAACTGGCTCAACTACCTTGCCACTGCTCTCATATTAACATTTACAAAATGTAGATGGCAACTTTTGGTTTGGTGGTATTCAATATTTGACCAAGTAAACACACACTAAAAAGATGGGGCATTTCATCCCCTGTATATATTAGCAGGGATGGGAAACTTGTGGCCTTCTAGATATTGCTGGATATTTCCTATCAGCCCTAGCTGATGAGAGTTGTAGCCCAGTCACACTGGTTCCCAACTCCTCGTCTACAAGTTAGGGTCACATGCTCAAACTCTACTTCTCCCACCTTTCAGAAGTCACTTTCCGGGCGCGGGGGCGGGGGCAGGGCGGGATGAGAAAGAAGGGATTCACTCCAAATTGCTTTCAGGTATCCATTGCCTCCATTTATATATAGCAGCAGTGCTATATATAAATATTTTCTGGGGGACGCATACCCCTAAACATTTTGTGAATTTAAGTTTGGCCTCATTGAGGGGCACTATTTCAATATGGGTAGGAAAATGAGAGTGCCCCTAAACAATTTTTTAAAGAAAAAAAGGACTGTTATAGCAGGAAGATGAAAACCAACTTCTATGTTGACCTATGAACTTAGGACCCTTCTAGAACTCTTACCCAGATGGGCAACTAAATGTATGCCAAAAGAAATATTACATTTTAGGTACATACTTCCAAAAACTTAGGAAGCACAGGGCACATGTTCACAGGCACAGTTGACCATGCCCTCTTCTTATACAATCCGCTGTTGGTGAGTGTAAAATGCAATGATTGTTGAGTGTTGGTTGGTGGGTGTAAAACACAATGAATAATCAAATTGCTCTGTTTCTCTTTTAGTCTACATTTGTTTCCCTCCCCAGCAATAGGTGGTGCATAACTGAATGATTCCACACATCCAGAGCCATAGCTAGGTAACCTTGCGCCCCTGGCAGAACCGTCCAGATTGCGCACCCTAGCCACGGACAAATTAGCTCTTCTTTCCGCCTCTCCTCCAACCCTCCTCCCCTTTTTACCCATTCAATTCACCCTCTATTTAAAACCATTTCTTACAAGGCAATAATCAATATTAATATTTATGGACATATTTTAAGCTGATTTTGCCCTCCCCCCCATTCCCTGCACCCCTGGCGGGGGCCCACCTTACAACCACCTAGCTACAGCCCTGCACACATCTGAAGCAAGAGTAACTGCAGTAGTTTGAAAGGAAATATATTTGAAAGGAAATATGTTTTTCCCCCATTATGAAGACATTTTTGCATTACAACAAGCACGGGTGAAACATTAATAAGCCTCAGACTCATACACCTGCCCATCTCCTTAGTTGCACAGGTCAAAAGCTTTTGCTTTTAAACTAGCTACAGTTCCTTGTAATGTCTCAAAACTTGTGTAACTGTGGTTCGTTCCAATTATGATTAGTCAAGCTATCAGAAAACTGTTTAATCCTGGTTTGTTTTAATGAACTGCAACTGTAATATCTGAACTGGACTGTATGCTGCAGCTGCTTATACTAAATAAGTTCCAGGGCTGTATTTTGGGCAGTTTTCCACTCCTACAAAGAAATCACAACATCTGTTTCACTGTTCACTTCTTAATTTCCCTTTGCCTAGGCACTGTGTTCTCATCCCCTGTGGCTTTGATTATTATTTTATTATACATCTCTGTGATAACAAGGCTCACATCTGCGACCAAGAAATGTTTCCCACACTCACTGGCCTATGGAGACTTTAATCCTAATTAGTCATCTCAGGAGGCTGTCATAAACCACAGCTAAAATCTCATCGAAGCAGCAATGTTTAAAATGGGCAGCTGTGACAATATCAATACAGGTGCAAGAGCAAAGCAAGCAACGCATTTGCCTTGCCTTTTTTGCCGTCATTAATTTATTATTCAGGGACTGACATCTCCTGGCTAGAATGTACTAGGTTCTTGTTTTTTCTCATGAGAAAGCTGAATAATTCTTACTTTCAAATGTAAAAAGCCATCATACCCATACAACACACTCTCATATAAGCAATTCAGGTACCAGTTTCCTCCAAATGATACAAGAGGTGCACAACATCTCAGGTAATAAGCACTTAAAAACAGAGCCTGAATTTCCACTGACTAGGACACAACATTTACAAATCTTGTCAATGGATTTTCCCTTCATTTCCTTCAGCGACATGGTTGGTCACACAAATCTCATATTTAATAGCCAAAAGGCAAATGAAAAGCAGAGATAAATGTTTTGCCTATTTTCAGCATTAGATCAGACAGAGTCAGTTTGAAAGGACACAATTCACTTGAAAAAATAATCTAGGGCCAGTCAAAATACCGAGTACTCATTTCTAGCAAATCTGGGCAACGGAGAGTCTCATAGGGAGTTTCAGAGATGGGACTGATCCCTATCAGCACTTCAAGCTGAGCCATACCAATCACTTTGTCTAATAAACATTCTAAGAGGAAAGCTACACAGATCTCCCTGCCACAAGGCCCATTTCCACCTAACCAGGGCGGGGCCCAGACTCACCCTGAACAACTAAAAGAGGCTCCCGGGAGGCTGGAGGGAGATTGCTGCTGCCTTGAGTGCTGGAAGGAAGACTATTACTGTATTATTACTATTATTTCAGTGGTACCTCGGGTTACATACGCTTCAGGTTACAGACTCCGCTAACCCAGAAATAGTACCTCGGGTTAAGAACTTTGCTTCAGGATGAGAACAGAAATCGTGCTCTGGTGGCACGGTGGCCCCATTAGCTAAAGTGGTGCTTCAGGTTAAGAACAGTTTCAGGTTAAGAACGGACCTCTGGAACGAATTAAGTACTTAACCCGAGGTACCACTGTATCTCTAAAAAGCTTGCAAAGCTGCCCACCTAGGCTGATTCTGATCATTGCTAACAATGCAGTTGCTATTTAACTTGTGTAGTGGTCTAAGCAGAGATTTAGTCACGTGGGGAAGATTGTGTCTGTTGTCCCTGACCACATCATAAACATGTTTTCTCGAAAAATCAAAAGTTGGTCTTATTCTGTAACTGAAAGTTAAGTGAACTGCTTTTTCCTTTGGTTAGAACCACCTCATGAGAAGATCGGACTGGCTACCCTACTGTTCATAATCTTCTGAATGACAGACAGCTCAGCCCTTACATCCCAATCTTCTGGGGAAATAATAAACTCTAAATATTTTGCTTTGCATCAGGAATTCTGCAACTGTTTTCAGCAGAGCCCAAAGCAGAACAGATATATTAAAGGCCACTTTTTCTGTGTAATCCAAGGATATGGAAAACGTAATTTGACTTTAGCAACAGAACGGTATTTATTATGTAAAATTTATATACCGCTTGATTGTAAAAAAAGAAAGAAACAAAGGAAGCTGTCAAAGCAAAATCAGCATTAACAGTGAGCACCTAGACAGTACAATTAACAGACATGCAGGTCACTTGATCACAGTCTATTGCAGTACAGTGAAATTGTTCTATGTAAATTATAGCAACTATTTCTTAATTCGTTTCTATATGCATAAATTAGCTCATACAAGTTTTATACAAATCTGTGTTTTCCTCTTTTGTCCTTTTTTCAGTGATGTATTTCCTTTGTGTGGTGAGTGTGGCGGGAGAATATCCAGGTGATTTGCACATGAATAACAAAATTCATGAACTCATGAACTTAGCATGTAAATGAAAGTACAGACAAACCTAAGGCCTGTACTGGGAAAGCCAAGCAAGACCCAATAAAGCCCAATATGAAGGAATCCCTGAGGCAGGCTCTTATAGGGCCTTGCTCCTTTACACAATGCATCTGTTGTGTAATGAGATGCAATTATTTTCACAATGCCTAGGTGTCTGTTACACAACTGTATCAACAGTACAATCTTTAGAGACAGATATTAATCACTAATAAATGGGAACTGCCTGAAGCCTCGTAAAAAGAGGGAATTCAGAACAGCCTTGTCATTTAAATCTGCTCAATTAAAGGACACAGACAGGAGATAGTGGCATCATGTTGTGTTTCCTTCCCATGTCCCATTACTGTGCTATTCTCTCTCCCAATCCTCAAATGGTTGCTTCACTCAGAGTAACTGAATGCATAATATAATGCAGATTGTATTTACTGAACTTAATTTTCTCATCACTCGTATGACAGAGAGGTTAGAGCCCGAATGCGTTATCTCCTGACACACAGCCTACTGCCATTTAGAATTCACAAGAGGGCCCAAGCTAAGCCACAAACTGGGTCAAGGCCTCAATTAGGGAAAGGATAATGAATGATTAAACCCGGAAGGGTATGTATATCTCAAAGTTCTGACAGAAATGATCTCACTGTGCTAACTCCACAATTTGTAGCAGCCTTTCTTGTTTCTCTTAATTGTGGTTGTGCTGGAGGAAAAAATATTTTGATCACTGTACAGGCATACTGCAAACAGTAAGGTCAGATCATCTCAAGCCTGCTGAAACTCAAAACCAACATCCTTTTTGACAGAACTTTAAAGCAATGATATTCAATTATGTCCTTAAGAGGGCAGATACCAGAGGAGAAAACAGGCAATTGCTGCTGAAGTTTTTCTCCTCCCAAACTATTTTAACTCTAACAGTTCTTAACCTGAAATTGTTCTTAACCTGAAGCACCACTTTAGCTAATGGGGCCTCCTGCTGCTGCCACGCCGCCGGAGCACGATTTCTGTTCTCATCCTGAAGCAAAGTTCTTAACCCGAGGTACTATTTCTGGGTTAGCGGAGTCTGTAACCTGAAGCGTCTGTAACCTGAAACGTATGTAACCAGAGGTACCACTGTATTTTGAAAACCCAAAACAGCTGCTGATACTGTGTGCATAGTAACATCCTGTAGCAAGGTGGTACAGTGGTACCTCAGGTTACGTACTTAATTCGTTACGGAGGTCCGTTCTTAACCTGAAGCTGTTCTTAACCTGAGGTACCACTTTAGCTAATGATAAAACTTTTGGTTCAGCAATAATGTGTTGACATCTTATTCTTTTGTAGCTAGTCTACAATAGGACTGCTATTGCCTCGTTTTGTTTTCTCGATGTGTAGAAAAATGTTTTCCATTTTCAGCAACGTTTAGCTCTCATTGCAAACACACCCACATTATTTTAATACTGTGCTTTTCAACACCATTCTTTGCCCTTCCCTTCCTTGCCCTTATTTGTCCTCATCTCCCTTTAATCTAATTGGATCTGGCAACTCACAGCAATTTGTCATCTCCCTTTAATCTGATTGAATGTGGGAACCCACAGGATTGTCAATGCTAGCAGTGTACCTTACATGATTAACATACAGTGGTGCCCCGCAAGACGAATGCCTCGCAAGACGGAAAACCCGCTAGACGAAAGGGTTTTCCATTTTTGAGTTGCTTCGCAGGACGAATTTCCCTATGGGCTTGCTTCGCAAGACGAAAATGTCTTGCGAGTCTTGAGATTTTTTTTCCGCTCCCCCCCCTTTTTCTAAGCCGCTAAGCCGCTAATAGCCTTTTAGCAGCTAAGCCGCTAAGCCGCTAAGCCTTTAATAGCCGCTAAACCGCTAATAGCGCTAATCCGCTAAGCCGCTAATAGGGTTGCTTCGCAAGACGAAAAAACCGCTGGACGAAGACACTCGTGGAACGGATTAATTTCGTCTTGCGAGGCACCACTGTAATCATAAACAACATGACATAATTACTTTTAAAAATACCTGAGTTGCCAGAGTCAAATGGAACAAAGTGACACTATTGCAAGGAATAAAGCAGAAAACACAAGAAACCATCAAGAAAGAAAGAACACAGCCAGAAAAGGAGAAGAGTCACTTGCCCAGCTGTGCATTGGGGGGCAGAGGCCTAAGGGGTGTAGGATTTCAGGGTGGGTGGTGTAAGTGAACAGGAAAAAAAGTGTCAGTTTTGCCAGCAGCTTGACAAGCAGAGAAGCAAGGGGCGGAACACAATATGGGCTGACTGGAAAAAGCTGTAACAAAGAGACACACTTCTAAATGCTGCGCTTATCGAGGGGGGCTGGGGCCACTTACAATGTGAATGCTCTGCAATCCCTTCATCTAAGTTTAGGTTGTATGTATGTATAAATAAAGGGACATGGGTGGCGCAGTGGGTTAAACCACAGAGCCTAGGACTTGCCGATCAGAAGGTCAGCGGTTCAAATCCCCGCGACGGGGTGAGCTCCAGTTGCTCGGTCCCTGCTCCTGCCAACCTAGCAGTTCGAAAACACGTCAAAGTGCAAGTAAATAAATAGGTACCGCTCCGGCGGGAAGGTAAATGGCGTTTCCGTACGCTGCTCTGGTTCGCCAGAAGCGGCTTAGTCATGCTGGCCACATGACCCAGAAGCTGTACGCCGGCTCCCTCGGCCAATAAAGCGAGATGAGTGCCGCAACCCCAGAGTCGGTCACAACTGGACCTAATGGTCAGGGGTCCCTTTACCTTTATGTATAAATAAACCATGTATCATAAAGACACCATAGCCTCTGTTGTGCCCCATTATCCCAGGATCAGGAGGTAAAAATCTGGCTTGGAGAAAAGCCAATCAGTCCCTCCTGTGATGGTTTAAATCATAAAGGGGCACTGCCTCTTGTAGTTTAAATTATCCTTTCTGGGTAGGTGGGGGACTTGGTAGAAGCACATCTAAATGCAGGTCTGATCCAAGCCCAATTTTCCTACTTTAAAACCCAGGCTGAAGGGCGGCAAGCATTAAAGCCAGACAACTCCCTTAAGGCTAACTTCCAGCCTAGTCAGTTGAGACACTGCACTTGGCAGACCTCTCTTCTAAGGGGGCAAAATGGTAGCATGAGATGTGCATCACTCAGCCACAACTACTTTGGGAGGAAGGTGGTGAGGATTGAACACGCCCCATCCATCCCAATACTGCAACTGCAAAGCAAAGAAACTTGGCCCTTCCCTATTTGGACTCTTACCATATCCACAGACAAAGGACTGACTTGTCAAATACAGGGAATTTTATTCCCAGATTTTAAAGAGTTGAGTGCTTTTTGTTGTTGTTGTTGTTTTCTTTAAGTGCAAATTTAATATTGCTGATGAGCAAAAACATACCTAGCTAGAATTCAGGTAAGTAGGTGACTTTATAGAGGAAATTCTAAAAGGAGACCTTGCTTATGCCCTCAGTGGCCATGGAAACAATAAGCATGATCCAGTTTAACACAGATCTGGGAAGAAGTGCCAAAAGAGATTTCTTGGCCTTGTAGACAATGTTTCATTGTGTCTCATAGAATGTAGTTTTGTTAAAGGCCTTCACTGTGATCTGCAGGATGGCGTGTACACTCATGAGTATAGATGGACAATACTCACGTATTCTACTAAAGCTATCAACACAACATTAGCATTCAGTAACATGCAGTCCTCAGTAACTCATATCTTAAAATAGCTGCCTGTCCCCGAGAGTATTCCAGAGTTTGCCAACTTAAAAGAGGCAAAATAGGAGGAATACAAATAATAAACAGTGGTACCATCTTTTCTTAAGGGCACCAGCCAAATGTTAAGGTCACCACACCAGCTCTTTAGAGGCTAGGTCAGAAACAAGTGTGACAAAATTAGAGCTCTAGATGACCCTGCAGAATTCTATGATTCTAAAACATACTTTTCCTGGATATCTAATCAAACCAGTGATCCAGCCACAACTTTCCTGCCATTAGGTGAGCCCCACAATGTTTTCGTTTTAAATCACTTCAACAAAACAGCCAGCTTCCTTGAGTAGCAGCAAAACAGATGGCAGCATCACATAAAGTGTTAGGTAAATTAAATTAGTATATTCAAAATAGCTCCCTCCTTTGAGACCCTCCTTCAATTATACTCATTTAGAGATAAGAAGAGACAGACATTAAGAAACCAGAATACACCTGGGTTGTTTGCACTTGCTTTACTAATTGCCAGACTGGGATAATAAATAGCTCTTAAGTGCACCACAAGAGAAACCTGGAATTACTGTTACTCTATGTAGAAAGTTGAACAAGTGTTGACAGTCCAGTCTCATGACACTGGCATTTCTAATTTTACCAAACAGTTCAGAATGCAGGTCTTGCTGGCTAAACTGTGCTGCAAAACACTGCTGTTCTGCAGTCCACCTAGAGAGAAATAAGGGAAGAGCAATAGCTCAGTTGTACAGCATACAGGGATCAGCAAACTTTTTCAGCAGGGGGCCGGTCCACTGTCCCTCAGACCTTGTGGGGGGCCGGACTATATTTTGGAAAAAACCGCAAACGAATTCCTATGCCCAACAAATAACCCAGAGATGCATTTTAAATAAAAGCACACATTCTACTCATGTTAAAACACCAGGCAGGCCCCACAAATAATCCGGGGATGCATTTTAAATAAAAGGACACATTCTACTCATGTAAAAACACACTGATTCCCGGACTGTCCGCAGGCCAGATTTAGAAGGTGATTGGGCCGGATCCGGCCCCTGGGCCTTAGTTTGCCTACCCATGGCATACACTTTGCATGGAAAAGATTACAGGTCCAATCACCTGCATCTCCAGGTAGGGCAGGGGCAGACTCTAATCTAAAACCCGGGAGAGCCACTGCGAGGCAGTGTAGGCAATATTGCACTAGATCAGGGATGTCTAACCAGTCAATCACGATCGACAGGTCGATCCCCGGATGTCTGCTGTCAATTGCGTGCTCCCTAGCAATTGCTCTCCAAATGCAATGCATTTAATGTCTGCACCCTGGCATTTTCTCTGTTTCTCTCTCTCTTTTTTTTTTTTCCAGCAGCAGCAAGATCTGATACGGAAGCTGGCTAAATCGCAGTGTCGCAGTTTTCAGTGAGTGATTCCCCCCTCCCTTAATTATCATAACTAGTTTTGTCCCGTCCCCCAAAAAAGGTTAACAACTTTGGTTTTGCTCCCCCTTTCCCCCCTCCATGGGTAGATCACTGCCAGTGTTTTTATACTGGGAGTAGATCACAGTCTCTTGGGAGTTGGACGTGCCTGCACTAGATGAAGGAATCGGCCAACTGTTTAAAAACTATATTCAATAGACAGAATGGATACAAACAACATTTATTAACTACCATAGTGCCTTGCCAAGGAGTGGCAATAAATTTAAGACTCCCCTACTTGCTTAGATTCCACTCTCCACCTGGCAAGATAATGCCAAGATACTGTCTAAAAAGAATCTCTTACACAAACTAAACCCAAATCTATAACACCCATGCATGAGATGACCCCAATTGATAACTGATATTATTTATATACTCCTAATTATGCAATGATGTAAGTGTGGCATATCAACTTATGTTACAAGCATTTCCACACACTCACACCCAAATTTTGACTTCACAACAACCTTGTGAAATAGGGAAATAGTGCCTGAATCTGGATCTCCAAAACGTGTGTGACAGAGCAAAGTCGGTCTACACTGCACAGGTTCCCACTGTGGCAGCCTCACATTATGTTTACTAGAAAGTCAAGGTTGATGTTCAAGGGATTCTTCAGTCTTGCATTACATTTATGAATTGGATCGTTTTACTTGTCCAGTTCAGCCACATCATTCTGGATAGATCAAAAGCCATATGAATAAGACAGCTTTAACTGTAAGCACACACACACTATGGTGATTTAAGATGTCTTTCTCAGAAAAAAACCAAGGCAACAACATTGTAAGATACATAGATACTAAAGCTAATAAAAAATTAAGTATTTTCAAATCTCATGTAGTCGGAGAGAACTCCACAGGCTCATGATCCATTTCAGGGCTCAATACAAGGTGCTGGTACTCACCTATGAAGGCCTACATGGTTTAGGAACAATGTACCTCCAAGGAAATCCTCTCCTGAATCAACCTACACATGGACCCGTCACCTGCCCATGACATCCTCCTCCTCCTATCTAACCTGGAGGGGGCAACCAGGGACTGGACATTTTTTATTGTGGGACTCTTTGCATTGGGAATTCTTTGCATTGGGAAGCTTGTTTGGCACCTATGCAGTTATCCTTTTGGCACCAGGCAAAGTCCTTTTCCATTATTCCAGGCTTAAGCTTCTTGGTCCCACTTTTAATTGTGGTCCCTGTCATTTTATTTTTTAGATGGTTATTTTATCTGGAAACTGATGTCAAAGGGCAATACACAAATGTATCAGTCTGTAAACAAACATGTGCTTGAATCTCTTTGCACTTAAGTCAGCAGGATTTTAAAGTGCTGAGCTACAGCTGGATCAGTAAACAAGAGCTACCCATTAATATTCAGTGTTGATTAATATATTAAAAGGGAGTGCTACATAGAGTGGGAAGGCCAGAGTCTACCTTCCACACACAACAGCAACACTCTGGAAAAAAGAAAATAACAGAGAGGTGGACTTCCCCTTAAAAGCTGCTGCTCATTTAAACATGGAACTCATTATTGCTCTGTCTTCTCACAAAATCCCCAAACCCTGAGGCAAGCTTTGGGCACCCGGGGAGAAATAATGAAACAAGCCGTGTAATATCTCTGACTGCCTGGTTTTGACAGAAGGATTTAATTATAAGCCAGGCAGAGACTACAGGGTGTAAAGGTAGAAACACAAATTAAAGTTCTGACAAATCTAATGCCAGGTCAGAAAGAAGTGCGCAGTACAATTATAATCAAGGGCATCTAACTAAATTCACTTTTGTAAACAAAAGAAACCTTACCGATTTTGGCGTACATAATATAATTGCTAAATAAACAACATGGGATTGCTGCTCCAAAGCCATCCAGCAGTCAAACAGGCAGCAAACACCAGGCAAGGATGGCTTGTACCTTCAAGAAATGAGGATGCTAACCTATCCTGCACCAATTTATACCAATTGCATATTGCCTCAACTTCAACAGAGAGCCACTCCTATCTGCTCCATCACAAGGAAACACCTCCCTTTAGCCATAATAGCAAAATGTTCAGGAGTAGCATGCCTTTGAATACCAGGCATTGTGGGAAGGTGGGAGGTTGCAAAGCGTCTCACTAGACAAAGACACAGAAAAGGTATTTGAAACAATAAAATGGGTTTACAGTTTAAAAAACAGTTCCATGGCTCATGAGCTTCTCTGCAGTCTTCAGTTTCTGGGAGCGCCCATGGGAAAGACATGCAATGTCAAGAGGCATTGCCCAAAGACATTCTGAACCTGGAAACATGGCAAGAAGGATGTGGCAGGGAGGATGTTGAGGGCCTTGTAGTGTCTTGGAGCCACTAAAAGCTGGAAAAAGGGAAGTGGAACCCTCAGTCACCTTGTCTAAAATTAGGATAAAAACTGCCACCACCAAATTTTCAAAAAAAAAATCCTCCCTTCCCTAATGGTGTTGCTCCCCCTCCCCCAACCATCAAACAAATAACTAAGCAGATTTAGAAAAAGGAAATAGAATAGTGGGGAGATGAAAGTGATAGGATAAAAACAACAGTGGAAGAGAGCAGTGTTTTCCTTCATTCCAGCAGCAGCTCCCTAGCCAAGAGGCCTGAGCTGCATCGTAGCCGAGAACAAAATAGCCAGAGACAGATATGAGAAATTAATCACTCATCCGTAATTCACTCGCTCCTCAGTAACTCAGCACTTCATCCTCTCTCTTTTCTAGTAGATCTCAGGGTTCTAAGTAAAAAGAAAAGTAGATCCTGCATTTGCAAGTGTGCCCATCCCTAGTTTAGATATAGCCACCTGAGATGTTTCTCTTGCTTGTTGAATTATTGTATGTAGTCATATTCTGGTGTTGAATAATTATCCATCAAAGATCCCTGGTGCATCCTCTGTCTCCCCACCCCCCACTTAATTGCGGGAATGACTATTAAGCCAGCTGAAGTAGCCGAATACCTCTGTAGATGAAACCATTTTCTCAGTCCTGTAGACATTGCTCTCTTCAATATTTCTGAGAAGTGACTGGTTTCATGGAAGCATAGAGGCTACTCTGGTAGCAGGTTAACAACCTGCTGCTTGCATTATCTGAGAGATACAGAACTACCCAACACTTCAGTCATTTCTGCTTTCCAACTGAGCTATGCTTCTATTTGCTTTAGCAGCACTCTGTTTTATAAGGCAGCGATCTTAGACAAGCAATAGCACAACAGATTATGCAACCTTTGAAATCCCTCCCTTTCCTCCCAGATTACAGTGTTTTATATATATATATATATATATATATGTATATATATATATATATATGTATTGTCTTCTGGAGTGTTGCAAAAGCTGGATAATAGCCAATTCCATAGTTGTCATCCTGAGATGACAAAACAAATAGCAATCTAGGAAATGCTTAATCAAAGGAAGAAAGCATGCATATGTAATACATACATGCATACATTATTCCAAAGATGAAGACAAGAAAGCTTATCTCACCTCTCCAGTTCTGGTTCTTTAGGTGTGGCAGCTGAAAAAAACCTGTTACACAAAGTTCATGTAACATTGTCAGAGACTCTTCTCTATCGCTTCCTAGACATGACATCGCAGATAGAGAATACTAACAACAGGCAAGATGGACAAATCATTTGTCCAGCTGCCTTCATTAGGAACAGGATATCTGTTTTAAATAGGGAATGTTCATTTCCCCTCTTCAATTATCACTGTTTTTGTCTCATCAGACTAATGCACTTCAAATTTTACATTACAGAGCAGGTCAACACTTCTCTATGACTTCAGGCACTCTTGGAGGTTTCAGAAGTTTGTGGGGTGAGTCAAAGAATTCCCATTGTCTGTTGCAAAAAGAAAGAAGTCATGTGTCAACTAAAAACCATGGCAGACAGATCTGCAAGGGTGGCAAAAAATAAAATAAAAATTAAACGGAGGGGGAAATTACTTTAGTAAAAACTGCCTTGCTCCTTGAAGACAATATAGAATATTGTTACAAAAGTTGGGTGCCACCCCCACTCTCTGCAAGACTCCGTGGGGGTCCAGGCATTCACCCAGGGTCTGTGTCCCTTTGGAGAATTGAGACACAGTGAAGAGTGTTGTAGCAGTATGTTTTTCCCCCACCTTCATTCTGAATGGAGGGAGTCCAGATCTTACAGCATGGTCATTTCAGTGGGGCTTGTCCCCCACAGCAGTGCAACCCTGGAGCAGTGGCAAAGCTGCATGCTCTGGCACCGAGGGCAGAGAGGGGGCGGAGGCATGGCGTGCGTCCTGAGGGCGTGGCATGCCACCCACAGGGTCGCGGTGCGCTGTTTGCGGGGGCATGGCACCCGGCACTGTGGGGGGTGCATGGCGCATATCTGGGTGGCAGCTGCGATGGTACCCCCTCATGGTGCTGGGGGCAGTGCTCTCCCCCACCTCCCCATTCCTTCACCAGTGCCCTGCAGTCAATGACATCTCTCTCAGCCAGCCTACCCAAGATGGATCCCACTCCTCCCCCCCTTCTTCCCAACACACCTTGCTAAAGACTTTCTTTTCCTGACACTTCCAACCCACACCCCATCACCATGGCAGCCTCTGTCTGCCCAGACCCAGCCTCTCAGATGGGCCATCAATCCCTTTTGTTAAGTTAATGCCTCTATCCCAGGTGAAGCCCTGGGCTTGGAAAGAAAACTTAGCCTATACTTTTCCACTGACCTCCAATCTTCCCATCAATACTTCAAATAATCAAAATCCTACCAATTTCTAGGGTTCAGGGGTGTCCACCCCAAAATCTATAATATTAACAATCACTGGTATTCGAAGCAGAGCATTAGCTGCTATTAATGCACAGGAGTTTGACCAAACTGCAGGAGGCAGTGGAAGACAGGAGTGCCTGGCGTGCTCTGGTCCATGAGGTCATGAAGAGTCGGACACGGCTAAACAACAACAACAATGCACAAGCGAATCCTAGGGGGAAACTATGACAAGATACTCAGAACCCAGATTGCAAGAATTTTAATTTCCCCCCTTCTCCAATGTTTGAACTACAACTCCCATCAGGCCCAACCAGCAGGGCCAAAATGGCCATGGATGATGGTGTTTTAGACCAACAACTGCCAAAGGGCCACAGATTCCCATTCCTGCTTTAAGGGAAAAACCCACACCTTAAAAGTTGAGTCAGGGAAGAAAATGGTAACCAATAAAGCCACTTTAAGCTGATCATATACTGCCTATTGAAACTTCTACCCAACAATAGATGAGCATGGCATTTTGGATCAGTTAATGTTTCTGGGATTTATTCAGTGGGTAGATCATTGCTTAAATACTGATTTAAGGGGTTCACTAGATTACTGTAAGGTAAGATCTGTCCAAAAATAAAAGCTAAAATAATAGCAAATACTATTTTGGAAAAACCACCAAAGAGAACTAGTAATTTCTGCAATACAGCGCACTGTACAAGCACTGAACTTTTGACTAGTTACTCCAAAACAAACAAAGACAGTGTCACAGGCTGTTTTATTACTACTTCCTCTGAATTACAGCAATAACCTGAAAGACACAGACTTTACATTAATCTTAAAATGAAAAATAAATGGTCATACGTATTATCAGCACTCAGTCCTGTGGAGCTTGTGACATATTGCATTTATTTATATATTTTACCTGCCTTCACTTGAAACGTCAGGGTGGATTACATCATATATTTATAAATAAAGAAATCAGTTATTTATTTAGAGCATTTCTTCCCTGCAAAAAGGCTCCCATACTGGATTTCATAGTGTCATTTAAAAGAAGGCAGCTCTTGCCCATATCATACAGTTAACAACAAAAACAAAAAAGCCCCACAACATGCAAGGGAAAGGGAACGGGGGGGGGGAGGGGGGATCAAACTCAGGCATCAATTCTTAAACCGTAATAAACAACCCCACCCATAACTCCTAAACAATATCCGTGCACCAGCATTAATCAGCCATTCAACATAAAGAGTTCTCTGTAGACCTGTACACTGCCTTCCCATGTGCATTTTAACGTTTTGCAGAGGCTGACGTCTAAAAAGAAGTCTAGAAAAAGATGTGAACCTGCCAGCATGAGTTGTTCTCTTTCCTCCTATAGGAAAAAGATTTGATCTGAATGTTATTATAAACTGACCATGCATGAAGGGGCAGATGAAGAGTAATGGCTTCCTAGATTTTTGGACCTATTTTACAAATAACGTTTGGGAGAGCCCACATTTTTGCTCTCCTGATCTTTCATACAACCTTTAGCTGACATTGGCTTTCCTCCATGGTTATTTTACTTCCTGTCCCACCAGCACCTTCCCTGAAGTGCAGGGTGATCCAGCTTTATATACCAAATGGACTGCAAGAGCCTGCTAAGCAAGGCGCAGGGCTTTAGGAAGCAGGCCTGAGACTCTGGCAGGTCCTAGAACCCTCTCACCTCCTCCTCAAAGCTGGGAAAGTGCTAACTAGATTTTGGAAAGGACACTGTGAGAGCCCTCAAACCCAGCACTTTGCTTAGTTGGCTTTGGAAAGGCAGCACAAGGGCTGGCGGGGGGGGGGGAGCACCAAGTGTTTCTGAGGGCCACGGAAAGAGGCCTCGAGGGCTGCATGTGGCTCTTGGGTCACACGTTCTATTATTGTGGCTTAGTGTTTTTGGAAGATGGAGAGTGGGTCTGTGCTTTTTGCATTTCATCAGGCAAGCTTGTCTGCTTCCAGGAGAGGCCTTAAATAGGCTACAAATAGGCTCACATAGCAACAATATAAGAAAAATGTAGCCTATCTTTTTGTTTCTTCCAATCGTCATGGACAAGCCACCACAATTCTGATACCTTGGGTTAATATTTTACAAATTTACAATCTTTTTAAACTCATTACTCACCAAAGATCCCAAGTCTCTCTCAACGTAAAGGGAATATATACACTCAAGTAACTTTTCCTGTCTTCTTTCAATATGCTTTTCTGCCTCTATAATCTAGTGCAGGGATGTCCAACAGGTTTTGGTAGACTGTGGTCGATCGCTGGCTCCCTTTCCTTAGAGGTGTTAAAATAGAATCCTGCCCTGCCCCCTTGCCCCATGATCTGCAGAACTGAAGGAGTTTTTGAAGTGAGGCTGATTGTTTCATCAGTGACAATTAGGTGAGCAACTTTTCCCCTTTCTGCCTAAAAAAGCTCAACAACTTTGCCTCAACCCCCCCCCCCCCAAAAACGGGACTTTCCTCCCTAAAAAAAACAAAACTTAACAGCTTTGCCCTGAAACCCCCCCCCCCCGGGGTAGATCACTGCCAGGTTTTTATTCTGTGAGTAGATCGCTGTCTCATAGGAGTTGGCCGTCCCTGATGTAGTGAAACATTCTCACTGTTCTTGCTCATAAATTAGCTGGACTGCAGGGAAGGTGTTAAAATGATGTTTGCTTTCTTATATTTCACTTTTCGTCTGTGATCTACCTTAAGCAGCTAATAGCTATAGCCTCAATGTAGTAATTTCATCTGTTGTATTATAATCATTTTAATCTAATGCACTGTTTATTTTGAATCATACTTTCACTGTTTTAAATAGGTATCTACAATATTTCACCACTTGTCCATTATATTTAGGGGGTACTTTCATTTTCCTACTCATATTGAAATACTGCCCCTCAATGAGGCCAAACTTAGATTCACAAAATGTTTAGAGGAATGAGTACCCCTGTGTCCCTCCAGAAAAAAAGCACTGTATTTAAGAAATGTTAAACTCTCTTAGTTGTGGCTCTGGCTTTTGGTCACTGTCCATATTCCCAATGCAGCAAATTAATACAGACTGAATTAAAAAAAATATTTTTCACAATGCATTGTGGAGAGCCAGGGTCTGAATCATTCCCTTCAGGTTCTGCAGTTGCAGTCAGCAAAAGTAGGGCATCTGTAATGCCCTGGGGAATTGCCGTATATAACTGATGGGCTGCATTTGGCTTGGTGGGTCACAAATCGCACACAGTTGCCTATATGGAAAATATGAAGTCTTGCATTTTTTAAGATTATAAAAAAATGAACTATCACTTACTTATAAAGGGAATCTGTGCAGTTATAACCATTTATTTTCTCCTTTTTAAAAAAAGGCTTAATTCTTTGACTATAGCTGAATGATTCTATAGAATCTCATAATATGCCACTTCTCAATGGATTAACTTGTTCATATACATGCAGAGGCTCCTGGCACATTCACACATGTCACCACTTGATGCTGCAGCCATTAAGTGACCAACATTCTTACGCAAACACTTTGCAGATGCAGATACAAGACATGACACCACAGAAGACAAGCAGTCCTGTCTCTTGCCTAGATTCTCATGAACTTGTTAACACAGACCAGTTTTAGCACGTCATCAGTACTGCAACCAAGAAGTCCAATTGTTTGATAACTGGTCTAGTCTACAATGTTCAAATAAAATCTCCTGCGTTAATTGCATGCCAAGCTCAGTTAATGGCAGGCACTCAAGAAACCGTTGTTGAACTGACCAAGGCAAGAAAAAAAAACATTCCAGAAATGTTCCAGCTTTATAAAAAGACCCAGACAAGCTACAAACGATAACAAGTTTAAAGTCACTCCCAATTTACAAAGTAAAATAAGAAGGCAAATTATACTTGTTAGCTTAACTCATTTAAGCAATGCCCTGATGACCGAAGTACACATTCCCCAAACAGTTGTACAGTGGTACCTTGGGTTACACACGCTTCAGGTTACAGACTCCACTAGCCCAGAAATAGTACCTCGGGTTAAGAACTTTGCTTCAGGATGAGAACAGAAACTGTGCTCCGGCGGCGCGGCGGCAACTGGAGGCCACATTAGCTAAAGTGGTGCTTCAGGTTAAGAACAGTTTCAGGTTAAGAACGGACCTCCGGAACAAATTAAGTTCTTAACCCGAGGTACCACTGTATTGCTTCCCTCCGCCCTTGGTACTCTTATCCCAGCTATAATTTTCTCTATTACTGCTTGAAGAGCTAACTAAACCTAATACAGGTTCAAGAAAAAATAGCCTTGTTTGTGATGCAGCAATAAACCAATTATTAAAGTTTACAGTAAATTGCTAATAAATAATAGACAATAACTTTCTTGCAAATGAAGTTTGAACTCTACAATAACTTATTTTTTTACTGCTACTGCATTTATTTATTACTCCCATGGAACTAAAAAAACTAGGCACCATGCAAAACATTTTAAAAGGTAACCTAAATCCACAGCTTAACAGTTCAATGCAGAAACAGTAAGAAATTGGAAAAATAAGATGTAATAATGAGAAAAATAGAGGCCAAAGAGATCTTAACAGATACGGCTTATGTTTCACTTACTTATGCAAAAAAACACCAAAAAAAAAACACCATTACCCGTCAAGAGTGTCCATTTGGACAATGAAGCTCACATGTTTTTGTGTTTGCATGCAAAGCTAAACCAATGTTTTATGTTATATGCAGGAAACATTGGGCTTGTGTATTCCCTGTCCCACACAGCTATAAAGAAGAGATCAGAAGCATATACTTCCATTCTCAATTAACTGTGATTTGGAATTATGTATGAATACAGATAAACTAATCAATCTAAACTGTAAATAAACCAAACAAGCCAACTGTCAGGGAACTGACATCGGAGCCAGAGGCGGAGGCTAGGCTCCCAAGTGATGCTGGAGAAGGGCCCAGCAGGGAGAGAGGCAGCTCATCAGCTGGGGAAGGAAATCAGCGTAACACCAGGGATAAAGGGGGGCAGATGGGGGAATCGGCAAGGGGGCTCCAGGACTCCTCGCCGGAGACCAGCGGGGAGAGCACGGGTCCTCCGCTACCCACACCCTCCCTGCGCAGAAGACTTCCGCGCAGGGAGTAGGAGGAGACTTGGCGTCAAACAGCTTTTATGCTGGAAAAGGTTTAAGAGACGCCCACTGACGGATTCTGCTAGCGACTGAGACAGCCATGAAGTGAAAGGTTGTCCGGACAGGAAAGGTTTAACCAGGCAACCTAGCCAGGAGTGGCGGCAACTTACGCACGAGCAACCCCTTTTCTTATTACACCAACTTTGTGCCGTGGTTAATAATCATGAATTGTTCAGATAAGGCATAGTTAAAACACGAACTGTAGCTCATGGTCTGAACAAAGTGACAAACGGCAATTATTTGAAAATGGAGATGGCTATACTAGAGGAGGAGGAAGGACACAAGCTCACATGCATAATATTGAACTATGATTTACCGTAACATCTCAACCAATGTCACCCATTCTAGATGTGCCATCTTTTTCAGTGTCAGATTCTGGGATGATCTAGAATGCATTTTACCGTTGCTACGCATCTGGCAGTTGATCAAAAGGTTGGTGGTTTGTGTCCACCCAGGTATGGCAGTGGGCAGTATTCCTGCATTGCAGGAGGTTGGACTAGATGACAGCTGGGGTCCCTCCCAACTCTTTGGTTCTATGATCTGTGCCCTAGTCATCAAATTCAAAGAGCACAAGCTATTCTGTAGTGAGCTTGCAGAAACGAGCTCATTTTATGTGATGGTGAGAATGACATTCATATGACTTTTGTATCTATACCGTAATTGCCCTTTATAAACAGATTTTTAAGATATCATTTATCCATTCAGATATAGAATGATGTTCCCTTTTAAAGACTTGGCAAGTAAACAATGCCTCAGTGTCTCAATTAATTTGGGTCAGTTTTCAGTGAGCATGTTCGCTTGGCCGGGGGGGTGGGGGAAGGCTGGTTGCAAAGGACAATATCATTACCAAGTATTTAAAGAATTAACTTAGCAAAATGCTAACAGAGAGTGAAAGACGTGCTAACTGCAAAGGTTAATCAACAGTTGTGAAATAATGAAATTAATATGTTCTAAAGCAGAGGTGGCTAACCTCTCTCAGGGCTCCATTAAGGGCTGGCTATTCCTCCACCGATCACATGACAAAAACGTGCATACACTCATGGAGGCACACATTCCGCAGATAGGGGACAGATAAACACTTCGCATACAGAGACACAGAGACATTGCTGGGGATAGCAGAGAGACGCAGCAGAGACACTGTCCTGGGGGAAGAAAACCCAGGTTGCACAACTGCAATTTTTGTTTTAAACTATAAAAAAGTTTAGAAGACAAAGATCAGCTATTAAATGTGGTTGTGGGTTTTACTACCGAGCAAGGGATCACAATGAAGAATATGTGTAGACCACCAGATAGAAGGAAGCCCTCGTTCCTATCTGATAAAACCACAATCCAATTAAAAAGACAGGCTGCTTGCTTCCTGCAGAAGGATAATCTTGGCTTCTCTGTATTTAACCAGAGACAAATAGGTGATTAACTGACAATATTCAGATGGTCTGCTGAATGCCAACTCTAGAGCTTTTCTTGCCACAGTTAATAGTAGGCAGTAAATTAAGTTCAGTTCAACATTTCTAAAATAAGGCACACCATGACACTTCTATTTCTGTTACATAGCATCACAGACTGTCCCTCCCCTCCCTGACACACATCTTTTTAAGACAGGAACTTCAATTCTGGCATGCAGATTGCCAATACGGTGCCCAAGGGCACCAGTGTGCTCACCGGTACTTCTTAAGACACTCACAAAAGTCCTAAGTAAATATTGGTTCAAAAAGCCACAAGAAATGCTTTTCCTGCTCAGTTCCTGTTTACACTACCTCAGCCTCTTCTGCATTGAATATGTCCCCTTAAACATACCACATTTTATTGGGTGCCAGGATATTGGATGGCCCACCTTGCCATCCATTATGAACAGCGGAGAGGTGCGAAGAGTTTTTCTCTGTGAGCAGGTGTAACAGTGGCAATATAGATATCCCCCCACCCACCCTCCCGATGCATAGACGGGGCAACAGATGCTCACAGCATACTTTGTCTTTTTCTGCTCTTTTAGGTGTGGCAGTCATTTCGTATTATGCCATTTTAGGACTGGCACCCATTGCACTCTCTCAAAAGTCCACATGTGCCCTCTAGCCCAAAAAGGTTGGCAACCTCTGGCCTACAGCATAAAAAGACAATTCAAGTGAGACAAAAACCAGATTTTTGATTCCTAATCAGCAAAAATAGACAGGCAGTAGGAAGTGTCCATGAATCATGGCTGTGTTACTATTAAGGCTATTCTGCAACACTACAATCCAATTAGATCTTACTCAACAAGCAGCACCTTGATGAGATGGTTATCTGGAATGTCAGTTGATGTTTCACTGGAAAGAACAGGCAGCTTCACTCTTTCCCAAAACAGAGACAAGCTTTCTTGGAGGGAGTTGTATGTGTGAATGATGTACCACTTACAGATTGCATGTGGCACATGTGAACTCACATGCATGCTTCCATCCATTCACAAAGGGACAAGCAGGCTATTATTACACCCATAGTAAAGCTACTCAGCATACTATTGGATCAAATATGTTTAATTAATGCAAGCCTGTAGGGTGAAGAGACACCACATGTAGCTTGTTCTCAGACTTCAAGGTCAGAGAGCGTTAAAATAGAGTATTGTTGTGACACAGCTGTTGTTAAAAGGTCTAAACAGCTGGGAGCCTAGCTTGGATCAGAGAATAATTATAAAACAAAGACACATGATGGTGCAGCTGTTTGAAAACTATGTTATCAGGACTCTGCTGGAAAAGAAAAAGGGCTAGAATAAGAACGCAAAGGGCAGGGAAGAAGCAAAAGTACAGTTGCTATGACTCTCTAACTACACCTTATTCTAGGTCACCAACGACTAATATTAGGTTAATGTTAATTCCTATATCGCACAAAAAAAGCATATGGCCCTAACACAGAAACTTACATGCAAGCAAGTAGTGCCTTCATATTTTGCTTTTACCCTGGAACAAAGTGATGTGTGTGGTGCATTTTAATTTTCAGTGAACTATATATTGGCACCATCCTTCAAGATGCATGCCTAGATACTTCAGCACTGCACCAAACATAATCTTGCCATAAAAAGAACTAACAGTACAAGAGCCTGTTAAGCTCTGAATCTGCCTCATACACATTAACATGGAATACAATCCAGTCATATTCAAAAATAGACCCATAGAAATTAATGACCGTGACTGACTTAGGACCATTAATGTAAATGGGGTTGGTTACCACCCATCGTATTCCAGTAGAATTCTGTGGAGCAGCAAACGGTGAGAAGATAGAAAAAGATGAAATGTTTAGTGCTGCTACTGAGCTTTCACCTAAAGTGAACTTTGACGTGAACCTGGAGATTCTTCCTGAAATAAAAACATGCAAGGAATTTTGAAGAAAGAAAGAAAAAAAGAGTTATGATAAAGACTAATGAATCTTGTCAGAGTTTCCCTCCTTATATTTATGTTATTACAATGACACACTAGATTCTTGGGGACATGGTAGATTTAGATAATAAAGCAAGTGAAGAATAAAATGCTTGATGCAAATGTTTCTAACTTTAGAGGTCTTTGTAACTGTTGTGTAATTAGAGGATCTTAAAAGAAGGGGCACACACACCTACCTGTTCTAGATATAACCATTGATTCGAATAAAGCCACAGCTATTAGCTGCTCACAGTGCAATCCTATGCATGTCTTCCCATTGATTTCAACGGGCCTTACCGTGTGAAAAGGATTGCAGCATCAGCCATTAGTTTCACTACTGATCAATAGCAATATAACCCCTCAACAAGCAACTTATCGATAAGGATTTCATTAGGAAAGAATGAACTGAAGACCAAAAATAGCAACAGCTGAAAGGCATGAAAATAATTTGATTTACTTAGCTTTTATTCATCTCCACGCTTTTTAAAATCCACAAACCAGAAAGAAAACGAAAGGAAATGTATGCATCAGTGGGGCAGTGTCAAAGAAAAATTAGATTTCCATGGTAACAAGCTACAGCCTAGGTAACAAAAATGCCTGCTAACAGTTGTGAGGCAGTTGCCAATATGGATTTTTTAGTATCAGATGGCTCTAAATATAAGCTCTTGCCTACAGCCTTAACGCACAATAGATATCGCTACAAACCTTTTTTTGTGTGTGGAAAAAATAGACTTAGATTTGAAGACCTGTTCCATAGCATGAACCTGGCTAATAAAAAGTTCACTAAATGATAGCACAGATGGCTCACATTTTCATAGCTAGAAGCTGCAGGTTATTGCTCGCTAGCAACACTTATTTTTCACAAAGCAAGTTTCAAGCATTTCACATACTTCACATACATTCGGCAGGTTCACAGGTAACATCAAAATGTAGTATGTCATTTAAAAGGTCAGTCTTGGCTTACACAGTCCCTTGTCCCTTCTCTTTATGCAGTGGCATAGCAACCCCAGTTGGGGAGCCGCCACCATTTTTGAGCTTTTTTTGGAATAAATCACCAAACCTTCCATACCTGATGTTTTGAGGGACGGGCAGTGGCTTTGCCCCCCTGCAGTGCCTGAGACACCCACCAAAGGCCATGTCTCCCTACAGCCCCACCCCCGTGCTGCCCAGCGATCCCCCTGGGCCCCTCCTTTCCTTCACTACTGCTTTATTCATTTAGATAAACTTATTTTCCTCCTATTCAGAACAGTTCACCATTACATCCATCAGACTATGGTTTCTTACTCTGGTTCAGAAGGTCACCATAGTTTACCACTTTATATGTTAGTACGAACTATGTTTGTACTAAATGGGGAAGTAAATAAATGAGAGCCAATTATCCAGGAACTTTACAACAATCCTATGAGGTAGTCCAGTATTATAATTCTTATATTGCTGATGGGTGAGGGCCACAGCTGTGAGATTTAGCAGCTTGTTTAAAGTTTCATAATGAGTTCATAACTGAGGTGAGATTTGAACCAAGGATTTGATGGCTTGCAGCTGCTGCTTTTAGCTATGAGCTTGTAAGAAATCTGGATGTGCCTGTTCAATGTCCATGAATAATAGGTATGGGAAGATTCTCTTTAGGTGTTCTCTTTAGGTGATGGAGGCAAAATAAAACAATCCCAAATTGCTTAAGCCAGCAATTCCTAAAGTAATGGATATATAAACACACAGCACATGTCTTCGTTGGGTTCCTCATACAATGCAGGCACAAGGGACTTCCAATTTTCTACCCAAAGAGATTCTCCCCCGCTTCCCCATGGATGGTTCTTACCAAAGTATTTGTAAACTAGTTACTTTATCTATACAATTGTGGTTGAATGCTAATCAATCATAGGTGAATGAATACTTTGCAAATAAAGCAGTATTCAGCAAAATATAATCTAGTCATGTTTAAGGAGAAATTTCTCACAGGATACTTTGAATTTTTTGCACCCAAGGCAGTAAATATGTATGCAGGTCCTGGTATGCAGATTTCAAATGTTACCTCCTCAGGACATAAAGAGCTATGTACAATGCATCCAACCAATGTATTACTGAGTATTTTAAATATTAACTCACATGTCCTTTTGTAGTTGTGTGTGGAGAGTCAATACTGCAACAGGGTAATCTTAACACCTGCTTCCTAACTTTATGAAGTGAATGCCTACCCATCAGAACAGCACACAACTTTTAAAGTGGAAACGGTATTCTTAAAGCTATAAGCAACCCACATGTGCACACGCACTTCCACACAGAAACTGCTATTTTTACTAAACAGAAAGACAACCCTGGTATACTTGGTTGCTGAAAAAAACATCTCTGAAGCTTTGGTATGCAGCATATTTAAACAGAAGTTTTTCTTTCTTTTCCAAGCACTGCAGAGGCAGGAATTTCAGGTTCAATGCAAAAATGCATTATCCAAAAAATGTCATTTCTGACAATGGTGCATTGAAATGTAATTTTTTTGACTCTATACCACCCATAGTAAATAGTAAGGATACCTTCCCATGCCGCTTTAATTGCTACAAAGCAGATAAGTAGCTAGACTATTCTAATCTATATCTTCAGCAATAAGAAGCTAAATTTTGCAGCAAGTTAGGAAATCCTTATTTCTACTTCTCTGTGATTTCTAGTGAAATCAGTCCTGAATTTCAGGCACATAACAGTAAACATATTTTTAACATTTGTATTTTCAAGGCAAACAATATCATTCAGTGTGAAGCCATGAAAAACGCTGGGAATGAAACTCAGGTGATTACATGGATCGTCATCATTAATAACTGCATCACACTTCAGGGCAATCAATAAATCAAGTCCCCACAATAATAGCTGGTAGCTGCATAATTCCTGGGAAAACAACTATTTCTCAAACTGAACCAAGTCCAAATTTGTACTAGCAACCAGAAGCTGTGAAAGCATCCAAAAACCCAGCCTTACCTGTTTCAATAAGAACTTGTCTTCTGCATTGACTTTGAGAGAAATGGCCAGATGGATGGCAGACAGCACCACACCACTGATGACCGCAGCCCTCATCCTGACTGGCAGCAAGGTGTAGATGCTGTAGATGAAAAAGATAGTCCACCAGATGCCCTCCGAGGCACTTCGGGGCTGCATCAGCAAGCAGCCAACCACTTGAACGGCCAACACCACCAGAATGACAGAGTAGCACATGAGCCACATGTGGTCCTGGTGGAAATCATTGCGATTGCAGATAGCACCCAGAGCCACCATAAGCAGGATGGCCAAGGACAGCACCACCACATAGGGCACCTGGTAGTAGCCGTGAACGGTGTGGAAGAGCAGCATGACCAGGCACACTAAAACCAACACTGCCATCAGCATGGTCAGGCTGCTCTGATTAAGACGGAAAAAGTAGCGCTGGTAGAGGTGCTCCAGTTTCTCCGACTGAAACTTTTTCGACCTGAAGATCTGCAGCAAGCTACCACAGCAGCTGCCCATGGAGAAGACCATCTCAGACCGCCCTTCGCCATCCAGTTCTTCCTCCTCCTCCAACTCATCAATCTTGGCTTTGATCCGCTTCTCCTCTAGCCCCAGTTCCACACAGCGTGGATGCACCTCACCCTGCTCCACACCATAGCGTCTAGGACTCATGGCAAGCGATGGATCTCCTGCACGGCGAGAGTGCTGGCGCTTGTCAACCCCATGATCCTGCCAGGCAGACTTGGACCTGAAGCTCATCATCCTGCAGCCACTCACCCCGTGGTTCCTGCTGCTCGGTGACTCGTAGTCTTCATCACTTCTCCACCTGCTTTCCATACGGGAAGCTTTTTTTACTGAGGCCCTGGTAGAAAGAGGATAGGAATAGCCATTGGCTCTGGAGTCAGCCTCTCCCCAGGCAGAACGATGCTGTTCCGCACCTCCACCCCTGGGCACAGCAGAAGCTGCAAACCCCGGAGGGCTCACACTGTTGGAGCGGGACATGCCCTGCCAAGGCAGAAGAGAAGGGGAGGGATTGTGGGGGCAAGTTATAAAGGAGTAGGAGGGAGAGAAATAAAATCACAAGGAATTCCACTCATAGCAAGGAAGAACCAACACTTCTGAGCAGTTTCTCTCACCCGATGGTGGAAGGTGCAGCAGAGGAAAGACATGTGTGTGTGTGTGTGTGTGTGTGAGTGTGAGTCCTGGCCGAGTCCAAATAAAACAAAGTTCTCAGTGATAAAGGAATTCAAACCCTTAAGGTGACTGGTTCGCCAGCCAGTTGAATTCCCCTTCCCTCCAGAGGCTGCTGGGAATAGAAAAAAAATTTCAACCAGAATTTAAAGAGATCCACTGAGAGCTGGGAGGCAAGTTCCCCTACCTACGGAACTCTGGTGAGGATTCCCACTCTGTCATTTTCACAAGTCCCCAGTGCTTTGGCCATTTGTTGAAACACGACTTCCATGCATAGAAAAGCAAATGTGATGGAGGCAGCTGGGGTTTTGTTTTCTCCCGCACCTTAAGCAAAGACCACCTTCCAGTCGAAATGCATCATCAGGGAAAAAGCCACCACGATAATTCCTCTCTCAGTGTGAGGTCAAGGCGATCCTGCCGCCGCAAAAGGGACCTGCTGGTCAGAAAGGTCCTAAAGAGGCTGCATATTTCAGTCGCTGATAACGCTCTCCAGGAAGCGGAGCAAAACGACCCAGTACCGTCATTCTTAATTTTGCCCCGCGGGCAACTGCTTATTTGTTGGTCATCTAGAGAGGTGGTGCAGAGGGCAGCCACAGCAGCAGCGCTGGAGGCGTTGGGAAGCCGGCTGGGTCATTGTTTGATCCCTCCTATTTAAGGAAGGTGGCCCTACAAATTGGCTTGGAGAACCACAAGCAAGCAAGCCTCCCAGACACCCCTCTTTCCCGGCTCTTCCTTCTCAAGGCGAACACGACATTGCTGCAATGGGGAAGGAGTGGCATACAGCAGAAGCCCTCGAAGCCTTGAGTTAAATGTATTTATTGCAAGCTCTCGACTCAAATCGGAGACTGGAGTGCCGGAGGCATCATCCTTTTCCCTGCTCGAATGAACCAAATGGGTGGGATTGCTGAGGCTGCTGGGACGGCAGTGCTGCTTGCCCTTGGGATGGCACATGGGAGGGGGGGAATGTATAAAAATAAACAAGATCTACGGGGTGATTCAAATCAAGGACGGCGGGGAAGAGGTGGGGGAGGGGAAGAAGAGGCGCAGGTGGGTGATCAGAAGAGGAGAGATTCCTGCGTCTATATCATCTCTCCAGCGAACAGATCCATGGAGTCCTCCGCCAAAAAGCCGACGTTGCACTGCTGCCTCAATGCGAGGATGCGCTGTCTCCACTGCAGGGGCTAGCAACAAGCAGCACGGCTCGCTCTCGCCGAAACAGCGATGCAAAATACAAAAACAAAGCGGGGTGGGGGGAACCCCACAGCACCACACAAATTTTTCCACAACGAGGGGAGGGGATGGAAAAAGACCCGCCGAGGCTGACTCCGTACTGCTTATGCACACTCCACCAGCCGCCGCCACCACCTCCTCCTCCTGCTGCTGCTTCTACTGGCTCTCAATGTATCGGCGTGCGGTGTGGAGGGCTAGGGAGGGGGCAGCCTTCTGTCCCCCTTGCAGCCAGCCAGAAGAGTGGTCCTCAGCTCATTGCAAAGAGAAACGGCACCTCCCGCGAAGAGCCGCCGCCGCCTCGGCCTCTCCTAGCAGATAACAGGACCGGCTCCCCTCAGCGAAGCTGCAGCGGCGGCGGCTGCCTCACCCGGCCCGGCCCGGCGCGCGCTCGCTCCCTCACACGCTCCTCTTTGCAGGAGAGAGGCAACCCGCCCCTTTCAAAACCAGGCTTTGTACGGCCCCTCTTCCACAGAAGCTACTGGCCGGCATGGCTCCGCCTCACGCTCGGCCCGATTGGCTGGCGACCAGCCGCCGCTTTCCGCTAACAGCGCGGGCTCCGGGGAGCTGGGCGGCCGAATCGGCTTCCCTTCCAATAGGTTGCCCAGTTAGGAGGGAGGAGGGCGGGGAATGTTGGAAGCCGCGGCTGCAGCTGGCATCTGCAAAAAAAATCAGAGTCAGATAAATAATTAAAGAATGGCCGCCTCCCGCGCGCGCGAGGAGCTGGGATGGGGGGGAGGGGCCCTCCTCTGGTGTAGTTTTAACTCCTTCGGGGGCGTTGACGCTTAGCCTGATCTAGAGGAAAGCGTCCTCATCACAGCAGGGCGGAATAGGAATCACCCGCCTAAGGACTGTTTCTACGCTGATTGTATTATTTCTGTGCTTGTAAGCACAGCTAGAATACCCACCTAGACTGAATGAGGAGCAACCTGCGTGGAGAAACATACGAAGTTCCCTTTTACTGAGTCAGACCACTAGCCCAGTATTGCCTACTCTGACTGCCAGCTGCGGTTCTTGGGCATTTTGGTGCTACCTCGTGGTTTTGTTTTTTTTAGCTGGAGAGCCAGAGGAGTTGTTTGTTCTGGTCAAACTTCAAATCTCTTTCAAGATTTGGCCAGTCCCATATAGAGACAGGGAAATAAATTTGCATCAAGCATCCCCAGCATCATCTACCATTTAGCTTTGTTTATTATTATTATTATTATTATTATTATTATTATTATTATTATTATTGCTAACTGCTACCCCAATATCCAAGTGGTGTGAATCCAGGGGTTTCAGGCACTTACCCAGGGTTCCTATTTCCTTTTGGAAATGAGGCACAGCTGAGACTGGGGTGTCTCTATGATGTATGTTTTATTTACACATACTGTATATACAACCTGAGCCTACCATGGAGGGGCTCACAGCATTCACACCCTAAGAGAGTCCTGCTTATTCCATAGCCCCCACAGCTTTGGATTCAAGTGACACCAGCCATGGCTCGCCTTCTCTGCTTCCAACTTTCTTCCCAGCCAACTGTAATCCTAAAACTCAACCCTGCTCTGTCTCTGCAAACTCTTTCCCAGATGAAAGAGTGGCTCATACCCATCTACTGTCAGGCCCCGAGTCTTTGCTTTGTGAATTGCCCATTCTCTCAGGCAATTTCCTGAACACAGGAAAGTGATTTGGCCTGTATTTTAACAATTTGGTAAATCCAGCGTCTGACCACAAGTTTTAACACTCTAACATTGGATAAATTCTAACACCAAGACTCAAGAATTTAGAACTTGGCACCCACAAATCCTGGCACCCACAACTCATAATAATAATAAGAAGAAGAAGAAGAAGAGTTACAACATTTAGGGCATGTGGATAAATTATTTGGATAGGATTGTCTGCTTATGTTTTGTGCTTTGAAAAAATATTTCAGTGAGCTCTGTTGATGTCAGAGTATACCGTTACCGTATTTTTCGCTCTATAAGACGCACCAGACCACAAGACGCACCTAGTTTTTGGAGGAGGAAAGAAAAAAAATATATTCTGAATCTCAGAAGCCAGAACAGCAAGAGGGATCGCTGCACAGTGAAAACAGCAATCCCTCTTGCTGTTCTGGCTTCTGTGATAGCTGCACAGCCTGCATTCGCTCCATAAGACGCACACACATTTCCCCTTACTTTTTAGGAGGGAAAAAGTGAGTCTTATAGAGCAAAAAATATGGTTATTATCAAAGTTTGAGGCCTTGGGCTTATGCTCCCATTTAAGGTCTGTTTAGCGGAACCTGCTTGGTGAAAGAAAAATACGATGATTGCTTTTAATATTTTTAGACAAGGCTTGGATAAGATAAATTAATTCTGATTTGTCTGGGAGACAACACACTCTGAATGGTTGGAGGTTCTGGACAGTTAACTGTCAATCAGATGATTTTCAGTGAGGAATGTCAATTGCGAAAGGCAGTGTGGGAAGACAGCTGAAGAGGGAAGTGAGAGGCAGAGAAAACTGAAGTGAACGTGGATTATGGAGGCCTGAGTTTTAAGCTATTTATCACAAGTGTTTAGGCTAAAATGCAGCCTTGTATATACAGGTCCTATCTGAAGATGACACAAGTGTTGTTATTTTTTAAAGTCAGCAAAACTGTCCAAGCTCCCAGGAGTAAAAATGGATGAGATTTTGGGTCAGTCAGAAGTGGATTATATCAAGTAGCTGGACCAGTGTGTGAGGGAATTTAGCTTGGGAGGTTTAGGGAATTTGGCCTGAGGTAAAAGCCACTTAGATGGTATAGTCAGCTACATTTAAAAACATTAAAGACTCCAATGTAAATATCAGTATTCTCTTCTGTACATAATTTCCCTTAAATAATTATGCTTAATCTTTCATCCTTTCTCCAATGTTTGTGCCTATCACACATCTGGACCTATTATACCAAACTGCAAGGCTTTAAAGGTATTCTAAGAGAATGGTGGCAATGGAAATGGGTCACATTGTCACTGAGGAAGGCAAGGAGTTTCATAGCAAAAAAAAATGATACAGTAAACTGAGAAGTGTCAGCTAATAAGGAATGCCATCATCCTAATTAGTAGTATTGTCAGCATTCTGATAAATAGCATTTTCTTTACCTGCCCCTTTCCACAAAAGTTAACCAAACACCTGGAAGAGATAAGAGTAGTGAAGTGTTAAAAGTGTCAGACTAGGAATGATGAAATCCAGGTTAAAATCCAGGCCAGTGTAGGAATCTACCTGCTCCCCCTTTCCCTCCCACCTTCTGCATGGCTGCAGATGTAGCAGAGGCCCCACCACTCCATTCCACATAGTGACAGTGGTTAGGATTGCATCCTAAGACATTACTGCAGCACCTAGAAGAGGATATACATTTTGCAAAGTAAAACCGCAGTAAATGTGGCTTTAGCTATTTGTCTCTTTTATTTATACTAATTAAGTTCTTGCATCAGCTGTTTAAGCATACATGGAATGTTCTCATGTTTATATTAATATCTTTAACATGCTGACCAATTAAAATATGACCAATTAATCAGGCAGCAATTTTATAATGTATTATATTTTACTACTTTTAAAAATTACATTTCACAAGAGAAAATGACTTTTCCAAGACAATGCCTCCTACAACACATGCATGAATCACCTAAAAAGCAAAGAAAATGTACTTTCTGCTTCAGAACGGTTGTCTTATCTGCAAATTTAATTGACAGAGTAGTGGGGGAACAGGACGGGAATGGGAAGAAACAAAAGTATAGGATCTGAAGGTGTGCAGTGAGTCATGGGGCAGAAAAAAAGAGAGCAATGATATATTTCCTTTTTTCTTCCACCCCCTTCTCCAGGTCTTTCTTTTTACAATTTCCTATCATTGGAAATGAGTTGTTAGGGTTTTTTTCATTTTTATATATAAAACAGATTATAAACTGCCTCTCACATAAATATCAGGGTGGTGTATAACAAAATTTCCAGAAGCATAAAATCCCATAAAAATACAGAATAATTGCAAGAATCACTGGCTCATCTTAAAAAGTTTAAACCACTGAATATGCCTGTTAACACAAACAAAAAATCTTATAGAGATTGGCAGAGAAGATACTTGCCAAATCTGTCATGGAAAAGCATTTCACAGCATGGGAGAATGGGCAATCTTGGCCCGATCTGCCCCTGGCACACACTCTTTTTGTCTCTAGCCATGTTGCAGCAGTTGAAGGGAAGGAATATACTACCAACATTTGGGAGTGAACAGTTGGTCAGGTGTAACTGAGTCTGCCTCGTCTACATGAAAAATGTAAGAGTCTCTATCTGTGTAATATTTATGATGATTCTAGAAGATTATATTCATGGAAAATGCATGCAGCTTGTTGTTGTTTTTTCCTGACATCACAGAACCCAGTCTAGTGTACTTGTGGTTCTCAAGTGGCCTCTCATTCAGGCATGGATGAAAACCAGACCAGCTAGGCTTTGGCAACGTGGTAGCCTCATGCATGTGCAGACCATACCCAGATTTTTGCAGCTGATTCCTTTTTGCTGCGTAAGAAGTGGCAACCCTTCTTAAGGGTGGACATCCCCCAATTTTAAGAATTTGACTATATCATGGGAACAATCATTGTCAGAAAAGAGGAAGTGGCAACAGTTAGGGGTTGTGGAGATACAGAACACTTAATAAAACATCACATGCAAGATAAACCACCTACCAAAAACCAAACAGACCTTAAGGAGCTTCCACACCAGCAGAGACTGCAGATGAATAAGTTTTTTTATACTAAAAGATAGTCCACGGTAGGGTGAAAACTGGGTTAAATGGCAAAAAAGTATAGGCTGCTCATTTGATAATAGTAATCATGTGGATACTGTACAAAACCTCCATTCATGAGTAGCACCAAGTCCCCAATAAACTGCTGTGTAGAAGTGCCTTATTTTTATCTAAGCATTTTGGCACATAGAGCTTTTATTTGGAGGCTAAAAGAAGCCACTTCTACAAATAAGCAGAATCATCACCATCGTACACCAAGAAGGGCTCATGGTAAACATCCTAGCTTCAGTTTGCTTACTAGGATGAATAATTTCTATTACAAACTATAAGGCCTTTGAAGTATTGGTTTCAACATTTCACATGAGGACCCCACAATTGACAAAATGACATAAATACTCTGCCTTTAATGGATATAGAAAATTATTACCATACCACATTTTTAGTCTGAGTATTCAGAATATTTTAGACTACAGTGCTTAAATATCAACTGTCAGTACTCTATGTGTAAGAAGACACAACTAATTTATTTCATAATGCAATAGTTGGGGGGAGGAGAGGTTGCACAAATACAATATACATAGAAACCATTTCTCTACATATAAGGTAGGAATATCTTTTAAACATGCATAAAAAGTTCTCTCAGAGCCCCCAGTAATATTAAATTTCAAAACACGTGAAAACATGTACATTGTAAATTACTTATAAAATAACAATAGTATTTTTCACAACATAGAAAAAGTACAAAAGATTACATTTTATCAAATTCCATGACAATGCATAAAAACCCAGTAATGTATCAATGAATTATCTGAAACTTAACAATAACTTTGTAAACTGACCCACACAAATGCCAACCTCTTTTGTGAAATGAAATTATTTAATAGAACTATGTGTCATATGTGCAATTTATTTTGCAACAGGATTTCTCAATAAATTTTTATCTTGTGGTAAGGAATACTGTAGTCTCTTCAAATGTAATTCCAGACTTTGAAGGAACTAAAAGTTAACACATAAAAGCTACTAGATACCTTGTTTAAGTAGATATTATGTACATCACACAGACCACCGTGGTGTGAGCAAATATGCTGTGGTTTTGCCATACATGCATAAGAGAAATTTATAACCACAATGTGAGGATTTTTCTATGCTATATAAAAAAGGCTGACACCCCCTCCACACACAGCTCCATGAACAACTTGGTAAAGTACATCTGAAAATATATACTTCAAAGTTAAGTGTTCATTTCTAATCAAAGGGGGGCAGGGAATTTTGAACTTGCATTATGAACGAAGTAATAAGTGTATTAAAATGTCAATACTTCTGTCCTAATTCACATTCTAAAGATTGTCTTTACAGGAATTAAGAATAAGGCAAGTAATCTTAATAGTTACATTGTCAACTCAAATAAACATTATGCAGACTTTCAAACTAGAGACAAAACTCACTTTAGGGACTGTTCATGTTATGTTTCCTTTCTTTTTTAAAGGGAGCTTATTTACAGAAGTGGATCTATTAATTACCATGGATTTTTATCTTCAGAGAAACATACAGTACATGGAATACAGATAACCTAAATAAGCCATTTGTAAGGTAGTCTCAGAATCACACTGATCATGCCCTAGGCACTCTACAACGATATGACATGCCTATAGAGACCTAAGTCCACCAGCTTGCCTTTTCAATCAATGAGCTGGGGAACAATCCACGTGCACCCACGAGTTATCATTGTTTGCTCAGCCTGATTGAGAGGCTGTAGTGCAACAGCAGCAATTTCAGTCTTCTATTTTGTTTACTACACTGCTCTACCTTCTGTGATAGTCTAAGGCACTGGAAAACTATTTTTGACTTAGCACGTAAATAATTCAAGTCCTGGTAACAAGTCTGAGTTGGAAACCTAAGTACACCTTGTAGTCATTAACAAATGTTTTCCTCCTTAACCCTTTCACAAAAGGTTTATTAATTTTCTCCCCTTGCTGCTTCCCCCTGCCTCCTCATCCAATCTGTGAAAAAACTGGTAACTGCATATTTTCATCCTAAAGTGGAAAGGGAAATTGAGGGGAGCAATTCTTAGTCGCAAAATAGTCTGCAAGGCATAGGTTAAATGCTGTCTTCCCGCATACCATTCCCCTGTTCCAATTGCCTCCTGAGGATGCTTTTAATTAAAAATACTCATCAGAACATTACATGCATTTTGAGAAGGCAGCTTTAGAATAAAGTAGGAGTAATTTGCTGATTCTTCAGTAACATTCTGTAAAAACTCAGCTACAAACCATATCAGCTGGCAGCATCTATCCCTGAATTACTGGAACACATGTGCAACAACCCAGGCAGGTGGACCTGGTGCACAGAAACTGCAAATGCCACCTCATAAACAGTAGAGGTCTAATAATTCTACTCTTCAATTTATTGGTCTCATCTTAGAGATCCCACTTCCTTTTTAGTACTGCTTCTGGTTAATTTTCATATTTGACTGCTGGTACAAGTTTTCCATTGATTAGTCATTTGTTTTCCATTTAACTGGCTGGGTATACCCCCTTTTTCCTATTCATCTATTTGTGCCAGGATTGAAAAGTCTGTGAGAATAGTCCAGTGAGAAGCCCAACCAATAGATGTCAGAAAATGAGTGTTGCAATTCCTTCCCCTTATGCAGAGGAGCTTTCCACAGCAGTACCTTGAGGAAGTGAGTTTGACAGCTAACGGTAAGAACTGGAGGACTGTATAATATGTACTCCACAAACTGGAGGACTGTATAATATGTACTCCACAAATAAACTTCTAATTTGAAATTGATTGTCCACCATTTTAGAGTGAGCTTGACACGACCAATTCTACCTCAGAACTCTCTCTGCCACAGTGCCAGTTCTGAATGTAGCAGTATGGAAAGAGTATGGCTTAAATATCCCATCCTGAGTCAGTGAAGCAGTCGGCAGCAGTAACTGGGCTTCGCCCACAACATAGTTTCAAAAGGGGCATGTCTGATCGTTTTAGCAGCAACTAGTTGTTCTAGAAGCCTAGTTTTCCAAAAAGCCTAGTTTTGTGTAAATTATTAAAGCTTACAGAAAACCTTAAATTTAATTTAAACATTATTTAAATGTCACGTTATTTATCTATTAGATTTCTCACCCTGTGGCCACTTTCACTTCAAATTTCCAATTCTATCTCAAATTCTCAGGATAAAGCTTGTTGAATTCTCTAGCTTTTACTACATCTGCAAGCTATCAAAAAGCTATATTGCCTCAAGCATCTCTCTCTCCCTACACCCACATATCAGAATCTACATCCAGCCACATCAACTTTTCTGGCCTTCACAAATTGTCTGGAGGTTGTGCTCAAACTCTTCCCAATTCACAGTGTTGCTAATGAGTGGCGTAAAAAGGTATCAGATTAACTCTTCTACAATTAAGGTGTATCACAGAGGAGAGGCCACACTAAGGATAGGAAATTGAACAGACTGAGTGAAGTAAATACCAAGTGAGCAATCCATTTTGGGAGGGGAAGTAATAGATATTAAAATACAAAACTGTTACAAGTACACATCAAGCTGACTAGCAAGGCCTTGGGTATAGCAACAGGTAAACCTAACAGCGAGCAATGTTTCACATTCCTGTTTTACAGAAATATGACGCCCAAAAGGTTACAGCAGAGAAAAGTTCTTTTTCCATGGCTTCATCACACAGCATTGCTGTAATATTTAAAGGCTTGGCATCATATAAATTGGGCTGAATGTACAGTTTCTTACTATCTGATCTTCAGCCATGATTGTGTCTAGGTAAATGACTGCACAGAAAGTATTATTGGGAACTAGGCCTTTAAATGCTACAATAGTACTGTAGGTGCAGGATGAAGCTGTGGTGATGTGGCAATATAGAAAATGTCTCATTCACACATTTAATAACAGCCAACATTTTATGAAAAAAGATATACTGAGGATCAGATTTATATCCCATTACAAAAATAGTTTTCACTGTCAAATTGTCTAAGGGTAAAAAGATGTGTAAGTTGAGACTGGTCATGTGAACTGGATGGCAATTCTTGTGCTTTACTAGACATAGGTTGTTGTGTGTGATAATAACAATAAGCCTCAAAAGCAGAGTTTTACCAGTAGAAGATCAAATGGCCTTTGTATCTTGGGAAAGCACAGAAAAACTAGGACACAGCAGACTATTGACAGAATGAAGTGGAATGGAAAAGTAACGGCTACAGAGCCAAAAGTTTTAAGAGGCTCTGGTCAAATGAGTGCTTGAAAAGGAACGTGTGCCCAGAACCCTCCAAGAATATAGAATTTGGACCAGCATAAATTAATAACAAAGAGCTATGCAACTTGGGGCAGAACTTCACATAAATGCCAAAAAGTATGTCTTATCAAGCTATAGTCAGATTTATTTTAAAAATTATAACCTACGTTATGGTCCCCGAGAGGCTTTCAAAGCAGCTTACAAAATATGCTCACAACTGATTCTACACAAATTCACAAATATTTAACTGGACAAAGGACTACTGCAGTGACCTGAGAAACTGTTTCACCTGGAAGAAAGTTAAGGTAAAGGGACCCCTGACCATTAGGTCCAGTCGTGGCCGAATCTGGGGTTGCGGCGCTCATCTTGCTTTACTGGCCGAGGGAGCCGGGTCATGTGGCCAGCATGACTAAGCCACTTCTGGCAAACCAGAGCAGTGCACAGAAACACCGTTTAGCTTCCCACCGGAGCGGTACCTATTTATCTACTTGCACTTTGACGTGCTTTCAAACTGCTAGGTTGGCAGGAGCTGGGACCAAGCAATGGGAGCTCACCCCATCGCGGGGATTTGAACCACCGACCTTCTGATCGGCAAGTCCTAGGCTCTGTGGTTTACAGTTAAATTTGTGCATGTGATAACAGTGTGCATTCAGCCACATGACTGTGATAGTGAGTATATGTGTTTGGAAGGCAGGACAGACTTCAGATGTGAATCACAAATAAATCAAATTTGTTGCCACAGACAATGTAAAGCAGCCCTTAAGTGCTGCAGCCAAGGTTAGAAGCTGATTTTGGCAGAACTAAGTTGTACTGATGGACATTACTTGACCAGAAGCAGCATCTGGCTAGTGGTAAAGAACTCTGTAGTTCGTTTCGATTCCCTCCCTGCCAGGAAGATGAATGCTGAGCACAAGCAAGAGACAACCACTCTCTGTGTACCTAAAGCCCTTATAATTATAGGAGCGTTGCTGCTTTGTCCTGCTGGGCTCCTATAATGCAGTTATATATCATAGCTTTTACTTTTTCCTAGGATACCATATGCAAAGTTACTTACATGGGGAACATTAAGATTCTTTGCCCAATTATACTTGCAAGGCTCATACTCAACCTGCAACCATCATAGCCTAGAATGGTAGTGTTCTGTGGGAAAATTCATATAAGGGCATGTACAATAAATGGGTTAATGTGAAACCCTTGTCCTCCCTCAAAACTATATCATGGAGGTGTCCTCACACTTTCTCTACAATGTAAGCTCTAACCATTGACTATAAGCTGCTGCTTAATGCTAAGCTGTTATAGATTTTACTATGAGAAACCTTAAAAAAAAAAAAAAAAAAAAAAAAGCCAGGCAGCACCCACAGGTTTCAAACTGCTGTGGGCAATTGCAGGATCCAAGCTACGTGTTGGTCGATGGAACCGGTGGGCTGAGCTGGCTCATGAGAAACCTCTTTTAACAACACAATGGCAGTGGATATCAGAATGGAAGGAAATAACAGAGCTGACTGCAAGAGGAGTGCATCTTAACTCAAGATGATTAATAGGAATGCCAAAGTAGTGAAATGAGTCAATTCTCTTTTTTTGTCTTTCTAAATGCAGCAGAACAAAAGCATGTGATAGTGTGATGTGAAATGAATTGGACTTATTGAATGAATGTGAAAAATCCTGGATACCACTCTTAGTTATAGGATAGGAATAAAGTTAAATAGTGAATATCTAAGTTAGACCATAACAGTTTCTATGATTCACTCTGCAGGAAGCATGAACAACTTTGGTGCACTGATATTCTTCATAGGATCCCAAAGACACAACAATAAAATGATGAATCATTTATTTTCTTTTGGTACCAGCTGAGCTAAAGGTTAAAGTTTAGCTATCTTTAAAGAGAAGGAATCCTAGGTCATTTTAAGAACTGGTGAATTTTTTAATGTTTTTCCAGTATAACTAGGAAACAAGAAGTGCATAAAGAACAAGCTGCATTTTGTCCCAGAGTGTCCAAGTTATTTAATAAAAAATGTTCACCTGGTTCCTTTATAAAAAAGCCATTCTCTAAATAAGCTCTAAAGTAAGCTGAATTTACTAGCATTAATATCACTTTTCGGACACAAAATTAATGATGCTTTTGAAAACATTTAAAACTTTAAAAACAAGCTCATTTTAAGAAAAGGCTTTTTAGATAACTTGTCAAGATGCTGAAAATATATCTGCTTATGCTTGCCAAATGCTACTTGATGTATTTGGACAGCTAATTCAAAGCCATAAAAAGTTCTCAAGTAGCATCCAGGTCAATTACAAATTAGTTATATTTTGAGTATTTCAATAAAACTGGGCCTTCCTTTTCAAGAAAACAAGTAAAAAGAGCATTCAGGAACAGCAGGAAACATCCCAGCTTGAGGTAATAAGATTAAGTTGCACATATAGAACACATGCTCTTGTGCAACACTGCACTATTTTTAAGGCCCCACTCTGGAGGGGAAAAAATCAGTTGTGCAATTACATGAGTTACTGCTGCAATCATTGTAATGCAGCTCTCTCTCTCTAAGTTTGTGCCCTGAATTGCTAGGATTATCACCTCATCCAGACCTAGAGTCAGAAAAGTCTTTTGTGGGACTTCATTAGTCTGCCCATGGCAGTTCTAGAAAACTGTCAAAAGCATTCTATTTACAACAATACACGTAAGTATCTAGCATGCAATTTTTTTTTAAGGAATAAAGGAATCCTAATTCAGGCACCACAATTATTGTTATCACTCATACCATCAATATAAGGACATTATAATGCAAGTTTTTAATAAATAAATTAAAAGGTAAAATAAAAGAATAAGTGTTTCACTGATTTGGTAAGATACATGCCAAAAATGCAGTTTCACAGAGCAATGTTTTAAAAATTAAAAATTAAAATAAATATCAGTGTGGAAAGATATCCTTAGTAGGTTATCAAACTTTTTTGTTTTGAAAACTCATTTTAATACTCTGTATTATTTATAAACATTTGAAACATGTAAATCTATATGCACAGCTGTGAACAAAAGCTGTAATTACTCGGATTTCTTGTGTTCTTCAGGAAGGGAAAGTACTTTTCTTCTCTGATGTATCATATGAAAATACAGCTGAGGGAAGACTGAAAAACAGAAAAGAATTATGTAAATAAAAGTTAGTATTTTTTTAACTTACACACAATTTAATATCATGTATTCAAGGGCTTTCACATGTATATCAGTGCCCCCAAAGCCAAACATATACTTTCTGCTCTCTTTTAATGAAGTGGAGGGAACCCCCCCCCAAAAAAATAAAAGATTGTTTACTTGTCAACCAAGGGACCATGAAGCCATTTCCCTTCTGTCCATCTTTAATTGCAAGATATAATGTATGAAACATTGTACATGACAATGCTCAACTTAATGGCAAGGTGATTTCTACAAAGTTCTATTCAAGTAACACTCATTGCTCTACCTTTAGACACAGTCAGAGTGTCTCTGTTGCTCACCACTTAGCCAGCTAGTCAATTCTATAATATAATATTCATTTGTATACCTCTCTATTCTATACCAGAACTTGGTTAAAACAAAAATGAATATTTTTTACACAAACACAGAAGCTGAGATAGCTCTGTGAAACAAACAGATGCATTAATTTTCTGCTCAAATGACACTGGATCTTGCTGTGAGAAAATATTGATTTGGTAAGATACATGCACAAATACAGCAATGTATCATCTTTCCTTGAAAGCCCAATAAAATTTGCAACTTTCACTGGTCACTCTATGTACCCAATTATTTTTGCAGTTCTATTTCACAATGTGAAGCTTGTGCGCTCAAGCTGACCTTAGGAAACCACTAGAATGAAATGCACGAAAGAGAGCCTCATCTAAGGGCTTTTGTACGTTTTGCAATGTGTACATTTGTCATGTGGTCATGACAGTTTTTGAGTTTTAATAGGTGATAACTATGATAAAAATATCTGCACATGATATTGAAAAAAAAAGATCAGTTGCAACTAGCATTCTTGAAACAAATATATATTCTCTTTTGCTTTCATCCCCTAATTTGGCTATAAGAAGAGGGAGAGAATAAATAGAAAAAGATGGCTATAGGTAAAATAAAGAGAAACAAGAATTCCACAAGTGCCAGAGGGAAATCAGCTGTAGAATTAAAACATAGTTCAAAAACTTGCTTTTGTTCTATGCCTCAGTGATGCAGGATATGTGCATTTAAATTTACTGCTATTTTTCACTGTTGAAAACCCACCTTTTATAATACTTGCTCATTCTAGAACACTGAAACATGTACAGCTAAAATAGGTTTCCAGGCATTTTAAACTGCTTTTAGTCTAACAGCTACAGATCTCAAGGGTGGAAGCATTTAACTTAGTGCTATACTTACGTGGAATATAAGATAGCATAGTCAAGATCAGGAATGTATAGTAGTCAAAGGAGAAATTGTATTTGTTAGGTAAACTAATTGAAAACAAGTCGGACCGTCTGACATAGGGCAGAGCAGCATATATTGTGAGCAATTCTCCTAAAACTCCCATTGGATACAGTACGAAGAACAACGTGTACCTAAAACAAACAAACAAAAACACAGATATGCAAAGTTACAAGAAGGTAGCCGTGTTGGTCTGCCGTGGTCAAAACAAAATTTAAAAATTCCTTCCAGTAGCACCTTAAAGGTAAAGGTAAAGGTACCCCTGCCCGTACGGGCCAGTCGTGTCCGACTCTAGGGTTGTGCACCCATCTCACTTAAGAGGCCGGGGGCCAGCGCTGTCCGGAGACACTTCCGGGTCACGTGGCCAGCGTGACGAAGCTGCTCTGGCGAGCCGGCACCAGCGCAGGACACGGAAACGCCGTTTACCTTCCCGCTATAAAGCGGTCCCTATTTATCTACTTGCACTTAGGGGTGCTTTCGAACTGCTAGGTGGGCAGGAGCTGGGACCGAAAGACGGGAGATCACCCCGCCGCGGGGATTCGAACCGCCGACCATGCGATCAGCAAGCCCTAGGCGCTGAGGTTTTACCCACAGCGCCACCCGCGTCCCCTATAGCACCTTAGAGACCAACTAAGTTTGTTATTGGTATGAGCTTTTGTGTGCATGCTTCACATGTTCACTCAGAAGTAAGATCCACTACGTTCAATGGAACTGCAGAGTACATGAGACTAGGAGTATGAAAAGGTTGCTAATACAATGCAACGTAATATTTTCTATATGACATTATATATATTAGTGCAAATAACAGATGCTGGGGGGTCATTCATCAAGAATGGGGCCACTGTGAACAGGGAAGGAAATTTAACTATTTGCTCCTGCACTGGAGCCCTGCTATTTCGCACCTGAAGGAAGATCCCACTGGTGCCCATGGAAGCTTGTCTCTCATGCCAAATAGTACCTTCAGAGAGAGTGATTTAGAAAACAACAACTCCACTTTCTATCCCATAGTTTGAAGTTAGTTTGTTTAGACAGGATTCTTTAGAAATTAAACTAAACTCCTCTAACTTCACTCAAGCTTATTCTAGCTGCTGCACATAGCAGAGATGCAGCACCTGTTCCTCAGTATATATATCCCAACTCCGATCAGCCCCAACCAGTATACCCAGTGGTCAGAGATTATGAGACCTATAGCCCAACAACATCTGGAGGGTCTCAGGTTCCCCACCCCTGATGTAGCTCAAAACTATAGATGAGCATTATGCAAACCAGTTCTGTAGTTGTCCCTGATTGTCCAAACTAATAAAACTTGGAGGATCACTAGCTTTTGCTTAGTTAGGACTTTTATTCAATAAAGATATATTTTCATTAATTCAACTATATTTCAAGTGTATTCCAAAGTACAAAATATTATTTTATACAAGAAAATGTTAACAATGTGTAGAACATAAGCAAATACTTTTGGTCCTGAACCAAAGTCACACCATTCAAGTTGAAGCTAACTCTTTATTAGCAATAATGCATCTGCACAGACTTGGCAGAGTGTCAAGCCTAATGAGCACAGCAGTTCATCCCCGAAAGGTCTTGCCCCATAGATCAGTTGTTGAGACTAAAAGTCCCCACCTCCCCACAGTTGTCTTAAGTTACCTTTTCTCCATGGCTTTTCCCAAGCAATTAAGAGACTGCACCTACGTGCAACCAACCTCTCCTCCACCCTTTTCATTACTCTTCTGGTTCTGGGAGATAAAGGTAGAGGGGAACTTGTTGCAGCAGGAGAAGGAGACACCTATGCCTCTTCATCAGCCAGACTCATCTTTGCCTCTTGGCATCCCTCCTCCCCTGCTTCAGCTTCAGCTTCTGCCTCTGATTCTGGACTTAGACTCTCCCAGCTCACTAAGCCCTGCTACCACTTAGCTTCCAACACTTCCTCCCAGTCTTCTCCCTCTGATCACTCACCACTGTCCCACCACCAATCCCTGGGCTCTGAGCCTTCTTCCCTTGGGACTTCCCCAGCTGGTTCATCCCACCATTATTTGCATCCAGCCAGTTCATGACACCAAGTTTGTGAACTTGTATTGCATTGGTAACCTCAAGACTTAATTATTGTAATGCACTTTATTTGGTGCTGCCTTTGGTTCTGGCTGCTACTAGTGCAGTATACAGTGCTACTAGTGCAGTATACAGTGGTTCTGGTTGCTACTAGTGCAGTATACAGTGCTACTAGTGCAGTATACAGTGGTTCTGGCTGCTACTAGTGCAGTATACAGTGGCCAGACTGCTCACAGAAAGAGAATACTAGGAACATGTTACTCTGATGTTAAGACAGCTGCACTGATTGCCGATTTGCTAGTTGGTCAGGTTCAATGTTCTTGTGTTAATTCACAAAGCCCTCAATTACTTGATCCCGAAGTACCTTGAAGACCATCTAATCATTTATACTCCACCTCTATCACTGGGATCTTCTGATGGACATCTGATGGTTCCCTATACCCCTGAGGTTCAGTTGGCCTTCATAAAGGACCAAACCTTTAGTGCAACAGGTCCTGTCTTGTAGAACTCCAGAACTAGAGGTTCAGCAGGAGCCACCCCTACCTTCTTTCAGATGTCTTCTGAAATTGTCCTGTTTAGACAGGCCTTCATAATGTGCATTTTTGCTTTATTCAACCAGTATTTACAGATGTTTTACACTGTGTTTTATATATATTGATAGATTGGTTTTATTGTATTTTATATGCTGTAAGACTCCTTGATATATTTTATGAAAATGAAGATTATTAATTTTTGAATAAAATAAATATGTCAACATTCTCTTTATTTTCTAGGACTGATATTTCTGTTTTGCAATTATTAGGGAAATATGCCCACTGATGTATAGTTTCTCAGGCTCATAATCATGAAGTGCTTAATGCCCTTACCTGGCCCATTTGATGAAGTAAGGAAGGTGGTTCAATAAGTTGAAAGTATAAAAGGAATAACGGACGATCTCTGTGATTGTCCAGGCAACAACAAAAAGGAGGATGCAGTCTTCATTTTGTACCTATTAAAGAAAAATACAGTTGCTGTAAGTTGAAAATAAATTATAAACTTTCTAAAATGACAAGCTTTTAAAGCTACCTTTTCAAACTTTGTAATTCAGGTCCACAGGAAAGCAGAAATATTTATTGGGGGGGGGATAATACTCTTCTATGTAATTTGCCTTCTCCTTTGTAATTTCAAGGTTAGAATGCCTGTGCATACACATAAATTAAGTGTTGCTCAGAAATGACACAACATAAAAATCTGAGAAAGTTACCTTAAGTTGCTTCATAGTATGATTACGGAGTATATTTTTAAAACCATTTACCATTGGCCTGCTTTTTAAATGAAAAATAAACAAAGGCATAACAGCTGACATAATGTCTAATTTCACCAGAGTTCATGATGTATATAATGTTTCTGTATGAAGGTATAAATAGGACATCATTTGGTAATACAAAGTAACTAAGCTTGATGCATCATCCCATGCAAACATGACATTACATACTCGTCACACAAAATCATTTCCTAGAAAACCCTATAGCCAACAATTTCCAACTTCAGAATTACACAGTACCCTGTGCTTCGCAAGCTTCCTATATAAGACTCAAGAGAAACAGGGAGGGGCTGGCTTTGCACCATCCTGGTACTTGCCTGGTCTGCTCTGCCAGCCAGCAAATGTGTGTGCTTTATTATTTCTTAATTGACTGTGTTGGCTGTATTAGCATTCCATGAACAGAATACTTTTCACAGTTTATTCTTCTTGCCAATACAGATTTAGGCAAGAATAAAATAAAGTGCACAGGATATGGTCTTATTTTGACAGTTTTCCTCACTAACTTGTTTTTGATTTCTCAACTATGCTCTAGATCAGACATCCCCAAACTTGGCCATCATCCCTAGCTAACAGGACCAGTGGTCAGGGATGATGGGAATTGTAGTCTGGCAGGCCGAGTTTGGGGATGCCTGCTCTAGATTATTTTCCACTTTTCTCTTAATAAGCATGAGCAGCATTCAGATTGATGCTTAGTGAACTTGCCTGAGATTTCAGATATCAAGTAGCAGAAAGGCTACAACATGCAAAGAAATAGCTAACAACTTGACCATTCCAGGAATAAGAGCAAGCACATCCTTCAAACATTACTGAACTGCCCCATGCAATTACTATTAAATATTAGGAACAAAGAATCCAGAAGGAATAACATGTAAACAACAAAATGCATGTTTCAGATTCCGGAACACCATTTGATTAGGCTTGATCAGAAATAATGTAAGACTTCTTCTTCAAGAAAGAGTTAGATATGTGAGAAAGCAAGCAAAACATTAAAAGTTTCTCATTCAAGAACCTAAGAAGAATTTAACCAAAAAAACCACACATTATTCATGCATCCACATATCATCTTACAAAATCCGTAATAGCTGAACTTGTTCAGGGAGCTCAGGTATGTAGGTATTCCTTCAGGGGGAGGGGGGGAAGCAAAAGTTTTTTTGTTTTTTGTTTATTAAGAATGTAGTTAACACTCATCTCACAAGGAAAGGAATGCTAATGTGAACCTGTCAACTAACTCTTCATCTGAGATACTTGGGAACCTGATAGAGTACAATACAGTTTTGACTATTTTTATTGCCAAATTACTCGAACTGTTTTCTAACCTGTTAGAAATAATCTGGATTCTATTTGCACATATAAAATGCTGCATATTGGATATTTGGAAAGTATGTTCACTTCCTCTGTCCTACAGTTACACTTCCTTTGAGTCAAGTGGGGCTACAACATGCTGCTTGTACAACAGCAAAAAGCAAACGCCAATCAGGAAAACGTGGCCTTTAAGTGAGCTGCTGCCAGTTTAACAGTCAGATAGGGATTTGACTCTCAGTGGGAGAGGGACTGTCAGATGGTTCAAAACCTAAACTGTCCACACTGAGTGGGGTTAGCTACACAGTGCAACTCAGTTTTTATTTCCTGACAGGAAGTTAAATCCTAGAAGGGGCTGAGTGGGTGGATGCTGCTGCTTAGAACTTGATAGCCTTTTTAGGTGAAAAGTCTACCTGAGACTTGATTTGTAGGAGACTGCTGCTTAAAAAGTTTCTCTGAAAGGAGTGTGTATTTTAAACCAAGCTTGTGTGCCTTATGAAACCACCAAGCGTTAAACTTCCCTAAAGTATAATTAAATAAACATACAGTTTTGTTCCAGAAGTGCTGCCTCACTCTGAATCCTTGGTTGGGGAGAGTGGACACTGGGCAGCTGCCACAAAAATAAAACACCTCGCAGCTGTGAAATTTTAGAAAGCTACCATAAGCAGTTAATCATAGACCTCTACTGTGAAAACAGGGGGAGTTTTATCTGTTAATGCACCCATAATATTGGTCATGATACCCAGCACCTATATTCAGTGAGGGTGTCTCTCACAAATGGATACTTTTTATTTTTTAATAGTGTTTCTATATTAGCCATGTAAATAAAATTACAGGAAGTAACAGCCCAGTTAACCAAAGTGTAGAGATTGACATGAAAGTGGGAACTTTTGATGCACTGTCCCTTTCCAAACAATGAATAGTTAAACCAGACCTACATATATAATTTCCAACTCTTAGAAAACTGTGAATCTTGTTTCACGTATACTAAATAGCTATCTGAAAATGGCAAAGACAGGCAACTTAAACCAAGTTTTAAGTCCAAAGTTTTGAAAAGAAGTTCACTAGTTAATTTGTTTTACATGATTTCCATTTCCATTCCCCACCCACCTGCATGCTTCTTTCCACACTACCTTATCTGCACGGTAGGTGGGAAGATACAACTGCATCAGTGGGCAAGGAGCCAGCACAGATGTTACAATTAAGAGTTCTGGAAACACATCTCACAAAAACAGCTGATCCTGAGGTGTCCACCAAAAACACACACAGTGGACCCAGTAAAAGGAACAGGAAATATACAAAAGAGTACAAATATTTAGTTCTAGGGAAGAAATGGATCTTTTTCTTGCTCTCTTTTAACTTACCTCTTTTACACTATGTGTTACAGCCCATGTCAGAAAAACTCTTGACATCACCTGGAAAGTAGTTAGCACAACAGAAGAGGGAACAATTCCTGAAAAGAAAGTTTATATTGGTCTATATCCTCAGTTTATTCGATTTATATAAATATTTATAAACCATTATTTCATGAAATATAACAAAATAGTTTACAATGAAAGGACATAAAAACATACAGTAAAAACAATATAAAACATTAAAATCAGGAGTCAAAGAACCATTGTGGAAAGGTGTATTCTCAACTGCCTACATAGGCCTGGTAGAATATAATAGATTCAACAGGTGTTTAAAAGTTGCAACAGAAGGCACCTGCTGAATCTCTATCTCTGGTATCCAAAAAACCATAGTGATGATGCTAAAGGCTCTATTTCAAGTTGTTTTAAAATGAGCCTTACCCACTCAGGGAATAACCAACAACACTCCTGCTGATGATATCAGTGACTGAGCTGGGATATTAAGGTTCAGGTGATCCCTGTTGCTCTAGAAACCTTCATCTTAATCACATGTTCCGAAAATGATTTTTACAATATACCATTGTTAACATGCATTCCACATCTTTAGTGCGAAGGGGCACAGTTCACGTATTTTCTTTAGATGTTTCAAGTGCCAGATCTTGTAAAACAATAATAAACTATTATATTGTAGGTTTTGTAAGGTTCTCACTTTTTGCGTTAGATTTCTTCTTCTTCTTTTTTTTTTTTTGAGTACCTGACAAATAGGTACCTGACAAATGTCTCTTGGGAAAGATGTCAGATGTCAAAGAGATAAGCAATTACAGTTGTACCTTGGAAGACGAACAGAATCCGTTCTGGAAGTCTGTTCAACTTCCAAAATGTTCGGAAACCAAGGAAGCTCCTGCAGCCAATCGGAAGCCGCGGAAGTCGCTTCGGACGTTCGGGTTCCAAAAAACATTCACAAACCGGAACACCCATTTCCAGGTTTATGGCGTTCGTGAGCCAAAACATTCAAGTCACAAGGCGTTCATCAACCAAGGTATGATTGTATATGACTTTTTGCAGACATCTGAAGGCAGTCCTGTTTCAGGAAGCTCTTATAGTCAAATGGGTGGGGTACAAGAAACTTGTTGTTACTACTATTTTTATCAAGAATCCTTGGGTCTCGGTCTGACAGCTCTGTGAGCTCGCTCCAGACTATTAACTTCCAGTTTCAGGTCAAGACACAATATGTTAAAGAAGTTAATAATGGAGGGTCTAATGTCCACATATTTCCTCTATAATTCCATGTACATTCACACATCTTGAATATTTCATCTTCTCTAGATGTTTCTTTACACTCTGCACTGCCTTTTTAAAAATAGCTTTCTAATCATTTTGTTGTTGACTGACAAGTCTAAAGCTTCAGAGGCTGTTGTTTATTCCAGTCAGTAAGTTTCTGTTTTGGCAGTTCTTCCCAAGTCATTCATTAACTCATATTTCAGCCTTTTTCACTGTGTAGCAAGGTCTTTGTTTTTATTTTTTATCTCCTGTGTTGGTGCCTAGAGTCTCAAAGGCTAGAGTCTCAAATGCAATTATAGAGGGCCCTATTTGCTGTAAGGGGAAGAAAGTTGTTGCTTTTTCTTTGGGTCTGAAATAATTCATAAGGTTCCCTGCCTTACCTCATTGTGCTGATGCCAGCATATCTTCTCTGGGGGCTTAGCTTGAAATCCTCATGGTGCTGTTGGGGTCAGTGGCAAGCCTAATTATAAAACTGGGTTCCAGTTACAGATAGGTAGCCGTGTTGGTCTGCCATAGTCAAAATAAAAAAAATCCTTCCAGTAGCACCTTTAAGACCAACTAAGTTAGTTCTTGGTATGAGCTTTCGTGTGCAAGCACACTTCTTCAGATTCGTGTGTATCTGAAGAAGTGTGCTTGCACACGAAAGCTCATACCAAGAACTAACTTAGTTGGTCTTAAAGGTGCTACTGGAAGGATTTTTTTTATTTTGACTATGGCAGACCAACACGGCTACCTATCTGTAACTGGAACCATGGCGTGTATCTGAAGAAGTGTGCTTGCACACGAAAGCTCATACCAAGAACTAACTTAGTTGGTCTTAAAGGTGCTACTGGAAGGATTTTTTTTATAAAACTGGGGTCTGAGAGACACCAAACATTATGTCCATCTTGTGGGCACCCCTTTTTCTTTTTTAAAAGGGTTAGAAAACCTAAAGGAGAACAGACCTCTTCAGAGTCTGTTTCTTTTTAAACATCTGATATTGGGGACAAACAACAGGGATCAGCGATCTCCATCATGGCTTATTTGTGAGATTCCCAGATGTATCTTTCTGCCTGCTGTTGGTGCCAAGAACAGAACAAAATAACCTATGGCTTGATCCGGCAAGGCAATTCTTGTATCCTTACAAGAATGGCATTGTTACACATCATTTTTTGCTCAAAACCAAGCCTTGTTTTGTTAAGCAGAAATTTCCAAAGATAGTACAGGAACAATAACAAATATAGATGGGTGATACAGAGCACTCTGATATGTAGTAACAACCTGTATTACATCCTGAATTTGCAAGTTACTTTGGAGTCATATATTGACACACTCATTATGCAATTCAAACCTCCCCCACCCTACCCTGATGTTCTACAGAGTGGTCAGGCCATTGCCACATCATCAGGCAGGAGATAGACTGTTGTGGCAGCATGGAGCTGGTACAGTGATTGGGCCCAATGCTTTCATGGGATGGCACTGAAATAGCTCAGGCTCCAATGGCTCCTGGACTGGCTCAGCCCTGCCACATATTCAGAACACCCCATTTAGGGTGCTTCTTCTGGGTACTGCCAGTGGGTATCCTGCCTTTTGCTCTCCCACCTTCAGCACATTTTACAGGCAGAACAGGGAGGCTGGCAATGACAAGAGGCTACCTTGGCCAGAAAAGCTAATCAGAGGTACAGCTCCGCTCCCTCCTGTACACTGTAAGTGGGGTTTGGAATCCTCCTTAGAATAGGCATTAGGAAGAAGAAAAAGTGTGAAATTAGAAATGTATATCATGCTTTATATTTTTGCTATTATTTTTTAAAAAAAGAATAAAGTGAATAAGCTACATGAATCCAGTAACTTACCTATTGCGCAATGCAGAATCTAGAACAAAAAGAACATATAAAGTCAACAAAAACAAAGACTTTTAATCAGCCAAGCATTTAATCAGCCAAGGACTCAAGCATTACACAACTCAATTAGTTTTGAGCAACTAACTACTCCACTCAACCAACTGGGAGAGGGAATAATCTCCCAACTATATTAGATCCTCAAACAATTGGCTGCCCTTCCTCTCACTTCATTAAGACTAAAATGATATATATATATGGAGAAGAATTAGAGGAACAACTCTAGGAACAAATTTGGAATAAACTACCATTTAGCTCCATCTCAGTTAGAACTCAAGAAAATGCTTTAATGATAGCACATCGCTGGTACATGTGCCCAGCCAGATTGTAAAGAATTAATCATAACACATCCAACCTTTGCTGGTGGTAATACAATTTACCTGGTTCTCTAGTACACATGCGGTGGTCTGCTTTTCTTTTGGGAAGTTTTTCAAAAAATTAATCAAATGATGGGACAATTGCTACAAACCAGAATTAGCCCTACTATCTTACTTTACTCCTCAGATTAAGAACATAACCAAGGCTGCACAGAGCCCCCAGCCCCCCCAGTAGCCATGGCCCCACCGGGACCAAAAACACCCCCTCAACGGCCCAGCAGAGCTCCAAGGCCTGGAGGCCTCCAGAGGTGAACAGAAAACAATAAGCAAAAAGCACCCCCCCCCCGGCCGAACACCAGCTTGCCGTAGCCACTGCTGCCACCCCCACCAAGGGAGAGAAGTAGGAGGGTACTGGAAAGGCCAGGGAGGCCATGAGGAATCACGCAGCCTAGCCCAGGCCCAACCATGAGCCTACCTCCCCGGTGCCTGGCATGAAAAGTGCAGGCTGAGGGCGGGGGGGGGGTACCATGCACCGGAGACCACCCCAGGAAAAAAACGCAACGCGGGACCTCCCCACTGGAAATTAATTAATCAATTAACTTATTTATTTTATTTGATTTTTGAAATATATTTTATTTTTTATTGTTATTTTCTTTGAAGAACTGTAATGGCGTCCATGCAGGAGGCCTGAACCATTGAAGGTCACTTCTGGGGACTGCCGCCTTAGCCCTAACCCAGGAACCCAATATCCAGGCCTCATGGGCCCTGCAGTGAAATTAAAACTTCCTGTGAATCAAAATTACCACCAATACATTTTTTAATTATATACACAACCACCTTTTCATTAATACCATTAGTTTTCATTTATTAATAAAAATAATAAAAACAATGCTTTTATGAATATGGAGGTAAGAACTCCAGACTATGAGCAAACAGATGCAGGGAAAAATTCCTCAAAACAAGAATATACTGTGTCACTAAAAAATAAGAAGAAATAACTTCAGAATTTGCTGATTTTTTACGCCAAACTATACATCTCCCACAACACCACCTGAACAGGAAATCAGAAGATTCCTAACAGGGCTGACCATGCCAACCTTAACTGCAGAGGAACAAGAATTCATGGACAGCCCTATCACCCCTGAGGAAATAGAGACAGTATTCAAAATCCTGAAACTACACAAAGCCCCCAACCTAGACGGCTATACAGCAGAATTCTACAAAAGATTCAAAGAACCCCTGATTCCTTACATGACCCACCTATTTAACGACATCATAAAAGGGGCCCCCATCTCCAAACCTGGACGTCTTCCAAAATAGTCTCTCTCCCAAAACTACTCAAAGATAGCCTCAAAATAGAATCATACCACTTAATCTAATTGATAAACCAAGGTTACAAGATATTCACATCAATCCTGGCTAATCACTTAAAATCTTCCTACACAACCTGGACCAGGCAGGCTTTACCCCTGGTCGCAACGTAACAGACCCCCATTAGGAAACTGCTGGATCTGATAGAATACAGCAAAATGACCAAACTCCCACTGACGATCATGTGCCTAGACATATTTAAAGCCTTTGATTGCTTAGAATTATCTATTTGCAGTATTAACTAACATGAAATTTGGCCCCAACTTCCTACAAACCCTCAAACAAATTTACTCCCAAGCCTTAGCAAAATGCAGAATTAACAATATGGACTCCAATACCAAAGCAATACAAAGAGGCACAAAACAAGGATGCCCACTGTCTCCCGTCCTAGTCATCTTGGCCCTGGAATCCCTAGCAATCTGACTCCAAGCAGCCCCAGATATCAAGGGTGTGGAAATAAAAGGTAAAACATACAAACTAGGGCTCTTTGCAGATGACCTGATGTTCACAACACCAGACGCCATAAACACAACAACCACCCTAACTAAAGAACTCAACACATTTGCAATGGGGTCGGGCCTACAAGTAAACTTTGCAAAATCTGAGGCTATGTCCTTCAACACTCTCCCCCTCTGCCTGCATACCCAAAAGGAATTCACCAACATCACAAAGATAAAACTCTGCAGCACCAAATTCAGGTACCTAGGGGTTCAAATATCCAGAAACCTCAATAAACTATGCCTCTACAATTACAAGCCCAGGTGGCGACAAATCAACAGAGACTTGAGGAAATGGAACAACACCAACTTCACCCTCTCAGACAAAATAGCCATGATCAAAATGATCACCCTCCCACAACTAACCTATTTATTCCAAATAAAAAAATTCCTTCCTGTAGCACCTTAAAGACCAACTAAGTTAGTTCTTGGTATAAGCTTTCGTGTGCATGCACACTTCTTCAGATACACTGAAACAGAAGTTGCCAGATCCTGTAGCTGTTTTACTGCAAAGGAATTTCAGAAATAGACTGGAAAGAGAAGCTGCTGAATTACAACTCATTACCAAACTTAAAACAATGGAGAGACCTGGTCTGAACAGAGACATCGGATTCTTATCTCATTATACATGACTAAGCCATTTCTCACCTTCTCACCCCTTGCCTTTTCCTGTAAGACCTATTACAGTCGTTAAGAGTCGTCAACAGGCTCATCTCAGCTATCTGCCAATCTCCGATTCCCACCACCCTTCTAAGTAATACCCCTCCCCACCTTCTCAATATATAGAAGGATCTGGCAACTTCTGTTTCAGTGTATCTGAAGAAGTGTGCATGCACACGAAAGCTTATACCAAGAACTAACTTAGTTGGTCTTTAAGGTGCTACAGGAAGGAATTTTTTTATTTCGACTATGGCAGACCAACACGGCTACCCATCTGTAACTATTTATTCCAAACCCTCCCTATCTGGATTCCCCCAGAAAAAAACTACACTCATTTATTTTCTCACACAAATAGCCAAGAATAAGCCCCAAATACCTGCACTTCCCATCCTCAGAAGGAGGATGGGGAAGCCCCAACACAGAATCATATTACATCGCCAACCAAGTACGCCACATAATCCCGTATATTCTAGAAGAAAAGACAAGACAATGGGTTCACTTGGAGAGAGACACCATCGAAAACATTCCCAAAAGAAGCATACCCATTTCTTCAAAACAAACTAAAGAAAATCCCCACAACACTGAACAGGCTCACACAGAATGGAAAATCCCCATCCCCACTAACCCCTCTGGCCTATCACTCACTATTCCAACATGCAGCTCAAAACCTCCAGATAAAAACCCGGCAAGCCAAAGACCTACACTGTCTAAAAGACTTCTACAAAAACAACAAACCAATATCAAAACAAGAAATACAAGACAAACTAAGGAACACCCAAATACCTTGACTAACACACCATCAACTACATGTCTTCTTAAACAATCCAGCAGTAAAATCAGCAGCCACTAGGCCCTTGACCATCTTCAAAAACCTTCTCCTGATAGCAGAGGGACACAGCAAAGGGATGGTATCCACAATATACAAAATACTGCTCCATAATCCCACAAACCCCCTTGATGCAATCAAAGAACAATGGGAGCACGACACAGGCTATGAAATTAACCCCACCCAATGGACTAGAATGTGGTCTAAACCTCCCTTTAAGACCATATCAGCCAAAAGGGAACTCCCTCTGAAACTCACCACAGAAACTGGCATTGATACGCCTAAGAACCTCACCAAGATGTTGGAGAGGCTGCACCTCCACAGGCACATAGCTCCACATGTGGTATGTGGAATGCCCTAAATTCCAACCCTTCTGGCAGCGGTCCTACAAAAGATATGCAAAATAACTAAAGGTATTAGAAAACACTCCAGAACTGGCCCTACTAAACATCTTCCAAGATCATAACAACCACTCACATTATAAAGAGCTTATAACCCACGTACTCTCAGAGAGTAAACATGAACCAATGCAGGCTTCCTCAAGCTCGGCCCTCCAGATGTTTTTGGCCTACAACTCCCATGAGCCCTAGCTAGCAGGACCAGTGGTCAGGGATGATGGGAATTGTAGTGTCAAAACATCTGAAGGGCCGAGGTTGAGGAAGCCTGGACCAATGGTATCAAATTGTATGGGAAATGGCCTTAACCAATAAACTGAAACTGACATGGGGACAAATAGAAGAGGATGCCTTCACCCCGGTATGGCTTTATCACATGCACAGCCCAACAAGACAACAACAAGAATCCACTGACAGCAGCATACAAATCAATCTGGCTTACCTGACCAACAAGCCCTCCCCCCCTCACAAATGCAAGCAAATCCCACTGCAGCCAACCACAGATAACTAACCACACCCTGCCCCACAATACCTCTCACTACCAAGCAAATGTAATAAACAAATAGAAAGAGAACCTACCCAGTTGATGCTGACACAGAACCCCACATGTACACTATACAAAAGAATATAAGCCTCACCACCCCTCCTCTCCCCCCTCTTCTTCCCCAACCTTATACTGTACTCAACACTAATGTTTCACAACAAATGTAACTGATTTGTAAGAAATACTGTACAACCTGAAAAAAGAGACAAGGCATGTACTTTTGTAAACCAAGAAAATATTTAATAAAAATAAATTTAAAAAAGAAAAAAAGAAAAAAGAACACAACCAATAAATACTTTATTCCCCATGTATTAACTGCAACTAGAAGAGTTGATTAGTGATTGCAAAAAGTGAGAAAATTTTCAGAAGTATGGGACATTGTGCTTATAGACAAATTAACAATTTCACAAAAGGAATATTGATCTGGGGACGAGGAAACTCGCACATTCTATACCATATGCATATGGCATCCTTTTATTGATTTTGGTTCTATCGACTCATGGAACCTTATGGGGAGACATTTGTTTGCCTTTCTTGGAATGTCTAAAACCACAACCATCAGCCACTATTTTTCTTTCTTTTCTGTAAAACTACAAAGCTCTCTTGGTTTTATAGTAAAGGGAACAAAGGCACTAGGCAATGGTCTTTAGTGCTGAAAATTTCAACATTTATGTAAAGTAATTAAACCTATTTTTCAATTAAAATTATGCTATTTAAGAATGGTTGCAGAGGGGCAATCACCAGAGAGTAGAACTTCAGAAAATAAATTAACTTGAAAATAATAGTTTCACTGCATAATGTCAAATTCTCTTTGATGCTATTGTTTTCATGTTTCAGATTTCACTTCTGATGTAATGAAGGAAACCAATACTTACCAGTGGTCTATCTATCAAAAGGGATAGAATTCAATGCAGGAGCAAGTTAATGAATGAAATGCATAGGAAAGACAAAACTTTATTTCACTGCAATTAGAAGGGCATGTTCCCTGGTACACATACCTCAACCAAAGCTCCAGTTTGGAAGAACTTCAAAGGTTTTTCTATTGAATAATAAAGATTGTGGTAGCTACCCTTGGTGAGGTATGCTCTGACTAAACCAACTGCTATAACAAGCCACCTAGAAGAAAAAAGGAGAGATTGCAAATGCTTTGTTAATGCCTATTGAAAAACAACTAAGGATCTTCTGACTGAAAGCAGGAACTAGTGCCGCTCTAGGTTTTTAATAGGCCTTTGGGCAAGACACCTTCATTGGATGCCAATTCCTCAGGGAGCCTACCCCCTCACCATCACTACTGACAGTTGCTAGGTTGCTTCTCTTCCTTAGCTTTGCTACACCTTGCAAAGAGACAGTGAACAATCAGGCAGTGGCAGTAAGTCCTGTTCCACCTCTGCTGTTTGTTTACTCATCCTCTTTTTAAAAAATTATGGTATGCCCAGTGACCTATAAAGCAGATGTTAACAGACTGGTTTTAAGAGCAAAAAGGCATTCAGGCAGGTTAGTCCTAAACCTTTGCTATGGCTGTACTTAGCCTCCCTGAAACCTACCCCTCACTGTCACTTTCCTCTCAGCTGGGCTGTTGTAGGCTGCAGGTAGTGGTGGGCACCCACTTTATGTATGGTTGGGTAGACCCACATTTAATGAGTTGGCTGTGCTTTTTCACATCTAGTTACATTCTAAGAACAGGAGATGAAATTCATACAATGTAGTAACATTGCATTATCAGAAAAATAAAGGCTCATAAAGCAATGATTTTTAAGTTTTTATTCTCCTCTTTACCAGTACCAAGCAATGATTAAAAAGAAGCAGTTATATCTGGTGCAATTAGATGTAAGTATAATGATTAAAAATGATAGTGTTAGTTGCAAAATCAAATTAAGCAACCTTTTATGATGGATGGATATTAGAGGATGCTATCTTCTGCATTACTACATACTGTAAAACAACTGTAAAACATTTCTTTTCCAAACTGCATATGTAGTTTTTTCATTTGATGTACCCAGTTAATATGCAGATATGCTTTTCACTGCAGCTTTTAAACATACCTTTGCACTAAACCAGGGCAAACCTTGTCTTTTCAGGAGATGGCTAAAAATACATTTTGTTTGTACATGTACTCTGTTACTAAAGTACACAACCTCAAATAATTATTCTGAAAAGATGCCCAACACAGAAAAACATGAATGCATTTATGAGCAATATAAGTTTAACAATTTTTTTACTATACACATTACTATGAAGATGATTGGTGGGAGTTTATTAGGAATTAACAAAACTTTCACTTCCCTAGAATTACTGAAATGCTCAAATATCACTACCAATTTAAAATCATATATAGGCATATTGCAGACTAAGGTATGGGCTGTACACAAGGTATCAGGAACTGACACACCCAGGCCGGCTTCACACATTTCAATGGGTACAAAGCATAACTGTCACAATCAACGAAGAACAGCAGCCAATCTTGACTCCTTAGCCTAGAGCAAGTATTTGTGTTGCGCTATGACTATCTGGATACGCATTGCATTCCAGTGACCATTCCAAGTCATTTAGTATGGCACACATTATTATTACTGTATTATTATTACCTTGCCAATCTGGCCGGGTTGCCTCAGCCACTTTATCACTGTACTGTATACATTTTTATTACAGTATTATTATACACCAACACATTATTACAATAATTGTCTATTCTTGTTGAAAGTGTGTGGGGTGTGTGTGAAAAGTACCATTAATGTTCCTCAGTTAAAAGAGGGGCTCAAAAGGGACAGAAGCTGCTATTATTCCAATACCAGCCAAGAACGCTACAGAAGACCTGCCTTGCTCTGTCAGAGGCCAAGGTCAGCACTAGGCCAGCCCCCCACCCCCGTCACCCTAGGAGAGAAGGGAGCAAGCAGGCTGAGGCGAGGGTATATATATATAGGGAGCGGGAGGGAAGGAGGCCTTCTTGGTTCCGTTCAGACGAAGGGGAAAGATCCTCTCTGTCACACCCACACCCACCGCACCGGCGCTCGCTCACCCGGCTGTCATGACCACGTTGTAAATGACCAGGTAGGCCGTGGCCAAGGCTCCGGGGCCTTTCCGCCGCCGGGAGCCCGCCTGCTGCTGCCCACTGATCCCGTAGCCATTATCCGCTCGACGGCTGCCGCCGCCGCCGCCACCGAAGGCCGCCATTGCACTTCCTTTCTCTTCGGCAGCGCTCCTCCTTCTCCTCCAGCGACCCGGTGCGACTGCGGCTTTGCCTTTGCCCCCTCCCCCGTGTCTACTTCCACTTGGCAGGGGAAAGAGGCGGCGCTGAGAAGAAAGCGCCGGCGAAGGGAAGCGGCGAGGAGCGGGGTCTGCCGGGCCTATCCCTGCGGCTGACGCGCTCCGCCTACTCCGGGGCGGGTGTGAGGCCGCTGCCCCTCCTTCCACCTGGCAGGGCGAAGTGACGCCATGGTCAGAGTCCAGCGCCGCGGGCGGCTGGCACAGGATGTTTTGTTTTTGTCCCTGTGGCAGAGAGCCGGGCTGGGGCGTTTAGGAAACCAGCAAGCGCAGCATAAACCTACCGTGGCATAAATGTATACCTGCCGCTACCAGGTAATTGCAATGCAAAGGCGTGTACTGGTTAGGTTTGTATTCCACTTGCGTACTACTTGCGTTTGCTGTTGGGCCAGCTGTCGAAATCCCCAACGCTGTTCACAGAATTAAGCCTATAAGCACCCGTTTATCAGGATTTATGTGCCATTCTCCTCCTAAGGACGTTTAAGTGGTCTAGATGGTGACCATCCAGTTTTAGATTTGCAGCCACCCTGTGAAGGTTGCATAGCTGTGAAATAATGCCTACCTCCACACCAGGGGCACCCAGCCAGCTTTGAGGCAATTGGATTGTAGCCCGATCTGAGGTGCAGCATAGTCGCCCTGTAACCTTGTATCCCTGGGACAGATGGGTGCCAATCAAATAAACATTGAGTCTGCATGTATGTGCTTGGTCTGAAGAGGTTAAAGCCTTCTGAACTACAGCATCACATTTCATAAGGGGACTTGGGTGGCACTGTGGCCTGAGCCTTACCGAATGGTTTTCTTTTGCACCAGAAGCGGTTTAGTCATGCTGGCCACATGAGCTGGAAAAGCTGTCTGTGGACAAATGCTCGGCCTGAAAGCAGAGATGAGCGCCACATGCACCCCATAGTCAAATTTGACTTGACATAACTGTTCAGGGGTCCTTTACCTTCTTACCTTTCACACTTTATCCATTTACATGGGTCTAACAATGGTGCAGCTACCAAACAACACATAAGTGGCTCTTACAATTACGAACTTGCATGGAGTATTCACTATGTGTACTCTCTAAAGACAACAGCATATTAAACAGCATTGTCACCCCAATCCTCTATGCTCTAGTTGAATGTTGCTTGATATTTTGTTTTTGTAAAATTGTAAAAATAAAATCAATAATAGTAGTTAGAATCTGCAAGTTTTTACTGGTAAATTGATTAATTAAAACCTTTAAGCAGAAAAATACCTCCCTTCCATTGGCTCTGCCCAGAGGGAAGAAATCTCCCTTCCTCCTAGAATTCCTTCCTTCTTCTATAACTCCATGAACTCTATAAAGAACAGCCTATTGGAATGTGAGTAATATTTCTACATGTGCCTTGATTCTCTTCAATAAATCTATGTATGAGAGGTTTGTGGAGTTCTGTTGAAAACTAGCATGATTGAGAGAGGTCTCAGGACAGAATAGGTAACATTAATTGCATGCTGTTTCACATTCTTTTTAGTATCTCAGTCAGCCTTTTGTGTTAAAGTTTTGGCCTTTGAGTAATATACAGATTTTGTGTGTGTTGCTATTTAACTAAAACAAATATTGTTTATTTGGTTAGCAGCCTTAATTGCAGTATATTTACTGCAAATGAAAAATGTTGATATACAAATATAATACTGATAGATAAACATAATATCTAAACCTTCCTATAATTTCCACACAAATTTCCAATACAACAATAAATTTTGTAATGTGTGAAGCAATCCTATGGGAAAATTGCATCATGTCTAACCTTATACAGTGGTTCCTCAGGTTACATATGCTTCAGGTTACATACGCTCATACGCTTCAGGTTACAGACTCCGCTAACCCAGAAATAATTGCTTCAGGCTAAGAACTTTGCTTCAGGATGAGAACAGAAATTGTGCTCCGGCGGCGCAGCAGCAGCAGGAGGCCCCATTAGCTAAAGTGGTGCTTCAGGTTAAGAACAGTTTCAGGTTAAGTACAGACCTCCAGAACAAATTAAGTACTTAACCCGAGGTACCACTGTAGAAGCATGGAATTGTTGAGTTAGAAGGTACTCTGAGAGTCATCTAGTCCAACCCCCTGCAATTAGGAATGTCAACTAAAGCATCCAGGACTTCTGTTCATTAAAATTATTGTGATTATAAAAGTTGCTTCTATGGGATTTTTTTCTAGCATAAATAGATATTTTTAGTGTCCCTTATGGAGTTTCATATGAACTACCTCACCTACTGATGAAGGAGACGTGTCTGGACAGAAGAGGGTCCAGAAAATAACTTACTACACTTGCTTGACAAATGGGAAATATTATTAGTAAGTAGGATTTATGAAAATTAGGTGATGTGTAATCAAGAGCAACGATCATAGAAAGTTGAGAACCATGTTGCAATAAAAGTTCTGGGTATAAGATTAAACAAATGAGCAAATGGTAGCATGCTTTGTGGTATTTCTTTATTGAGAAATTGTGAGTAACTACAGCTGTAGTGTTCTCATATCTTGCAACTCTTTTGGTTTAAGAAATCATTGGCATATTTTTAATTATGGTATACAAAAAATACACCCCATTGTTTTCTTAACACATTGAAAATGTGACAAAACGCTCTGTATGCACTAAATAATACTAAAAACCTTATAAGAATGTGTGGCAAACTGGCAATTATTGTGTTTACTATAATAAAAGTTCTTTATCCATTCAAAAAGAAGACACGATGGTAACCTCCTCCTAGCAAGAAACAGCAAAAGCAGTTATAAAAACTCACAGCAATAGTGAGTGAGCCTCATATATAGAATGTTGCATTCCAACAGGCAGATGAGCAAATAATATAGAACACATAACATTAGGCAATATCAAACAATCAAAAGATGATACCGTATACATCTGTATTAAAGTACACTTAATTTCTCCCCTCTCCCTTAGTAAGCTAAAGTAAGCTTCATTGTATACTTTTTTTAAGAAAAAAAGAAGTCACTGTTACACTTAAAATGTTTGCATCTTACAAATAAAGTGAGGGAGGGAAAAGCCACACAACTGGAATGATGTGCTTACAGTGGGCATATTGATTAAATGTAACTTTTCATGGCCTCTGGACTGCAACTAACTGTGAAAGAAAAGCAATGTCAGTAAATCTAAATGTGTTAATCAGTTTGAGGAAGAATCACATTTTATTATTGATTGTGCTGATTTTCAATTTTAAGTCATTAGCCTCACAGATACTGCTAAAACATGGCTTTGGAAGTTGGTTTCAAACCAGAGTTGCACCACACAGGCACACGATCATTGACTTTACACAACATATTGCTTTGCAGCAGCATATGTCTTTTCAGTTCAATAAGCGAAGTACTGTATTTATCTTGGTTGCCCACACGGTAATCTGCCACCATGTAAGGTAACCTAGGACTGCTTTTGGTTACCATTTCTGTTTGGCAGCTGTGGGGAGAAAGCCAGTCAATTACTATATAACCTACAGGTAAGGCAGTCAAGAGAAGCTGTCACACCAATGCTTACACAACATTTTGGATAGTTTGTGGTTGAGTACCAAATCTTGAGTGTACCAGCTGTTATGGTTGGAAATTGCCATAAACCAGCTTATTCTTGCTTTTACTAATGTCATGGTAACAACTGGCACGTCTGGAGAAAGAGTAACTGAGGAGAAGATCTACTGCTCAACTGGCAACAACAAATTAATGGGGAAATGTTCATTTAGTGTTCAGAGGAGGAAAACTACACTACATTTAAGCTGAAATGCTTAGATTTAAGCTTAATTCATTCTCTTCCAATGATATTGCATAAATTTAGTTATTCTGAATTACAGTTATGAATGATAATGTTCAGAGGAAGAACTAAAGAAGATACAGAAATTGAAATGCTGCTGTGGTGGAGTCTTCACTTATAAATATGCTGCAAACATTCTACGGGATGATGGCAAATAACTGTGTTGTGTATATGCTTGACAAGTTATTCTGTGCAGCTCTCATTCTTTTAGTGGCCCTTTGCAGGTAAGCCTTCTGCTAGATTGTGCTCAGTGTTCTCAAAATACATTCATATAAGATCCACTGATGCTAGGAGACTTACGTGCAGACATGATTGGGAGGATTGGCTCTGAAGTATTCCAAGTTCTCCATAGCTGTCGTATTGGTTGATGGAACAATTAGCGCAATTGTTCAGTCCCCCTCTCCTGATCAGCATGTTCAACAAATAAATTGTGGACTCTGGTTAAAATTGCAGATTAGCATTTCATATGGTGTTGTTCACATTGATTGCTTGGGCAATGCAACTGATGCCTTAACTTAAACTAAACTGAAGCTTGCGAATTCAAGTTAATGCCCATAAATAAAACAAACATGTTATCAGCTGACTGTGCTGAAAAAACAGGAAAAAATGACCTAATGTTACACTGTGTAAGCCTTAAAAACAGTCTTTTACTGGATAATTTTCCGTATCTCTACCCCATCCTGATTTCATTCTTCTTCCTCCTCCTCTTCTTCTTCCCCTTCTTTCCCCATTGTTTCCACAATGAGTTCTGCAGTACAAGTTATTTCTCCAAGACTGTTAACTGCCTTGCAGGTATATTTGGCATCATCGTCCCCACAGACTTCAGAAATAGTCAAAGAGCAATTGCCATCCTCATCATAGTCTATCTGGAAGTGCCTGGACTCCTTGATAGATTGGTCATCTTTGTACCAAATCACCTCTGGATCAGGGTAACCTGTAAGAACAGCAGGTGCAACAAGTCAAGCAACTTAAAACTATTTTTGCATGCTTATCCTTAAAAGACTGGTTCATGTTAAGGGGCTGATACACTGTAATATTGGGAAGGGATATGTGTGCACATGTGCATCTGTTAACATAATTTTGGTTGACACTAGGAACTGTTGCTTCTACTCATGTTGCTCAACGGCCCATCCTGCCTCGGCTGTTCACCTACCTGGCTGTCTGCTTGCTCTCTGCACTTTCTCAGCCAGGCTACCTGCTCAGACCGTAGGCTTCCCTTGCGCTGTTTTGTACACATGTGAGCAAGCAAGAGGGTAGGCAGTTTATGGCAGTGACAGCAACAATTATGGCAGGGGTAACTTGGAAATGCCTGCCTGGGCTACCTGCCTGCCCATTCGCTCCAACCTGCTGTTGGTATCCTGCAGCTTGCGCCTACTGGCAGTCACTCAAACTGCAGCACAACACACACACATATATATTACAATAAGACGTGCCAAAGTGGCAGCTAGTTCTCTTTGCCTAGTCCATGTCTATGTTTATACTCACATATTGCAAATCACTTGGAGATAACAGTGAATTTGGAACATACACGTCTAGCTGAATGTGTAAAGATCGAGTGTAAAGATTGAGTCTCACTTCACATGACAATCTCTTAAAACAATCAGCATGGAACAACATAGGATTATGTATTATGTCTCTGCACTTTGAAGCCATTTTTAGACACTCAACAACTTGAGCATGACCAATCACAGCACATTCTGTGAAGGAGCTTGCCTTCTTTTCCAGAACAGCTTTTCATTGCGGCTGCTGAGTGTGCTAGAAGGAAGACCACTCCCTTCTGCAAGGACCTGGCCTAGGGGGCAGGGCCCAGACTCACCATGAACAGCTAAAAGAGACTCCTGGGAGGCCAGAAGGATATTGCTAGAACAACTGGCAAAAATGGTTTAGAACGGTTTTAATTTTGGTTCCACTGTTTTGTTTTTGTTGGGTTGGGGTTGGTTAAATATTTAGTTGGGGTTGGCACTTATTTTAATTTGGGTATAAATGTAAACGGATTTTTTTAATGTTTATGTTTCTATAGATTTATTGGTTATAGTCTGTATAAGATACTTTGTTTTTTAATGTTTGATGTTTTATTACGCTTTTATATATTCTATAAGTTGCTCAGAGTGGCTGGGGAAACCCAGCCAGATGGGCAGGATAGAAATAATGATGATGATGATAATAATAATAATAATAATAATAATAATAATAATAATTCCAATTGAAACTCTCTCAAATACACAGCCTGTGTCCTCTGTCTCTGGTTAGCTGGGCATAACTGTTTATTAATACGTGATTCCATTTAGTGGAGCATCCAGATGTACCTGAAGAGTAAAATAAAGTGGCTTATGGGTAGATAAAATACTAGTGTGAAAAACACTGATGAAGCAACACAGAGATAGATGGTATGTTGATAGCAGAAAATAGTAATCCAAATTTATGATGAGTACCTTCAATTTTGCAGTCAAACCTAGCAGCACTGCCTTCCACAACTTCTATATCTTGAATTGTTTTAGAGAAATATGGCTTCACATGGGACCTTTCTTCATCAACTGCTTCCAGGAGAGCACTAGCAGCTTCATCTAGACAAAGTAAACAAAGATCCATTAAACCTATATAGAAGTTTCTCTGGCGAAGGATCTTTGTTTTAGTGGCCTAATCATCACCATCAAAGTCTTCCTTTACTTTCAGCAACAGTGCAGAAGTTCATGGAAGTCTGCTTTGTGTGCACATCATGATAGTCTTTAATGGTGGAGCTATTTTTCAGTAGCATAAGGTCATAATTTCATTTGAGCAGCATTCTCACAGTTCAATCATAAACAAATTTACATGGAAAAAAGTGTGAGCTCCTTGGGACACTTCCCAGTAAATATTACTCCGTGCTTGTGCAAACAAAAATATTTTATTAGCATTAATGATGATCCATCATAGCAACTATTCTGTTAGCTGTGTAGTGATATCATGATGTCATATGGGGGATATCTTAGCTTATGGCCTTTCAAGGGCAGTCACAGAATGGATCACTACACACTCATCCTTCTCCAACCTGATGATCTTCATATGTTTTGAACTACAACTCTAATCATCCTTGATCACTGGCTATGCTGGCTGTGGCTTAAGGTAATTGCAATTTAAAACATGTACATCACATCACATTGTAAGTTGTTGAAACTATTTCAATAAGTGTTTTCAGAACACTGATATTAATAATAAGACTGCTGTTTAAGATTGTTTATTGTTGTTTATATGCCACATTACTTTTCTTTTTTACATAAAGGAAGCATATGAGAGTTATTTTTAAAGGGCTCAATATCAATCTATATGTTCATTTATGAATTGCTTCCAATAAAACTACTTGAAGCAATTTATCAATAAAAACAAAAACAAACAATTTCATATATAAATTCCCAATCCAGATACAGACAGGGATAAAAAATTCCAATTAAAAGTTTGTTGAAAAAGGAAGGTCTTCAACAGGCACCACAAAGACAATAAAGCCAGTGTGTCGGATACGTATATGTGTCCCATCTGTACAGCATCTTGTCATGGCTGTAGCAGTCTACTGATGATCTTCCCAGGTTACACTGAGATCTTAAATACCAATACAGTGGTACCTCGGGTTAAGTACTTAATTTGTTCTGGAGGTCTGTACTTAACCTGAAACTGTTCTTAACCTGAAGCACCACTTTAGCTAATGGGGCCTCCTGCTGCTGCCGCGCTACAGGAGAACAATTTCTGTTCTCATCCTGAAGCAAAGTTCTTAACCTGAAGCAATATTTCTGGGTTAGCGGTGTCTGTAACCTGAAGCGTATGTAACCTGAGGTACCACTGTAAAGCAACCTCCAGGAACATGTCCTGGTAATTTTTCATTATTCAGGAGGATCTGCATGGCAATTGTGCTGAACATACAGTACTGTATATGGTAACAAAAGTTGGGCTCTATCCCAACTCTCTGCCGAGTGGTAGCAAGATTCCAGGAGGTTCCAGGCTCACCCAGGGTTTGTGTTTCATTGAGAATCAAGATTCACCAGAGACTGTTGTAGCTTTAAGAAATATGATTTATTCTCATATTTACACCTGAGTTTAGATGGAGTCCAGATCTTACAGCCTGGTCATCTCCAAGAGGGGCTTGTTTCCCATAGCAGTGCAGCACTTGAGTCCAAGGCACCTGTCCTAATTATTCTGTTCATAAAAACTAAGCCTCCTTTAATCATTTGCCTTCTAATGCTCTTTTGATGCTTTGAAGTACGTAGTAATGCTTATTCCCTCCCCTCTAACAAAGCAGTTCACCTGGCTTCATCAACACTTGTTTACTGGTTAGGATTAAAGTAAGTCCTTCATGTACTATTTGCTGTTGCTCATTTCGTTTCACACAGATCTTGATTATTTTCTCAATGTCCCACACACAGTCTTTACACAAACACTAATTTAAAGACTTCAAACTTACATAAACTTCGTTCTTACACACATTCATAATTAGTGTTGTAATATATTCCGGTTACTAATTACAAGTTCTACTTAAATTATAAGCAAAACATCAAACAATATCACATGCAATATTGGGCCCGAGGGCTGTACATACTGTTTACTATGGATTTAAAATATCTGCTCAAATCTTGGAAGTCATATAGGACACATAAGTATGTGTTCAGACCACATCAACATTTTCGTACCTTCAGCTTCTGTCTTTTCTGCATTAACAGGACTTGTTGGTGAGCTTGAAGATGACTTCCTCCCACTCAGGCCAGATATCATTGCCATAGATGATAGTCTTCCTATTGCACGAACCGCATTCCCTGTTTTCTGAAATTTAACCCAGAAATGCTTAGTGAATCCATTCTTGTGATTACTGATCCCCAAATGTTTATAAACTACATAGTGAAGAAACCACACAATTGTGTCAGGCCATTTGATGAGTATCAGGAGACAAAGATACCTAGCAAAGATTTCCACAGCCAGTATTGGGCAGCTTGCTGAGTCAGGAAGCCAGAGCATTACTGAAGCAGCTGGAAAGTTTCCATTTAAGGAACGAGAACAGAAGGAGAAATAGAAATGAACAGGTATGGAGTCAACAGAAAAACCTCATAGAAAAACTTTTCACCCACATTTCTGAAGGGTATGAACATCGATCCCCACCTTCCCTGTCTTCTTTGCTGCTATTTCCAATAAAAGCATTGAGCAGTTTTCAGTCTTTTTCAATTGCCCCAAAATGAGGACTCAGAGAGAATTTTCCTATTATTATCTCAGGAGACGTTTCCCACAAGCTCTGTACAGGATATGCATTTGAACTCAGTGATTATGTGCTTTGCAGGACATGGGTTAGGAAAAGGGTAACTGAAAATCTACCTCTCCCATCTTCCAACATGTTTCCTGCAAAATATGTATGTTCTTCATAACAAAAGGCCCTTTATTCCCACATCGTTCCCCACATCACGAACTTTAGAAATGGAAGGTATGGGGGACCTGCAGCCCACTTTTCTCTCCACTATATTACCTGCCATTTTCTTCTAGCCATGTACTTTTTCATTCTATCTTTTGATAGTTTTTTGGCTTCCATGGTTTTGGTGTCCTTTTGCAGCCAAGGATGCTGAAGGCATTGGGAGCAATCTAACCGGTCCCTGTTAGAGAAAACAAAGTCAGGGTTGCAATGAACTTGCTATTGTATTAACATACAATTGAGCTCTCTATATTTTTTCCATGAACAGCGTGGATCATTCGATTATCTCCTATAAGTAGTTGCCTCTGAGTCCAAGCCCCTCCCCGCGAAAAAGGGTGTCTCGCTGGCTGCGGAGAGGAGGACAACGAAGAGGAGTGGCCGCCACCACAGTGCAAATGTGTGACATCACTTGCGCATGCCTGCATGTGGTGGATATGACATCAAACGCACCATGTACAATGTCGCGTCCATTTTTGGAGAAGCCCGCATTACGGTGGCAGGCACCCACAATCCTGAGGGCGAGATAGTGCCTCTGTTAGGCATACCTTCATTGATGAGAAAACAATCTTCCCTTAAATTAGCTTGGGTTGTTTGTTACTCATGTGAGTGCCTGATTGATTGCTCACTCTTTCCTACCCTAGCTTGATCAGTCCTTGACCCAGGAGTCAAATCCCTGGATGAAGGAATTATTCTTGCTCAGCTGTGTGACTCTGTACTTTTAGAACAAACTGGAACTCATTGTTCATGGACACAGCGTACTACCAGGTGTATCATCCTTTCAACACCCTTCTCTGTTGAGACTGACACATACTGTCAAGAGGATGAAGGCACACTTATCCAGAAGTACCAATTGCAGAAACATTTGGCATAAAAATCACATTTAACCTATGGATACCTGTAGGCTAGGGATGCGGGTAGCGCTGTGGGTTAAACCACAGAGCCTAGGACTTGCTGATCAGAAGGTCGGTGGTTCGAATCCCCATGACAGGTGAGCTCCCGTTGCTCGGTCCCTGCTCCTGCCAACCTAGCAGTTCGAAAGCACATCAAAGTGCAAGTAGATAAATAGGTACCGCCCTGGCGGGAAGGTAAACGGCGTTTCCGTGCTCTGCTCTGGTTTGCCAGAAGCGGCTTAGTCATGCTGGCCACATGACCCGGAAGCTGTACGCCGGCTCCCTTGGCCAATAAAGCGAGATGAGCGCCGCAACCCCAGAGTCAGCCACGACTGGACCTAATGGTCAGGGGTCCCTTTACCTTTTTACCTGTAGGCTAGATTGTTTGTGGGGGAAAACTACCAACAGCATATAGCACTCTGCTTGCGAAATTCACACTGGCTGCCAATCTGCCACTGGGTACCTGCATATAAGGCCCCATACAGCTCAGAGCCAGGTTACTTGAGAGACCTTATACACATAGCAGATAGCAGGAGAGTTTCTCCTGAAAGTTCCAAAGATCACAGAAGCCCACACTGAAGTCACTCAGAGCAGGGCTTTTAGTGTGGATGCCCCTTCTGTGGAATAGCATACCTGGTGAGATAAGACAGGCGCTCACTATCTGCACTTTCCAGAAACAGCTGAAAACGTTTGTTCCACAGGCTTTCCCAATGGCATTTACCATGAGTATGGTTTTAGTCTTTAAATGTATTTGATAGTCTATTGTGTTTGCAACTCATGTTTTTAATCACCTTTAGTGTAAATTGCTGTGAGATGGTTGTTTAGAAGGCAATTAATAAATCAATAAAAGAAAGAAAGAAAGAAAGAAAGAGAGAGAGAAAGATACTCCCATCACACACTGGGATCAGCATTTTCTTGCCGGAGTGGGCACATTCATCTAACAGTATAAGGAGTAAGTTGCACTAAAACCATCAAGAATAACTTAGGTATCATTCACACATGACCTAATGGTTGCCTTAAAATAGTATGCACATAAACAGTACGCTTATTGAAATAGAAATTCTGATGAATTAGCAACATGAATAGATGTATTCAATTACACAAACATACATGTTCTTCTTTAGTGACAGAGCAGCAGTGCTCATTATATTGCATATAACACACTCCTTCGGATAAACTTGATTATCTCTGTAAACTTTATATGCTAGTAAATTGGCAACATGGATTATTACTATTTATAGGAGATTATTTAAAGCCACTGTAACTTTATATTTTAAAATGTGGTTTCACAGTAGCCATTCATATATACTTTTGCAGAATTTGGGGCTTGAATTTGTTTAAATATGAAAATGGCATACAGTACCTCTCCCAAAAGCATATATAGTACATATTTTGCCTATTGGATTACTAGTATATCAACTTTGGCACGGATAAAGAGAAAAGACTAGACAAGCACTCAAGTGTAGCTCTTCCACAAATTTTGTCAACATTGATTCAATGATGGTTCTTCAGCATAGGAACATACAGATAGCAGAACTGTTATAATATTGAGGCTTCTATGCAATTATCCCCACAAGTTCATGAGAGGCAATCATGTCAACAAAGCAACATGAAAGGAATTGCACATAAGGTATCTTTACTTCATATCTTTCTTTAGAAGGCTGCTGATAAAATCCTTGGCATCATCTGAGATCTCATCAAAAGCTTCGTCATCAAAATCCCAGGTGGCTGAGGTAACATTGGCTAAAGTTTCATTGTCATTGTCTCCCATGAAAGGGGAAAGTCCACTGACCCTGAGGTTTAAAAGAACAAGAGCATTTCAAAATTATCGAAGTTTTGAGTTTAAAACCCTATGAGGAACACACATATTTATTATCTGCAAATCTATACATCCAACAGTTGTATGTACACAAAGGTAAACACAATGCTTCCAAAATCTCCCTGTAGGCAAGCTGCAGGAAAAACATCATAATGTGATGTGTCCCCTGCTAGTCAGTGTTGGGTTTGAAATCTGTCAACTGCTGAACAAAAATAATAATTCTATTTTTCACCCACTAGAGGGAACCAAAAAACTATGATGGTCTCTTTTTTTAGTTGTGGATGTTTTCCCTCAACAGAAAGTACTTACTAAGAGCATACACAAAAGCAATGTACGTCATTACTAGCGATGAAGGGGGAATTTATTTGCTCCAGACCAACTCAATTCAACATTCCCAAATTTGCTTAAAACTATCAGTTGGATTATGTGCTTCTTCATATTTAGTACTATGGTTTTGGCCCCCAAAGCTTTTCAACAAAAACATGTATTGTACAGTTGTGTCAGAATTTTAGGGGGAAATTCATTGAACTGCATTGAGCAATGTGTATTTTACAATAAATGCATACAACTTACATGTGGATTTTTCATGCTTTTTATATATGAAGTCTGCAAAGAATGGAACAGAATGGGCCTATGATTGAGCACCAGCAAAACTGACACAGAAAAAAGGTAAAGGTAAAGAAGCCCTGGACGGTTAAGTCCAGTCAAAGGCGACTATGCGGTGTGGTGCTCATCTCACTTTTCAGGCTGAGGGAGCCGGCATTTGTCCACAGACAGCTTTCTGGGTCATGTGGCCAGCATGACTAAACTTCTTCTGGCACACGGGGGACCGTGATGAGTGCCAGAGTGAATGGAGTACATTAAGTGCATTAAGGTAGCCAATCCATCATGAGACATTCCTGTGGCAAGCCAACGCATATTCTGAGGATTAGTGTTCATCCACGATCAAAGCACATCAATGCTGATTCTGTCTTGTGATGATACAAACCTGACTGTCAACATTTAAGGTGGTTTCAAATGCTGTGGTGTGTTATGTGGGTCTCAGGAAATATGAAATCCAAAACTGGTTTAAAAATACTTCCAGGAAAAGCAAGTATTTATTTCTCTAATTGGGAAGTGGAAGAACAGGAAGTGCATGAGGGGAGATTGCTGGAACTTTTAATGAAGTTTATCCCTAAAACATTTTCATCTTTATCACAGATCTTCATGCCCCAGTGCTCTGATCTCAGCTTTAAATAATAGCCATGTAAAGCAATAATGGAACAAAACTTTGACAAATTATGGAAACAATTTCCTTTCTGCAGTACTGAAGTCAGAGTGACAAAGATGAGCTGTGTCTGCTTCGGAGAAATTATTTGGGGTTGAAGCTATACAGTTACTATTACAACTAACACTGAGATGTTTACTGGAAAGATTTTTTCCAGCTACTTAGATCAGGCATCTTCTTGGCAACGTAACCTTAGGCATAGTTAAGTTTCTAGAAGCATCCAGGGCCAGAACAAAGCTGTGTTTCCCTTTCAAAAATACTACGGTAAATCTGAATAAGCTACTCTAGCATTAGGATTGCAGCAACCCCAAAAAGATGTTTTTCACTGCAGCTGGCTGTTAACCAGAAGGTGGGAGGTTCAAGCCTACCCAGGGACAGCTGTGGACAGGATTCCTGCATTGCAGGGGGCTGGATTAGATGACTCTTGGGGTCCCTTCCAATTCTACAATTCCATGATTCACTGCCCTAACATTGGCTCTGTAGGTAAGCAGGAAACCAAGAGAGTGTGCATGGCAAGCCCAAGACATTTTGCTGCCTGACACAATGGTCTCTTGATGTTTGTTTTTAATTTATTTTTGCTTTTAACTGGTTTTTAACCTTTTATGACTTTCTCCTTTGGTTTTATGTTTTTATATTGTTGTAAAAATTACTGTGATATATTTTTACAATGCAGTGGTAAGATGAATCAAGAAAAGTACTTGTCTAAATGACACTGGACAAAGTAATTTGGCTATTGGATTGCTAGGGATTTTTATTACTTTATTCTTTTATTATTACTATACAATATTTTTACAAAAATCTCACAGTGGTCAATTGCAGCTACTGGTAGCTGAATTCCAGGAAGCAACTGTGAAATTTGTTAATGAATATATCTGTGGAATAAGTTGAAAAACCATTAGCATAATTAAGAGAATATATAACATTCCCATAACGTAGCTAGAGTATTAACACACCAATAGGTGACTCTGAAGAAAGAGCAAGGGTGGGTTGGGGAAAATACTCTAGAATCAAATAACCCTACTGGAAATGTCTGGCTCTGTTGCAGCATATAGGCATGGGAATGCAGGTAACAAACATAGGAGATAAGTATCAGTGAGACTGAGAAATGGTCAAGATTTGGCCCAGCAGCAAGTACTCACAAGATGTAGCAGATGACTCCTATGCTCCACATGTCTGTAGCATACCCAATAGGCTCATAGTTTATCACTTCTGGAGCCACAAACTCTGGTGTCCCAAAGAGGACTTTAAGAGAACCTGCACTTTCTGTGAAATAGGGAAAAAATGTTATACATATATATAGCATGGAAAAAAACTATACCTCCTATCTTCCAAAATGAGAAATACTTTCAGACTTGAACATGCCCTGTATCAGTCCAAGCAGCTGTTTGTGATCAAAGCAGCGTTTACCCTCCTTCCAATAATGTTTGGAGGGAAATTAGGTGGAGAGACTGCAACTTGTCCAAGGCAACCCAGTGAGCTAGAAGGCCAAGCTGGGATATGAACTTGATTGCCCATGTCCAAACTCAATACACTGGGCTCTAACACCATTTTGCTCATCAATACTTTTAGGTGGGGAATGGGATAAACTGTTTTTCTAAAGAGGCAGTGGAGTTAAAACTCACGATTCCTACTATACAAATAATTTCCAATCCACTGAGGTGGAAAGTGAATGGACATAGCTGCTAATACAGGACTATGTGGTAGTGGTGCACGTAGGGCCTCATGTGTTTTTCTTGAGTAAAGTCAGAACAAGATAGCCTCAAATGCGGCCGTCATACCAAAAAATATTCCAGTTTCTAATAATGCTAAGAAGAACATTACTGGATTAGGCCAAATATTCATCTGGACCATCATCTTGCTTCTCAAAATAACTAATCTGTGAACTGCCCTGAGATTTGCAGGTATAGGATAGTATACAAATTTAACAAATAATAAAAAATAATAATAACCAGGAGAATTCCTCAAGCAGGAGGTATTCTGCTTCAGAATTCTGTGGACAGTGAAACAAAAACTGACACTTATTTATGCTGAACTGTTTTATTATGAGGGCTAGTGTCCCACATTTTTTGCCCAGGACTTGATTGGCAATGTAAATTGGCTGGTGACCAAGACAGAGCCATGTATTTTATTACCATCTGCATATGGTAGAATTGGTAAAGGGCCCTGGCCCTTTCAGCGCACTGTGCAGAACAAATCAATTTCTGAAAATGCTTTTTTAAAAAGAAATGCTTGAAGAAGACACCCCACATGAGGCGAAAGCATCACAACCCCCACATACAAGTTCTAAACATACCAAAAAAGGTCAGGAAAAATATCCTGCTATATCTTTGGCATGTCCTGGCAAAACAGGACAACTAATTCTCTGTAGAAATTGACCGCAAAAGGATCACTGATCTTAACTCATTTAAATGACATCAAAGCATAGAAGCTTAGCTGCACTGGTTTCCCCCCTCCTTTTTTTAATTGGTGAAAATACAATGAAAAGGCACATAAAGCTTTAAAATCAGAGAGCAAAGGCTGACAGGCTTCTCTCAGTTATTGTCCTATGGGATGTAAGAGGAGGGTAGGCTGGGAAATGTATAAAAGGGGTTCCAGTTTCCATATTTAATGAACCATACTTAGCAAAACAATAGCAAATACTCCACAGTTGTGGACTAAGGCTTTCACATGGGCTCTTCCAACTTTTTGGAACCTCTGGGATATGATCACTGTGTGCCTGGGGAAAGGAAATGTACATACGAAGTGCCCATCATTGCAGACTTGGCTCCAAGGCTGCCTCACACCATACGGAATATGGGAAGATAACAAGTTCTGAATTAAATACAATGCTTGGGTCTTGTGACATCTACACACAATCAAATACCTATCAAATAGGTCTTAGTTATTAAAACAGTTTCAAGAGTTTTTACCTAGCCTTCGTGCAAGCCCAAAGTCAATCAGCTTGATTCTTGTACCAGTCTTGTTGACACACATAATATTTTCGGGCTTCAAATCCAAATGAACAATGCCCTGCTTATGAATATACTGTACTCCTTCTGAGATCTGTTTCATGTATTTAATGCACTCTCTCTCTGTTAGCTCAAAGTCCTCATCAATGATTCTCTCAAAGAGTTCGCCTCCAGAAACGCTAAAATATAATTCAAAAGAGAAAAGTTTTTAAATTAACATTATTGTTTGGTAAAATTCCACATGAAGACAGTTTGCATGTGGTTTATTCTGGAGGATGAAAATACAGTTGGTGGGGTATGAACCAGTAGAGTGGTTTAATGCAGAACCATTAATATGTCCCCCAACATTCACCCAGTCTTCCCCCCTACTCTCAAACATCACATTATTGGGTCCTTTTTCTGGGAGCCCAGTAAGATGCAATCCCTCTGTGCACTAGAGCAAATAAAAAAAAGGTGGCACAGGTACTTCACTGTGACTTCCACAGGGCCCTGAAATTTGCCCTGCTCAGCTGATTTCAGGAAACAGCAGTTGATCTCTCACCTCTTTCCTATTTCTCCCCCGCAGCTCCTCAAGGACCTCCCCCATTGTTAATCTTTCTCCAGTTTCCTGAGCCATTATTCAGTTATTCCTTATCAAAACATTTATCAAAACTTCCAACTCTTTCAAGCAAAACATATCAAGCTGGGATAGCTCAGTCGGTAGAGAATGAGACTCTTAATCTCAGAGTTGTGGGTTCAAGTTCCATGCATTGCATGGGGTTGGAGTAGATGGTCCTTGTAGTCTATTCCAACTCTACACTTCTATTATTCTATGAAATCATTTTATATAAACATACACAAGTTCTTTTTTCTTGAGAGAGAAATTGGATTCTGACTAGAACTGGGTTTGCTGAACAAAAAATGCTCTCTGTACATGACCATCCACATCAGATGGCATTTGAAACCGGATATAATTTAAAATAAATTCTAAACTCATCTTAATAGATTAATTGAACAGTAAGTTAAGTAAATGAGCATAGACTTGTATATGGGAAAACACAGTATTTCTAATTTAGGAATTATATTGCCTTTGCTATTAGATGGTGCACACAAGTGTCACAACAGGCATTTTAAGTGTGGGATTGCCTCTTAAAATGATGCTTACCACCTCCAGTTTTTATAAGCACATATTAAAAACAGATACTTTTAGAAAAGTAATAGGATGCCTGATTAATCACTACACCTCTTCAGTTGATTAAATTTTTCTAAATGGATTAATACAATCAATTAGTTATACCCCTACTTTAGATTTCCTACTGTAGCAGAAGAAAAGGCTCCCTCAGCCTGAAAGTGAGATGAGCGCCACAACCCCATAGTTGCCTTTGACTGGACTCAGCTGTCCAGGGGTCCTTTACCTTTACCTTTTACATATGGAGATTCAAAGGTATAGGAATATTCTACGGCTTTGAAACTGCAGTGCGTGAGAAGCTAATGCTAAACTGCATATTATTCTTTATAATCATGTACTTTATTCTAATTTCTTTTTGAAGGGGAAAGATTCAGGAGGCAAAATAAATTAATGTTGTGCAAAGCTGTACGCAGTCCAGCAAACTTCATACATTCTCCCTATTTTCCATTAGCACTGCCAGTTCCCAGTTCCATGCTAAGTAGGATTGTTTCTTTTATTTTCTTACCCTATACTGTATAATTTATTTTACCCACTATCACCAACTTGGTCAAGGTTTAAATCTAAAAATAAACAACCATCTTCTGTTCAAGCAATGAAATTGCATAATAAGGATTCCAACTCTGATTCATGTCTTTTTGGGCTGTATTTTTATGCACCCTGTACATATGGCAACAAAGGGAAGGGAATTGTGTGCACCCTTTTGCTTAAAATTATTTTAACAGTTTGCTCCATTGATTTTTTTTTAATGTATTTTTTATTAAAGATTTCTTGGTTTACAAAAGTATGTACAACGTCCTCCCCTTGTTAACAGAGTAAAAGAAACAACAGCAGTGGATCCTTCTGGTCCAACATTTTGGAAAATTAACAAGCTGAATCACCTCCTCCCAAATACTACTGTCACAAGAAAAAAGGTGATCTAATGAGAAACATGTGGATATCAAGTTATGCAGCCTAAAAAGGCTGTGACATAAAAACTCTGATCCAAAGAGGCCCATAATGTAGAGGATTAGCAGAAAATGGAAAATGCTGGGGTATCATTTAGCAGCAGTAATTCTGCACTGCAGAGGATGTTGGACTTCTGCTCCCATTAGCCCCAGCCAGCATGGCCAATGGTAAGGGAAAATGGGAGTTGTACCCTAGCGACATCCCTAATCTACTTGCGACAGATCTGTCCTGTAGACATGCAACATTTCAAATGATCATCTTTAATTATCCTTGTTACTTCCGCTGCTTCCGGCTAGGACAAATGGATTCATGCTAGCTGGAGGCAGTAAGGAGAGTGAGTATGGGAAGTAGTTGAAAAAGAAGCCAGAAAAACATTGCCAAGGCAAAAACCTCCTTAACTTTCAGATTTGGCAGAGAAAGTATTTGTAGACTGCCTATAGAAAGGAGATTGCAAGGATAAGGAGAGCTTCCAGTATAATACCATCTCCCCCTCTAGTGTGAATTCTTCCTGGTTGTTGAGGGTGCATGTGTGGTTCCAGAGGGAATTAACTCCTGCCATCTTCTTACCATATTGATCACCACTGATATGCAGCCATACTTCGGCAAAATGCAGGACATAAGTATTCCTAGTGGTGGTTCTTAGCAAATTCAAGTTTATCTGATTTTTAAAGGGTGTATCAGTGAAGAATGCAATATCTGACTACAGTGGTACCTCGGGTTAAGAACTTAATTCGTTCTTAACCTGAAACTGTTCTTAACTTGAGGTACCACTTTAGCTAATGAGGCCTCCCACTGCCGTTGAACTGCAGCCGCATGATTTCTGTTCTCATCCTGAAGCAAAGTTCTTAACCTGAGGTACTATTTCTGGGTTAGCGGTGTCTGTAACCTGAAGTTTCTGTAACCCGAGGTATCACTGTAATGAGAAAACTGTGAAGAACAAAGGAAGAAGAACTTGTAGATATGTTAAGAGACCTAGGAGGCCTTCATTAGATTTTTTAAAAATAACATTGTTATGGGAAAGTAACAATAGTCTAATTTATACTCACAGTTCCAAGACCATGACAATGTTTGCTTTCTCTTCGAAGGCATCTACACACTGAACGAGTTTTGGATGGTGCAAACAGTTCATAATGCTGATTTCTTGCCTTATGTTTTCTTTATCCTTAGCTGAATATGCTTTAAAAAACTTTCCTGCCCAAACTTTTCCAGTTTTCTTCTCAACAAGTCTGAAGACTTGTCCAAATTTTCCCCTGCAAAATACAGAGGAATCCACATTAAGCTATTTCAGCGTCTGAGGGTCAGCACACAACACAGGCTGAAAGCATTAGAACATGCTTTTTTGATGTCCTGGAATGATTAATGTGACCTTGAACTCAGAAGATAGGACTTGCTGTGTTTTAGACCATATGCCCTGAGTCACACACAAACACATATTTTAGGGTGTATGGTGCAATACAGAGGAACATAGGAAGCTGCCTTATACAAAGAAGTGGTGGCTGGTCCATTAGGAGAAATGGTGCACTGCCCCACTAAACTCAGTCTGCCCTCAGCCAGCCTCCACCTGCCTGCCTGCTTTTTTTACAACCAGTCAAGGGAGTGGCACTGCTTGTTAGTGCTACCCTTGTAAAACTTAGTGGAGCAGAATGTTGTGGACAAAAGTAGAAATAGTTGGCTCCACCTTTCTTTGGCTCTGGCTCCATGTTTGGGCTCCCTGCCTTCTGTCCCACTAGCCCCAATGGACAGGAGTCATCACTGAGACTCCGTACCAGTAACTCTGCAGCTCTGTCTTATCTACTCTTGCAGCAGCTCACCAAGGTCTCAGGAAAGATCTTCCCAATCACCTGCTCCCTGCTCATTCTAACTGAAACACTAGGGACTGAATCTGGGACATTCAGCAAGCAAAGCATGTGGTCTCCCACTGAGCAATGGTCCCTCCCCATATTAGCAAAACTAATTCTAATTCATATGTTGGTTTGATTCTGTGGGAAATCTATTTTATTTATTTACTTGCATTGGGCTATGTCTGGAGAAAGCATTAGAACAGATGTGGGGAACCTCTGGCCCTCCATAACCCCCCCCAATATGTTGCTGGACTATAACTCCCATCACCCCCTGGCTACTGGTAATGTTTGCTGGTACTGAAGGGAACTGTAGTTCAGAAACATATGGCAGGCCAAAGGTTTCCTGCACCTAGTTTATAAGATGCCAAATGAGATACACCTGGGATCTCATTACTTTTAGAGACCACCTTCTCTTGTATGGACCTACCTATGCTCTTAGAAAGTCAACTGAGGTCCTGCTCCATATCAAGTTAAGAGGATTGATATACGGGACAAAACATTCACAAGTATTGTACCCCAGCTCTGAAGCTCCTTAATTTGGCGCACTAACTATGGTTGTTCTGTTTCAGATGTGTATAGGGAAGTGGGCTAGTTTTGTCTTACAGTGTTTTATTTTAATGGGTTAGATCCAAAGTTGCACTTCTGCAAATGGAAGGGCCTTGGAAGGAGGCAATTTTCAGTGATTTACAACTGGCCTTCACTGAGCAGTATCATCATAGCTCATATATTTTGGGGATTATAGCCACTAGCAGCAAGGAATCTCTCCTAAAGGCAAGGCAAAAGGCTGAATCTCGTAATCTCTAGTAGTTATAACGAAACCATAAAAATTGCACAGTGCTGTTCAGTCAAACACAAATTAAATTGGTTTTATATATTTGTAAGCCTTGAGTACTCTCTTCAACACAGGCAATTTTGAAACCATCTAGGAACCGTGAAAGAAAGGAAGAAACTCATTCACAAGGTTAGACTATACCTCGGGTTAAGAACTTAATTCGTTCTGGAGGTCCGTTCTTAACCGGAAATTATTCTTAACCTGAGGTACCACTTTAGCTAATGGGGCCTCCTGCCGCCACCGCGCTATTTCTGTTCTCATCCTGAAGCAAAGTTCTTAACCCAATGTAATGAGTATGAGTTACTCGTGCGTAAACTGGTGCCTCTCTAGGCTAATTTGCCTTGTTAAACCTTTCTGACTGCACAGCCCTTTCTCATGGTGACTGCCTCAGTCGCTGGCAGAATCCGTCAGTGGGCGTTTCTTGAACCTCTTCCAACATAAAAGTTGTTTGACACCCAGTCTCCTCCTCCTCTCACTGCGCGGGAGTCTTCTGCGCAGGGAGGGCGTGGGTAGCGGAGGACCTGTCCCCTCCTCACTGAGTTCCAGTGAAGAGTCCTGGAGCCCTCTCTCCGATTCCCCCATCTGCCCCCCTTTATCCCTGGTGTTGCGCTTAAATGCTTCCCCCTCTACTGAGCTGTTTCTCCCCCTGCTGCTGGGTCCTTCGCCAGCATCATCTAGGAGCCTCCCCTTCGCCTCTTGCTCCAATGTCAGTTCCCTGACATCCAAGGTACTATTTCTGGATTAGCAGAGTCTGTAACCTGAAGCATCTGTAACCTGAAGCATCTGTAACTTGAGGTACCACTGTAGAAGGAACCACCAGTGGTGGAACCAGGAAAAAAAAACTGGAGTGGGGTGGGGTTTAGAATAGCCAATTGGTATTTCTGGGGTGGGGGCATGGACAAGCTATGCCCCGTGTGATACATTTCTCAGAAAGAACTCATGGTATGTTTCACATTAACACTCCCATCCTAAACGTATTTTCTCTGAAGCGCAGCCACATTGATTTTGATGGAAGTTAACTGTCAAGAAAACATGCTTAGAAGAAAATGCATATTGCTACACTTACGATCCCAGTCTTTCTTCAACATTGTAGGAGTCTGAAACTTTTTGTTCTGTATTGATAGTCACTGTCCGATAGTCAAATTCTGTTTCCTTCTCTTCTAGAAGTTGGCAGGGAAAAAACACATCTGATTACGAGGAGGCCCACGCACTGCAAACATAGTATGGTGAAAGAGCAATTTCTTACCATCATCAGATCCTTCAGCTTCTTCTTCTTCTTCTTTGGGACCTATAACCAAATATAAATGTATATGTCTATAAAGAATGCCTTCTCATACCATCTTTATTCCCCCCTTTAAGGATTAAAAGTTGAATTCTGTATGTGAGTTCCTCGTCTCTCGACAAGGCTACAGGGATGACATCAGCAACTGGCATGCATGGGCAACTGCCAAGGCCCATTGTTGAATCATGTCCTGCTCCTTTAGTTTATTTAAATTTATTATAACTGTGTTTCCTTTCATGTATATGTGCCACTGCAAAATACAGAATTAGGGAGGCTTAAATGGACATTCTTCCTCCAGTGAAAGAGAGGGGCCATCACAGCATAGGGAAATGGGTACTGCCACCCAGCTGCCACTTTCCAGATTTTCTGCTCCATTCTCTCTTTGAGGGAAAATCTCTACTTATATTGAGTGCATATAAGAGAGGAGAATTCTGATGATCAGTGTGATGTCCCTCCATTGAAATCCTCAATGAACAGAAGCTGGATAAATCCTATGTGCTTAGGAGCTGACGTTAATAGTATCATATAGCTCTCAACAATTGCATTGTTATTTTATTCTATTATTTTACTCTAGAATAATATTATGAACTCTTTGTGGTTATGCCGAAGTAAATTAAACCTACAAAGTACTATATATAGAACATACTTAAAAACAGGAAGAGGGAATTGGAACACATAATCCATTCTTCATGGACTGAATGCAAGAAAACTGGGGGAAGGGCTGTCACCTAACTCTCAACTATCTCTCTTTTAAAAACTGAAGCTGAACCTTCCAATGCCACACATGGCTCTTAGGAAAAACCCTATACATCAGTAGCAAGAAATTCACAAGACCCCCCTTTAATTCCACTCTTGGAACATGTGGACGTCTGGGATATGACTTGTGCTATATTTGGCCTCTCTTTTACAGAGGTTGTCTTTCGGAATGGAAAACATTAGGGCAAAATAATACATATAGTAACTTTCTCGCCTTCAGGGCATTTCTGTATGAGGAAAGGACTTCCCCTCCCCACAATTTGGCATCTGTAGCAGCACCATGCTTTCTTCCTCACTAATGGAGACATGTGAAGCAGGGGTGCAGTGAAAGAGAGACTTGTGGTTCATTTCCCCTCCTTTTTTAACTAGTCCAGCAATCTGTGCTCAGGAAGGCAAGAGCAAGAACCTCCAGAAAAGGAGGGGCGAATAGGAAGGCCTGTTAAAATGGCTTGTAGGACAGTTGAAGGAAGAGGTAGCCCTACTAGTGTTAATCTGTTATTGTAAAGGGCAGCATGAGTACTGAATAAAACAACTCATAGCATGCACACGATATCCTTTCTTTCCCTCAAATAATTCTGGTCACTGTAGTTAACCCCTCATAGAGTTACATTTCCCGGAAACCCTTGCCAAACCAAAGAGTCCAGAATTCTTTGAGGGAAAGAATGTGCTTCAAATTTATTTTGAGGGTATAGTGTGCACACAGCCTCTAGATTGGTAGCCATGTTAGCCTGTTGCAGTTGATTCTTTGCTGTGATTTCTGACACCTTAAAAGCTATCGTTTTATTGTACCACAAGCTTCTGGGAACCAGAGACAATGATGAAATGGCCTAGAAAAGCTTGCGCCACAATGATTTTTAATGTGTGGCCGATCAGCCTTAGAGCCCCATCTGCAACAGGAGATAATAATTATGACTCACCTTTACATGATGGTTGTAAGGATAAAAGGGTACCAGAATTACAGAACAGCCTCACAAGAGAAACATGCCTGGCTCAGTCACTATGCCCCCACTCCAAGCTACATGTGGAGCTTGTGGCTGAGCTAGGATCTGAACCAGGAATTTCCAGGTCACAGTTCATGGTTCACCTGCCCTTCTGTACTACACCACTACAGCAACAATAGGATGTCAGAAACTGGGATTCAATTAGAATACATAACTCCAAGACAGAGTGGAATTCAATGTTGTGCGAAACATTGCTGCTTGTCAGATAGAACTATCTCCCTTTTCCTCCCCCTGCCCCACCCTGTGTGCTGTTCTGAGGGTTTTCCTGACCCTCCCAAGCAGATCTGGATAGGGCATGTGGGGGAGGAGGGAGGGGAAGTCCTGTTATACTAAAAGGACTCGTTGCACTGGCTTCCACTACCACAAGAACTGGTAAATCTGGCCTGCAAGCTTTTTTCCTCTTTTTGGTAAACAGTTTTTCCAAAACGCCGAAGCTGATTATGAAATATTCTCATACATATGCATGCACACTCACTTTTTCAATTCTTTGAATCCTACGTTTTATAAAGCCACCCAGATCTTCTAACCAACTGGACCATGGGGAGATGCAAGAGCATAAATACTCAGTTTTCTTGTGTGTACTATCCAGTCTGGCACCCAGTCCCCAGATTAAGAAGAAAAAGGTGATCTACGCATAAAAGCTGCCAAAGTAAAAACCAAATGGTATATACTATCGTAATTAAACATAAATTTCAAGTGACAACAAACTTACCTTCTTGCTTGTCTCCCACTTTTACTAGCTCAGATTCATGACTTGGCTCACTTATCCCATACACGTTAGCAGCTCGCACCCTGAATTTGTACTCCCTGTCAGCCAGCAGGTCCTGGACGTTGTAAGAAGTGCTGCGGCATGTAGTGAGATCAGTCCATTTCTTGTCCGCTGTATTCCAGATTTCCACAGTGTAGGACTGCACTGCGCTTCCACCATCGTATGAAGAACCATACCATGAGAGGGTGAGGGAAGAACTCCTTATGTCTGAAGCACAAGGTGTTCCTGCTGGAGGATCAGGTTTATCTACAGATGCGGGGGGGACACACATAAAAATGTGTTATATGCCGACAAAGACATGCTCCCATTTCTCTCTCTTACAGACAGGCACTGACTCTGCAAGTGGACTCTGAGAACTCCTGCTGATTACCCTGCTTCACATGCTCTATGTGAGAGATGGGAAAGCTGTGGCCCTCCAAATGTTGTTGAACTCTGATTCCCACAAGCCTCAGTCAACATGGGAGGCATGCTCCCCTACCAACAATCTGGAGGACCACAGCTTCCCCACCCCTGCTTTGTACACATCTTGCAGCCATCATATAGTGCAACAAACACCAGGGTATGTATGGTATGGGTTAAGAATTTATAGCTGGACCTGAAAATTATAGCCTTGTTAGCCTAATCCTTCACCCATCACTAATTTGAACCATGGATCCAACAGGACTATTTGCTACCTGGCACTTCTCGTTGGTCATCCTGGTTTAGAAGGCAGCAAGAGTGTTTTGTCTTCCTGGGTACAGAACATTAATATATATGCTGCATACAGAGATCATGCCACACTATGTTGCTTTAAGTCTGGCTTTTCTAGCCTAGCCAGTGCCAACTTCTGTGTGTAAAGGTACAGAGATTTAAGATTGCTAGGCAAAAGCTTTTCCCCACAGCAGACCATACAGGCAACCATGAATACGTTAGCTAAACAGAGTTGTTGTTGCTATACAAAGGTCTCACCCCAAGAGCAGGAGCCAACATTGTACAACAGAGCTGAAATAATGCCAGTATTATGTTTTTAGGAGCCTAGGTACTCAGACACCTAAGGTCTTGGAACAATAGTTTACTCTTCAATGATTACTGTAATTCACAACTCACCTACACTGGAACACATTTAATAAGTTTAATGGGAATACTCTAGAATAATTCACTTATAGATTGTCTTGTTTCTCCTGAGGTACAAAAAGGTATATTTGGCTTTTCTCTAAACCAGACTTTGCCAACCTGGTGCCCTTCAACTTCATACATCTCCCATCAGCCCCAATCAGCACATCTTGAGGGCACCGAGTTGGTGAATTCAAAACTAATTCTAACGTTGCATATGGATGCTATATGCTCAGAAGAATCTTTTCTCAGAACTGATCTTAAAAAATAAGGGTCAGAATCCACTGCTTGCCACACAGTCCATTGAGTTCAATGAAATAAACCATTTATGACTGAATCAAAGGGACAACAATAATTATAAGGTTGAAAGACAAAGTAAAAACAATGAAGAAAGGTAAAAGGAGAGAATATAGACAGTAACTCTGAAGGGGGATAAAAACTGAAGTAGTAGACAGATGCACACTGGAAAGTAATGAGGCAAACACAGGAAAAATAATTTAAGATCAGGACATATCCATTAGTCAAGTATGTGAGCAGTAAAGATCACCCAGAGATGGAAGGGCAACCTATCATGATGCCAAACTTCCTTTTTGGAAAAACAACAACTAAGAGTTTTTTCCAAAAACAGAAAAAGATGTTTGCATATTTGTGAGAAAGCCTCTATTTCACTAGTGCTGAACACAACAATCCTAAACATATTTACTAAGTAATGGCTCAGTTGCACAGTCTCTTGAGCCAATAGCAGCAGTTATTCTTTTTAATTGGACTTGTAACTGCATTGTTATGTGTTGAAATGGCTGTGTAGAAGCTAGCTGCTGCTGGCTGCATGCTATAAACACATCAGTTTTTTGAACATCACCACAACCTTACAGCTTTACTAGCAAAGGTAATTCTGCTTAAAAGAAAAGAAAGAAAATGCAGCAGCTGCTCAGCTCAGTGGATAGCAGCAAGCAGGCCAAACCAATATAGGATTACTAAACATGTGGTAGAGGTTTATTTATGTCTACTAGTGATGGCAATGCCCAAGTTCAGAAGCAGTATATCACAAAGCAGAATTGAATAGAGGTGGACTCTCCTTCCTTGTGAGATTTTAAGCAGAGGTTGGATGGCCACGGGGTTGGACTAGTTGACCCTTGGGATCCCTTCCAACTTTATAATTCTATGATACTATGTTCTTATGTGTAGTGATCAGGTGGGATTGCTATGAGGAATTATAACAAATATAGAGTAAGCCATCTGTGTCAGCAATGAAACCATTGCGCTGACTGGGTTTAAACTATTTGGATATGATTTTTGATCAATCCACACCTCTGCATCCCTGTTCCATTTCTTTTTCTTCACAAGTCACGTACCCACTTAGACAGGCAGGCATCCTGGGTCATCAAAGACAGTGGGCAGTTTCTTTGATGTAGCTTTTCTGGTATGTTAATCCAGACTACCTGTCTTTGTGCCTTATCCATATTTGTAGATAGTACTCCATTCATATCCCCCATCAAGATCAGATTGTAGTCCAAATAATCCATTAAGGTCTCATGCAACTTTTTAAAGAATTCAGATTTCCCCTCATTCGGTGCATAAACTCCTACTATCAAAAATTTCTCTCCTTGAACTTGAATTTCAATTGCCACAAATCTTCCTTGATCGTCTTTAAAAATGAATTTCGGTGATAGTCTCTCCTTTGCATAGATCACTACTTCTCTTTTTTTAACTTTGTCAGATGATATAAACTCCTGTCCCAATCTTTTATTAATCAATACTTTCCTATGTAGACTTATCACGTGTGTTTCCTGTAAGCAAATCAAGTCCAATTGTTCCTTTTTTAATAAATGAAAAACACTTTTCCTTTTCCGAGGGGAGTTGAGGCCATTACAATTCCAACTTAGTAGTTGCAGAGCCATGATGTTATTACTTTGCTTTACCTCCAACTGCACCAAGTGTTTGTTCTTGTTCTGTCGGTGGTGGTTAATCCCAGGATGTTAATCATGGGGCCAGGAAACAGATCTCACATGAAGGTGATAATGATCGCTGTCCTCCTGGCCATCCTTCTTATCATGTATATTGCTTGTTTATCACCTCCAGGGCTGCCAAATGCTCTCCTTTGTAGTTCTGTTCTTTGCTTACCCCAGAAATCTGCGTGCTTAATTAGTTTTGGTAGTTTAACTTTCTCCCCACGTGGGGTTTGTTGAAATGCTTAGAAGAAATCTGATTGGTTCTTATGAACACTCTGTAAAAAGTTCTTTTGTGAATAAAACGACCTGGGCTGAGGGGCTGGAGGGAGAGAGAGACTATTATACGCACCCTTCCCAAAGTCTTGCTGGTTCAAGTCTCTGTGTGTATTCTTATTAATCAGAGTTCAATCCTTCCTTTACTTTGAGAACACCTCATTATGTAACACCAGCTGTTGGGAGCAACAACAATGCAGAGCTACTGACTTTATAGCCTGCTTGTGGGTTTTGTAACCTGCTTGTGCCACTGTGGGAAGCAGAATGCTAGACTTGATGACCCATTTGTTTGATCCAGCACTCTGGCTATTGTGCTCTTATGACGTCAGTGGAACTGGCTCCAAATACAGCTGGTGCATATTGATGTCAAAACAGACAAGTTATGTTACTGTTAAGTAAAAGAAAGACAGAGGTTGGATCTAGACACATTAAAAAAAGCATTACAGGAAAACGCATTCTTAAGCTCATAATGGAAAATCAAATTGACGAAGGCTCAAACAGCACCATCTGGTGTTGCATGTTTATAACACAGTTATAACAAAATACCGGTAATTGCCTGAATGTAGCTGAGTCCAGAGACTGAACATGTGCAATCTAAAGTGGTATTTGTTTATTTGATTTTGTAACAAGAAACTCTGTAAATATTATACAAAAACCTATTTTGGGGTAGGTTTTTGATTTAAGTAAATGTTGTTTATGTAGATATAATTTAATTTTAATAGTAACAACAATGGAAATTTTGTTTTGGATAAAATCTGATACATCTTTGATCTCATGGATAATTTCGTATTTGCTTAGAACCTTATGGTCCAACTTTTCATTTTCAACATGCAGAGTCTTTCAAAGTCTCTTTCTCAGCATCTGAGCAGGGAGGGCAACATCAGTCTTACTGACTGTAGGCCAAAGTGTAGGCCTTCAGCAGAGACTTGTATGTGGGAACCTGGCTCCCTCTTGACAATCTAAAAAGCAGTTGAGAGAGGGCATTGTGATTTTGACCAAAAATAATGTATGTCCCACTAACTATTCCTGCAATCACATTTCATAACAACTTCAAGTACAGGGACAAATCATTACATCTGGAAACACTGCAAGCAAATGGATGTATTATGGCCGCTATTATTGTGACTAATTTGTATTGCGGTTGAGTACTAACAGACTTGAAACAACCAGTGGATCTCTGCCTTCTGCTGAAAGAGAACGGATGTTTACTTATTCTTCGGTATGAACTGATTAGATATGGAGGACTAAGATCCAAAATCAACTTTTGAATTTAAAGCTATATTTAAGTAGTCTTGCACTGTCCTATTAATATGCACCACATTGTTACCTCTCTTTAATATAGAGCACAAAGCCTCAGCACCAAGTAAAATTATCCAGATACAGATGATAAAATGTTTTTAAGATGTTTTTCTTTATAGAACTGTGAGGCAGGTGTGTGTGTGTGTGTGTGTGTGTGTGTGTAGTGTATACATGCACAGGCCTTTCACTGTAGTCTTGTATAACACATGGAACTTGGTGTTTAAAGCCCCAAACGGCCTTGGTCCTGTATACCTGAAGGAGCGTCTCCACCCCCATCGTTCAGCCCGGACACTGAGGTCCAGCGCCGAGGGCCTTCTGGCCGTTCCCTCACTGTGAGAAGTGAGGTTACAGGCAATCCGGCAGAGGGCCTTCTTGGTAGTGGAGCCTTGCCATGTGGAACACCCTCCCAGCAGATGTCAAGGCAATAAGCAACTATCTTACTTTTAAAAGGCATCTGAAGGCGGCCCTGTTTGGGGAAGTTTTTAATGTTTGATACTGTATTGTGTTTTAATATTCTGTTGGAAGCTGCCCAGAGTGGCTGGGGAAACCCAGCCAGATGGGCGGGGTATAAATAACAAATTATTGTGATGATTATTATAAATTATTATTGAGGTGGAAAAGACTAGGTGTGAACACACTCTTTCTCTCTCTCTCTGATGTACCAGTTTCACATGTGCAGGGACCATTGGATCAGAGGGCACTTTCAAAGCATATATGTGCAAGTCTCATGAGTGCTGTACTGAATGCTTCTTTGCATGCTTACACTGGCTCAGATAAAATGAAATGCTTCTTACAGGGATCCTTAGGTACGGTTTGGGAGAGGGGAGACATACAAGTTATTTAATAATACAGCTAGTGGGACTTCTTTCCTATATCTTCACTTTTTAACTTAGAAGCTATTGCTTCTTTGGCTTACAGCTTCCCAAGTCCCAACTGCCATGATTGCTGACTGGGTGTCTTCCACTCGGGGACTTATCAGGAGGTAAGTTTTGCTTCAGAAAGGAAGCACCACGCTCAAGGTAGTCCTCTTTAGATACCTTGGCTACTTTAATTTGAGTTATCATATTACCATTCCACACTATTATTAGCTATTGTGATATTTGCCTGCCAGATGAAGAGCAGACATAAAGCAACAATTAATTCCTTTCCATGGGCTAGGCTATTTAGCCACAGAAGGTATTTAATATACTGCTAAAGCCTGCTGGATGATGTCCATGCCGACATTGCTGGCAAAGACTGCACTTGAGATTCATCTGCGAGAGAAAAATGAAACCATAAAAGGCCATAACTGAACTCTATGTTACCGCTCTCAGGGCATGTGTGTGTGTGTGTGTGTGTGTGTGTGTGTGTGTGACTGTAAACTGCTCTGCTTTCATTAGAAAAAAAAGTACCATGCAGCTTATATTACCAAGGGGGGAAATGGGCTGTAATTTAAAAGCATTATTCTGTATAGATGTTGATGAATTCTATCTTTAGCATAAACATGGGAAGGGGGAAAGGGCAACTCTCTTTTTTTAAAAAAAGGACTTAAGATCCATCTTTACATAGCTATCAGGTTCTTCAGTGAAAAGAACTTTCCCCTCATAAAACAACAGTTTCTCTCAATATACTGACGTCAATGAACTTCCACTTTTAATCCTCCATGAGAGCTTCTGTGTGTCATTTCAATACACCACAGTGATCGTGCTGCTTGTGTTGTTGCTTCTAAAACTTACAGGCTCTGCTTTTTCCCACAACCAGGAGTAGATTGTGCCCATAAGCTCTTCTGCACAACAATG